>NW_027361823.1:32086398-32737678 GCF_039654945.1 Dendrobates tinctorius
CTCTTTTCTTGACTCTATGGGCTAAAACAGCAACGGCTCTGTCCCCAGTTGCGTAGAATTTTGATTTAAGCTTTTAAAGGTTATGTTCATACACCGATGGGAGATTCTCTCTCAATTTAAATCTAATATTGCAAATCTATTCTGACAATTAGATACACATTCCCCTACCAATAGGAAATAGCACAACTCACAGAACTATGAGCACACAAGAATCCCACAATTCAATTAAGAAGTGGAAAACAGAGAGTTTTTGAAGCTAAATTCACATAAATTTTATTAAATCAAAAATTAAAATACAAAGTGTATACACATAAATGGCCCGGGGTGTACAAAAACAACATTAGTCAGAATTTTTATGTGACTTAATCAACATAGGTCAGCAGTCTTTATTAAGAAACTGACATAAAAAGTCAATGCTTCCTGCTGCCATAGACAAGTATGAGCACACATGCAAATAGTAACTGCCCATCTGACTGCGTAAAGTGCTTCACATGAATGCCTAAAAACAGCCAAAAATTGAATGTGACATTGTAATCAAACTGCACTTACATGTTGTGATTGAAACCGCTACTCAGGCCAGCCGCCCCTACGCGCGTTACGCCGTGGCTTCCTCAGGAGGCGTGGCTAGATTTATCTGACGTTGGTATATATATCGTGAGCAACCAATAAAAACGATCGTCACATAAAGTGACGTCATAGCGCATGCGCTCTGTCCTAAAAACGCTGTCCATAGCATACAATGATGCAGTATAATATAAATGGACAGCGCATATATCATAGTATTTAATATCGGATCAGTGCGCTAAGTCGCTCCATAAATATAGAGTAAACAAGCTGCTAATAATAAGCATGTGAAACGTGGGTGAAATGAAGAAGCGGCGCATGCGTAGACGTATCCCGGCTTAAAAAACAGAGGCTATCACCCGGCGCTCCCAGAATGCAGAGAGGCAGGTTGCTAAGCAACCTGACACCAACCGCAAACTTAACGGGCACTATGTGAAAGCCTCAAGCAGGGACGCCATCAGGCATGCGCACATCACCCAAAATGGCATATAATAGGATATGAACTTGCAACATCAACAAAATGTACTAAAAATCTTCTAGAGCATATGATATATACTATAAAAGTGAATAAGTGTAAACTATACCCTGTAAAATATAAATATAGTTTATAAAATAGTTGAAAATAACCATGTGTTTAAACTATAATAACATATTCATCAATAATACAGACAAACCGGCAAGGACTAATGCCTTCATGATACAGTGAAAAATGTGTTAAAGTGCAATATAATAACAACAAATGACTATACTAGAAAAATAAAAAAATAAAAAATAAAAAATATATAAAAGTGCCTGAAGATGAACAATTCAATAATATGTGTATACTGTGATGCAAACACTATAGAATTTTGAAGCAAAAAGGATTTTATACACTGTGAATATTTTAGGTATAAAAAAGTCCCTATAAAGGGAACCATCTAGAAAATTCTTCTTCAAAGACCTTCTTCCAATAACGTGAAGAGACAATAACGTCAATATAATAATAACAAAGAATATCATATCAACTTTTAGTGATGAGTAGAAAAATCCTCAAGTTGTTCTTATCCATGATGAGTGATGAATAGTCCATCAGACCACCTCAAGTCCACCACAGTTTTCACTTGAAGATGAATCATATGCTAGACTGAATAAAACAAAAAAAATAAAATTAAAACCAGATAAAAAGTACCCAAATATGATTATAGGAAAGACCCAAAACCATTACTTTCATTCAATCCATATGGACACATCGTATTAAGTCTAAAGATCCAGCGGCTTTCTACTTGTGAGAGAGTCTTGAAGAGATCACCTCCCCTCATCCCCAAGGATACCTGATCAATAGCGAACACCCTCAGGCTGCTTGCTTCTGAGTTGTGGAACATTTTAAAATGTCTAGGTAACGTCTTCAATTGCTCACCTTCATCAGCATCCTTGGATTTTAAAATGTCACGAACATGTTCTCGTACTCTTATTCTCAACTCCCTCGTTGTCATTCCTATGTAGATTTTATTACATGAGCAACTGGCATAATAAACTACACCTTTAGAAGAACAACTAAGACATTTTCTAATAGAGAACGTCTTTGTTTGATCTGAATTTAAAAATTCTTTAGCCTTTTTCGTATTAGCACATGCTTTGCAAGTTTTACAAGGAAAAAAGCCTTGAATTGTCCCCAAAATACCTCTCTGTATTTTTTCCTTGGGGGCAAAATAACTACGTACAAGTAAGTCCGATAGGTTTTTAGATCTTTTTGCAGTAATTAATGGCTTTGTTTCAAGGGTTTTTTTAAGAATCGGATCTGTTAATAAGACATACCAGTGAGAGTTGATCACATCAGTGAACTCTTTCCATTGAGAGTGGAATGGTGTGATCAGTCTCACTTATTGTCTATCTTCAATCTTGTTTTTCTCTTTATACAATAGATGATCCCTCGAAGTTTTTTGCACCTGATTATAAGCTTTTCGGATACATCTATGTCCATACCCCCTTTCCCGAAATCTGGAATATAGATCACTAGCTTGCCTTTGATATGCCTGTTCAGTAGAGCAGATTCTCTTTGCTCGTGAGTATTGACCTATGGGTATAGAATGTATCGTAGATTTTAAATGAGAAGATCCGGCATGCAAGATAGAGTTTGTAGCTGTTGGCTTCCTGAATAAATCTGTGGAAACTGACCCATCATCATTCACCCGAATATCAATATCTAAAAAATTGACATGCTTACCATATGAGTAGGTAAGATTAATATTTAAATCATTATTATTAAGTGTGGTCATTAAAGTTTTAAGTTCATCGATAGTACCCTCCCATACAAATAGCACGTCATCGATATATCTCAACCAGTTTTGGACCTTATCAGTACCAATCACAGGGGAGCTTTGGAAGATTTCTCTTTCCCAAAGGCCAAGAAATAAATTAGCATATGCCGGAGCACATGCTGCCCCCATGGCTGTACCCTGGGTTTGTAAAAAAATCTGATCTTTGAATACAAAGCAGTTATGTGTTAGAATGAATTCCAACAAAATCAATAAGAGATCTATCATTGGTGTATCTAAATTACTGTTTCTCAAAAACCAGGATACTGCTTTAAGGCCCTGATCATGGCGGATAGAGGTGTATAAAGCCTCTACATCCGCCGTGACCAAAATCATGCCCTCATCGAGATGTATTTGATCTAATCTTCTTCATTTTGGGTGATGTGCGCATGCCTGATGGCGTCCCTGCTTGAGGCTTTCACATAGTGCCCGTTAAGTTTGCGGTTGGTGTCAGGTTGCTTAGCAACCTGCCTCTCTGCATTCTGGGAGCGCCGGGTGATAGCCTCTGTTTTTAAAGCCGGGATACATCTACGCATGCGCCCCTTCTTCATTTGACCCACGTTTCATATGCTTATTATTAGCAGCTTGTTTACTCTATATTTATGGAGGGACTTAGCGCACTGATCCGATATTAAATACTATGATATATGCGCTGTCCATTTATATTATACTGCATCATTGTATGCTATGGACAGCGTTTTTAGGACAGAGCGCATGCGCTATGATGTCACTTTATGTGACGATCGTTTTATTGGTTGCTCACGATATATATACCAACGTCAGATAAATCTAGCCACGCCTCCTGAGGAAGCCACTGCGTAACGCGTGTAGGGGCGGCTGGCCTGAGTAGCGGTTTCAATCACAACATGTAAGTGCAGTTTGATTACAATGTCACATTCAATTTTTGTCTGTTTTTAGGCATTCATGTGAAGCACTTTACGCAGTCAGATGGGCAGTTACTATTTGCATGTGTGCTCATACTTGTCTATGGCAGCAGGAAGCATTGACTTTTTATGTCAGTTTCTTAATAAAGACTGCTGACCTATGTTGATTAAGTCACATAAAAATTCTGACTAATGTTGTTTTTGTACACCCCGGGCCATTTATGTGTATACACTTTGTATTTTAATTTTTGATTTAATAAAATTTATGTGAATTTAGCTTCAAAAACTCTCTGTTTTCCACTTCTTAATTGAATTGTGGGATTCTTGTGTGCTCTATTCTGACAATGCCTGAGATGGGGACGATTTATTTAGAGAATCTAATTGCTTGAGACAGGAAATGAGGCTGTCTCTATATTTTTCTAATAGTGAAGAAAAAGAATGTTCCAGCTCCTTAAAAAATCTTGAAATTTTATTAGTGCTTTTCAAAAAATATATGTCAGTGGGGTAAAAACTCCATAAGCAGTGTGCATGTAATGGTACAAGCGATGCGTTTCGATCTTATACAGATCTTTTTCAAAGCTCTGCACCTTCTTACGCTTGTAAGCATTTAAACTGTGCAGTAACCAATCAGATTCAGCTGAAATTGAGCTAATTGTTTAGCAGCTGTCACATAATAGTGGCTCACTGATGATGTTCACGTCTGTTTGGTTCCTGAACAGATCATTATAAAACAGACAATGTAAAATAAAATAATATGTAAAATGAAGTGCGTTGACTCTCTAACCTTTGGTTAGAGGTCCGGGGTTTTTACAGATGTGGCAGTAATAATTGCACTACGTGCAAACATGCTTTGGTAACCAAAACATTTAATAATCAAGAAAATGCACAAGAGTTCAGCATTAACCCCTTTCTGCCATATGACGTACTATCCCGTCCATGTGCCCTGGGACTTTATTTCCAGGGACGGGATAGTACGTCATAGCGATCAGCGGCGCTCAGGTGGTGAGCGCTGCTGATCGCGGCCGGGTGTCAGCTGATTATTACAGCCAACACCCGGCACTATGTGTCAGGGGCGGTCATGGACCGCCCCCGACACGTTAACCTCTGGCACACTGCGATCAAACACGATTGCAATGTATTGGGCGTTTAGGGAAGCATCGGCAGGGAGGGGGCTCCCGCCGTGCTTCCCTGAGACCCCCAGAGCAGCACGATGTGTAGCGTTGCTCTGGGGCCCTCCTTCCCTGCAGGTCCCCGGATCCAAAATGGCGTCGGGGACCTTCGGGGGCCTGCAGGGAGCCGGCTTCCTCATGCCTGCAAGGCGCAGGCACGAGGAAGCCTTCTGCACTGCATGTGACAGATCGCTGATCTGTCACAGCGATCTGTGATGTAACAGATCAGCAATCTGTCACATGACAGTGATGTCCCCCTGGAACAATGTAATAAAGTTAAAAAAAAAGTGTAAAAATAATTTATAAAAAATCGCTAAATAAATTTTAAAAAAAATTCCCTAATAAATTCATTTTTTGGAAAATAAAAAAACAATAAAAGTACACATATTTGGTATTGCCGCATCTGTAACGACCCGCCCTATAAAACTGTCCCATTAGTTAACCCCCTTAGCAAACCACTTAAAAAATGAAAAAACAAAGCAAAAAATAATGCTTTATTATCATACTGCCGAACAAAAAGTGAAATAACGCGCAATCAAAAAGACGGATATAAATAACCATGGTACCGCTGAAAACGCCATCTTATCCCGCAAAAAACGAGCTGCCATACAGCATTATCAGTGAAAAAATAAAAAAGTTATAGCTCGCAGAATAAAGCGATGCATAAATGACATAAATGAGGTATCGCTGTAACCGTACTGACTCGAAGAATAAAACTGCCTTATCAATTTTACCACACGCGGAACGGTGTAAGGGCACCCTCCCAAAAGAAATTCTTGAAATGCTGTTCATTCTGCGTCCCAAAAATCGGAATAAAAAGCGATCAAAAAATGTCACGTGCCCGAAAATGGTACCAATAAAAACGTCAACTCGTCCGGCAACAAATAAGACCTCATACGACTCGGTGGGTCAAAATACAGAAAAATTATAGCTCTCAAAATGTGTTGATGCAAAAACTATTTTTACAATAAAAAGCGTCTTTTAGCGTGTGACAGCTGCCAAATATAAAAACCGCCATAAATAGTAAATCAAACCCCCCTTTATCACCCCCTTAGTTAGGGAAAAATAATAAAATTAAAAAAATGTATTTATTTCCATTTTCCCTTTAGAGTTAGGGCTAGGGTTAGGGCTAGGGTTAGTGCTAGGGTTAGGGCTAGGGTTAGGGCTGATATTAGGATTAGGGGTGTGTTGGGGTTAGGGTTCGAGTTAGAATTGGGGGACTTCCACTGTTTGGGCACATCAGGTGCTCTCCAAACGCAACATGGCGTCTGATCTCAATTCCAGCCAATTCTGCGTTGAAAAAATCAAATGGTGCTCCTTCCCTTCCAAGCTCTGCCATGTGCCCAAACTGTGTTTTACCCCACATATGGTGTATCAGCCTACTCAGGACAAATTGCAAAGCAACTTTTGGGGTCCAATTTCTCCTGTTACCCTTAGGAAAATAAAAAATTGGGGGCAAAAATATAATTTTTGTGGGAAAAAATATGATTTTTTTATTTTCACGCCCGGGCGTTATAAACTTCTGTGAAGCACTTGGGGGTTCAAAGTGCTCACCACACATCTATATAAGTTCCTTAGGAGGTCTAGTTTCTAAAATGGGGTCACTTGTGGGGAATTTCAACAGTTTAGGCACATCAGAGGCTCTCCAAACACGACATGACACCCGCAGACCATTCCATCAAAATCTGCATTCCAAAACGTCACTACTTCCCTTCTGAGCCCCAACGTGTCCCCATACAGTAGTTTTCTCCCACATATGGGGTATCAGCATACTCAAGACAAATTGGACAACAACTTTTGGGGTGCAATTTCTCCTGTTACCCTTGGGAAAATAAAAAATTGGGGGCAAAAATATCATGTTTGTGGAAAAAATATGATTTTTTTATTTTCACGCCCGGGTGTTATAAACTTCTGTGAAGCACTGGGGGATTCAAAGTGCTCACCACACATCTAGATAAGTTGCTTAGGGGGTCTAGTTTCAAAAATGGGGTCACTTGTGGGGGATTTCCACTGTTTAGGTAGATCAGGGGCTCTCCAAAGGCAACATGACACCAGCAGACAATTCCATCAAAGTCTGCATTCCAAAACGTCACTACTTCCCTTCCAAGCCCCGACGTGTGCCCATACAGTAGTTTTCTCCCACATATGTGGTATCAGCCTACTCAGGACAAATTGGGCAACAACTTTTGGGGTCCAATTTCTCCTGTTACCCTTGGGAAAATAAAAAAATTGGGAACTAAATTATCATGTTTGTGGAAAAAATATGATTTTTTTATTTTCATGCCCAGGCGTTATAAACTTGTGTGAAGCACTAGGGGGTTCAAAGTGCTCACCACACATCTAGATAAGTTCCTTAGGGGTCTAGTTTCCAAAATGGTGTCATTTGTTGGGGGTTTCCACTGTTTAGGTACATCATCAGGGGCTTTCCAAACGCGACATGGTGTCCGATCTCAATTCCAGCCAAAAAAGTCAAATGGCGCTGCTTCCCTTACAAGCTCTGCCATGCGCACAAATAGTGGTTTACCCCCACATATGGGGTATCAGCGTACTCAGGATAAATTGCACAATAACTGTTGGGGTCCTGTTACCCTGGGAAAAATAAAAATTGAGGGTGAAAAGATCATCTTTGTGGAAAAAATATGATTTTTTAATTGTACGGCTGTATTTTATAAACTTCTGTGAACCCCTTGTGGGTTCAAAGTTCTCAACACATCTAGATAAGTTCCTTGGGGGGTCTAGTTTCCAAAATGGGGTTACTTGTGGGTGGTTTTCACTGTTTAGGTACATCAGGGGCTCTCCAAACGTGACATGGCGACCGATCTGAATTCCAGCCAATTTTGCATTGAAAAAGTCAAACTGTGCTCCTTCCCTTCTGAGCTCTGCCATGCCCCAAAATAGTGGTTCCCCCCCACATATCAGGTATCAGCGTACTCAGGACAAATTGCACAATAACTTTTGCAGTCCAATGTCTACTGTTACCCTTGGTAAAATAAAAAAAATTGGACCTGAAGTAATTTTTTTGTGAAAAAAGTTAAATGTTCTTTTTTTTTTTTTTAAACATTCAAAAAATTCCTGTGAAGCACCTGAAAGGTTAATAAACTTCTTGAATATGGTTTTGGGCACCTTTATGCACGCAGTTTTTAGAATGGTATCACTTTTGGGTATTTTCTATCATATAGACCCCTCAAAGTGACTTCAAATGTGATCTGGTCCGTCAAAATAAAATGGTGTTGCAAAAATGAGAAATCGCTGGTCAACTTTTAACCCTTATAACTTCCTAACAAAAAAAATTTGGTTCCAAAATTGTGCTGATGTAAAGTAAACATATGTGAAATGTTATTTATTAAGCTTTTTGTGTGCCATATGTCTGTGATTTAAGGGCATAAAAATTCAAAGTTGAAAAATTGCGAAATTTTCACCAAATTTCCGTTTTTTTCACAAATAAACGCAAGTTATTTGAATCAAATTTTATCACTAACATGAAGTACAATATGTCATGAGAAAACAGTGTCAGAATCACTGGGATCCATGGAAGCGTTTCAGAGTTATACCTCATAAAGGGACAGTGGTCAGAATTGTAAAAATTGGCCCGGTCATGAACGTGCAAACCACCCTTGGGGGTTAAGGGGTTAAAAGATACATTAATTGTAATTCTATGAATGCAGTGTACAGAATTCATTGTTCCAGTTGTAATGTATCATATATAGGGTGCACTACACGAAAGTTGAAAACTCGCTTCACAAAACATTTGAGGGATATTCATAAAAATGAAATAAGCCGCAACATTTCTGGAGCGACAAAGCACTTCATTTTGGAACACAGAGGGAACACAGCTCCGTTACAGGTCAGCGGTATAGAACAAATCATTAAGTCCGAACGTGGAGGAGATGTCAAAAGACGTCTTCTCGCACGTGAAGCCTTCTGGATATATCATTTGAATATTTCATTATTAAAGATCTATTGTTTTGTATGTACATATTATTTTGTTTTATATTATCTGTTTTAAAATGATCTGTTCCGGAACCAAACAGACGTGAACATCATTAGTGAGTCACTATTATGTGACAGCTGCTAAACAATTAGCTCAATTTTGAAACGCATCACTTGTACCATTACGTGCACACTGCTTATGGAGTTTTTACCGAACTGAGGTAAATTTGTTGAAAAGCACTAATAAAATTTCAAGATTGTTTTGAGGAGCTGGAACATTCTTTTTCTTCACTATTGGAAACATGATATCTAGTCAAAATGGAGTTCCGTGCACCTGCGCGTCGAGTTGGTGAGCTGGCTAAGGTCTTGTACCTTTTTTTTTTCATATGTCTATATTTTTCTCTACTGCACTTCAAAACAAATAGGACGCTTGCTGTAAAAAAAAACCCATTTAAAACAGCCTTATGCGCTGACCACAGGGATTCATCAGTTACCTCCTCATTATCATTTTCATTATCATTTTCATGGAAATAATGTATCAATTCCGCCGACACTCTCTTTACTACCTGTTCATCCAGAAGGAGAGACGTATTCAGCCGCCATCTGGAGGAAGGACTAGCCTGGTGACACAGAGCTAATTTCAGGGATACAGGGGCATGATCCGACCATGAAATCAGACCAATATTCGCTGAAATGCATCTACCCAATGCCTTATTGTCCACTAGAAAGAAATCTATCCTACTATAAGTCCGATGACGGAAGGAATAGAAAGTATTATAGTTTTCATCAGCATGGGAATATCTCCAAAAATCATGTAGATGGTATTCATTCATTAATTATTTCAACTCCCTCCGGACTTTTACTGTCCTATTGGAACAATCTGCAACTCCGTCCACTAGAATATTAAAGTCCCCACATATGATTCTCTCACCTTTGGCTAATTCAGATGTTTTCTGAAAAACATTACAGATGAAGTGGTTTTGTGCTTCATTTAGGGCATAAAATACTACCAGAGTGTATTCCTCTCCATTTAAGGAGCAAATTAATATAAAAAATCTGCCCCCCGGGTCTGCATGCATATGGAGATTTTTTAAAAGGAACCGTATTTTTGATCATTATACAAACCCCTGATTTTTTACTCGTATTGTTATCAAAGAATGTTTGAGGGAATTGCAGATGATGTATCCTGCAATTATCAGCCTCCAACAAATGTGTCTCCTGTAAACAGATAATTTCGGCCCGTGACTTCCGTACTTCCCTCCATAATATAGATCTTTTCACTGGGGAATTCAGTCCCCGTACATTCAGGGATAAAATTTGGATACTCATGATACAACACAAAATTTCCTATGCCTATTCCTCTGAAGCACAGTTAACATTCCCTGCGTTCTCACCATCACAAGTCTACCCGACATATACAATGCTGTCAAGTATACAAGTACCAAAGTATAGATCATACAAAGGACAGCAAAGATGAACAAACACAAAAAACAAAAACAAAAATATGAAGCAAAAAGCAGGATGCAAAGTTTCAGATGCATCCTACAAACATCAGTTATAATCTGCAGATACAATAACTGTATGAGGCAAGTGAGCTCTTCCAACTCCACTTTTTCGCTCAGTGAAGTTGCTCACAGTCCTAGATCACAAAGAAAGTAACCCTTCACAAGGCTTCAGAAAAACAGACCATGCCCCTCCCTCCATGTCAGGCCAGAAACCACTCCTGGGCAATCTTTTTCCCTTGTGACTGCTGCTTAGGAGCAAAAGAATTTTCCAACTGGTAAGTTTATCCTCCACATGTTTAGGGGAATGACAGACCACCATCAGCCCATCATTAAATCAGCAGCTTTACTGGGTTAAACCCCCATCTATATCTTGTACCAATGTCCCGAAGGGCTTTACACACTTTACAAACTCCCTCCTTTGAGCAAAGTCACAGCAGATAAGTCTGGAAAAACTTGGAGACTGCAGCTCCTCAGGCAACACTGGACTCTTTCCATCTTTTGCATGAATATATCCTTGGTGGGAAAAAAAAAGTGCAGTCTTGCCAATGTATCTCTAAGAAGATCCTGATCCACATGGACTGGACTGGACAGATGATGATGAGCTTTGGAGAGGCTGAAGAGGTGAGAGGTGAGAATAATCATTTTTTTAAGATTTAACACTTTTAACCTTTTGATGGCAATTTTGTAAAATTTTGCTGAATTCGCACAAAAGCGAATTACAAAAATCTGCATATTGGCAAATGTAGATTTTAGTAATATTTGAGTAGAATTCAATTCTACTCAAATATACCATATACTCGTGTATAAGCCGACTCGTGTATAAGCCGACCCCCCTAATTTTGTCACAAAGAAGTGGGAAAACTTATTAATTTGCGTATAAGCCGAGGGTGCACAGTGAGTGGCCCCAGATAATGCTGCACAGCGAGTGGCCCCAGTTATGCTGCACAGTGAGTGGCCCCAGATAATGCTGCACAGTGTGTGGTCCCAGTTATCTGCACAGTGAGTGGCCCCAGTTATCTGCACAGTGAATGGCCCCAGTTATCTGCACAGTGAGTGGCCCCAGTTTTGCTGCACAGTGAGTGGCCCCAGTTATGCTGCACAGTGTGTGGCCCCAGTTATCTGCACAGTGTGTGGCCCTAGTTATGATGCACAGTGAGTGGCCCCAGTTATCTGCACAGTGTGTGGCCCCAGTTATCTGCACAGTGAGTGGCCCCAGTTTTGCTGCACAGTGAGTGGCCCCAGTTTTGCTGCACAGTGAGTGGCCCCAGTTATGCTGCACAGTGTGTGGCCCCATCATATTGCTGCTGTTGCCGCTGCCTCCGTTACAAAAAAAACTGTATGCTCACCTCCCTCGCTGCCCCCTGCTCATCAGCGTTGCGGGCTCTGCAGTGACTGTGCAGGCAGAGGGCACGATCGCGCCCTCTGACCTGAATGTCACTGCGGAGGATGCAAGACAGCAGAGTGCAGGGACAGGTGAATATGCCTCCCCCCCATTCATACTCACCTGGTCCTGGCGCTTGTCTCTGCAGCTCCCCTGCTTGTTCCATGTTGTCGGCGCAGCTCTCTTCCTGTTTCAGCGGTCACGTGGTACCGCTCATTACATATGTGCATATTTAATGAGCGGGTACCATTTGACAGCTGAAGCAGGAAGAGAGCAGCGCCGACAACATGGAACACCCCCGCTCCCCCTCCTCTGCCGATCCCCCCGGTATATGACTCATGTACAAGCCGAGAGGGGGACTTTCAGCCCAAAAAAATGGGCTGAAAATCTCGGCTTATACACGAGTATATACAGTATTTGCTTACCGTATATACTCGTGTATAAGCCGAGATTTTCAGCCCATTTTTTGGGGCTGAAAGTCCCCTACTCGGCTTATACACGAGTCATATACCGGGGGGATTGGCGGGGGAGGGGGAGCGGGGGTGTCAGATCATACTCACCCTTCTCTGCAGCTCCCCTGCTTGTTCCATGTTGTCGGCGCTGCTCTCTTCCTGCTTCAGCTGTCAAATGGTACCCGCTCATTAAATATGCGCATATTTAATGAGCGGGTACCACGTGACCACTGAACCAGGAAGAGAGCAGCGCCGACAACATGGAACAAGCTGGGGAGCTGCAGAGACAAGCGCCAGGACCCGGTGAGTATGAACGGGGGGTTGGGAGGCATATTCACCTGTCCCTATGCTCTGCTGTCTTGCATCCTCTGCAGTGACATTCAGGTCAGAGAGTGCTATCGCTCTCTGCCTGCACAGTCACTGCAGAGCGCAACGCTGATGAGCAGGGGGCAGCGACGGAGGTGAGTATACAGGTTTTTTTTTTTGCTTGTTTTTTTTAAGGGAGGCAGCGGCAGCAGCAACTTGATGTGGCCACACACTGTGCAGCAAAGCTGGGGCCACTCACTGTGCATAACTGGGGCCACTCACTGTGCATCATAGCTGGGGCCACTCACTGTGCAGCATAACTGGGGCCACTCACTGTGCATGATAATTGGGGCCGCTCACTGTGCATGATAACTGGGGCCACTCACTGTGCATCATAACTGGGGCCACTCACTGGGCACGGTACTGGCAGGTCATCCAGGGGTTAAGAGCACTCTGGAACTGGTATCGCGTCGTTTTTGGTGGCCTAAAATCCGGCAGTATGTGGCCTCATATGTGGCTGCCTGTACCACGTGCGCACGGGCCAAGACTCCTCGTTCCCGTCCCGCTGGTAGCTTGCAGCCTCTCGGGGTGCCCAGTAAGCCATGGACTGAGATTTCCATGGATTTTATTACTGACTTGCCCGCCTCGGCAGGGAACTCGGTCATTTTGGTAATTGTTGATAGGTTCTCCAAAATGTCACATTTCGTTGCTTTACCGTCTTTGCCCAATGCTAAGACTCTTGCTCAGATATTTATTCGCGAGGTGGTCAGACTTCATGGTGTCCCGTCTGACATTGTGTCTGATCGAGGTACGCAGTTTGTGGCAAAGTTTTGGAGAGCTTTTTGTTCTCGCCTTGGAATCAAATTATCTCATTCATCGGCTTTCCACCCTCAGTCGAATGGACAGACTGAGCGGATGAACCAAAACCTGGAGCAATACTTGCGCTGCTTTATTTCCGACAATCAGGAAGAGTGGTCAGCGTTTCTTCCTCTGGCAGAATTCGCAATAAACAACCATTGCCAGGAATCGTCTGGGGAATCTCCTTTTTTTTGTGTGTATGGTCAACATCCTCAATTTTGCACCTTGCGTCAGGGGTGCTCAGTTGGCGTCCCTGAAGAGGACCAGTTGGGAGCTCAATTGTCGTCTGTTTGGAGGAGAGTCAAGCAGCGCTTGTTGAAGGTGGGTTCCAGGTACAAACGGGTGGCTGACTGCAGACGTGTGCCAGGTCCGGACCTGTGTGTGGGTGATTGGGTGTGGTTATCTACTAGGAACATTAAGCTCAAGATACCGTCACTTAAGTTGGGTCCCAGGTTCATTGGCCCATTTAGAATCTCTGCAGTGATCAACCCAGTGGCATTTCGTTTGGAGTTGCCGGCTGTGTATAAGATTCATAATGTATTTCACAAAGCATTGCTAAAGAAGGTCATGGGTTTGGTGGATGGTTCCCCCGGGCCACCACCTCCCGTCTTGGTGGATGGCGCGTTGGAATTTGAGGTGTCCAAAGTGGTGGACTCTAGGGTTGTGCGTCGCACTCTACAGTACCTGGTCCACTGGCGTGGCTATGGTCCTGAGGAGAGGACATGGGTGCCGGCCTCTGACATTCATGCTGATCGACTGGTTACTATGTTCCATCGTCGCCATCCAGACAAGCCAGGTCCTCGACATGGTGAGGTTCCGGAGGTCCCTCGTAGAAGGCGGGGTACTGTCATGTCGGACACTGTTCACACCAGGGTGTCTGGCAGACAGCGGTAATACCCTGTTGGGTATTCTATTCCAGTCGGGATAGGGTTAACCAGGTTGTCATGCTGGCTGAGGGCTGGGCCACGCCCTTGGTCTTTAAATAGTTCGTCCTGACTATAGGCGTCGCCGACTATAGCTTTAGCCTAGTGCTAGCAATACCGGTCAGCAGTGGTGGTGTTGGAGCGTCTGATATCTGGTGCAGTATATCCCTCAGTGGTTCTTTCTCCAATCTGTTATATATATATTTGGTTGCCCTTGCACATTATTGTATTCCCTTGTGTATTAACTGTGTGGTGTTTCTTTTACCCCTGTCCATACGTATTTGTGGGGTCTGGTGTCTGGTGCCCTCACTGGGTGGAGGGTGGTGGGTTCAGCTTAGGGCTGGACAGGAGACAGGGACAGGGTGGAGGCTCAGGCAGGCACACCTTCAGTGTAAACCCTGGGTAGAGGGACAGACAGGGTTCCCCTAGTCTGAGGGACATTGCAGGGGTCCCGGGGTTTTTGCCTAAAGTAACCTAGGCATACCATGACATCACTATTTTTAAGGCATTAACTTTGTAAAAATTACATTTGCATTTTGTTCTTCAGGTCAGTATGATTGCAATGACACCAAATATTTATATATATTATATATATTTTTTATGTTTTACCACATTAGAAAGAATGCAAAATAAAACATTTTAGTCTTGCTGTATTTGGAGACCCAAAACCATTAATTTTAGATTGCTGGAGTTTCATAAGGTTTTGTTTTTAACCATTGTGTAAACCTTTATAGTTTGTGTTCTTTATAGTTTTGAAAATATTTTGAGACTATTTTAGCAGATTTTGTTGACCCACTAGAAAATTTGAACCAGTAATAAAAAAAAAATAAATTGCAAAACTCCTTTTACTGACAAAATTTTCTAATACCAGCAGTTCTAAGGCCTCTTTCACACATCAGGTTTTCGCCGTCAGGCGCGATCCGGCGCTTTTGACAGAAACCGGATCCGGCGAAATGCAATGCCGGATCCGGTTTCACCCCCATTGACTTGCATTTGCGCCGGATCGCGCCGGATGGCCATGCGTTTCATCCGGTTTTCGCCGGATCCGGCAATGTGTCGCAATGTGTCGCGATCCGGCGTCTGGAAAAAACGTCTACTGTAACGTTTTTTGTCTCCGGCGAAAAAGCCGGACACGCCGGATCCAGCGCGTCTGGCTTTTTCACACAATGAAAGCCTATGAGCGCCGGAATGCGCCGGATCCGGCGAAAGCCGGATCAGGCGGCCGGATCCGGTTTTTTGGTCTGAGCATGCTCAGTAGCTCTGCCCACAAGACATATATAAAAGCAAGACAGTGGGACCCACAGCCACACCCAACATGCCACCCAAGAAAGCAACCAAGCGAAGCAGGAGAAGGCAGGAGACCACTGCAGCACCATCAGCACCACCACCACCCCAAATGGAGCAGCAAATAGAACATGCTGAGGAGGGGAGGCCAGCAGCAGATGAGAGACGGTAATTATCAAATCCCCCATTCCTCCAAACTAGGGCCATGGAATATCAAGATATTCATTGGCCCTTTGTTTCTCTTTATTCAACAGCCGCCAAAGAGATGCAGCAGCAGCACCATCAGCACCACCCCAAATGGAGCAGCATGCTGAACGGGAGGGGAGTCCAGAAGCAGATGAGAGACGGTAATTATCAAATCCCCCATTCCTCCAAACTAGGGCCATGGAATATCAAGATATTCATTGGCCCTTTGTTTCTCTTTATTCAACAGCCGCCAAAGAGATGCAGCAGCAGCAGCAGAAATGGCATCACTGGCAGCAGCAATACCCACAGCCATGGAGTCTGGCCATCAACAGGACAGCACATCTTCTTCTGGGAGCCCTCCCTCGCATCGTCAGCGTTTGACGGTAAGTTTTTATTTCCAAAATCCATCATCTCTGTAATATATGTCTATTCATTGCCTTTTATTTCAAAACAGGAATCACAAGATGAAGAGGAGCTCCCAGAAGAAGAAGGAAGGGGTGGACAGACGCTTGGAGTGGGCTCACAATTCGTAAGTTTTTTGCATCAAACGCAGAAACACAACATCACACTACACACAACACATAGAAAACAATGTTCTGCAGACCACACACAGCAAACAAATGCCTACATCCAAACTCATAACATTTTTTGTTTTCTTCTCTAGTCTTCCCAATCTGGTGCTCGGCCAAGAGGTCCTCGCAGTGCCTCCCAGGGTCGTCGGCGACAGCAACGCGGCGGTCACCAGCGTGTAAGTATAAATATTTTTGCTTTGTTTTTTTGCACTTTTTATTTCATTTCTTTTGTGGAGGCTAATTATGTTATTTTTGTCTTTTTCTTTAACAGCCTTCACAGCGTGCTCCCGACTCTGACGGTGAGGATGGAGGGATTGATGTGGACCGCCTCATCGATCTCGTCAGAGAAAGGGAGCCGCTCTGGAATATGGCTGACCGCCGCCACGCTGACCTGATCATTACCCGACGACTCTGGGAGGAAATCTGTTCTCTCCTTGTGGGCCGCTGGGAGGACCTCGAAGCTCGGGACCAGATTAAAGAGCGTAAGTATATACAGTAACGGTTGCTTGATGTAAACCAGTGTTTCCCGAACTCCAGTCCTCGTGGTCCCCACGGATCATGTGTTCAGGATTTCTATTTACTATTGAAATCCTGAAAACATGACCCCTGGGGACCATGAGGACTGGAGTTTGTGAAACACTGATGTTGTATACTAACCACTCCTTTCTCGTTTCAGGGAACAGAATTGTGAATCGGTGGCGGTCTGTGAGGGATCGTTTCAAGAAGGAGTTCAATAAAGAGATGCGGGCCCCGAGTGGATCTGGAGGACGCAGGAGCAAGTACAAGTACGCACAAGCCCTGTCGTTCCTCCGGGAAACAATGCTCACCAGAAGGTAAATATTACACACCACATGTGAAAAAAATGTTAGATGTAATTTTTTTTTTTCAGCCAGGGCCATACCATGTCAGTATTTTAATTGTTTTTTTTCTCTTTATTCCACAGCACGGTGAGCAGCACTCGGGAGCCTGCACGATTGGACCCTTCTGAGGCGATCCCTGAGGAGACCGGCACCGAGGGACACTTCGACCGCCCCGGTACATCTGCACCTTCCCTGCCTTCCCACACATTCGACCCATCTGTCCCATCCACCAGCACAGGAGCATCGTGGCCGCCTACATTACATGAAGCTGCTGGTGAGGAGATCGCTTTCCCTTTACCCCACCCTTCTGCCCCTGCCGCCTCTAGTACACCTGCGGGTACTGGGCGACAGCGGCAGAGGGGTCAGGAAAAGAGTTATGCGCAAGAGTTATTGCATCTGAATGCATCTTTCCAGAACTGTCTCAAAGTCTTGTCAGAGCAAATCTCCGCAGGCTTTCAGCAGATCAACTCCAGCATTCTGGAGGTGAAGACACTTCTGCAAACCATGCATTCAGAAGCAAGATCTTCGCCAAACCACACCTTTTTCAGGTCTGTTGTGGAGCGCATGGAAACGCTTTCTCCTGCCCAGCAGATGCATGTAATGCATTCGTGCCACGGTGCTCTACAGCAGGTTACCTCCCAACCTCCACCTCCCACCACTGTAGTTCCTCCACCTGCACCCCCTCCAGCCACTTTCCATCCTCCCCCTCCTATTACATCTGCACCCCCTCCAGCCACTTTTCATCCTCCCCCTCCTACTACATACCAGCAACCTGCCCAGTACCAGCAACCTCCCCAGTACCAGCAACCTCCCCAGTACCAGTCATCTCCCCACTTCCAGCAACCTGCCCCGTACCAAACTCCTTCCCCGTACCGAACTCCTTCCCCGTACCAAACTCCTTCCCCATACAACTTTCCATCAACATCATCTGCTCCTACAGTCCCTGCCCAACCCTCCACTCCACCACCCACCACCTCTTCTGCTTCCCACATGTCCACCCATTCTGTAGTTTTTTCCACACCTTCACCTCTAACTGTTCCTTCCCCACCAAGATCCCAGTCCTCTCTCCACACACCCAGTGTCGAAGTGTCCCGCAGCCCCTCCAGCAGTATTTCCACCCCACAGTACACAGAATTGTAATGTGTGTTTTTTGTAATAAAAATGCCCATTGGGTTTAAAACCTTTCTAAAAAAGTTTTTTTGCACTTTAAAAACATTTTACAAAAAAAAAAAAAATTTAAATAAAAGTTAAATTATCGTTTCACAATGGTTGTCTGTCATTTCTTTCTGCGGCGAACTATGTTTTAAAAAAAGGTTAAATACAGGGTATTTCAAAGGTAAAAAGGTATTCAAAACCAGGTATAACTGTGGGTAAATTTTAGCTTTTTGCCACAGTTGTGTTCCTGGTTGTGTTTGAAGCAAAGTATTTCACTTAAAAAGTTGTGTTTATTGTTGGTGATTTCCTACCAATGTACACAACTTTTGTTAAAAGGTGAAATACTTTGCATAAAACACAACCAGGTACACACCTGTGGCCTAAAGGTAAAAATAGTAAGACCATGACAAGATAGCCAACTTTGGTTGGCAAAGGTATATACTGTTGGTCCAGAAGGTACACAAGTTTAGGGCAAAAATCTCTCACACTCTGTCATCCCAGTGTACTCTGCCTTGAGGTGACATAAAGTATAGTGGAAAATTGTCCCTGAAACCGTCACAGAACTTCTAGTGGTAATATTTCCAATGACAACATCCATCTTCGCCAGTAACTTGCTCTTCTCTCCAACCTGCACTTTCTTCTCTACAACCTGTCAAAGAAGGGCTGTAGGAACATGCTATATCTAGTTTTCCAGTAGCCAATCCCGTTCGGAAGGCCACAAGGGTCAATTTTAAAAACCGGATCCAGCGTAATCCGTCGAAAAACGGATAGAAAAACGGATGAACCGGATGAGATGGATCCGGTTTTGTCTGTCAAGAAAAAGACGGATCCGGCAGAAAACTGGATCCGTCACATCCGGTTTTACTAAACATTTGCCGGATCCGGCGTTCCGGCACGACGCCGGATCGCGCCTGACGCCGAAAACCTGATGTGTGAAAGTAGCCTAAGCGGGTGTCTGCTCTTGAGACCACTCCATAAGTTCCTACCAGACACTTGACGCATGTGTAAAGTCACTTTTCAGGCTGGGCATAAGGTGACTCTATATGAAGCACATCCAGAGAGTGGTAATACATACACTATGTAAACTGTGTCTAATAGTAATATTTTCCTCAATCTGAACCAGTCTTATAAATTATAGTAACATTAGCAAATCCATTATTATCTTGTTAATGATCTCCAACCTGTGGCTCTCCTAATTGTTGAAGGTCTAAACCTATGGTATTGCAACAGATGGAGGTCTATACTGTAGACTGGATTTCAGTGAAACCCTTTTGTATTTTTTAGCCAGTTCAACAAGTAAAGAGCATGCCAGATTGGCAGATAGAGACTGCCCAGTAACTGATCACATCCTTCTCAACTGAATTTGTCACTTATTGCTGAACTATTCTGCAGCAGCTACACAATTCTGTGTGCAAGTAGAATTGATATGTTGCTTTAGAAGAAGTCCTTCAACAATGTTAAATGTGAGTTAGGCTACTTCCACACATCCGGTGTGTGGGGTCCGGCGGAGTGCGGCGAAAAGCCGGGCCGCCGGATCCGGCCTGCAGCGGTGACACCGGATGTGTATGCGGCGTCTGATACGGCTCGGACATGATTTAAAGGAGCCGCAGGAGGAACATATACACCGGTGGAAGAGAGAAGCAGCCGCTGAGAGAGACAGCTGCTGAAAGGGAGGGGAGGGGAGAGGGGGGTGGAGAGAGAGAGAGACATGTGGGGTTAACACTCAGGGTCCAGGCGAGAGAATCTCTCTCTCTTGCCGGGCACTTGTGGGGTTAACCCCACAGAGAAATCTCTCTCTCTCACCCAGACACTGTGAGTGTTAAACCCACAAGTGCCCGGCGAGAGAGAGAGATCTCTCTCTCTCTCGCCGTCACTTGTGGGGTTAACATTCACAGAGTCCGGGCATGCGCTGTGGAAAAAGTCGGTCCGGCGCTGACAAAAAACGTTGCAGAGAACGTTTTTTTGCAGATGCCGGATGGGTAATTTTTGCCGTGTCCGGCAACAACCAGACACGACGCATAGCCATCCGGCACTATGCGGCGACCATGAAAGTTTATGGGACAAAACCGGATCCGGTGCTGGATCCGGTTATTAAAAATTTTGCCGCATCGTGCCTGATTACAAAAGCCGGATGTGTGAAAGAGGCCTAAGTGTACACTGAATGAAAAGTACAGGTTTCAGTGCTGGAATTTCAGATGCAACAGTCATATAATGTGTATGCAATGTGCATAATCATTAGAAAAGCTTCCATAGAGATCTAAAGACTAGAGCGAAGCGAATAAATTGGAGTGGAATTGAATATGTACTCAAATTTTACAAAAAATCAGCGATGCAGCAAAAGGCGGTGGCTGGATACCATTCTTCTGAACCGCAAATGGCCATCAAAATAATAATAATAAATATATATACATATATATCCTCTTTACTGCTCACCTCTGCGTTACCTGTCCTGACCTCTGATGCTGGGCTGGGACTTCTGGCTTTGATGAGGGCCCAGGAGGGTTCTGCGTAAGTGCATAAAAAGTTAAGTCATGATGTTGTGACCTTGCGTAAAGTTCTCTTTGGCCCCACCAAAGCTGAAAGTCTCAGCCCAGTGTGTGAGAGGCTTGGGGATTACAGGGCGAGCAGCGGAGATCTGTTAATGTGGCAAGGGCTGGATGGGTAACGGCGAGGGCAGAGAGGCCGGAGAGGTGAAAGATAAGGTGAGTATAAGTAATTTATTCATTTTTTACATCTTATGTTCATTATGCCCTGATGTCTAGAGAGACACCAGAGCATAGTAAAGTACATTAAATTCTCAGTGTCATGGTCAAACACTATCGATCTCACCAGTGTCATCAATTTCTCAGAAGTTGACACTACCGATCCAAACACTACCACCAATTTGTCATGAATTAATCATTCACCTCCATAACCGTCTTGGGAACAAAGCCCAGTCATCTTACATTGGTGGCCAGGATATCATCAGAGGAAGCAGCAGTAACCGTGTTAGTAGTGCAGCTTTAGTGGGAACTGCAGCTGCTAGGGAAGACTAAGCAGTACGGGCAGGTCACTCACCATGTGGCAGCTTATTGCGTAGGCTGATGCCCTCAGGACCGGAGCAAAACGGTCAAGGGAACCCCCAAACAGAGTAAACCTGCACAGGGAGGACGCTGAAGAACCAAAATATACAGTCCGTCCTGGAAGCGAGCTTAGTGACACAGAGAGAAGGACAGGGACAGAGGATGAGTTGCATGATGTGAAAGAGCTATGGACAGTGTGTGCATGTGATGGGAAGTCAGAGCGTGCTAACGCAAATGCTCTTAGCCACGACTACCGCCCTGTACTTCCCTCACAAATACACCAATAGTCACAAAACGTTTGTGCATATCTGAGTTGTTCTATAATTTTTAAACCTTCAAAGCTATTTACACCAGAATTCTGGTGAATTGGAGCCAAAGACTGAAACTTTCAATTCAGAATGACGTCTGCGCTAGGCGTCGAGTTTCCCCCACTGCACAGGGGGAATCTCAAGCCATGTCCTCTGTGCTCTCCCATTCCTCTGCGGCCACAGAGATTCCTGCTCAGCAGAGACGTCGGTCCCGGCATCTTGCCCAGGCTGATGCTAGGCATCTGGTTACTCCTTCAGGCTCTGCTATAACACCATGCTGGACCATCCAGCATGAAGCACAAGTGTACTGTGTTGATAGCAGCATCCATGAGAAGTGACACCATGCGCAAAATAGTGCGCTTTCCTACCCTAAGCTTAGGGTGGTTAGTGGCTTCTGCGTGGACTGCGCTGTATGCACATCTAGTGCTTTATCTTTAGTGAGGTTACTCAGGCACCTCTGTTGTAGTGCCGAATGCTAGGGGGTCTAGAAGGACTCTAACCCTATGCCATTGGGCAAGGCTCCTGTGACCAAACCCTAGCGTTCATCCTGCGGTATTGTGGCCCTGTGAAGTAACAGGGTTCGCCTTCTAGTTCACTGGGTGAAGTTAACCTGGTGTGTATTTGCTATACCGCCAGTCAGTGTCCGCCATTACCGAGCAGCAGTTCTACATCTCTGCACGGTGGACCCCAGGCTGCCAACGCACCTCATTATCACCTTTATTATTTGATGCGTTCCACCAGTCTAACAGTCTGTTCTGGAAAATAGGAGCTGGATGGTAAGACAGATAAAAAGGATAGAAAACACAAAAAAGTACAAGGGAAGGAGCTCATATCACTCAAAGTTTATCAGCATAAAGTAATGGTTCAAATCAAGCACAGGCGCTTTGTGCACCTTTAGCGTGGCCAAACAGTTCACTACAACTTCCAACATACTTGCGTTCCATCTATCTCTGTCTTCTTCATTCTTGCTTGACTGCTCCAGCCTTATGGGAGCTGGAGAATAGCACAGATAGAGGGAGAACAAGTAGATGGGAAGGTGCACTGAACTGTCTGGCCATCTAAGAGTACACTGAGCGCCTG
Organism: Dendrobates tinctorius; assembly: GCF_039654945.1. Taxonomy (NCBI): domain Eukaryota; kingdom Metazoa; phylum Chordata; class Amphibia; order Anura; family Dendrobatidae; genus Dendrobates; species Dendrobates tinctorius. The sequence continues at coordinate 32,109,172 of NW_027361823.1, forward strand.
CGCTTTGTTTGAAGAGTTATTTGGTACTGACAGTATCCCATTAATATAACTTTAATCCCTTTCCAACATCAGGCGTAAATTTATGCTGATGTCAGATTCTCTCCCTTTGATGCGGGCTCCGGCAATGAGCTCAAATCTTTCTCAGCACATGGCAGTTTTTTAGAAAAAAGTCAAAATGCCAGAATTACGTTTTTTTGGTCGCTGTGAAATTGCAATAAAATGCAATAACGGGAGGAGATCAAAAGATCATATCTGTGCCAAAATGGTATTAAAAACATCAGCTCGGCACACAAAAAATAAGCTCTCACCCAACCCAAGATCACGAAAAATGGAGACGCTAAGGGTATCTGAAAACGGCGCAAATTTTTTTAACAAAGTTTAGAATTTTTTTTCAACACTTAGATAAAAAAGAACCTAGACATGTTTGGTGTCTATGAACTCATAATGACCTGGAGAATCGTAATGGTAGGTCAGTTTTAGCAATAGTTAACCTAGCAAAAAAGCAAAACAAAAAACAAGCATGGGATTGCACTTTTTTGCAATTTCACCACAATTAGAATTTTTTTTCCATTTTCGAGTACTCGACTTGATAAAACCAATGGTCTTGTTCAAAATTACAACTCGTCCTGCAAAAAAACAAGCCCTCATATGGCCATTTTGAACAAAAAATAAAAACGTTATGGCGCTGGGAAGAAGGAGAACAAAAAATCAAAATGCACAACCAAAATACCCCTGGTCGATAAGGGGTTAAAAGAAAAATGGAAGTGATCAATGAAAGAAAATTAACTCACAAAGTGCGTGAGCTGGGCTATGAAGACTGTGAGCAGGTTGCAGGATGCAGTGGCGGACCAGAGACAGAGCAAGGGTTAACGGTTTTAACACTGGACTACTTCACGCAGCGAGGTAAACGGTTAGCAGGGGAATAAACAGTTCAAAATGTAAATGGTATGCAGAGTTAAGGAACAGTAGAAAAAGAGCATTAACAGTTCTTGAAGGGTTAGCTTATCCTGTCAGATGTTTCTCAAGACATGGTAGCCAAAGAGCATTTGATGGTCCAGGGAGGTCCTGAGGGCAATGATGATCCATCTTCTGGCGGCAGTGGCTGGTCTCCGTCACCTTCCATTGAGCCCCTGGTCTTTATGCTGTTATGACCGGAGAAGTATGGGCCACTGCACTGTCTAAACTCAACGTGGCCCAACAGATATATACTGGAGAATGGGGTCGCAGATGGCGGTCCTGCACTCGGTCTTTCTTTGGAAGCACATGTGCGGTACTAATTAGCCCGGGACGTTTGGCACCTCGCTTCGTGGTAATCAACGGGCACTCTGCACATCTCTCCTCACAGTCTCTGTCAGCAGCGGTGGGGATGCTCGAGGGTGGGCCTGCGCTGAACTGATGCTCGAGAGCCGGAGCACTCACTTCCCCCTGCTGCGCGCTGCCTGTTCCTGCCAAATCTGCCTGTTTCCGCACGTGCTGTGGCTGTAAGCGCTTAGACACACCCCCTGCTTCTACCTGCAATGAGTCGTCCGGTCCCTTAAGCTTTCCCCAGGACAACAGAGGAGACAGCCCCGACAGTTTCAGACCCGGCACAAAACAGGAACCCGTGGAACGGTCCTTCTTCTTACAAAGACAAGCCCCTTAGTCACTTCAATCCAGATGATTTTGTAACTGGCTCTAATATTCAAATCTACTGACATGACCATATCGAGTTTTTCCTTGGAGTATCAACTTTCATCAGTAATATAAAAAAGAAATACAAAATATGGAATGCATAAAATAATTATCTTTATAAAAGTCCCAAAATGCAATGAAACAAATTGATTACTGCCATGATTTCTCTGGTCAGAGTGTCTGGGCCTCTGTGATGGACAGCTCTGGCATCCTATCCTGTGCTGGGGCATGCTGAGCTGTCGGTGCTTTGATTGACCTATCAGACTGGAAGGTGCAGAGACTTCCACAGGTGCTCCATATTCTTTGTAATTGCCCTGTTGTAACGGGGATTTCTGTGCTGTAATACCTCTTACATTACCACCCCGTGTTTCAGGAGGTCCACTATGCTTTTCCTCACTTCTGGATGAAGGACGCTAGCTCGAAAGGCTTTGTAACATGGGAACATATAAAAGATCAATGCTTCTCCACGTATTTCCAGTGTGACAACATTTTACTCACTGGTCTCATAATATATATACATACAGAGGACAGGACAATCAATATGTGGCGGGCCAGTAGATAACAGGCTCCAATTAAGATGCCAGATGTACATTACAATAGCCGCAGGTGGCCGGCGACCCCCGATCATTTACCGTGGGATTTACAAAGGTGGGGGGAGATCAGAAGTGGGATATCTCGTTTACCTCTGCCCAGGGGTCGCAGCCAGTCATTTGCTGCATTAGGGGTATGCATCTCACATTGCACCTATCATATGTCGTGTGTCTCCTATTCGGGGTGCTGGGGGGTTCTGTAACACGGCTCCCCCTTTTCAGAGACGCGATCGGCATACACAGTCTGATCCTTAACGGATCGACTTGGGCATGACCGAAGTCTATTGGGTTGGTACAAGTTCCGTTTGTCGACTTAGTCCATCGGTGTTACCATTTTGTTTGCCAGGTCTGTAGTGGATGGTGAAGTCTAGAGGTTGTAGGGCTAAACTCCGCCGCAGTAATCTAGCGTTGTCTCCAGAGACCCGATTAAGCCACACTAGGGGATTATGGTCCGTTAGGAGGGAAAACTGTCGTCCATACAAATATGGTTGTAACTTCTTGAGTGCCCATACTACTGCCAGGCACTCCTTCTCGATGGCCGGATAGCTTACTTCACGGGGCAGTAGTTTCCGACTCAGGTAAGCTACCGGGTGGTCTTGACCGGCTGGCCCTACTTGGCTCAGCACTGCCCCCAGTCCAAACATAGAAGCATCTGTATAAACAAGGAAACGTTTAGTTGGATCGGGTGCGGCCAATACCGGGGTATTTGTGAGGGCTTTCTGTAGCTGGTGGAAGACTTCCTCACACTCGGGGGTCCAGGTTACCTGGTGGGGGAGGTTCTTACGGGTCAGATCAGTGAGGGGCTTGGCTATGCTGCTGTATTTGGGGACAAATTTCCTATAATACCCTGCTGTCCCTAGAAACGCCATGACCTGGGTTTTAGTGCATGAGGCGGGCCATTTGGCTATGGCCTCAATCTTGACTGGTTCTGGTTGCTGTTTCCCATTCCCCACCCAATGTCCTAAATACTGAACCTCTGCTTTGCCCACGTGACACTTGTTGGGGTTCAAGGTGATTCCAGCCTTGTGGATCTTGTCCAATACTGTCTCTAGGTGATTTAGATGCTCACCCCATGTCGCGCTGTAGATGGCGATGTCATCCAGGTAGGCACAAGCATAGTCCTGGAGACCATCCAGAAGCCGGTCAGCCAGCCTCTGGAAGGTCGCAGGGGCATTCTTCATCCCGAATGGCATAACTCGAAACTGGAGTAAGCCGAACGGGGTGACAAATGCAGACTTGGAAATAGCATCAGGACTTAGGGGGATCTGCCTATAGCCTTTGCATAGATCGATGGTGGTCAAATACTTTGCCCCCGCCAGCAGGTCTAACAACTTATCCACACGCGGCATGGATATGCATCCGTCACCGTTTTCTCATTTAGCTTGCGATAGTCTACACAAACCGGGTAGTCCCATCTTTCTAGAGTACTAACACTACAGGGGATGCCCAGGGACTATCTGACTCTTCAATGACCCCTAAACACAACATCTCTTGTATCTCTTGTCGCATCCCTTCTCGTACAGACTCAGGGATGTGGAAGGGGGGTTGTCTCAGGGGGGTCTGATCCTGGGTCTCAACCAAGTGTTGTGCCAGGCTGGTGTACCCCGGTCTCTCTGAAAACATCCTCTGTCACTGCCTCAACAACGCCTCCGCCTGCTGTCTCTCCCGGGGCCCTAGGTTTTCTCCCAAGTGTACCTGGTCCCATGTTTTAGACTGAGTCCTCTCCCCTAAGACATCAGGCAAGGGGAGTCCTGCTAAATCCTCTGCTTCAGGTGCACAGATGGCCACTACCTCTTCAGGGCGCTCCCGGTAGGGCTTCAGCATATTCACGTGGAACATGTGGATAACCCTGGGGTCGTCACAATCGGCGACATTGTAGGTGGTGTCGGCTATTTTCCCCACTACCTGGTAGGGCCCTGCCATGCAGCTTTGAACTTGTTCTGCCTAGTTGGTTCTAACACCAGGACCTTCTGTCCTATCTCAAAGGTGCGTTCTCTGGCCCTCCGATCGTACCACACGTGCTGGCGCCATTGGGCCACCTGCATGTTCCCACATACAGCCTGAATCAGCTCCTGTAGGCGGTCCCAGAATTCCAGCACATAGGGCACAATAGGTATCCCTTCTATGGTTCCCTCCCCTTCCCAGTGGTCTCGCACTAAGTCTAGGGGTCCCTCACCCACCTCCCGTATAACCGTTCGAACGGGGAGAACCCCGTGGATTCTTGGGGCACCTCCCGATAGGCAAACAGGAGGTGTGGCAAGAATTTCTCCCAGTCCCTGTAGGTCCTGGTAAAAGTCCCAATGAGTTGTTTTAATGTTCCATTAAAACGTTCACACAACACATTGGTTTGCGGGTGACATGGGGCGCTTCTAATGGACTTTATGCCGCACAGCTTCCACAGTTGGTCACCTCTGCTGTAAACTGGGTAGCCTGGTCTGAGATAACCTCTCGGGGAAATCCAACCCATGAGAAAACCTGGAGCAGGGCAGCCGCCACCATCTCTGCCAGTATGTTAGGTAATGCAACCGCCTCTGGATACCGTGTGGCATAATCTACCACTGTCAATATATACTTTTTCCCTGACAGTCTGGATTTGGCTAACGGCCCTATCAGATCGACCGCTACTCAGCTAAATGGCTCCTCCACAATGGGGAGGGGGTGTAATTCGGCCTTGGAGCGGTCTCCCCTCTTGCCAATGCGCTGGCGTTGCGTTGAGAAACATGTGATGGTGTCTCTGCGGCTTGTGTTTTGCATGTTTTTACATATTTCCCATAAGGGATGGGGGCATTGCTCTAGAATCACTGCGTTGAGAAACATGTGATGGTGTCTCCGCAGTGTTGGATGTTGATCTCCATGAGTTCATTCATCCACATTTTTCACAGTCTTCTACTAGGCATTGCTCCTACTGTCCAGTTTCCTACTCCACACTGATGAGGGGCAATACCCCGAAACAGCTGTCTGTGGATGATACCATGTTTTGGCATAGGTGGTTTCCTCCATTGGAGACTGCCCTTCCCATGGTTGTTCCTTCCCAGGGAAAGACCTGGCTAGTCATTGCTTGCGTTGAGAAACATGTGATGGTGTCTCCGCGGCTTGTGTTTTGCATGTTTTTACATATTTCCCATAAGGGATGGGGGCATTGCTCTAGAATCACTGCGTTGAGAAACATGTGATGGTGTCTCCGCAGTGTTGGATGTTGATCTCCATGAGTTCATTCATCCTCCTTTTTCCCAATTAAGACGCCAGACGTACATTACAATAGCCGCAGGTGGCCAGCGACCCCCGATCATTTACCGTGGGATTTACAAAGGTGGGGGGAGGTCAGAAGTGGGATATCTCGTTTACCTCTGCCCAGGGGTCACAGCCGGTCGGTTGCTGCATTAGGGGTATGCATCTCACATTATCTATAATAATAAATGCCCTAACCAGCTTCCGGTTGTAACAACTTCCGTCCAGTTGTAACCGGTGACGTCACCACACACACACGCACGTTAACCCTCAACACACCACACCGCCTCAACACACACTCCTCTCACCTTTCACCTCCACTCATGTCCACTCACTCTTTCACTCCACATACGTTCCTTTCTCTCACTCCGTTTCTCATACTCACACCGTCATCGTCGCTGCCCCGACATCTTCCTCCGCCGCCGCGATCCAGGATCCAGACGTTCTCCAGGCCGCCGACATCGGGATCCAAAAAGATGGCGTCGGCGAAATCTCGCGAGATTACGCCGACGCCATTTTGGATCCCGATGTCGCCCATGCCAGCGACATGTTGTTGCGGCGACGCCATCTTGAATATCGCGGGACTTCACGAAATCCAAGATGGCGTCCCGCAAGAACATGTCGGCGGCCTGGAGAACGTCTGGATCCTGGATCGCGGCGGCGGAGGAAGATGTCGGGGCAGCGACGATGACGGTGTGAGTATGAGAAACGGAGTGAGAGAAAGGAACGTATGTGGAGTGAAAGAGTGAGTGGACATGAGTGGAGGTGAAAGGTGAGAGGAGTGTGTGTTGAGGCGGTGTGGTGTGTTGAGGGTTAACATGGCAAGAGGTGTGAGGCTGTGTGCACACGCTGCGGATTTTGCTGCGGTTCCGCAGCGGTTTTGGCCGCTGCGGACCCGCAGCAGTTTTTGCTGCGGTGTACAGTACCATGATTCCCTATGGGAATCAAAAACCGCAGTGCAGACGGTGCGGAATTTTCCACGCGGATTATCTGCGGTTTTCAATCCGCAGAAAGAATTGACATGTCAATTCTTTCTGCGGATTCTCCTGCGGTTTGCCATCTCCTCTATTGAGGAGATGAAAAACCGCAGGGCAAAACCGCAGAGCAATCCGCAGGTAAAATCGCAGGTCTTTTGACCTGCGGTTTCACCTGTGGATTTTACAAAATCCGCGCGGATGAATCCGCACCTAATCCGCAGCGTGTGCACACAGCCTTAACGACGTCGGCGAAATCTCGCGAGATTTCACCGACGCCATCTTGCATTCGTGAAATTGCGTCATTAACCTCACGCCGACTTGCTGTGCGGACGCTTGGCATTGCCTGTACCACCATAACTACTGCTGCCTTGGTCCTATGCCTGTTTACTGCCGGTGTCTAATTACAGGGCCAATTTGCCTATACTGCCATAACTACTGCTGCCTTGCTCCTCTGCCGGTGTCTAATTACAGGGCTAATTTGCCTCTACCGCCATAACTACTGCTGCCTTGCTCCTCTGCCTGTGTCTAATTACAGGGCTAATTTGCCTCTACCGCCATAACTACTGCTGCCTTGCTCCTCTGCCGGTGTCTAATTACAGGGCTAATTTGCCTCTACCGCCATAACTACTGCTGCCTTGCTCCTCTGCCGGTGTCTAATTACAGGGCTAATTTGCCTCTACCGCCATAACTACTGCTGCCTTGCTCCTCTGCCGGTGTCTAATTACAGGATCAATTTGCCTCTACCGCCATAACTACTGCTGCATTGCTCCTCTGCTGGTGTCTAATTACAGGGCCAATTTGCCTATACCGCCATAACTACTGCTGCCTTGCTCCTCTGCCGGTGTCTAATTACAGGGCTAATTTGCCTCTACCGCCATAACTACTGCTGCCTTGCTCCTCTGCCGGTGTCTAATTACAGGGCTAATTTGCCTATACCGCCATAACTACTGCTGCCTTGCTCCTCTGCCGGTGTCTAATTACAGGGCTAATTTGCCTCTACCGCCATAACTACTGCTGCCTTGCTCCTCTGCCGGTGTCTAATTACAGGGCCAATTTGCCTATACCGCCATAACTACTGCTGCCTTGCTCCTCTGCCGGTGTCTAATTACAGGGCCAATTTGCCTATACCGCCATAACTACTGCTGCCTTGCTCCTCTGCCAGTGTCTAATTACAGGGCTAATTTGCCTCTACCGCCATAACTACTGCTGCATTGCTCCTCTGCTGGTGTCTAATTACAGGGCCAATTTGCCAATACCGCCATAACTACTGCTGCCTTGCTCCTCTGCTGGTGTCTAATTACAGGATCAATTTGCCTCTACCGCCATAACTACTGCTGCCTTGCTCCTCTGCCGGTGTCTAATTACAGGATCAATTTGCCTCTACCGCCATAACTACTGCTGCATTGCTCCTCTGCTGGTGTCTAATTACAGGGCCAATTTGCCTATACCGCCATAACTACTGCTGCCTTGCTCCTCTGCCGGTGTCTAATTACAGGGCCAATTTGCCTCTACCGCCATAAGTACTGCTGCCTTGCTCCTCTGACTGTTCACTGCCTGTGTCTAATTACAGGGCCAATTTGCCTCTACCGCCATAACTACTGCTGCCTTGCTCCTCTGCCGGTGTCTAATTACAGGGCCAATTTGCCTCTACCGCCATAACTACTGCTGCCTTGCTCCTCTGCCGGTGTCTAATTACAGGGCCAATTTGCCTCTACCGCCATAACTACTGCTGCCTTGCTCCTCTGCCGGTGTCTAACTACAGGGCCAATTTGCCACTACCACTTCATAACTACTGCTGGGCAATTACAGGGTCAATTAGTATCTGTTTACTCTACAATACTCCAGGACGCCTTCTTCACTGCCAGATAACTGCCAAATAGACTCCTTTACCTGTGCCAACATGAGTCATAACAAAAAGTATGCCAATGCCAGTGAAAGGAAAGCAGCTTTAGCACTACAACAAAAACAACGCCGTGCTAATGAGACTCCTGAGGAAAAACACCATCGCCTTGAGAAGATTAAGGCTTATAAACGCTGTCGCCTCACACACGAATCCCCTAACTCTAAATCCATAAGATTGGCTGAAGGAGCCTCTGCACGCCGTCACCGCCGACAACAGACGGCCTCTTCCTCATCATTATTATTAGACTCACAACAGGATGCTTCCACATCAGCAAGTGGAACAATTTACTGCTACACTTCATCCCATATGCCGTTCACTGACATAACTAATCAGCAATCTGTTTCTGCCCTATCAATACCACCATTCAATACCGATGCACAGTATGCCAAAGCCAGTGAAAGGAAAGCAGCTTTAGCACTACGACAAAAACAACGCCGTGCTAATGAGACTCCTGAGGAAAAACAGCATCGACTTGACAAGATTAAGGCTTATAAACGCCGTCGTCTCACACACGAATCCCCTAACTCTAAATCTATTACATTGGCTGAAGAAGCCTCTACACGCCATCACCGCCAACAACAGACGGCTTCTTCCTCATCATCTATAATAATAAATGCCCTAAGCAGCTTCCAGTTGTAACAACTTCCATCCAGTTGTAACCGGTGACGTCACCACACACACGCATATGTTAACCCTCAACACACCACACCGCCTCAACACACACTACTCTCACCTTTCACCTCCACTCACGTCCACTCACTCTTTCACTCCACATACGTTCCTTTCTCTCACTCCGTTTCTCATACTCACACCGTCATCGTCGCTGCCCCGACATCTTCCTCCGCCGCCGTGATCCTGGATCCAGACGTTCTCCAGGCCGCCGACATGTTCTTGCGGCGACACCATCTTGGATTTCGTGAAATCCCGCGAGATTCAAGATGGCGTCGCCGCAAGAACATGTTGCTGGCGTGGACGACTCGGGATCCAAAAAGATGGCGTCGGCGAAATCTCGCGAGATTACGCCGACGCCATTTTGGATCCCGATGTCGTCCATGCCGGCGACATGTTCTTCCGGCGACGCTATCTTGACTATCGCGGGATTTCACGATACTCAAGATGGCGTCGCCGCAAGAACATGTCGCCGGCGTGGACAACGTCTGGATCCAGGATGGCGCCGGCGGAAGAAGATGTCGGGGATCGTGGAGCAGCGGCGATGACGGCGTGAGTATGAGAGACGGAGTGAGAGAAGGGGTCGTATGTGCAGTGAAAGAGTGAGTGGAGATGGTGAAAGGTGAGAGGAGTGTGTGTTGAGGAGTGTGTGTGTTGAGGGTTAACATGGCAAGAGGTGTGATGCTATCGCATCCTCCCGATGCGATAGCATCGGGCCTTAATCTAGTTATTATTATAATACTCATTTATATAGCACCATTAATTCCACAGCGCTTTACATACATTATCGGCACTGTCCCCGATGGGGCTCACAATCTAAATGCACATTGCACCTATCATACATGCATCTCCTATTCGGGGTGCTGGGGGTTTCTGTAGGTGAGCTGTCTGGCCCAGATCATTGCCAGTCAAAAGCTTGTTCTAAGCTGGTGATCTCTGGTGTGTTCGCCTGTACCCTGTGCTGTAAGTTCTGATCTTCTTTTGGTGCTGACCTTTGGACCATATTCAGAATACCCATTTGTCATTGCCCCTTTGCCATTGCCCATTTGCATCTGACATTCTGCTGCTGACTTTTGGACCGTGTTCAGACTACCCGTTTGTCATTGCCACTTTGCATCTGATATTTTGTTGCTGACTTTGAAAAGCATAATATTACAGGGTATATACACTAGTTTCCTTAATATTGCATTGATTCAGGGAGCTAGGCTGATTGCCGTATGTGGAGTGGGGAAGGAATTTTTTTTCCCCAATGTGAAGCTTACTGTTTGCCACATGGGTTTTTTTTGCCTTCCTCTGGATCAACATGTTAGGGCAAGTTAGGATAGGATATGGGTTGAACTAGATGGACTTAAAGTCTTCCTTCAACTTTAATAACTATGTTTGGATCCTCTATTTCTCTGGCATTCTAACCCTGGCATGTGACCTGACTTGCGACTTCGTATTTTCCCTTGGGTTATTACGTGATCTTTAGGTATTGACCACGGAACATCTGACTTTGCTTATTCACGGCCTAGCCATGGTTTGTGACTAGCGTCACATTTACTTTGGGAACGGAAATAGGAAACTGACAAACTAGCAATTCACCATCAAATGTAACTGGAAGTGGACCCCTGTCTCATGTCTTCCTCATGCTAGTCAACTAAATAAGCATGAAAGACACTAAATCTACCAACACGAGTGTTAGCATTCCTACATGAAAGAGGATTCTTATAAGCAGCATTGTAGTGACAACTCAATATAGGTCATGCTTTATGAAGAACGGCCACCCTAGTAAGTGACTCTCTATCTCACAAATCAAGAAAAAAACAGGCATGAATATCTTAGACCTTCTGATAAGGCTTAAATTTTGTAAATCATGGTCACATAAAGAGTATTCTAGAAAAATATTAAAGGGAATCTGTCACCACATTTTAGGCTTATCAGCTAAAAATATCATTGGATTTAGTGTCAGCTATGCATTGCATTGCCCAACTACTTTTGAACCCCCATGACTCCCCATGTATCACCCATAAATACCTTTTTTATTTCACCTGAGCTGTATGTTAATGAGTTGGGTTCGGTCCAATGGGCGTTGTCTTTGGTCCTTCACTCCACCCCTCCTTGGCTGCTGTACATAATAGTTCTAACTTTCGTAGTTCGCGGCCATATTTTGCGCATGCGCATTGCAATATGCTCTCGCGCATGCACAGTATGCTTTGCCCTACTGTGAGCGCATGGACAGTATGCTTTGCCCTACTGTGAGCATAGCTGCAAATAAGTTGTGTGCATCCATCAATCTTGGGAAAACCTATGAGACCATGCTCACAGCATGGTGCCAGACGCTTTCAGTATAGGTATAATGCACTGCAATGCTAGTGCATTTCAATGCATTAAACCATCAAAGTGAAAAAAGTGAAAGTCCCATAATTGGACTAAGCAAAAAAGAAAAAAGAAAAAAAATATGTAAAAAAAAATTAAAAAATATCAAAAGTACGGTAATAAAAAATTCACTAATAAATACACACTTTTAAGTAAAAAAATTAATTAAAAAAAATACACGTTTGGTATTGCCGCGTCCATAAAAATCTGATCTAGAAAGGTGTCACACTAGTTAACCCCTTCAGTGAACGCCATAAAGAAAAGCAAAAAAAAGTAGCAAATTATGCTTTATCACCGTAGAGCTTGGAAAAAGTGAAATAAAACGCAATAAAAATTACGGATATAAATAAACATGGTACTGCTGAAAACGTCATCTTGTACCGCAAAAAACAAGCCACCATACAGCTCCATCAGTGGAAAAATAAAAAAGTTATAGCTCTCAGAATAAAGCAATGCTAAAATAATTATCTTTTCTATAAAAGTTTTTATTGTGTAAAAATGCCAAAACATAAAAAAATCTAAATGTGGTATCGCTGTAATCGTACTGATCCAAAGAATAAGCCTGCCTTACCAATTATACCACACACAAAATGGTATAAACGCCCCCCCAAAAAAAAAAAATAAAATAATGAATTCTAGTTTTTGTTCATTCTGCCTCCACAAAAATCAGAATAGAAAGCGATCAAAAAATGGTATCTATAAAAACGTCAGCTCGTCCTGCAAAAAAAAGAAGCCCTCACATGACTTTATGGGCCAAAATATGGAAAAATGATAGCTCTCAAGATATGGTGATACAAAAACAATTTTTTGCAATAAAAAGCGTCTTTAAGGCTGGTTTCACATTAGCGTTTTATCACGCAGCGCATCGTGCGCTATTGTAAGCATGCGCAATGCTCCCCTATCTTTAACATGGGTGCGCATGATCAAGCGCTTGCACGCGTTCATCAGCGTTTGTCATGCGCTGCGCATTTTCCAGGTGTGCACCCAGATGCTCCAGACGCTACATGTTGCATTGTTTGTTACGCCCAACAGCTTAAAAAAAGCGCATGCGCACGTGTGCGCACGTAATGCGCAAAAAAATAACATTACAGTCTATGTGTGCGCTGGCGAGCGCTTGGCTCAGCGCATGTCAGCGCATATCAGCGCATGCAAAGTTTGAGTAAACAATGTCTAGACACTGGTTCAAACCACCCCCTACACAAGAAACATTGTTTAAGATGAGTCTAGATAAAAGAAGGTGTCTGCCTGCACTATACCACAACTGTACAGACAGCCTGGAGAGCAGACACCTTGCAAAACAAGAGAGCATTTTGGATTAACCCCTTCCTGACATCCGACGTACTATCCCGTCCACGGTACCCGGGCCCGTATGACCGTGGACGGGATAGTACGTCTACCGCGATCAGCGGCGCCCACGTGGTGAGCGCCGCTGATCGCGGCCGGGTGTCAGCTGGTTATCACAGCTGACACCCGGCACAATGTGTCAGGGGCGGTCACGGACCGCCCCCGACACGTTAACCCCTTGCACACCGCGATCAAACACGATCGCGGTGTACCGGGGGTTAAAGGGAAGCATCGGCAGGGAGGGGGCTCCCTCCGTGCTTCCCTGAGCCCCCCACGGCAGCGCAATGTGCAGCGCTGCTGCGGGGGGCTCCTTTCCTCCAGGCCCCCGAATCCAAGATGGCGACGGGGGCCTGAGGAAGCTGGCTTCCTCAGTGCCTGCAAAGAGCAGGCATGAGGAAGTCTTCTTCAATGCCTGTGACAGATTGCTGATCTGTCACAGTGATCTGTGATGTGACAGATCAGCGATCTGTCACAGGACAGTGATGTCACACCTGGGACTATTTAATAAAGTAAAAAAAAAAATAAAAAAAGTGTAAAAATAATTTTAAAAAAATCGCCAAATATATTAGAAAAAAAAAAAAAATATTCCCCCAATAAATCCATTTTTTGGAAATAATAAAAAAAAAAACAATAAAAGTACACATATTAGGTATCGCCACGTCCATAACGACCCGCCCTATAAATCTGTCCCATTAGTTAACCCCTTTAGCGAACCCCTTAAAAAATAAAAATAAAAAACGAAGCAAAAAATAATGATTTATTATCATACCACCAAACAAAAAGTGTAATAACGCGCGATCAAAAAGACGAATATAAATATCCATGGTACCGCTGAAAACGTCATCTTGTCCCGCAAAAAACGAGCCACCACACAGCATCATCAGCGAAAAAATAAAAAAGTTATAGCTCGCTGAATAAAGCGATGCAAAAATAATTATTTTTTATATAAAATAGTTTTCATTGCATAAAACCGACAAAAACATAAAAAAAGACCTAAATGAGGTATCGCTGTAACCGTACTGATGTGAAGAATAAAACCTCTTTATCAATTTTACCGCACGCGGAACGGTGTAAACGCACCCCCCCCAAAAGAAATTCATGAAACGCTGGTTTTTGTTAATTCTGCGTCCCAAAAATCAGAATAAAAAGCGATCAAAAAATTCGACGTGCCCGAAAATGGTACCAATAAAAACGTCAACTAGTCCCGCAAAAAATAAGACCTCACATGACTTGGTGGGTCAAAATACGGAAAAATGATAGCTCTCAATATGTGGTGATGCAAAAACTATTTTTACAATAAAAAGCGTCTTTTAGCGTGCGACAGCCGCCAAACATAAAAACCACCATAAATAGTAAATCAAACCCCCCGTTATCACCCCCTTAGTTAGGGAAAAATAATAAAATAAAAAAAAGTATTTATTTCCATTTTTCCATTAGGGTTAGGGGTTTGTTGGGGTAGGGTTAGGGCTAGGGTTAGGGTTAGGGCTAGGGTTAGGGTTAGGGCTAGGGTTAGGGTTAGGGCTAGAGTTAGGGTTAGGGCTAGGGTTAGGGCTAGGGTTAGGGGTAGGGGCGTGTTGGGGTTCGGGTTGGAGTTAGAATTGGGGGTTTCCACTGTTTGGGCACATCAGGGGCTCTCCAAATGCAACATGGCGTCTGATCTCAATTCCAGCCAATTCTGAGTTGAAAAAGTCAAATAGTGCTCCTTCCCTTCCAAGCTCTGCTATGCGCCCAAACAGTGTTTTACCCCCACATGTAGGGTATCAGCCTACTCAGGACAAATTGCAAAACAATTTTTGGGGTCCAATTTCTCCTGTTACCCTTAGGAAAATAAAAAATTGGGGGCAAAAATATCATTTTTGTGGAAAAAAATGATTTTTTTATTTTCACGTCCGAGTGTTATAAACTTCTGTGAAGCACTTGGGGGTTCAAAGTGCTCACCACACATCTAGATAAGTTCCGTGGGGGGTCTAGTGTCCAAAATGGGGTCACTTGTGGGGAGTTTCAATAGTTTAGGTACATCAGGGGCTCTCCAAACGCACATGACACCCGCAGACCATTCCATCAAAGTCTGCATTCCAAAACGTCACTGCTTCCCTTCTGAGCCCCGACGTGTGTCCATACAGTAGTTTTCTCCCACATATGGGGTGTCAGCGTACTCAGGACAAATTGGACAACAACTTTTGGGGGTCCAATTTCTCCTGTTACCCTTGGGAAAATGAAAAAATTGGGGACTAATTGATCATGTTTGTGGAAAAAAATACGATTTTTTTATTTTCATGCCCGGGCATTATAAACTTCTGTGAAGCCCTTGGGGGTTCAAAGCGCTCACCACACATCTAGATAAGTTCCTTAGGGGGTCTTGTTTCCAAAATGGGGTCATTTGTGGGGGTTTCCACTGTTTAGGTACATTAGGGGCTCTCCAAAGGCAACATGACACCCGCAGACCATTCCATCAAAGTCTGCATTCCAAAACGTCACTACTTCCCTTCCGAGCCCTGACGTGTGTCCATACAGTAGTTTTATCCCACATATGGGGTGTCAGCATACTCAGGACAAATTGGACAACTTTTGGGGTTCAATTTCTCCTGTTACCCTTGGGAAAATAAAAAAATTGGGGACTAATTGATCATGTTTGTGGAAAAAATACGATTTTTTTATTTTCATGCCCTGGCATTATAAACTTCTGTGAATCCCTTGGGGGTTCAAAGTGCTCACCACACATCTAGATAAGTTCCTTGGGGGGTCTAGTATACAAAATGGTGTCATTTGTGGGGAGTTTCCACTGTTTAGGTACATTAGGGACTCTCCAAAGGCAACATGACACCCGCAGACCATTCCATCAAAGTCTGCATTCCAAAACGTCACTACTTCCCTTCCGAGCCCCGACGTGTGCCCATACAGTAGTTTTCACCCACATATGGGGTATCAGCATACTCAGGACAAATTGGACAACAACTTTTGGGGTCCAATTTCTCCTGGTACTCTTGGGAAAATAAAAAAATGGTGACTAAAAGATCATGTTTGTGGAAAAAATACAAATTTTTTATTTTCACGCCCGGGCGTTGTAAACTTCTGTGAAGCACTGGGGGGGTCAAAGTGCTCACCACACATCTAGATAAGTTCCTTAGGGGGTCTAGTTTCCAAAATGGTGTCATTTGTGGGGGGTTCCACTGTTTTGGTACATCAGGAGTTTTCCAAACGCGACATGGTGTCCGATCTCAATTCCAGCCAAAAACGTCAAATGGCGCTGCTTCCCTTCCGAGCTCTGCCATGCGCCCAAATAGTGGTTTACCCCCACATGTGGGGTATCAGCGTACTCAGGACAAATTGCACAATAACTTTTAGGGTCCTGTTACCCTTGGAAAAATAAGAATTGAGGGTGAAAAGATCATTTTTGTGGAAAAAATATGATTTTTTAATTGTATGGCTTTATGTTATAAACTTCTGTGAAGCCCATGGGGGTTCAAAGTTCTCACCACACATCTAGATAAGTTCCTTAGAGGGTCTAGTTTCCAAAATGGTGTCATTTGTGGGGGGTTCCACTGTTTTGGTACATCAGGGGTTTTCCAAACGCGACATGGTGTCCGATCTCAATTCCAGCCAAAAACGTCAAATGGCGCTGCTTCCCTTCCGAGCTCTGCCATGCGCCCAAATAGTGGTTTACCCCCACATGTGGGGTATCAGCGTACTCAGGACAAATTGCACAATAACTTTTAGGGTCCTGTTACCCTTGGGAAAATAAAAATTGGGGTGAAAAGATCATTTTTGTGGAAAAAATATGATTTTTTAATTGTACCGCTGTACGTTATAAACTTCTGTAAAGCCCTTGTGGGTTCAAAGTTCTCACCACATATCTAGATAAGTTCCTTGGGGGGTCTAGTTTGCAAAATGGGGTCACTTGTAGGGGGTTTCCACTGTTTAGGTACATCAGGGACTCTCCAAACGTGACATGGCGTCCAATCTGAATTCCAGCCAATTTTGCATTGAAAAAGTCAAACGGCGCTCCTTCCATTCTGAGCTCTGCCATGCGCCGAAACAGTCGTTCCCCCCCACATATCAGGTATCTGCGTACTCAGGACAAATTGCACAATAACTTTTGCAGTTCAATTTCTCCTGTTACCCTTGGTAAAATAAAAAAATTGAACCTGAAGTATTTTTTTTATGAAAAAAAGTTAGATGTTCATTTTTTTTTAAATATTCAAAAAAATTCCTGTGACACACCTAAAGGGTTAATAAACTTCTTGAATGTGGTTTTGAGCACCTTAAGGGGTGCCCTCAAAGTGGCTTCAAATGTGATGTGGTCCTAAAAATAAAATGGTGTTGTAAAAATGAGAAATCGCTGGTCAACTTTTAACCCTTATAACTTCCTAACAAAAAAAAATTTTGGTTCCAAAATTGTGCTGATGTAAAGTAAACATGTGGGAAATGTTAGTTATCAAGTTTTTTGTGTGCCGTATCTCTGTGATTTAAGGGCAAAAAAATTCAAAGTTGGAAAATTGCGAAATTTTCAAAATTTTCGCCAAATTTCCGTTTTTCTCACAAATAAACGCAAGTTATTTGAATGAAATTTTACCACTAACATGAAGTACAATATGTCACGAGAAAACAGTGTCAGAATCACCGGGATCCATGGAAGCGTTCCGGAGTTATGACCTCATAAAGCTACAGTGGTCAGAATTGTAAAAATTGGCCCGGTCTTGAACGTGCAAACCACCCTTGGGGGTGAAGGGGTTAAAGCTTCAGCAGCAAGAATGTGAGTATTCTTACATCTAAAATGTATGCCTGTCTTGTCAAATGTATTATGTACTAATGCTTTGTTTATTTTTTGAACTTTTTAATTCACACAACATTCCAATATTCTAATGAATTTTTTTTATAGGTTCCACAACGGGATGAAGACATCTACCTGGATAATGAACACCTAATCCACCTGGTCCAGGAGCGTGTCCCATTGTGGGACAGCCGTGACCTGCTTCACAAGGACAATGTGGTGACCCGGCGGCTATGGAATGAGGTGGCCACAGCATTGATGGATGCCTGGGATAGCGCCCCTGCAACCTCCAAAAAGTAAGTATTTCCCTGCTCTGTGATGCCGCAGTGACTATTGTCCTTGTTGACACTGTTGTGTTTCCAGCTAGATGTATTCTAGCAGGAAACAGAACAGTAATATCAGGATCAACAGTGACTGCTTTGGGTATTGTATTGCTGAATTGTGCTGCCTTTACTGTTTTTCCTGATGGCCCTGTTGTGTTTATTGATAGAATATATCTTGCATTAAACACATCAATGTATTTTCCTTGTTTTTCCAACAGTGAACAAAGTCCGAACACGTTGGCGCTCGATGAAGGACCACTTCAACACTGATGTTCGTGCTGAGGGACAGGTTTGCAGTGAGTCAGCGGCAAGGACCAGAACCAAATACCGGTACCATCGCAATTTGGAGTTCCTAAGAGCGTAAGTATTTTGGGTTTTTTTTTCTTAAATCTATGCTTTTCTATTCCACAGCTGATGCTTCTTTGTAAATGCATGATAGTAATGTTTTTCTTTTCTTTCCACAGCACCTGAAGCAGCACCCTGCAACCTGTCCCTGGAGCGGTCCTTCATTGTATGACCTCGGACCTGTCCCAGCCTTCCGACAGCCAGGAAGCAGATTGCAATATGGACAGCTGGGGACCAGGAAGCTGGTCAATCAGGTGTTCCCCTGTCCCAGGTCTCTGCCACTGCTTATGCGGGCATTACCCGCCAGTGGCAGAGGGCCTTGGACAAGCCTGTCTTGCCCGAGTTCATGCACTTGAGCGAGGCCTTTCATGCCAGCCTCAAGTCGCCGTCAGACAGAGTGGAAAGTGGTTTTTCACTCATGGAATGAGGTTTTAACCACATGGAACACTGCTTCCAGTCTGTCGAACAGTGCCTTGACTGTCTGGAGGCCGACCTCAACAGACCAGCGCACCATTTTTTCAGTAAAATTGAATGGGGCATGGCGGTACACCTTAGTCCTGATCAACAGCTGAGTGTGTTGCAGGCCTGCAACACTGCTTACTTGCAGGCTATGCAGCAGAATCGGTATATACAGCAGTCAGTGGTGTCATTTCCAACTGTGCCACCACTGACTCGACACACCGAACTACTGACCTGCTGCATATCACTGCATGGCCACCTCTATTCAAAGCCTTGACAGCCAACATTACACCACAAGTCGGAGTGCAGCTGGAGCACCACAGCCACCCCCACGCCTGCTTGGAGCACAGTCACCGTGACCACTGCTCAAACGAGGAACAGCCCTGCCGCCACCACTCTTACATGTAGTAGCCCTGCTGCCACCACTCTGCAAACATGGAGCAGCACTACCGCCACCAGTCCACATGCGAGGACAAGCACTGCCACTGCCACCACTGAGCAGCAGCAGCCGCAGCAGCCACAGCAGCAGCAGCCACAGCAGCAGCATCAGCAAACGGGGGACCTCAATTCCTTATTTGCCCAAGTTCCAGCCGGAGCCAAGAATCAAGGCGGTCATGGGGCACAAGGAGGTCCAGGCAGGACAGTCTCAGGAGAAACAACAAAGGTCGCAAAACTTTAACTGTACCTCCCTGCTCTCCTAGTAGTGAGTCTACCTCCATTTCCATCACTGACTTCCCTTCCCCCACAACTTTTATGGCCCCTTCCCCTAGAACACCTTCATCCACTGTAAGCCGTTCATCGTCACTGCACACCCCAAACTTGCTCTCATCTTCTCCCAAACGCGGTAAAAAATAAAGTCATTTTTTCATATTTTTTTTTTAAAATATAAATTTTCATTTCTGCTTTACCATAATAAAGTTTGATTAATGTGTTTTTCGTCGCCTACACTCACTGCGCCGCACACACACTGCGCCATACAAACACTGCGCCGTACACTTTGTGTGTTTGCCAACTCATAACTCCACTACTGACACATGTTTCTTGTGTCTGTCAAGGAGATTTGTGTTGTCAAAAACACAAATATATGACTTGTATTTTCGCCACCAGTCTATTCAGTTTGCTAAAATTGCTGAATACAGGATGGTGTTGAGTGCAAGGCATATCTATTGTCACCTTGAAAGGTATCATAAAAATTGAATTGAGGATGGTCTGTTTTCTACCATCCTCAATTCAGTTATTGTGAGACTAACCCGGAGGATTCTAGATATACCTTGTAATTAACGACATCCTCTATTCAGTGAGTGTTGAATAAACTGAGGAAATGATGCATAAAATAAACGTCATATGTACAATACCCAGGCCAAGTATCACAACTATATATCCAAACTGGGTTGGTGAATACACATATAATTTTTCACCTGCAGCGTTGATTCAGTCTGAATATATTTCACGCAGACTGTAGCGATGCTGTAGTTTAATTCATATGTGTATTTACCTGCCCAGGTGTGATAACATTCTGAAGTCAGGATGCGTTATTTTTGGTGTCCTCACTAGAGTTGAGCGATACCGTCCGATACTTCAAAGTATTGGATCGGAATGGATCGGCCGATCTTAAAAAAAAGTATCGGTATCGCCGATTCCGATACCGGAAGTCCCATTCAAGTCTATGGGACTTCCGGTATCGGAATAAGAAAAACCCTGTTTTTGCCTTGTACAGCCTCTCTGGGGTCTGTACGGGCCTTTCGGGGGGCTGTGCCGGCCTGCCAGGGGGTCTGTGCAGGCTCCGGTGGTCTGTGCCGGCCTGCCGGGGGGCTGTGCCGGCCTGCCGGTGGTCTGTGCAGGCTCCGGTGGTCTGTGCCGGCCTGCCGGTGGTCTGTGCAGGCTTCGGGGGTCTGTGCAGGCATCGTCCGATGGGACTACAAGTCCCATCGGGCGATGCCTGCTACCATGACAGTGATTGACACATTAGCCAATGATGGGACAGTAGTAGTCCCATCATCCGGCTAATGTGTTGAATGTAAAAAAAAAAATAAAAAAAAAAAAATTACATGCTACATACATACAACATGCATACTACATACATGCTACATTCATACTACATACTACATACCTGCTACATTCATACTACATATATACTACATGAAACATACATACTACATATATACTACATGCATGCAACATGCATACTACATATATACTACATGCAACATACATACTACATATATACTACATGCAACATACATACTACATATATACTACATGCAACATGCATACTACATATATACTACATGCAACATACATACTACATGCATGCAACATGCATACTACATATATACTACATGCTACATACATACTACATATATGCTACATACATACTACATATATACTACATGCATGCTACATACATACTGCATGCTACATGCATGCTACATACATACTACATACATACTACATGCATGCTACATACATACTACATGCTACATACATACTACATATATACTACATGCATGCTACATACATACCACATACATACTACATACATACTACATGCATGCTACATACATACTACATGCTACATACATACCACATACATACTACATATATACTACATGCATGCTACATACATACTGCATGCTACATGCATGCTACATACATACTACATACATACTACATGCTACATACATACCACATATATACTACATACATACTACATACAATACATTCATACAATACATACATAGACATACAGTACATATAACATAGAGTAACATACTTACCAATACTTGTCACATTGTTCCCCAAAGCCATTGTTTTTTACGGAATAAATATTAACATAACAAACCACAAAAATACTCACCCACGATCCGAATCAGTCCACGAGTGTGTCCCACGACGATCTTGGGTAGAGAACGGCAGCATCAGCTGATGCTGCCGTTCTCTACGGGCTGCAGGAATCCAATGACGGAAGGTAGGTATCCTTCCGCACTGTATTCCTCCGCCACTTAAAAAAAAAAAAGTCCCTAGTCTCACTTTATGCCATTGCTGTGTGGGAATTTCCCACAATGTAACAAGTATTGGTAAGTATGTTACTTTATGTTATATGTACTGTATGTCTATGTATGTATTGTATGAATGTATTGTATGTAGTATGTATGTAGTATATATGTGGTATGTATGTAGCATGTAGTATGTATGTAGTATGTATGTAGCATGCATGTAGCATGCAGTATGTATGTAGCATGCATGTAGTATATATGTAGTATGTATGTAGCATGTAGTATGTATGTAGTATGTATGTGGTATGTATGTAGCATGTAGTATGTATGTAGCATGCATGTAGTATGTATGTAGTATGTATGTAGTATATATGTAGTATGTATGTAGCATGTAGTATGTATGTAGCATGCATGTAGTATATATGTAGTATGTATGTAGCATGTAGTATGTATGTAGCATGCATGTAGTATGTATGTAGCATGCATGTAGTATGTATGTAGCATGCATGTAGTATGTATGTAGCATGCATGTAGTATGTATGTAGCATGCATGTAGTATGTATGTAGTATGTATGTAGTATGTATGTAGTATGTATGTAGTATGTATGTAGCATGTAGTATGTATGTAGCATGCATGTAGCATGTATGTAGTATGTATGTAGTATATATGTAGTATGTATGTAGTATATATGTAGTATGTATGTAGCATGTAGTATGTATGTAGCATGTAGTATGTATGTAGCATGCATGTAGTATATATGTAGTATGTATGTAGCATGCATGTAGTATGTATGTAGTATGTATGTAGCATGTAGTATGTATGTAGCATGCATGTAGTATATATGTGTTATGTATGTAGCATGCATGTAGTATGTATGTAGTATGTATGTGGTATGTATGTAGCATGCATGTAGTATGTATGTAGTATATATGTGGTATGTATGTAGTATGTATGTAGTATGTATGTAGTATGTATGTAGCATGCATGTAGTATGTATGTAGTATATATGTGGTATGTATGTAGTATGTATGTAGTATGTATGTAGCATGCAGTATGTATGTAGCATGCATGTAGTATATATGTAGTATGTATGTAGCATGCAGTATGTATGTAGCATGCATGTAGTATGTATGTAGTATGTATGTAGTATTTTTTTTTTTTTTTTAACATTTAACACATTAGCCGGATGATGGGACTACTACTGTCCCATAATTGGCTAATGTGTCAATCACTGTCATGGTAGCAGGCATCGCCAGATGGGACTTACAGTCCCATCGGACGATGCTTGCACAGACCCCCGGACATCAGCACAGCCCCCCGGGAGGCCGGCACAGCCCCCCGGCAGGCCGGTACAGACCCCCACAGGGTGCACAGACCACCGGCAGGCCGGTACAGACCCCGGGCAGTCCACACAACCCCCCGGCAGGCCGGCAGAGACCCCCGGAAGGCCCGAAATGACGGCGCATCATGATGCGCACACACCGCGCATCATGATGACGTCATTTCGGCTGTCAATCAACTTCCGATTCCGATGCTGACTTCCGATATTGAAAAAATATCGGAAGTTGGTATCGGAATTCCGATACAGCAAGTATCGGCCGATACCCGATACTTGCGGTATCGGAATGCTCAACACTAGTCCTCACTTCAGCATGACACTAGGCCTGGGGATTGTAGAAGTTTTATAAACTTTATTATCTCTACAGTCTCAGTTCAAACTTAAGCCACAGTGTTGATCCTACAAATAATATTTAGAGTCACATGGTCAGGTGTCATAACGAATGATGGATGCTAGTGCATAACTAACTCACAAATTTTAAATTCAGGTCATGTGACACAAATATTATTTGTATTATCCACCGTCGCTTTGTATTATCCACCATCGCTGCAAACTGTAGAGTTGATAAAGGTCATACAAATTGTGTGTATGTATAGTCACCTTTTCAGGAGTGCTAGTAAATTCATGATGCACAAAACGCAGTATCATGAATTCACAGGTACAGCAGGGCAGTTGATTATTGTATTGAAGTGTAAAAAGACATAGTGCACTCGATACAGGTATCAAAACAGGTTATTTTATTAACTTTTTTATTAACATACATACAAGAAAATATTTTTACACCATTTGATCTTGCCATTCCACCCGTCCATCATCTGAGATGAAGTAGGCCGCAAATTGGTCCCTCATTTGGCCAACTTCAACGGATGACCTGAGAGGGTGCTGAGTGAATTCAGGCAATGGGTTAGGAGCAGCAATATCGAGTTCAAAGGTCGGGTGCTCTTTAGCCATTACAAAATTATGTAGAACCACACACGCCTTCACCACCTCATCCACTGTTTCCAGTTTAAGATTAATGGCTGTGCCGAGAATTCGCCATCTGGAGACAAGAATCCCAAAAGCACACTCTACAGTTCTTCTGGCCCTGGTCAGCCTGTAATTAAAGATTTTTTTGGTGTGGTCCAAGTCACAGCTGGAGTAGAGTTTCAGTAGGTTTGCGCACATTTGAAAAGCCTCATCCCCAACCATTACAAAGGGCTGTGGCGGAGCTTCAGTGTGGGGAAGAGGCCATGGCATGGGGAAATTAAATTGGTTGCCATACAACCTCTGGCCCATGTCCAAGTTTTTAAAAGCCTGGGAGTCATTCCCACGGCTAAATGCCCCAATGTCCACTGCTACAAACATACATCCATCATCCGCAATGGCCATGAGTACTGTAGAAAAGTACTTTTTGTAGTTATAGTACTCAGATCCAGTTCTTTTCGGTTTGATGATCTGTATGTGTTTACCATCAACAGCTCCCAAACAGTTGGGGAAATTGCAGACTGTCCAGAATTTGTCAGCAATTTCCATCCACTTTTCTGCGGTGGGCAGGGGCATAAATTCTGGACAAAGAACGTTCCACAAAGCCCGGCAGGTGTCCGCAACAATTCCCGACAAGGTGGCGATTCCAATCTGGTATTGGAAGTGTAGTGAAGATAGGGTCTCTCCAGTTGCCAGGAATCTGCGAAACAGAGAAAGAAATAACATTAATATTTCTGTATATGGTTTTTTAAAACAATAAAAGAAAAAAACAATTTAGTACATAGCATAAAAATAATTCTGCCAGGTTTGGAAAGTACATGTCACAACAAAGAAAATTATGCAGGCATTGGTTTGTAAATATAACGTACCGTAATGTGACCAGGAGCCGTTCCTCAGGAGGAATCGTACGATGGAGCTGTGTGTCCTGTCTCTGGATGGATTGTTCAACACGAGCAAGTAAATCCCTCAAGCTTTGTTGGGACATCCGTGTGTAATCAGTACATTTCTCCGGGTTTGCCTGGAGCTCACTGTAGAGGGTGTGGTACGCTCCCCGGCTCTCCCAGAGTTCAACAATCGGATGTATCCACAAACGCCGCCGCTGCCATCTTTGCTGTTTCTCTCTCTCCCTTTGGTGATGGCAAGCAACTGCATAAGCCTGAGCCATCCTGATGTCCAGATCCAAGTTACAGTGAAAACTCTTCCAGCGCAGATCCATGTTGACACGAGAAAAAGAAAGCAAATGTGAATAGTACGGCTGTAGACAGGGTCTATATAAAGAATTACCATAACACACGCCCACTGATGTCCCATTGGTGGTGTCTGTTGCAAGAATTTTTCTAGAATTTTCCTTCTGTGATTGTGACATCATGCGCATTAAAAACGCAAACGCATAGAAAACGCTTGAAAACGCATACAAACGCTGCTTTTTTTGTCGAAATGCGCACGATGATGCGACGAAAAATCGCAGCATTTACAAGCGTTTGCACACGTTTTTTCCATGCATTTGATGTGCGCTCGAAACGCAGCGCTAAAAGGCGCAAGTGGGAAACTAGCCTTAGTGTGTGACATCAGCCAAACATAAAAACCCGCTAGAACGCCTCTTTCACACGTCCTGATATTTCCAGTACCAGAGATGTCAGTGTCCGTGTGTGTGTAATACTTGTGGCACACGTGTGGTGTGCGTGTGCCACATCAGTACCACAAGGACAGATGCCAGGGAAGAAGCGTTACAGTAAGCACTGTTCCCCAGTGCCGGGTGCTGAACACGGCTCTCATCATCCTCCCCTGCTTGGCGCGAGCAGGGGAGAATGATGAAAGTTACATTTAAGTAATAAAAGAGACAGCAGGCGGCAGCTGATGGGACTATTACTTCCATCAGCCTACCCCTGCAGGCTGGTAAGGTGCCATGGATATTGACCCCTCCAGCCTAAAAATAGCAGCCCGCAACTGTCCAGAAAAGGCACATCTATTAGATGCACCAATTCAGGCGCTTTGCCCAGCTTTTCCCACTTGCCCTGTAGCGGTGGCAAGTGGGGTTCTTAT
Source organism: Dendrobates tinctorius (assembly GCF_039654945.1). Taxonomy (NCBI): domain Eukaryota; kingdom Metazoa; phylum Chordata; class Amphibia; order Anura; family Dendrobatidae; genus Dendrobates; species Dendrobates tinctorius. The sequence goes on from NW_027361823.1 coordinate 32,135,152, forward strand.
TTGTGGGATTGATGTCACCTTTGTATTGTAAAGTGACATCAAGCCCACCACCAGCCTACAAGCCTAACTGGAGAAAGTGGACCTTAAAATTTGTTGTACAATTTCTCCTGAGTATGCCAATACCCCCATTTGTGGGGGAAATAAACTGTTTGGGCGCACGGCAAGTCTCGGGAGAGAAGGAGCACCATTTGACTTCTTGAATGTAAAATTTGCTGAAATAATTAGCAGACACCATGTTGCATTTGGAGAGGCCCTGCCGCGCCTAAACAGTGGAAACCCCACACAAGTGACCCCATTTTGGAAACTAGACCCATTAAGGAATGTATCTAGATGTGTGGTGAGCACCTTGAACCCCCAGGTGCTGCACAGAAGTTTATAGCGGAGAGCTGTGAAAATAAAAATCACATTTTACAAAAAAAAAATCTACTTTTAGCCCCAATTTTTTTTATTTTCACAAGGGTAACATGAGAAAATAGTCCCCAAAATTTGTTGTGCAATTTCTCCTGAGTATGCCAATACCCCGTATGTGGAGGAAAAACTACTGTGTTGGTGCACGGCAGGGCTCGGAAAGGAAGGAGTGACGTTTTGGAATGCAGACTTTGATGAAATGGTCTGAGGGCATCATGTCAACTTTGGAGAGCCCCTGATGTGCCTAAACAATGAAAACTCCCCACAACTTACCTCATTTTTTAAAATACACCCCTCAATGATTTTACCCAGGGGTATAGTGAGCATTTTAAGCACACAGGTACTACACATAATTTGATAACATTAAGTATGCCATCAGGTACCCCGCCAACCAACACTTCTGCTGACATAGTACACTGAGAGGGCAAAATAGAGGAAATATACACTCCCTGGTTGCCTCCCTCCACACGACCAGGGGGACGCAGCTTCTTGGGTTGTACAGAAGTTTTGGCGCGAGCCGGGCAGACCCTGAAAAAATGGCCAGTCTTCCCACAGCAAAAACATGCCCCAAAACCACAACGAACCGCAGGCAACACCGTTGGGGAACCAACTCCTCCCACCTGCCTGGGCTCGTCCGACTGCACCAATGAGTCCTCCTCCCTAGCAAGGACTACAGGGGGCATATTCGCCAAAGCCGCAAAAAACTCGTACACCGACCGTAGAGATGATGAATCGGCCGGCAAGGAGAAGGCCCAGGATTGGGGATCACCATTAAGGGGGGATATGATGAATTACACCCGCTGTTCCTCATTCTCTAATGAAGTATAGCTTGCGGGCCTCCTGAAAAAACAAAAAATTATCTCTCCCTCCAGAAAACCTGTCTGGGAGAGATAACTTGGGTTCTGGTTGAGCCTGCACCTGAGCTGAGGCCCTGAACCCCTCCAACTGCTGCAGCTGCTGCTCCACCACACCACGCAGCACCCCACGCTCTTCAGTGAAGGTCTGCAGCAATTGGACAAAGGTCTGCATTTGGGCCATGGCTCACCAGAAAAAAATGGGTGGTTGGTAATAATGTCACTGGGCAGTAGGGGGAAAATAGGGAACGAGGAACCTGGGCCCCTGAACTGCCCCTCAGGCTAAGGGGGTGCCCTGACTTTCCTTAACTTGGGGGTACACTTGATGGTAGTGAGGCCCAAGTCACCGACCTGTCCCTATCTCCTGTTTAGCCCTGAGCTAAACCCCCAACTCCGTCCCCAGGAGGTGAGACAGGGAAAAAAGTGAACTGCACCAAAAACCAAAGGAAAGATAAACTAGACACCTCGGGGTCAAATCAACTAAAATATAAAACTTAGCTTTACCTGCTGCAATGCACCGTACAGCAGAGTAAGGCTCCTGAACTCAGCTTTCAGCAGAACCATCAATGCTCCTGATAAGGTGAACCACCACTGCACCAGGTAGCTCCAGTCTTCACCACGGTTGGTATCCAAAAGGAAGTGTATGACCAAGCCCAGCTGATGCCTCAGGCGACCTTTTCTAGGAAGGAGGGAGTGGTCACCACCAGCAGACTAACTAAACATGTATTAACACCAGCGGCAACCGGGGGAAAATAACTGACATTAACCCCCGATGACCTGAAAGGAAAAAAGTTTATATCAGAGAAGCCCAAACTGACACAGACCCAAAAATGGATCGTGACTAGTGTTGAGCTTTCCGATACCACAAGTATCGGGTATCGCCGATATTAGCTGTATCGGAATTCCGATACCGACTTCCGATACTTTTTCGTATCGGATACTAGAATCGGAAGTTCCCATAAAGCTATCAGCCTGCTCGATTTGATTCAGCCAATGGGAATTCTCAGAAGTGTGGGCACATCCTGTTAGGCATGTTAACTTTTGGCATGGCTGTGATTGGCTGCTGAAATGACGTCATCATGATGCGCGGTCTGTGCGCATCATGATGCGCGGTCTGTGCCGACTGCGGGGGGTCTGTGCCGACTGCCGGTGGTCTGTACGGGCCTCTCGGGGGCCAGGTGTCAGCAACAATTCCCGACAAGGTGGCGATTCCAATCTGGTATTGGAAGTGTAGTGAAGATAGGGTCTCTCCAGTTGCCAGGAATCTCCGAAACAGAGAAAGAAATAACATTAATATTTCTGTATATGGTTTTTTAAAACAATAAAAGAAAAAAACAATTTAGTACATAGCATAAAAATAATTCTGCCAGGTTTGGAAAGTACATGTCACAACAAAGAAAATTATGCAGGCATTGGTTTGTAAATATAACGTACCGTAATGTGACCAGGAGCCGTTCCTCAGGAGGAATCGTACGACGGAGCTGTGTGTCCTGTCTCTGGATGGATTTTTCAACATGAGCAAGTAAATCCCTCAAGCTTTGTTGGGACATCCGTGTGTAATCAGTAAATTTCTCCGGGTTTGCCTGGAGCTCACTGTAGAGGGTGTGGTACGCTCCCCGGCTATCCCAGAGTTCAACAATCGGATGTATCCACAAACGCCGCCGCTGCCATCTTTGCTGTTTCTCTCTCTCCCTTTGGTGATGGCAAGCAACTGCATAAGCCTGAGCCATCCTGATGTCCAGATCCAAGTTACAGTGAAAACTCTTCCAGCGCAGATCCATGTTGACACAAGAAAAAGAAAGCAAATGTGAATAGTACAGCTGTAGACAGGGTCTATATAAAGAATTACCATAACACACGCCCACTGATGTCCCATTGGTGGTGTCTGTTGCAAGAATTTTTCTAGAATTTTCCTTCTGTGATTGTGACATCATGCGCATTAAAAACGCAAATGCATAGAAAACGCTTGAAAACGCATTCAAACGCTGCTTTTTTTGTCGAAATGCGCACGATGATGCGACGAAAAATCGCAGCATTTACAAGCGTTTGCACACGTTTTTTCCATGCATTTGATGTGCGCTCGAAACGCAGCACTAAAAGGCGCAAGTGGGAAACTAGCCTTAGTGTGTGACATCAGCCAAACATAAAAACCCGCTAGAACGCCTCTTTCACACGTCCTGATATTTCCAGTACCAGAGATGTCAGTGTCCGTGTGTGTGTAATACTTGTGGCACACGTGTGGTGTGCGTGTGCCACATCAGTACCACAAGGACGGATGCCAGGGAAGAAGCGTTACAGTAAGCACTGTTCCCCAGTGCCGGGTGCTGAACACGGCTCTCATCATCCTCCCCTGCTTGGCGCGAGCAGGGGAGAATGATGAAAGTTACATTTAAGTAATAAAAGAGACAGCAGGCGGCAGCTGATGGGACTATTACTTCCATCAGCCTACCCCTGCAGGCTGGTAAGGTGCCATGGATATTGACCCCTCCAGCCTAAAAATAGCAGCCCGCAACTGTCCAGAAAAGGCACATCTATTAGATGCACCAATTCAGGCGCTTTGCCCAGCTTTTCCCACTTGCCCTGTAGCGGTGGCAAGTGGGGTTCTTATTTGTGGGATTGATGTCACCTTTGTATTGTAAAGTGACATCAAGCCCACCACCAGCCTACCAGCCTACAAGCCTAACTGGAGAAAGTGGACCTTAAAATTTGTTGTACAATTTCTCCTGAGTATGCCAATACCCCCATTTGTGGGGGAAATAAACTGTTTGGGCGCACGGCAAGTCTCGGGAGAGAAGGAGCACCATTTGACTTCTTGAATGTAAAATTTGCTGAAATAATTAGCAGACACCATGTTGCATTTGGAGAGGCCCTGCCGCGCCTAAACAGTGGAAACCCCACACAAGTGACCCCATTTTGGAAACTAGACCCATTAAGGAATGTATCTAGATGTGTGGTGAGCACCTTGAACCCCCAGGTGCTGCACAGAAGTTTATAGCGGAGAGCTGTGAAAATAAAAATCACATTTTACAAAAAAAATCTACTTTTAGCCCCAATTTTTTTTATTTTCACAAGGGTAACATGAGAAAATAGTCCCCAAAATTTGTTGTGCAATTTCTCCTGAGTATGCCAATACCCCGTATGTGGAGGAAAAACTACTGTGTTGGTGCACGGCAGGGCTCGGAAAGGAAGGAGTGACGTTTTGGAATGCAGACTTTGATGAAATGGTCTGAGGGCATCATGTCAACTTTGGAGAGCCCCTGATGTGCCTAAACAATGAAAACTCCCCACAACTTACCTCATTTTTTAAAATACACCCCTCAATGATTTTACCCAGGGGTATAGTGAGCATTTTAAGCCCACAGGTACTACACATAATTTGATAACATTAAGTATGCCATCAGGTACCCCGCCAACAAACACTTCTGCTGACATAGTACACTGAGAGGGCAAAATAGAGGAAATATACACTCCCTGGTTGCCTCCCTCCACACGACCAGGGGGACGCAGCTTCTTGGGTTGTACAGAAGTTTTGGCGCGAGCCGGGCAGACCCTGAAAAAATGGCCAGTCTTCCCACAGCAAAAACATGCCCCAAAACCACAACGAACCGCAGGCAACACCGTTGGGGAACCAACTCCTCCCACCTGCCTGGGCTCGTCCGACTGCACCAATGAGTCCTCCTCCCTAGCAAGGACTACAGGGGGCATATTCGCCAAAGCCGCAAAAAACTCGTACACCGACCGTAGAGATGATGAATCGGCCGGCAAGGAGAAGGCACAGGATTGGGGATCACCATTAAGGGGGGATATGATGAATTACACCCGCTGTTCCTCATTCTCTAATGAAGTATAGCTTGCGGGCCTCCTGAAAAAACAAAAAATTATCAATCCCTCCAGAAAACCTGTCTGGGAGAGATAACTTGGGTTCTGGTTGAGCCTGCACCTGAGCTGAGGCCCTGAACCCCTCCAACTGCTGCAGCTGCTGCTCCACCACACCACGCAGCACCCCACGCTCTTCAGTGAAGGTCTGCAGCAATTGGACAAAGGTCTGCATTTGGGCCATGGCTCACCAGAAAAAAATGGGTGGTTGGTAATAATGTCACTGGGCAGTAGGGGGAAAATAGGGAACGAGGAACCTGGGCCCCTGAACTGCCCCTCAGGCTAAGGGGGTGCCCTGACTTTCCTTAACTTGGGGGTACACTTGATGGTAGTGAGGCCCAAGTCACCGACCTGTCCCTATCTCCTGTTTAGCCCTGAGCTAAACCCCCAACTCCCTCCCCAGGAGGTGAGACAGGGAAAAAAGTGAACTGCACCAAAAACCAAAGGAAAGATAAACTAGACACCTCGGGGTCAAATCAACTAAAATACAAAACTTAGCTTTACCTGCTGCAATGCACCGTACAGCAGAGTAAGGCTCCTGAACTCAGCTTTCAGCAGAACCATCAATGCTCCTGATAAGGTGAACCACCACTGCACCAGGTAGCTCCAGTCTTCACCACGGTTGGTATCCAAAAGGAAGTGTATGACCAAGCCCAGCTGATGCCTCAGGCGACCTTTTCTAGGAAGGAGGGAGTGGTCACCACCAGCAGACTAACTAAACATGTATTAACACCAGCGGCAACCGGGGGAAAATAACTGACATTAACCCCCGATGACCTGAAAGGAAAAAAGTTTATATCAGAGAAGCCCAAACTGACACAGACCCAAAAATGGATCGTGACTAGTGTTGAGCTTTCCGATACCACAAGTATCGGGTATCGCCGATATTAGCTGTATCGGAATTCCGATACCGACTTCCGATACTTTTTCGTATCGGATACTAGAATCGGAAGTTCCCATAAAGCTATCAGCCTGCTCGATTTGATTCAGCCAATGGGAATTCTCAGAAGTGTGGGCACATCCTGTTAGGCATGTTAACTTTTGGCATGGCTGTGATTGGCTGCTGAAATGACGTCATCATGATGCGCGGTCTGTGCGCATCATGATGCGCGGTCTGTGCCGACTGCGGGGGGTCTGTGCCGACTGCCGGTGGTCTGTACGGGCCTCTCGGGGGCCAGGTGTCAGCAACAATTCCCGACAAGGTGGCGATTCCAATCCGGTATTGGAAGTGTAGTGAAGATAGGGTCTCTCCAGTTGCCAGGAATCTGCGAAACAGAGAAAGAAATAACATTAATATTTCTGTATATGGTTTTTTAAAACAATAAAAGAAAAAAACAATTTAGTACATAGCATAAAAATAATTCTGCCAGGTTTGGAAAGTACATGTCACAACAAAGAAAATTATGCAGGCATTGGTTTGTAAATATAACGTACCGTAATGTGACCAGGAGCCGTTCCTCAGGAGGAATCGTACGACGGAGCTGTGTGTCCTGTCTCTGGATGGATTTTTCAACACGAGCAAGTAAATCCCTCAAGCTTTGTTGGGACATCCGTGTGTAATCAGTAAATTTCTCCGGGTTTGCCTGGAGCTCACTGTAGAGTGTGTGGTACGCTCCCCGGCTCTCCCAGAGTTCAAGAATCGGATATATCCACAAACGCCGCCGCTGCCATCTTTGCTGTTTCTCTCTCTCCCTTTGGTGATGGCAAGCAACTGCATAAGCCTGAGCCATCCTGATGTCCAGATCCACGTTACAGTGAAAACTCTTCCAGCGCAGATCCATGTTGACATGAGAAAAAGAAAGCAAATGTGAATAGTACAGCTGTAGACAGGGTCTATATAAAGAATTACCATAACACACGCCCACTGATGTCCCATTGGTGGTGTCTGTTGCAAGAATTTTTCTAGAATTTTCCTTCTGTGATTGTGACATCATGCGCATTAAAAACGCAAATGCATAGAAAACGCTTGAAAACGCATACAAACGCTGCTTTTTTTGTCGAAATGCGCACGATGATGCGACGAAAAATCGCAGCATTTACAAGCGTTTGCACACGTTTTTTCCATGCATTTGATGTGCGCTCGAAACGCAGCGCTAAAAGGCGCAAGTGGGAAACTAGCCTTAGTGTGTGACATCAGCCAAACATAAAAACCCGCTAGAATGCCTCATTCACACGTCCTGATATTTCCAGTACCAGAGATGTCAGTGTCCGTGTGTGTGTAATACTTGTGGCACACGTGTGGTGTGCGTGTGCCACATCAGTACCACAAGGACGGATGCCAGGGAAGAAGCGTTACAGTAAGCACTGTTCCCCAGTGCCGGGTGCAGAACACGGCTCTCGTCATCCTCCCCTGCTTGGCTGTCCAGAAAAGGCACATCTATTAGATGCACCAATTCAGGCGCTTTGCCCAGCTTTTCCCACTTGCCCTGTAGCGGTGGCAAGTGGGGTTCTTATTTGTGGGATTGATGTCACCTTTGTATTGTAAAGTGACATCAAGCCCACCACCAGCCTACCAGCCTACAAGCCTAACTGGAGAAAGTGGACCTTAAAATTTGTTGTACAATTTCTCCTGAGTATGCCAATACCCCCATTTGTGGGGGAAATAAACTGTTTGGGCGCACAGCAAGTCTCGGGAGAGAAGGAGCACCATTTGACTTCTTGAATGTAAAATTTGCTGAAATAATTAGCAGACACCATGTTGCATTTGGAGAGGCCCTGCCGCGCCTAAACAGTGGAAACCCCACACAAGTGACCCCATTTTGGAAGTTTACATCAGAGTATGTTAACTATTGGCATGGCTGTGATTGGCTGCTGAAATGACGTCATCATGATGCGCGGTCTGTGCGCATCATGATGCGCGGTCTGTGCCGACTGCGGGGGGTCTGTGACGACTGTCGGTGGTCTGTACGGGCCTCTCGGGGGCCTGTGCCAGCTGCCGGTGGTCTGTACAGGCCTATCGGGTGCCTGTGCCGGCTGCCGGTGGTCTGTGCGGGCCTCTCGGGGATCTGTGCTGACTGCCGGGTGCCTGTGCCGGCTGCCGGTGGTCTGTGCGGGCCTGCCGGGGGTCTGTGCGGGCTGCCGGGGGTCTGTACGGGCCTGCCGGGAGGCTTGTGTGTGTGCAGGCATCGTCCGATGGGACTACAAGTCCCATTGGGCGATGCCTGCTACACTGACAGTGATTGACACATTAGCCAATGATGGGACAGTAGTAGTCCCATCATCCGGCTAATGTGTTGAATGTAAAAAAAAACCAAAAAAACATACTACATACATACTACATACATACATACTACATACATACAACATACATATACGACATACATACTACATACAAGCTACATACATACTACATATATACATACTATATACATACTATATACATACTACATACATACTACATACATACTACATACATGCATACTACATACATACAGCATACATATATACTACATACATACTACATACATGCTACATACATACTACATATATACATACTACATACATACTACATACATACTATATACATACTACATACATACTACATACATACTAAATATATACTACATTCATACAACATACATATATACTACATACATACTACATACATTCTACATACATGCTACATACATACTACATATATACAACATTCATACAACATACATACATGCTACATATATACAACATACATATATACTACATACTACATACATGCTACATATATACTACATTCATACAACATACATATATACTACATACTACATATATACTACATACAACATACATACATACTACATACATGCTTCATATATACTACATTCATACAATATACATATATACTACATACTACATACATGCTACATATATACTACATTCATACTACATGTAGTATACTACATACTACCAGGGACTATTTTTTTACAGTGGCGGAGGAATACAGTGCGGAAGGATACCTACCTTCCGACACTGGATTCCTGAGCCCCGTAGAGAGCGGTCGCATCAGCTGATGCTGCTGCTCTCCACGGGAGATCGGCGTGGGACACTCACTCGTAAATTTCTGCGGATCAGGGAGTATTTGGTGGTTTGTTATTTTCATATTTTTCCTTAGATGACACTGGCTTCGGGGATCAAAGTGACAAGTAATGGTGAGTATGTACTCTGTGTTATATGTACTGTATGTCTACGTATGTATTGTATGAATGTATTGTATGCAGTATGTATGTTGTATGTCTGTAGCATGTTGTAAGTATTGTGAGGTGCCAAGGGGAGAGGTACTACAAAACAGGTATATTTCTCCCTGTTTCATTTCATATGTCTCCCTATACTGATGATGAAGCCAGTTTATTTCACTGTAATCCAGTCCTGGTTCCTTAGTGATCAGCATGGAAAGGACTGGTAGCTCTCCCTCCACTTATTCAATCCAGGTTTTGGTTTCCTGACTGGTCCAGCTGATGTAATCAGGAGGAGCTGGGATCTCTCACTCTCTCTGGTCTGCTGAGCTGGGAGCTGACACAGTAAGATTACATGGACTTGTTTGCTGTTATATAGGTTTATTTTGTAGTTAGCCTGCTGTTGTTAGTTAGTGGCCAGATGGCCTTAGATGTTTTATTTCATGTTTGGCATGTGTAACATTGAATAACAAGTGTGCACAATAAATATGCCGTGTCCATATTCATGTGAAACTTGCTAGTCTGCTGAAGTGACTTCATAGCCACACGCTTGTGCCAAAGCAAAGATCCCAGCTGAGCTATCTATTCCCCACAAATGGTGTTTCGAATGCGGGCATTTGTGGCTGCTGGACTGTGACTGCAGAGAAAACGCTGTGTATGTCCTGGCTGAAAGCTTCTGCGCTTTTGAAGAGCCAAGAGTCCAGTAATATGGAGGAACTAGTGAAGCAGTTATTGCAAGCCAATGTGCAACAACAGCAGACTAATACTTGCTTCCAGAAGGCTCTGGAGCAGCAACACCAGATGCAGCCAGAGCAGTTGGAGGCAATAAAACAGGCCGTGGTTCGGCAACCCCGAGATGAGGGAGACCGTGCACAAAGCGCTTCTAGTGTGCAAAAAGCCGTACAGAAGACTTTGCTTAAAATGACCGCAGACGATGATGTGGAAGCATACCTCACCGTGTTTGAACGTATTGCAGAACGTGAGCACTTACCACTGGACAGATGGGCTAAGGTAGTTGCTCCATTTCTGAGCGGAGATCCACAAAAAGCCTATTACGATCTGAGTGGAGCGGATGCTATGGACTATATCAAACTCAAAGGCGAAATCCTGGCAAGGCTGGGAGTAAACACGTATGTACGCGCACAGAGGGTGCATTTATGGAATTTTGTGGAGCATCAGCCAGCCCGCTCACAAATGCATGATATCATCCATCTAGTAAAAAAAGGCTGCAACCAGAGGCTTTGACGTCCGCACAGATGGTGGAGCGTGTTGTTCTAGACAAGGACCTGCGGTCCTTACCCGCTAAGATCCAGAGGTGGGTTGGACAGGGTGACCCAACTACCGCTGACCAGTTGGTGAATATGGTCGAACGCTACAATGCTTCTGAAAGCCTACTCCAAGGGACGTTGGCACCCCACTGGCTCCCCAAGAAATCGCTGGAGAGTCCTGCGAAACCTACTTCATCTTCAAAAGAAGAGAACGTCACAATGAAGGGTAGCAGACCTACAAAGGACTATGGAGGTGGTACGGGCTCACATCAAGCCAGCAGACCTCGTCTGGGATCTCCATCGAGGAGACAAGGGCCTATACAGTGTTGGCGATGTCGCGGGCTTGGCCATGTAGCAGCTAACTGCCCAATGACTACAGAGCCAATGGACTGTAACGCAATGAGGCGTCTTTCGTTATATGTGCAGTCAGTCTGTGTGGCGGAGACCCTCACGGGAAATGAACAACACGTGTGCCACGTCAAGGTTGACGGTTATAGTGTGAATGCCGTCTTGGATTCCGGCAGTCAAGTAACTTTGGTACATGCCAGTTTGGTGGACTCTAGTTCCCTAACGAACTTAACCATGGGCATTAGTTGCATCCATGGGGATACTAAGAACTACCCCACTGCCTGGGTTACTCTTGCCACGCCAGTAGGGACCAAAAGACATCAGGCGGCAGTCATAAAGTCTATGGGACACAGTGTAATCCTGTTGAGAGACTTTCCCTTATTTTGGGACTTGTGGAACTTCAAAAGTGGCATGAACCCTCTAGTTGAAGACGGTACTCCGGAGCTAGCCCCTGAACCATTGCAGCAAGACGACGGAGAACCCATCTCAGAGGAAGTACTAGAATCTGCGGACTCTCCTCTGGCTGTGTATGCAGGCGAGGCAGACCAGCTAGAGGAGGTTTTAGAAATGCCTGATCTTGAGGTGGCCCGTGGTAAGTTCGGGACCGCTCAGCACCAGGATCCTACTCTAGCAAGGGCGTGGGAAAACATAAAGGTCTCCGAGGGAAGACCATTGTACCCAGGGGCTCAAAACGAGTTCCCACACGTGGCGGTACAGCAGGATATGTTGTATCACATAGACAAGGTGCGAGGGGTGGTGGTAGAACAACTTGTGGTACCTAAGTCCTTTCGCCAGGTGGTTTTGGAGTTGGCACATAAACATCCCTTGGGAGGACACCTGGCGGTAGAAAAGACAAAACACCGTATTCTGCATCGTTTCTTTTGGCCGGGTCTAGTGGGAGACGTGACCCAGTACTGTCGGTCATGTCCTACGTGTCAATTGACCGCACCTATGTCACATTTTTGAAGCCCCTTAGTGCCCTTACCAATAATAGAGGAGCCCTTCGAGAGGATAGCAATGGATATAGTCGGTCCATTAGTTAAATCTGCCAGGGGTCATCAGTACATTTTGGTAGTATTGGATTACACCACGCGTTATCCCGAAGCAGTGCCCTTGTGGAATGCCAATGCGAAATCAATTTCAAAGGAGCTGGTTAATATGTTTTCCCGCACCTGCATTCCGAAAGAGATACTTACGGATCAAGGGACCCCCTTTATGTCTCGTATGCTTAAGGATTTATGTAAACTACTAAAAATCTCCCATTTGCGTACCTCAGTATATCACCCTCAGACTGACGGTTTGGTGGAGCGCTTTAACAAAACCTTAAAGGGAATGTTGAAAAGGGTGGTGGATAAGGACGGGAGAGATTGGGATGCCCTACTACCATACCTCCTGTTCGCTATATGTGAGGTACCCCAATCCTCCACAGGCTTTTCACCTTTTGAGTTGGTTTATGGGCGGTGTCCTAGGGGCCTGTTAGATATTGCCAAGGAGACTTGGGAACAAGAGGTGACTCCTTATCGCAGTGTATTTGAACACATAACACTTATGCAGGACCGAATTGCAGCAGTTATGCCAATAGTTAAAGAATGTTTAGAGCGCGCACAACATGCCCAAAGCACGGTATACAACCGAGCGGCAAAAACACGAGTCTTTCAACCCGGAGACAGGGTGCTGGTATTGGTGCCTACCGTAGAGAATAAATTTCTTGCGAAATGGCAGGGACCATACGAAGTGCTGGAATGAATAGGTGAAGTAAATTATAAGATACACCAACCAGACAAGAGAAAGCCCGAACAAATATACCACATAAACTTGCTTAAGGCCTGGCGGGATAGGGAGAGTCTGGTGGCAGGAGCTGCCCTGGAGGATGGGCCTCGAGGGGCACCACCTTCTAAGGTAAAGGACCCCCAGGTAGCTCCGCCAGAAGAGGGTATTGCAGACACGCCAAAAACAAGAGACCAGGGAGTTCATACAGAGTAACGCAGATATTTTCTCGGAACTTCCTGGCCGGACTCACCTAATTAAACATGACATTGTTACTGATCCACAGGCGCGGGTACGGCTAAAACCATATTGAATTCCAGAGGCTCGGAGACAAGCCATTGCCCGGGAAGTGAAGAAGATGTTAGAGCTCGGGGTCATTGAGGAGTCCCGGAGTGATTGGGCTAGCCCTATCGTACTGGTGCCCAAACCCGATGGGACTATCCGATTTTGTAACGATTTTCGGAAAGTAAATGAAGTATCAAAATTCGATGCCTACCCGATGCCAAGAGTCGATGAACTGATAGAGAGACTGGGTTCGGCCAGGTACATATCCACTATTGACTTAACAAAAGGTTATTGGCAGATTCCCCTCACGGAATCAGCCAAAGAGAAAACTGCCTTTGTTATGCCCCAGGGATTATTCCAGTACCGAGATATGCCATTTGGGTTGCATGGTGCCGCAGCCACCTTCCAACGTCTAATGGATATTGTCCTAAAACCCCATGGCCAGTATGCGTCCGTGTACTTGGACGACATCATTATCTTTAGCGATGACTGGGAGACGCATTTGTCAAAAGTACAAGCCGTCTTAGACTCCCTAAAAACAGCTGGGTTGACTGCCAATCCCAAGAAATGTACCTTGGGATTGGAAGAGGCTCGCTATCTGGGATATAGCATAGGGAGAGGCGTCGTGAAGCCTCAAGCCAATAAAGTGGACGCTATTCAAAATTGGCCACGACCTGTAACCAAAAAACAGGTTGGAGCTTTTTAGGGATCGTTGGTTATTATAGGCGGTTCATCAAACATTTTGCGACCATCGCAGCTCCTCTCACAGATCTTACTAAGGGGTCGAAATCTGTCACAATAAAGTGGAACGCAGAAGCAGAGGAGGCCTTTCAGCGATTGAAAACAGTCCTCTGTGACCAACCAGTGTTGGTTGCACCAGACTTTAAATGGGAGTTTATTGTCCAATCGGACGCCTCTGGGGTGGGCCTCGGCGCGGTTTTGTCCCAAGAAGTAAATGGCGAGGAACACCCAGTGGCCTGTCTAAGCAGAAAGCTTACGAGAGCAGAAAAGAACTACAGTGTAGTTGAGCGGGAAGCCCTGGCTGTGAAATGGGCCCTGTGCACCTTGCGCTATTATTTACTAGGTCGCCAGTTTAGACTAGTGACGGACCATTCGCCCCTAACGTGGATGTCCCGGGCAAAAGAAGGCAATGCGCGGGTGACACGCTGGTTCTTAGCATTACAAGGGTTTAAATTTTCCGTTGAGCACAGGGCGGGCACAGCGCACAGAAATGCGGATGCGTTGTCTTGAACGCGCTGCTTGGTGACTCGTCGTGTCCGACCCCACGGGCTCAAACAGAGGAGGGGGGTGTGTGAGGTGCCAAGGGGAGAGGTACTAGAAAACAGGTATATTTCTCCCCGTTTCATTTCATATGTCTCCCTGTACTGATGATGAAGCCAGTTTATTTCACTGTAATCCAGTCCTGGTTCCTTAGTGATCAGCATGGAAAGGACTGGTAGCTCCCCCTCCACTTATTCAATCCAGGTTTTGGTTTCCTGACTGGTCCAGCTGATATAATCAGGAGGAGCTGGGATCTCTCACTCTCTCTGGTCTGCTGAGCTGGGAGCTGACACAGTAAGATTACATGGACTTCTTTGCTGTTATATAGGTTTATTTTGTAGTTAGCCTGCTGTTGTTAGTTAGTGGCCAGACGGCCTTAGATATTTTATTTCATGTTTGGCATGTGTAACATTGAATAACAAGTGTGCACAATAAATATGCCGTGTCCATATTCATGTGAAACTTGCTAGTCTGCTGAAGTGACTTCATAGCCACACGCTTGTGCCAAAGCAAAGATCCCAGCTGAGCTATCTATTCCCCACAGTATGTATGTAGTATATATGTATGTTGTATGAATGTAGTATATATGTAGTATGTATGTAGTATGTATGTATGTTGTATGTAGTATATATGTAGTATGTAGTATATATATATGTTGTATGAATGTAGTATATATGAAGCATGTATGTAGTATGTAGTATGTATGTATGTAGTATATATGTAGCATGTATGTATGTTGTATGAATGTTGTATATATGTAGTATGTATGTAGCATGTATGTAGTATGTATATATGTAGTATGTATGTAGTATGTATGTTGTATGTAGTGTGTATGTAGTATGTATATATGTAGTATGTATGTAGTATGTATATATGTAGTATGTATGTAGTATGTTTTTTTTTTCTAACATTCAACACATTAGCCGGATGATGGGACTACTACTGTCCCATCATTGGCTAATGTGTCAATCACTGTCAGTGTAGCAGGCATCGCCCGATGGGACTTGTAGTCCCATCGGACGATGCCTGCACACACACAAGACCCCCGGCAGGCCCGTACAGACCACCGACAGCCGGCACAGGCCCCCGGCAGGCTGGCACAGGCCCCCAAGAGGCCCATACAGACCACCGGCAGCCGGCACAGGCCCCCGGCAGGCCGGCACAGGCCCCCGAGAGGTCCATACAGACCACCGATAGCCGCACAGGCTCCCCCACAGGCCGGCACAGGCCCCCGAGAGGCCCGTACAGATCACCGAGTGGCTCGTACAGACCACCGAGAGGCCCGTACAGACCCCGCCCGCACACACAGGCACGCACAGTGTCCTCCCACGCACCGCCCACACTCTCCCCCCCCTCCCGAACAGGCTGTACAAGGCAAGAGAGGGGTTTTTTCAATTCCGATATTTCTGTCCCATTGACTTGAATGGGACTTCCGGGATCGGAATCGGCGATACCCGATCCTTTTTTTAGATTGGCCGATCCATTCCGATACGATATTTTTCAGTATCGGCTGGTATCGCTCAACACTAATCGTGACAGATAGGTTGTGAATGCCATGTCACATTTGAAAAACCCCGAATGTATGAAAACAGCAGAAATCCCCCACAAGTGACCCCATTTTGGAAACTAGACCCCTCAACGAAGTCATCTACAGGAATAGTGAGTATTTTGAACCCATAGGTGCCTCACAGAATTTTATAACATTGAGATGTGGAAATATGACATTTTAGTTGTAAAAATGTCATTTTTGAATATGCTTCAAATTTGTCAGATACACAAGGTTTAATAGGTGAAACTAGACCCCTCAATTTATTGCACTATTTCTTCCAAACTCGGTGCTGCCCCATATGTTGTCAGAAATCACTGTTAGGCCACACGTCAGAGCTGAGAAGGAAGTAGTGCTATTTGGCTTTTACAACACAGATTTTACTAGAATAGTTTAAGGGCATCATTTGCAGAGCCCATAAGGTGCCCAAACAGCAGAAAAAAAAACAAAACTGACCCCCATTGTAGAAACTGCACCTCTCAATGAATTCATCTATGGCAGCAGTGACTGTTTTATAACATCTGTGCCAGGATTTTTTTTCTAGAGAATTGCAAATCTGCCAGTCGAGTACCCAGACATTGTGCCCCCATATACTGTAGAGCCTCTATATATTGTAGCACCCCCATACATTGTGCCCAGCTTGTGCTTCTGGCAATATGCACCAGTAAATGAAGTGCCTTCTCTCCATTATAATAATGCCAAACATGTGACCTTTAATTGTGGTTTAGGAATAGTGGGCCTCAGAAGGAGGAGGGCATTTGGATTTGCGGGTGCGGAATTCACAGGATTTCATTTGAGGGGGCGGGAGCCATGTCACTTTTCCACATTATTTGTTCCACCAGTAACGTGGGAGCCCCTTATAGTTCCAGTGACAGATCTGAGTAGGCGCTGGTTTTGTGCAGGATAAATTAGGGTTTTTATTGGTAAGATTTTGGGGTACATAATATTTTTTGATCGCTTCCAGTATAAGGCTGGGATCACATTCTTTTGTTCTACTCTGAGCACTTACGTTGGGGTTTCTGTGTAAATCCCACAAAAATGTAATTCAGACGAAACCCCCAATGGAACCACCCACCATAATGAGACAGATAAAGACCACTTGAACTCCATTTAGTGTCTGCTTTGGTAGTATCCATCTTTTTAGGCATGCACAGATCTATGGTTGCCCACACTTGTGCACTAAAAAGAAATCTAAAATAATGGGACACCGGTGGAACACAGACCAATCCAAAGTGACTCCATCTGTCTCATAAGTTAGTGTTTCCGTTGGGCATTTTGTCTGAATCATGTGGTTTTGGGGAATTTACACAGAAACTCTGATGTAAGCACTCAACGAAGAGCGCAGGATAAATATGAGCCGAGCCTTATTCCGATTTTTGGGTGGTAGAATGAACAATCAGACAACAGTACAAGAGTAGTTCTTATTTTTATTTGTTAACTGTTCACCATGCGGTATAAGAGAAAGGCAAATTTATTCTTTGGGTTGGTGTGAATACAGTGATATCAGATTTCTATAGTTTTGGTTTTCAGATTTCGCTGCTATCACACAAAATGCTTTTTTATAAAAAAGTATGTTTTTTATGTTGCCATATTCTGAGGGCTGTAACTTTTTTTTTTTTGGCCAGCAGTGCTGTACAGTATGAGGGTTTATTTTTTGCGGGACGTGTTGCAGATGTTTTTGCCACCATTTTGGGCTACATAATTTTTTAATGCTTTTTATTCTGATTTTTTAAACACAGAGTGAACAAAACCCAGCTATTCAGTTATTATTTTTATTTCTTTTTTTGTGCCATTTTTGCGGCAAGTGATAAGACAGATTTGTTCGTTTTTAGTTATTTGTGTGCTTTTTTGTGTTTTCTTTACTTTTCTTACTTTACTTTTTTACCTTTTTATTTTACTTGGGACATGTATAACTTTTATTTTGATCACTTGTCTCATACACTGCTGTAATCATGTACAGCAGTGTATGAGCCTCAGTGTCTCACTTTCGGACATGGAGATGCCAACTGGTTCCCGTTCGTTCCGGTACATAACTAGACGTGGCCCCCCCTTTAGAAGTGAACAGCAAGAAAGACAACGAGAGAGTTAACACATGGCCATGTACAAGCATTTAACCCCTTGGTTGGTCACTCCTTTCCACCCCAGGTTGGGCCTTATCCCTTCCCCTGGGTGTTTGTAGCCCAAACTCCCAAAACCTATGAAGCATAATAACTTCCCAACTGAAAGTCATAGGGTGACTGTTCTGGCACCATCAGATCAGCCCAGGCCCCTGTTATGCTTGAAGACCAAACACAGCTTTGCTACCTGTCTTGTACAAGTCATTCTGTGTAGCACCCCACCCTGGGGTGCTAGAATGGATCCCCACCCTGGAGTGCTAGAATGGATTGAGGGCATTTGGCCCTTTCCAGAGATCTCAAAAATGTAATTGGTGTGTGGCTTGGATGTATGATAACTCCATGTTCTCCTTAAATCTCCTTATGAAATCCTACTTGAATGGAGGAAGTTTGAATGAAGCAGTCACATAGTGTAGGCTCCACAGGTGGTCATTCTGTATGGCCTGGAAACTAGTTGGTGGGGCTGGACCACCTGCTGAGCCAGATGTCCTGTTACAGTTAAGCTCCCGTTACACACTGCGATATCGCTAGCAATATCGCTGTAAAGTCACCGATTTTGTGACGTTGCAGCGATATTGCTAGCGATATCGCTGCATGTGATACTTCCTCCGACTGGCTCCCCCGCTGGTTATCGCTGATCGCGCGAGAAGCTCCTGGACCATTCCTCGTCGGTCACTTCCTGCGGCGCTTCCTGTGGTGCGGACGAGCGTTGAGCGTGGACACGGATGGGAGGACGCAGGATCGCCGCGTCTGACAGGTAAGTAGCGATCCCCGTCCCCAGCGATGTCGCTGGTGAGATCTGCCTGTGTGGCAGCTCACTAGCGACCACCTAGAGATGCACCAGCGATCCTGACCGCGTCATATCGCTGGTCGGGATCGCTGGTGCATCGCTAGGTGTAACGGTATCCTTACACATGCTCAAGGAGGATTTTAAGCTGCCATTAAATCCCCCTATATTCTTCACAGAGTGTAATAAAACCCTTTTATAGGAAATTCATATACTGGTTATAAACCAAGGAGAGAAAGATTAACTGATTCAGTCACCACTATGACTAGTAAATATTCTTATAATACTGCATATGGTATAGTTAATATTTAATCTTAAGTTGCATAATTAATAAGTAAATTTCCATTGACTTGTCAATGGAGTTTAAAACCCCTTTCATCTTGGCAAAGACACTGCTGGATAGGACAGATACTAAAGCAACTATCGAAGCCCTTCATATTTTATGCAGATGTCTTACTCTAATTAAGATAGTCGTATTTGAGGGGGCAGTCATCAGGGGAAGTGCTATCGGCCCACCTGATGCGGTGCTCTGAGGTGTCTCCCCTGTGGCTGCATTTTGCCACCATCCAGATCAGGAGTTGGCCGTTCACTTTGAGAGCCGGCTCAGAGAAAGTGGAGCGCCCTGGCTCTCAGTGATCAATTGTACTCACGTCTTTCAAACAAGATTCTAATTGAAGCCTTAACTGGTGGCTCAGGGTAACAGCAGCAGTGTGATAAGGTAATGTAATTACGCTGCTGACATCACTCGCTGGCGCTGCAGAGGCGCAAACAGTGGTAATTGCTTCATTGGAGCTGAACACTGAGGATTTATTGTATTGGGGGTGGAGAGGAGAAGAAATAGATATGGGTTACACAATTTGGGGGTGAGAGATTAAATAAAATTTGAAGACACTGTTTGAGGGGAAGAAATAAGATTTGAGGACACAGTTTTGGGGAGAAAAAATAAGATTTGAGGACACAGTTCGTTGAACGAGGAAGGGATGGGTGGGACAAGCCCTTTAAATATAAAATGAAGCACTGTAACCAATCCTAACAGCATGTAATATCCTCACTGTAAAGATTCAGCTCTGCTTGCTGGTTCAAGCAGTCATCACTCGGCCACTTCAATCATATGTGATTTTCATACTTACGGTCATGTGACAACTAGCTTTTCTTCCTGCTTCTCTCAATTTTTCACTGAACATTGAGAGAATTAGGGAGAGCAGCTAGTCGTAATGTGAAAAAGTGTGCAAACTGCAAATATGCTTAGGGGGTGGGGAGGTAGAGGGTTGCCACCTGAATTCTTGCTCTGGGTACTTAAAAACCTAGACACATTATTGATTAAGAGGACATATGCAAGATACAGGCTGGACATCAGACAATTGCCTCACTAACTGTTCCTTTCTACCAGTGGCGGTAACTCGCCAGTCCGATGTGAAAGTAAGAGGTGCTGCACAGCAAATCTTGCTCTTTGTGTAAGCTGAATGAGGTCAAACTTGTAAAGCATTACTAGAAAGTTCTCAGCTTCTTACAATGAGGGTATGTTTCCACTTGCCGGATTACATATGGATTAGCTGCGGGTTGAACGCTGCGTACAGCCACAGCGCTCAATCCGCAGCATCCAGATGTTACAGCATAGTGGAGGGGATTTTATGAAATCCCGTCTTCACTATGCGTGCAGGGCCGCATCCAGCGGCCCTGTGCATTCGAACATGCGGCACATCTTTTTAGACCGCAGCATGTCTGTTTACCTTGCGGAGACGCTCAGTCACCGCATGGTAAATAGCCTACTTTATGTATACGACACAGCGATTCCCGATGTGTTCAATGAGCACATCCGAAATCACCGCGAGTACAGAAGTGGGCGGCGCTTTGGGCGAAGCAGGGTCTCCGCTCTGTTCAAAGCGCCGACAGTCCGAACCATGGAGACTCACCCTAATAGGTGCCACCCCCCCTTCCAAAAAAAAAAAAGTTAAAACTGATTTTGACCTCAATATCCATTGATAGGGATTAATTCACAGATGACAAATTTATTTTCAGTTTAATTAGATAGGAAATAGAGTGAAAGCCTCAGGATTTGTATATGTCCTGTTTAAATAAGAAGATGTAGTCAATTCTCTATATTTGCAACTAATTTTCCTACCACTTTGTGCTCTGTAGAGCGCTGAACAGATATCACTTTGGCTTCATTTTAATTCTTTTATTCAAGATTACAGCAACAATTTTTCTTGACGTTAGAATTTCACTTTTCGATGATTCCATTACAACAGAAATCAACTTTTCCGGCCAGCATGCAAAAAAAAGGAAGACAATGGAGTATTAATTTTGCCAAATTATTGAATGGAAAGATGACATTGAATTCAACAAACTAATCTGATCTAAAAGATGAAGGGGTCAGTACTATGAAAAAATAACTACTAAACAACAATTCTCAGATGTTTTTAACCTTGGCTAATTATTTTATCCAGGTCCCGACATTTTTTATGCCAACACTATTGTTCCGGTAACATTTCATATCCTTTTCTTTGTTACTGGTGTGATTTCAAGTCTATTTATCCTATCAGTGCAGTTTTTAGATTGGCTGAAAACCCATCAACTGGGCCCTGTTGACTTAATCATTGTCTTCATTGGCTTTGTGAACTTACTACTCCAAGGATCTTTTGCCTTCAATGAGATCTGTTCCTTTCTTTTTGTGGAATTTTATGTTCAAGTCCAGATTGTCAACTCGTTGGCTGTTATTATGACTTCTTTGACATTCTCCAGCCTCTGGTGCTCCACTACTCTGTGCTTCTACTATTATGTGAAGATCATCAATCTCAATGGGACAATATTCTACAAGATGAAATCAAAGCTTCCAGTCATTGTTCCCTGCCTACTTATTTTCTCTGTTGTCGTTTCTTGGTCCGCTGGACTCCCATCCTACTGGGACATTTACAGACAAAGTCCATATGCTACTGATAATGCCACATACATATCAACTATTGACCTGGATTTTAAGAGCAAATGCAATTGTATGTTTTATGTATATATGACACAATCTGCTATGGCTTTCACAATCATCCTCTTCACTGCTGGGGCCATCATCAAATCTCTTCTCAAGCACATGGCACAAATGAAGAAAAACAATGAAGGTTTTGGAAATACAAGGATATCAGCTCATATCTCAGCCGCCAGAACTGTGACTTCTCTTCTCGTACTTTACCTAATTTTCTACGGAGCTCAGACTGTTATATTTAATAAAACGCAGGATGTATGGAGTGTAATATTTCTTGCTTCTTTTATCTTGGTCTCTAGTTTCCCAACAGCGAATGCTATTATTTTGATTTTCGGAAACAGAAAGCTATCAAACAAGTTGAGATACGTTTTAGGTGTAAAATCGATTTCTGGCGATAGTAAAGTTTCTGTAATTTCATGAAAGACCTTGGAGAGATATCATTCTAACAAATATTAAAAAGTATATTATGTAGTAAATAAAATGTAGTATTTCCTTCCAGATAAAATAAATGTTGAAAATACATTTTTGTGAAAAGTTAAATATAAATTACCAGTCGTTTGGGACAGCGTTTCATGCTTCTGCCCTCTCTCCTATCCTTTCTAAAATGTTATTAGGAAACCATTTTGAAGTCAGATTTGGTGACAAATATGCTATGTCTCATCCAAGTGCTAGACATGAACTAGGAGGATTATTCAGAGGTGGATGTAAAAGATGTTGATATGGTATATCCTGGCCTTCTTTTTTTTTTTTAAGAAACGTCATTTAATATAGAGATTTAATATAGAGAGTGATGGTGAAATAAGAAATGGCCCTCAGTTGTCAAATTTCAGATAACAGATAAGTTGTACTAAAAACTAGAGTTGGTGCAAATCAATTTGCATGACCAGATCCAGCGACCGGGTTAGCATTCTGTGGCCGTCGGCTGGGAGCACCGAGAACCGACACATACCTCTTTGGCTCTACTTTTGATCAGCCGGCTTAGCCACACCATCAGATAAAAGGCAGTTCCCAGGGCTCACCTCTGACTGTCACCTGGCTATTAGATCGAGTCCTGTGATTTGATTGGCAACATGTCTACTAGGTACTCATCATCCATCTCTACAAGCCATTGTCATTGCCTCCTTTACTTCTTTCCTCCTACACAGGGCCAGCCCGAACGTATAGGCGAACTAGGCGGCTGCCTAGGGCGCTGACCCAAAGGGGGCGCCAGAGAAAAAATAGAAAAAATTATAAAAAATCTTTTCAAAAGGCAAAAAGTTTTAGGGATGGAAAGAAAAGTGTACATATTTAAGGGCAAATATGACGCAAGAGACGTTGGTTGGGTTGGCAACAATTTCGATAGAATCTGAAGTTGCTAAACAAATTAATCTCAGTGACTTAGTGTCATCCTTTTAAAAAAAAAAAAAAGGCAAGGAAACAAAAATTTGAATTACCTATGGTCGTTTTTGTTTTGTGTTATTGATTACTTTGTATATATTTGTCCTATACAACTTCTCAGAAGATTAGAGAGTTAATTAATCATTGTTGTTGTGGTTTATTTTGCTCCTAAATTTATATCCCAAGTTTTCATCTACTGCCAAGAATAGTAGGGGCGCAACAAAATAGTTTCGCCTAGGGCGCCGTAATCTCTCGGGCCGGCCCTGCTCCTACATACTGTAATGAATGCACACCATCTTTTATTGCTCATTGTTCGGGTAGAGTGTGGTGATGTTAGCATTCACTCTTCATAATATAAGTGGATACAGCATTAATTTTTCCAATCCTGAATGACAGAACAGCATTGCTTTGTAAGTCAGAACAGACCTGTCCCAAATGGAAATTTTCCATTTAACTGAAAAAAAGTTTTCTTTTCTTTCCTTTAGGTCTGGTCGAATTTTCAGTATAACCACTGGCACAGTCATTGAACATTATGTATGAATGGTGAGGCTCTGACCACATAATCCGCACATATTTTACTGCACTCCTAAGAGGCAATCCTTAATATCCATTTGCCCTAGCACAGAAAAAACACACAAACCTCAGTTTTAAATGAAAAATATCTTAATCGCCAGTCATTATTGTGAGTCTTCATGTGCATTCAATCAAAATTAGCAGCAGACATTTTAGAAGGTTATTGATGACAGGATATAGCATAACTATGGAAATCTTTTGCTATAAGTAAGTGGCCATTTCTCAGATTTAAATAAATTTCTTACAAACTCATTTGCTTCCAATTTACATCAGAGATGCAGGCAAAATACATCTCTGGTTAGGTTTCCAACCAAAATCTACTTGTATACATACATATGCGTCCACTTCTACCTTTTCTTGAATTTACTCCATTTTTCTCAAAAACACAATATTGCGATATATACTGTATATTTACTTATTTATACCCTGACACAAGACTATTGCAAAATAATGGGGGGGGGTTTCTCACAAAACTGATAATCTCATGCCACACATCTGGGGATATGCTGAGTCAAGTGCAAAGGTAAGAAAGCGCAGGTGTACTCGGTTTGTAGCAGTCAACCTGACGAGCAATGCTGATACTAAACACATGGTGGTGTAGTTCACTTGGCAAGAAAAATCATTTATGTCTTACGCACATGTTCAAACAGCTCTGTTCTTACTGTGAGTGCCACTATGGAGTGATTGTCTACAGGGAGACAATCAAGTTTTATTCTCCCTACTGCTACTCCTTTCCTGTCATAGGATCTGTGCAAGGAGATGTTGCGGTCACGGCTCACAGCAAAGTGAGAGTGCAGTAATAATGTCCCTGCACTGGGATAATAATGTCACTGCTTGAAACGTCTTCCAAGGAGCCCCACCTCAGGCTTGACTTCATAGAATAACCAACATGGCAGCAACAAATGGCCACTCAACAGCAACCTGCAACTGCGTCAGATGGAGGAGGTGAGTCCAGGCATCGGACATCCAAATGTCACTGTCAGTGATTGATAAGGGCATTTAAACACTTAAAATAGAAGCAATCAAGGCAAGCTCTGATCACTGCTGTTACAGGCAGATGCCGGCTACGTATCCCAGCTGATATCTGCCTGGTATGGAGCAGGCTCAGCTCCTGAACCCGCTCCACACAATCACATCACTATGGCGGCAGAGCTATTTCAAGATGCTCAATGGGATGCCCCCACAGTATGCAGAAATTTGCACACACGCAAACATGCACACACAGTACACAGACATCAGACCCATATACATTTCTATCATATAAACCTACAACTCCCACTATACTGCACAAAATGACGCCATGCTCTGTCCCTCTTATGGTTCATGCTCTCCTCACTGCCTCTCCTTTCCAACTGTGCCCCCTCATCAAACCCCCCTCCTCAGCATTCAGTCTCTCCATGTTACCCCTTTTCAATACCGTCCCACCAAACTACCCAGTCTTTGTTCTGTGCCTCCTCACACTTTTCTCCCCACATACAGAACTGTCTCCTCACACCATTCCGCTTAATAGTCTCATCAAGTATTATAAGTCTTCGGACGTACACATGCACGCAAACAGGCACACATACATATGTAGACGTGTAATGTCTAAAAGTCTACATGCACACAACGGCACGCACACAAACATGTACACAGACACATACATAGACACGCTTGCAAACATGCACATAGACGCACGCAAACATGGCAAGACATGCACGCACACACGCTTATAGACACGCACGCCGACACGCTCGCAGATACGCACACATGCAGACACGCTTATAGACACACACACAGACATGCTTATAGACAAGCTCGCAGACATGCACATAGACACATAAGCCGCTCTGCCCCATGGCCCAGCCTGCCCCTGGATGTAATGCATGAATAAAGTTCAACAGAGAAATAGCTTTTTATCAGAGACGTCATTAAAGGCAATATGTAACCAGGATTTTGCTATATAATCTGAGAGCAGCATGATATAGGAAAAACACCAAGATTCCAGTGATCTGTCACTTACTGGTCTGCATGATGTCGTTTTTTTAAATAACCGTTTTCTCTGCTACAGATCTCCCAATCCTCTGAATACTGAACCCTATATAATCCCGCCCACACCACTGATTGGCAGCTCTCTGTGCGCACTGTAAGGCTACTTTCACACTGGCTTTTTTTGCGCTGCGCTGCGTGCGCAGTGCAAACACACATAAAAAACGTATCATGCATTTTTAATGCATTTTCTTATTTTTTTGCGCATGGTTTTTTACAAAAAAAGCATGCGCTCCCATAGACTTTAATGTGTTTTTGGGTGAATTCCGTGCGCATTGCGTGCGCATGTGTTTTTTTGAGACAGGTCGGACGCACCAAAAATGCAACAGGTTGCATTTTGTGCGCCTGGGCGCACACTACAAAAAAACGCATGTGCATACAAACGCGTACAAACGCATGATAAGGCGCACTCATGTTAAATATAGGGAAAAACGCATGCGCTTGTATGCACAAAAACGCAGCGCAAAAAAACGCAAGTGTGAAACTAGCCTAAGTTGGCAGAAAACTGCTAATCAGTGGTGGAGGCGGCTTTGTTCAGAGCAGGAGGACTGCATGGCACAAGACAACTAGTCCTCTAGTGATAATAATCGCCTGCTGATAAAACACTGATTTTATTGAAACTGCAACAAACAGCCTTAGTAGTGATACATAACTGGAATCAGGGATTCAGCCCCTACATCATGCTGCTCTCAAATGACATAACAAATAGCTGCTCACAGATACCCTTTGAGACCTAATGGGTTATTTATTAGAACAGGGTTTGACCTGATGATAAAATATAATCTATGTATTATTCTGTAACCCATACCTTGTTACAATGACCACTTATACCTTACACGTTCTTGGTAAACTGCCTGATTTGTATTCCTGAAAATGAAGCTGTGAAAGGTCATTCACACCGATGCTATTGACTTGCCAATATGTTCTCATTGTCATCTACCGTATTTTTCGGACTATAAGACGCATCGGACCATAAGACGCACCCCAATTTTCAGTAGGAAATTAGGGGGAAAAAAAATAATGTGTCAAATGGGGGTCCGTCTTACAGTCCGAATTCAGCTTACCTGGGAAGGGATACGGCACAGGTGGAGAAGTAGTCACAGGGGTCATTCAGTGGTCCAGGCTCGTGCGGTGGCGGCTCTGTGCTGGGGCAGGTTGGTTGTGCTGGGGCAGCTGCGCTGGGGTAGGGGCAGCTGTGCTGGGGCTGGGGCAGCTGCGCTGAGGCAGGGGCAGCTGTGCTGGGGCAGGGGCAGCAGTGCTGGGGCTGGGGCAGCTGTGCTGAGGCAGGGGCAGCTGTGCTGGGGCAGGGGCAGCTGGTAATAGGTAAGGTGTTTCTAAGGGTTGTGAGGATTGCATGAAGTTGAAGCCTTGTTTGGAAGCTATTAGCTCCTAAAGCACAGCTTTTAAGGAAGGTGTTAAGCCAAAATTAACATTTAGGATAAATCCTAAATCTTACTAGCACACCATCTGTTGCCAAACTTTTAGGGACATATTTGTGAAACATCCAAGATCTTCACCATGGGATCTTTGGTGGCTCTCGATATACTCTTCCACACTCTGAGTATGGTAACTGGCTTCACTGGAAACAGTTTTATCCTGATGGTTCACTTTCTAGCTTAGAACCCATAACCAGAACTCTTGTAATGTTATCCTCGGTGGAAGGAACAATTATTGTCTCCCAAGAACTTTCCTACTTTCTGTTTTTTGACTTCTACATACAAGAAAAGGCGACAGTCCTACTTGTAGCGCTAGTCATGTCCCTTTCTTTGTGCAGTCTCTGGTGCTCCACCTGTCTGTTCTTTTACTACTGTGTAAAGATTGTCCAATTTCGAGGAACATTATGTGACAAGGTGAAGCTTCCAGTTATGGTGCCCTGGCTGCTCGCCTTCTCAGTTGTCCTCGCCTGGTGCGTTGGCATGCCGTCCTACTGGGACATCTACTTGAATATTTCCTTCACTACAATTAACTAGAATGTCGCCTCAGTAGAAAAGTAGATGTAGCTGTATATTTCAGTTCTATAACTTTGCTACGTCTGTGGCTTTTTCGCTAATACTTCTCACAGCCGGGGGCCATCATCACCTCGCTTTGTCAACTCAACGAATGAGACAGAACAATAAAGGTCATGGTCATGCTAGGATCAATACTCATCTATCAGCGACTAGAACTAAGGCTTCTCTCTAAATAATTTACTTGCATTTCTACGCTGGATTAGCCTTACTGAACAACCCATCAGGACCCCCTGATTACCTAACAATTACTGTTTGTCCAGTTTTTATTACATTGTTTCCAACTCTAAATTCTGTTGTTTTAATCTTAGGGAACAAAAAACCTTACAAATCTTATAAAGAAGCTGCTATGTTGTAGTCCGTCAAGTTTTGGAAATGCAGAAATCACCGTCACTCAGCGATTCAAGAGCATTAACCCCGTAATGTCAAAGCACTTTTTTAAAGGGGTAGTCCGGGCGCACAAGATTGATAAATTATCGATAGGATGGATCATCAATAGTTCAATCACTGGGGAGTCCATCACCCAGAAATCAGTGGGTTTTTTTTTTTTGTTTTTTTTTCTGGCAGCAGCCAAATATATACACTTTGAATGGAGATGCTGAGCGCAGCTTCATTCAAAGTGTAGCGGCCTCTGCTGGTTGTTGACAGCTATTGCAGCACAGCTTCTATTCAGCAAAATAGCATCTATATTGCAGAAGCAGGCAGCAGCCAACAATGAGCACTACACTTTTACCAGAGCTTCAATACTGAGAAAACAGAGTCAAAAAGGTCTGTTTAAATGTTATACAAGATATCCTTTTATTAAAGTATCATATATTAGCATTTAGTAACAGGAATCAATAAAAGATGATAGCATAAAGACCAAAATAAATCATAAAGGACAAGGGTAAAGAGGTCTGGGGTCAGTGCTAAATAGCACATAGATCAGGGGAATCATGTTCCTAAAAAGTATAACATTTGTATTAAAAGTTAAAGATATGGACAGATGTCATTAGAAGGTCAAGAAAAATTACTATACCATGACAAGTGTCGAACTGAGTATAACTATAAGTATATAGTAAAAAACTACAGTTTGACCCCATGAAATGGCAACTGAACAATCTAGGATGTAAAGTACTGATTCTTACCCATGTGGACACCAGACAGGCAGCCCCCAACTTTTCCCAGATTTGCGCTCAGCATCTCTGATCATCGTGTTTACGTCCGGCTGATCGGCTACAGATGATCTTTCCCTCGGATAGGTCATCCATATCGTATGCCCAGAGAACCCCCTTAAGCACCAAAGGAATGTTCTCTGTGCTCCATCTTTTATTTCTTCAGCCATTTCTTTTACTTTTGTGTCTATATTGTTAATGTTAGACCTTCTTTTGGGGGGAGGACAAGTTGCACAATTTTTCAGGTATCATTTAGAATTAAGTGTAAGTTGGTGTTTCATTCCTATGATTTTTATTATTATAGATGGAAGGCATAAAATACAATAATTATATTATGTTAGGGTTTTTTTTCCCCCTACATCAGCATGATAACTTTAGTTACTATGGTTTTAGGGATACCAAAAATGTGTATTTGTTTCTTATCTTTAGAGACTTTTGGTTAATAAAGAATATTAAACTTGTCCTATTTTAGAACATTACACCAATAAATATAAATATATAAATATAGCTTTTGATAAGGGTACTGGATGAGGTGGAACAGCTCTGGATTTCGGGCACCCGTCTTCTGCTCAGGGTGCTCTTAACTGGACTAAGGCCTGTTTCACACTTCAGTTTTTTGACGTCAGTCAAAATCCGTCGTTTTGCAAAAAAACCGGATCCGCCATTCTTTTTGGCGGATCCGTTTTCTTTCCCATTGACTTCCATTGTGGCAGATTTTGACGGATGGTCATCCATTCCATCCGTTTTTTGGCGGATCCGTCATAATTTTGGTGTCCGCTGTCTTGAGTGGACGGACAATGAAACATTTTTTGAGTGCGTTAAAACAGCGGATAGAAACGGATCCGTCGCTGTTCCACCATGCGTTATAATGGACGCCTATGGGCGGCGGATCCGTTGCCAACTGTTAATTGACGGAATCCGCCAACGGATCCGTCTTTTTATATTGAGCAAGCCCGGAAGAATGTCCTTTCATGATATTAACCCCAAATCCCGCCATTCTGGTGGCTAACAACTCTCTCTCCTTTTCGAGAGTCGTGTTACTTTAAATTTCATGCACTAGTGTCTAAAGCGGATCCGTACAAAAAACGGTTGCATCCGTTTCTCACAAGATGGAAACGGATCCGTTTTTTTGACACTCTGGCGGATTTTGACTGACGACAGAAAACTGAAGTGTGAAACAGGCCTAAGGCTACTTTCACACTTGCGTTTTTTTGTGTTGCGTTTTTTGCGCACACAAACACATGAAAAAATGCATACAAACACTGCGTTTTTTTCAGGCATTTTTATGCGTATGCAGGAAAAAATGCAGCGTTTGTATGCGTTTGTATGTGTTTTTAGTGCTTTTGCGTTTTTTTGAACATTGTTTGTCCTCACCCAAAAAAATACAGAAATATTAATTTTACTTCTTTCTCTGTTTTGCAGATTCCTGGCGACTGGAGAGACCCTATCTTCACTACACTTCCAGTACCGTATTGGAATCTCTACCTTGTCTGGAATTGTTGCGGACACCTGCCGGGCTCTCTGGAACGTTCTTTGTCCTGAATTTATGCCCCTGCCCACCACTGAAAAGTGGATGGAAATTGCTGACAAATTCTGGACAGTCTGCAATTTCCCCAACTGTTTGGGAGCTGTTGATGGTAAACACATACGGATCATCAAACCCAAAAGAACTGGATCTGATTACTATAATTACAAAAAGTACTTTTCAATAGTACTCATGGCCATTGCGGATGCCGGATGTATGTTTGTAGCAGTGGACATTGGAGCATTTGGCCATGGTAATGACTCCCAGGCTTTTAAAAACTCAGACATGGGCCGGAGGTTGTATGGCAACCAATTTAATTTCCCTATGCCACTGCCTCTTCCCCACACCGAAGCTCCGCCACTGCCCTTTGTAATAGTTGGGGATGAGGCTTTCAAATGTGCGCAAACCTATTGAAACCCTACTCCAGCCGTGACTTGGACCACACCAAAAAAATCTTTAATTACAGGCTGACCAGGGCCAGAAGAACTGTAGAGTGTGCTTTTGGGATTCTTGTCTCCAGATGGCGAATTCTCGGCACAGCCATTAATCTTAAACTTGAAAAAGTGGATGAGGTGGTGAAGGCGTGTGTGGTTCTACATAATTTTGTGATGGCTGAAGAGCACCTGAACTTTGAACTCGATGATGCTGCTCCTAACCCATTGCCTGAATTCACTCAGCACCCTCTCAGGTCATCCGTTGAAGTTGGCCAAATGAGGGACCAATTTGCGGCCTACTTTATCTCTGATATAGGACGGGTGCACTGGCAAGATGAAATGGTGTAAAAATATTTTCGTGTGTGTATGTTAATAAAAAACCTGTTTTGATACCAGTACCGAGTGCACTATGTTTTTTACACTACAATAAAATAAAAAACATAGTAACATAGAAAAACTTCCCATGTATACCTGTGAATTCATGATGTTCTCACACCTGGGCAGGTAAATACACATATCAGTTAAACTGCAGCATCGCTAGTCTGCGTGAAATATATTGGTATGTAAGCAACGCTGCAGGTTAAATATGATATGTGTATTAACCAGGCCATGATTGATAAATAGTTATGATTAGAGTTGAGCGACTTTGGTAAGATTGGGTTTCATGAAACCAAATTCGTTTCAAATGAAACTGGTCCGACTAGTGGAAAAAAAGTCGGCGTTTCGTTCAAAACCCAACCCCCAATGCAAGTCAATGGGGAATAAAAGTCTGCATTGAGTGGATGAATGTAATCCGCTCAATGCCGACTTTTATTTCCCATTAACTAACATTGTGAGAGGGTTTCGAACGAAACTCGACTTTTTTTGCCTGAGTTTCACCAGTTTGTGTTTCATGAAACCAGATCCTAGTCGGTCAACTCTAGTTAGTATACTAGGCCTTGGTATTTAACATATGACGTGTATTTTACCCACCAGTGGATTCAACACACACTGTTGTGATTGAGTCACCGTAGGAGGCAAAAACAGAAATGCTAGCTAAGTCCAGAAGACCAGAGAAGTTGGCAGCTATCGGATTGCAGACCCCTGAACTTATCAACACAACTAGCAGTAGCCGTGGGGTGTTCCTACGATGCCCTAGACCCCTCGATCACAGCCGGAGAGTTAAATAGGCCTAAAGAAAGAAAGGGGAAATCTAAACTGCCCCAGAGCAGACCCCAAAGCAATAGGCAGCCCCCAACATATAATGACGGTGAAGCAAGATGAAAACACTAACACAGACAGAAAGATAGACTGAGCAAAGACGGGGCCCAAGCTAACTACATAGGAAAAGACAGGAAGGCTGCTGTCTGCAATCCCTGAAAAACCCTATGAAAATAAGAGCCAACAGACTGACAGTGAAAAAGGCCCTGAAGACGCTAGGCTTCAAAAAGCTATGTCAGTACTCAGAAATATTCTGAAGACAGAGCAACAGGCAAAAGGAGATACAGCTCACCCCAGCAGGTAATGGCAGAATCCAGAAAAGCAAGGAAAACAAAAACAAAATACAAATGCAACAGGCAAAGCAAAAAACTTAGCTTTAGGGGTGCAGGAATCAGACTGGTGTCCTAGAAGTCCACAGAGAAATCACCCGCAGGGCAGAAGGGCGTCGGCAGCCTTATATCCAGTCCGTGACTCCACTCAGCCAGTCATCCTCATTAGACTCAGGTGCCTGATAATCAGGCTCATTACCTTCCTTTACCAGAATAGGGAGTTCACAAGACCTCAGTGACGAAGGGGAAAATGAACTCACAACAGTACCTCCCCCTTGAGGAGGGGTCACCGAACCCTCAACCACGCCACCAGGGCGATCAGGGTGAGCCCGATGAAAGGCATGCACCAATCTTTTGGCATGAATATCAGAGGCAGAGACCCAGGAATTATCCTCCTGACCATAACCCCTCCACTTAACCAAATACTGGAGTCTCCGTCTAGCCAAACGGGAATCCAGTATTTTCTCTACCTCATATTCCATGTTACCTTCAACCAATACAGGGTCCGGAGGTGCCACCCCAGGGACAACTGGTTCAACAAACCTCTTCAACAAGGACTTGTGGAACACATTATGGATTTTAAATGTGACAGGAAGAGCCAAACGAAAAGAGACCGGATTAATAATCTCCAAAATCTTGTAAGGTCCAATAAATCTAGGCTTAAACTTAGGAGAAGCCACCTTCATAGCAATATTTTTTGATGATAACCACACCATATCACCAATCTTAAAATGGGGACCAATGGTCCTATGTCGATTGGAAAACCGCTGGGCCTTTTCCTGGGAGAGAGATAACTTATCCACCACTTGGTCCCAGATCTGGTGCATTCTCTCCACCACAGTGTCAACACCTGGGCAGGCAGAAGGCTCCACCTGCCCTGAAGAAAATCGAGGATGAAACCCAAAGTTACAAAAAAAAGTGACATCAAAGTGGCAGAACTAGCTCTATTATTTAAAGCAAATTCGGCCAAGGGCAAAAATGAAACCCAATCATCCTGATCAGCGGAAATAAAACATCTCAAATACGATTCCAAGGTCTGGTTTGTTCTCTCTGTCTGCCCATTGGTCTGGGGGTGAAAAGCAGAGGAGAAGGACAACTGAATTCCCAGCTTGGAACAGAAAGTCCTCCAAAATCTAGACACAAACTGAACTCCTCTGTCAGATACAATGTTCTCAGGAATCCCATGTAAGCGAACCACCTGTTGCAAAAACAGGGGC
The DNA here is from genome assembly GCF_039654945.1 of Dendrobates tinctorius. Lineage (NCBI taxonomy): Eukaryota > Metazoa > Chordata > Amphibia > Anura > Dendrobatidae > Dendrobates > Dendrobates tinctorius. The sequence continues at coordinate 32,168,669 of NW_027361823.1, forward strand.
ACCAACTCAGAGGAAGATGGCAACTTAGGGAGTGGTACAAGATGAACCATCTTAGAGAACCTATCACAAATCACCCAAATAACAGTCATTCTTTGAGAGACCGGCATATCAGAGATGAAATCCATTGAAATATGGGTCCATGGCCTCCTGGGGACCGGCAAAGGCATCAACAACCCACTAGAGCGAGAACAAGATTTAGACCGGGAGCAAGTGCCACAGAACTGCACAAAATTCCTGACATCATGAGACAAGGTGGGTCACCAAAAAGAGCGACTCACCAGATCTCTAGTACCAAAAATACCTGGATGACCAGCCAATGCAGAGCAATGAACTTCAGACATCACTCTCTTCTTCCACTGGTCAGGAACATACAACTTTCCACTGGGACAACGCTCAGGTTTGTCCTCCTGGAACTCTTGCAGCGCAAGTCTCAAATCGGGCGAGATGGCAGAAAGAACTGCCCCTTCGCCTAAGATGGTAGCAGGCTTGGTCACCACAGGAGAATCAGCTAAGAAACTCCTAGAGAGGGCGTCTGCCTTGACATTCTTAGTTCCAGGAAGAAAAGAGACCACAAAATCAAAACGTGTAAAAAACAAGGCCCACCTAGCCTGTCTAGGGTTCAAGCGTTTAGCCGACTGTAGGTAAATCAAATTCTTGTGGTCAGTGAGGACCACAACTTGATGTTTAGCTCCCTCCAACCAATGTCTCCACTCCTCAAATGCCCATTTCATGGCCAACAGTTCCCGATTCCCCACATCATAGTTACGTTCAGATGGAGAGAACTTTCGGGAAAAGAAAGCACAGGGATTCATTTTAGATGTTACAGGATCCTTTTGGGACAAAACAGCTCCTGCACCAATCTCAGAAGCATCCACCTCTACCTGGAACGGGAGTGAGACATCAGGTTGCCGCAAAACCGGGGCGGAGGTAAATCTTCGCTTCAGCTACTGAAAGGAAGCAACAGCCTCCGGAGACCAAGTCAACACTTCAGCACCCTTCTTAGTCAGATCAGTCAATGGCTTGGCAATGCTAGAAAATTTTGCTATAAATTTCCGATAAAAATTAGCAAAACCCAAAAACTTCTGGAGAGCCTTCAAAGAAGTGGGCTGATCCCAATCATAAATGGCCTGTACCTTGGCCGGGTCCATTTCAATAGTTGACGGAGACAAAATAAATCCCAAAAATGAAATCCTCTGTACTCCAAAAAGGCATTTCGATCCTTTGACATACAGGGAATTCTCCCTCAAGATCCAGAACACAGTCCGAATATGTTCCACATGAGAATCCCAATCCTTGGAGAAGATCAAAATATCATCCAGATAGATAATCAAAAATTTATCGACAAAGTCTCGGAAAATATCGTTCATGAAGCACTGGAAGACAGAAGGGGCATTAGTGAGCCCAAAAGGCATCACCAGGTACTCAAAATGTCCCTCCTGAGTATTAAACGCCGTCTTCCATTCATCCCCCTGCTTAATGCGGATAAGATTATACGCCCCCCTGAGGTCAAGCTTGGTAAACCAGCAAGCACCTCTAACTCTAGAGAATAGATCTGAAATCAGGGGTAACGGATACTGATATTTAATAGTAATTTTATTGAGGGCACGATAATCAATACAAGGCCTTAAGGAACCATCCTTTTTGGCTACAAAAAAAAACCGGCACCTAAGGGTGAAGAGGATGGTCTAATATGACCCTTCTCCAACGCCTCCTTAATATAGGACCGCATAGCCTCGTGCTCGGGTATAGATAAATTGAAGAGCCGACCATTGGGAAATTTACACCCCAGGCTTAGTTCAATAGCACAGTCATAACTCCTATGAGGAGGCAAGGACGCAGACTCATTCTCACTAAATACATCATAAAAGTTCGCCAAATAGTCAGGAACATCATGCGACTGAGGAGAGGTGGAAAAAACCGGAGCCTCACTAAAGGCACACCAACAACCCCAACTCACCACAGACACAGATTTCCAATCCAAAACTGGATTATGAATTTGCAACCAGGGAAACCCCAGAACAACGGCATCATGCAGACCATGCAACACCAAAAATCTGCAATTTTCTTGATGGTCTGGGGCGACCCGCATGACCACCTGGGTCCAAAACTGAGGTTTATTTTTAGCCAAAGGAGTAGCATCAATCCCCCTCAAAGGGATAGGCGTCTGCAGAGGTGTCATCGGAAATCCACAACGTTTAGCAAAGTCCATTAGGTTTAGCGCTGCTCCCGAATCCACAAAAGCCTTGGCGGAAAATGTGGACAGGGAGTAGATCAGAGTAATTGCCAGAAGAAACTTAGGTTGAACACCACCAACAGAAAACGTGTGTGCAAAACGTTTCTCTCGTTTAGGACAAACAGAAATAATATGCGAGGCATCTCCACAAAAAAAACACAGCTTATTACGTCTTCTGAACTCCTGACGTTGCGCCTTAGACAAAACTCTATCACATTGCATAGGTTCAGACGTCTGTTCAACCGGTGGCAACACCTCTCGTGCAATCCTGCGTTCACGCAAACGCCGATCAACCTGAATGGCTAATGACATAGAATCATCCAGACCAGAGGGAACAGGAAATCCCACCATAGTATCTTTTACGGCTTCTGACAAACCCTTCCGAAAGAGAGCAGCCAAGGCATTATCATTCCAGGTAGTAAGGACCGCCCACTTTCGGACCTTTTGACAGTACAACTCTGCAGAATCTCGACCCTGGTTCAATGCAAACAGGGTCTTTTCAGCCTGATCAATAGCATTAGGTTCGTCATACAACAACCCCAAAGCTGACTATGCACATTAGTCAGAATAGGATCATCTGGTTTCAAAGAAAACGCCCAATCCTGGGGATCGCCACGCAGCAAAGAGATGACGATTTTAACCTGCTGCGCGGAGCTCCCTGACGAGTTAGGCTTCAAGGCAAAAAATAATTTACAATTATTTTTGAAACTCAAAAATTTAGATCGATCCCCAAAAAATGCACCAGGTGAAGGGATCTTTGGTTCAACAGCATGCGAATGAGCAAGGTAGGCGGAAATTCCCCGCACTTCCGCAGCGAGCTGCTCCACACGATCAGATAATTGCTTTATCTCCATTGAGAGAAAAAAAAAAATCCCCCTACGGCCTCAGAGATATAGAGGAAAGAATATACACACACCTTTTTTTTTTTTTTTTTTAAAGCACAATTCTTTCCTGCTATTGAGTACCCTAGGATCTGCGGTATGGCGGGTGATTCTGTTGGGATTGAGTCACCGTAGGAGGCAAAAACAGAAATGCTAGCTAAGTCCAGAAAACCAGAGAAGTTGGCAGCTATCGGATTGCAGACCCCTGAACTTATCAACACAACTAGCAGTAGCCGTGGGGGGTTCTTACGATGCCCTAGACCCCTCGATCACAGCCGGAGAATTAAATAGGCCTAAAGAAAGAAAGGGGAAATCTAAACTGCCCCAGAGCAGACCCCAAAGCAATAGGCAGCCCCCAACATATAATGACGGTGAAGCAAGATGAAAACACTAACACAGACAGAAAGATAGACTGAGCAAAGACGGGGCCCAAGCTAGCTACATAGGAAAGGACAGGAAGGCTGCTGTCTGCAATCCGTGAAAAACCCTATGAAAATAAGAGCCAACAGACTGACAGTGAAAAAGGCCCTGAAGACGATAGGCTTCAAAAAGCTATGTCAGTACTCAGGAATATTCTGAAGACACAGCAACAGGCAAAAGGAGATACAGCTCACCCCAGCAGGGAATGGCAGAATCCAGAAAAGCAAGGAAAACAAAAACAAAATACAAATGCAACAGGCAAAGCAAAAAACTTAGCTTTAGGGGAGCAGGAATCAGACTGGTGTCCTAGAAGTCCACAGAGAAATCACCCGCAGGGCAGAAGGTGTCGGCAGCCTTATATCCAGTCCGTGACTCCACTCAGCCAGTCATCCTCATTAGACTCAGGTGCCTGATAATCAGGCTCATTACCTTCCTTTACCAGAATAGGGAGTTCACAAGACCTCAGTGATGAAGGGGAAAATGAACTCACAACAACACACGTAATAAGAGTATGTTGTTAATTACAAGGTATATCAATAATCCCCCTTGCCTAGTATCACAATAAGTGAAATGAGGATGGTAAAGACAGCCAATCCTCAAAACACTTTTTATGACACCTTGCAAAGTTTAAGGCGCATTGTGTGTACAGCGCAGTGTGTGTAGGCGGCGCCAAAAACATTAATCAAACTTTGTTATGGTGAACCAAAAATTTAAATTTATTTTTAACCAAAAAAATTATAAAAAACTTTATTTTTTTCTGTGTTTGGGGTCAGATGGTTGCAAGTTGGGGGTGTGCAGTGAAGATGAACAGCTTATAGTCGATGAAGGTGTTCTAGGGGAATGGGCAACAAAACTTATGGGGGAAGGGAGTCCAGTTATGGGAATGGAACTAGACACACTAGGAGGAGAGGACAGAGGTTCAGCTACAGTGGTCCTAACTGTTTGTCTCCTTAAACTGGCCTGCCTGGACCTACTTGGGCCCAATGCCCGCCTTGATTGCTGGCGCCGCCTCCAACTTTGGGCAAATAAGGACTGTGGGTCCCCCGTCTGCTGCTATGGCTGCTGCTGTGCCTGCTGCTGCTACTGTGGCTGCTGCTGCTGTTGTGGCTGCTGCTGCTGTGGCTCCTGCTGATGCGCTGTGGTGGCGGTGGCAGTGCTCCTCCTTGCAGGAGGACTGGTGGCGGCAGTGATGGTCCAGGTTTGAGGAGTGGTGGTGGCAGGGCTACTACATGTTGTAGTGTTTGCGGCAGGGCTGTTCCACGTTTGAGGAGTGGTTACTGTGGCTGTGCTCCAAGCATGCATGGGGGTGGCGGTGATGCTCCAGACAGGAGCAGCGCTTGCCATGGTGGTGTCAGTGAAGTGACCAGCAGCACTCAGACTTGTGGTGGTGCATTGGTGGGTGTCCTGGCTTTGAATAGAGTTGTCCGTGCAGTGGTATGCAGCACAAGTCGTTAGTGAGGTGAAGCGAGTCAATGGTGGCACAGTTGGAAATGACACCACTGACTGCTGCCCGTACCGATTATGCTGCATAGCCTGCAAGAAAGCATTGTTGCAGGCCTGCAGCACACTCAGCTGTTGATCAGGACTAAGGTGTTCCGCCATGCCCTTTTCAATCTTACTAAAAAAATGGTGCGCTGGTCTGTTGAGGTCGGCCTCCAGACGGTCAAGGCGTTGTTCGACAGAATGGAAGCGGTGTTCCATGTGGTTAAAACCACGTTCCATGAGTGAAAAACCGCTTTCCACTCTGTCTGACAGCGAATTGAGGCTGACATTAAAGGCCTTGCTCAAGTGCATAAACTCGGGCAAGACATTCCTGTCCAAGGCCCTCTGCCGCTGGCGGGTAGTGCCCGCCTAACTAGTGGCAGAGACCTGGGACAGGGGAACACCTGATGGACCAGCTTCCTGGTCACCAGCTGTCTGTGTGGCTGACCTGCAAGGTGCTTCCTGGCTGTCGGATGGCTGGGACGGGTCAGAGGACGTCCGATGAAGGACCGCTCCAGGGCCAGGTTGCAGGGTGCTGCTCCAGGTGCTGTGGAAGAAAGGAAAATCATTACTATCATACCTTTACAAGAAGCATCAGCTGTGGATTTGAAAAACACAGATTAATAAAAATAAAAACCAAAAAATTATAATACTTACGATCTGGTGGCAAGGACCGCTCTTAGGAACTGCAACGCTTGATAGTACCGGTATCTTGTTCTTGTTCTTGATGCTGAACCACTGCGAACCTGGCACTCAGCACGAACATCACTGTTGAAGCGGTCCTTGAGCGCCAACGTGTTCGGACTTTGTCCACTGTTGGAAAAACAAACAAACAACATTTAACAACTGTGTTTGATGCACGACATACTGTATGCTATCACTAAACCCAACAGTGCCATCACGAACAAGAGTCAATGCGGCTCAAGACAGCAATACAATACCCAAAGCAGTCACTGTTGAGCCAGATGACACTTGGGTTTTCTGCTAGAATATATCTAGCATGAAACCCAACAGTGCCATCAAGGGCAATAGTCACTGCGGCATAACAGAGCAGGGAAATACTTACTAAACACCTTTTTGGAGGATGCAGTGGCGCTGTCCCAGCCATCCATCAACGCTGCGGCCTCCTCATTCCATAGCCGCCTTTTCACCACATTGTCCTTGTACAGCCAGTCTGCTTATTATCCAGGTAGACGTCTTCATCCCGTTGTGGAACCTAGACAAAACACATTCATTAGAATATTCGAATTTTGTGTGAATAAAAAGTTACAAAAAAGATCCAGAAAAGAGGAAATATAGAAGATAAAAAATAAAGAACATTACAAATCATTTGATACTTACATTCCGTATCACCACCGGGACTTGGCTTGGCTGCTCATGCCATTCGCCCTCACTAGTCGCGTCCGCTGAAGATGACGATGTCTGAAAAAAAAACAACAAACGTTAGAGATTTTGAGAAGCAGCAGATATACTTACCAAATGCACGAAAATAATCACCTCACGGTCTGCATGCGCCAGTTCCTGCCGGGATGGTGAATATTCCGATTCCGAAGACATACTGCATGTAAAAATAATACAAAGCATTAGTACATATACAATTTAAAAGGACAGACATACATTTTTTAGATGTAATAATACTCACATTCTTGCCGCTGAAGCTGGAATTGAAAATGGGGTCTTCTTTTTCAGTCTTTCTGCTCTCCAGGCTGTCTCTATAGTTATGGTACAGTGCTGGCAGACACCTCCTTTTATAGAGACATGAAGTTTTTTTAGGTGGGGATTTTTATAACTAGTCTAACCAATGGACACCAAAAACGCATGCGCAAAAAAACGCATACATGCGCATGCCAATGCGCACCCATAGACCATAATGGTAATTTTTTGCGCAAAACGTGTGCATACGTGTGTATGCGTTTTTTAAGCGGTTGGGAGGACCAAAAAATGCAACATGTAGCATCTGGAAAGTAAGGACGCACACTGGCAACTGCAAACCATGTGTTGGGTACAAACCTTTATTATTTAATATTATTTTCATAATAAGGGTTCTTTCCATTCATGGTCACTTCATGATCTTCTTTGCCATCAGGGTATTTTTGGTATACACATATTAAATGCTTGGTGTTTTCTAATGCTTTTTCATGTTCATTACCCTATCCAATACATGGTTATATAGATCTTTTTCATGTTTGCATTTATGTAAATTTATTTATAGGTCACTGCCCAAGCATACTGGAGGGGGCACATATCAGGTTCCTACCTTAGAACCTGTTTTCTTGGAGTGTCATTAATGGCCAATTTTGTATGGCCTTTTTAATTGTTTTTAATTGTATTCTTGTCACTTGTGTTTTTTGTATGCTAAACAATAAAAATTGATATTATATCATGGTTAATATTTTCATGCTCATTTTGGGGTTGATCGCGTCCATTATGCACACTTCTTTTCTTCCTCTTGGTCTGTTTCTCTAGGCGTGTGGACTGCAGTCCCCCATAGATCATTCGTAGTGCCCTCAAGCTTTTTTCACATTTTTGTCTCAAAATTTCAGGGTTACTAGTTTTCCTTGTTTCCCTTGAGTGGTGGCACACATTGTTTGTTTATCATGGATATAGAGGCTAGGGAAGCAGCTTGGTTGGGTCAGGTGTCTGGCATTTTTGGTGGCACCAGTGTTGTGGAACCTGTTGATGATTCATTTCAAAAACTTTCTTCCGATCTTATCCACCTTCATAAAGCGGTTGCCAAAACATGGTGGAATATAAAAAGTCTTGAAGAGTATCTCAAATTGAAACTAGTACCTAGGGGTTTGAGGGTGCAGATATTCCCTGCATGGGAAGTGGAATCTGGGTTTCAGCATACATGGGAATATGGTTTATTTCAGTGCTCTACAATTTTAATTAATATGCTTATAGAACATGACAAAACTTTGTTATTGGATTTAAAAGAAAAGGTGAAGGTTGGCGAAACCAAACTAAAGTCATTTGACTTGCAGTCTGTAGTTTTACCATTTCAACAAAGGCTTAAGGAGACAATGGACAAATATGAGAAGGAAATAATACGTGGCACAAAAAATCAAGTTTGCCAGAGATAAAAATGACTTTGATGAAAAGAAAGTCTACAGATGGATGCACACTGGCAATCGTAGGGGAAAAAGGGTCACCTTTCCTTTTACTAAACTCACAGAGTCGAGTTCAGTTCCTTCTCAGGATCCTCCATCTTCCAGTGATTTTTTATCATCAGACACCGATCAAGAAAACCCACCAGGAGGGGCAAGCGGCGGAGTAAGTCCACCAAATTTAAGAAGACTACATCGGCAGTACAGAGCGTGGTCTCCGATGTACAGGAGAGAGACGAGACAGAACTGGAGGCGTTAGATAGTGATCTGGTCTCAGGTAAACTGCAGGTGCTTAATTTTTCCGATTATCCTATGACTCAATATGAAACTAATCTTTTATCACAAGGACTATCATTTTCACCCACTAAAATGCTTGATAAGTTTGAATTAATCAATGATGTATACCGTTTTTGTAGACAAGTCACTTTTAAGTTGATGTTTCATCAGCCATCAATCATCGATACTCTTCCAGAGGAAGATCGACAGACGTTTCATGATCTTCTTGAACTTCTTGTTGAGAATTCGGAGGGTGCAGGTAAAAGAACCATGTTTTCCCAGAGGCTTCCTTCTCAGGCCACCCACTCACTTTCTTTATTTCCGGTGGTAGAAATATTCTTCAATACCACATGTCGAGATATACAGAATCTTCCACCTGACAACAATCAGGGTAACAACCTTAGCCGGGATGAAAAACAGGCCCTGAAGAATTTACAGGGTAATAAGTCCTTCCTTAGAAAAGAGGCGGACAAGGGGGGAAATGTTTTTCTGTGGCCGGTGGAAATGTATTTAAAAGAAGCCCGTAGACAATTATACAACACTAAGTATTACAGGACATTACCTTCTGATCCCACAGAGACTTTTAAAATCAAAATTGATAGGTTATTGAATAAAGCTTTTGATGTGGGCACCATTAATAAGAAAGAACAGGACTTCTTAATCACGAAATATCCAATAGTGCCCACTTTCTACATGCTCCCAAATGTGCATAAGTCGATGCAGGAACCACCAGGGCGCCCAATAGTCTCGGGAATCGGAAGCATGTTTGAACATGCATGTACTTATTTGGATTTCTATTTGCAGCCTTTTGTCCTTTCTTTAGGCTCATTTGTTAGAGATTCCTCCCATCGTATTAATCAACTGGATAGTTTTTCGTTGGATAAAGATGACTTGATGATCACGATGGATGTCGAATCTCTTTATACTTGTATTGATCATTCATTGGGTATACAAGCTGTCTCTCATTTTTTGGACTCACGGACGTCAGGAGACCATATGCACGATTCATTTATTCTGGATCTTTTGAGGTTTGTGCTCGAGAACAATTATTTTGTTTTCGATCGTACATTTTTTAAACAGGTTTCTGGTATTGCCATGGGTGCCAAGTGCGCACCCTCTTATGCCAACCTATTTTTAGGTTGGTGGGAGGATACGTTTGTACGTCATCTATCTTCCTTTCAAACACATGTTATCAGATGGTACCGGTATATTGATGACGTTGTGTTTTTCTGGTCGGGTTCATGGTTTGAATGTGAGAATTTTATTTCAACATTGAATTCTAATTCTTGGAATATTTCCCTCACTTCCAGCATTTCCAAAGTCTCTGTGGACGGGGAGCGGATCTGCACCTCACTTTTCCGGAAGGCAACGACCTCTAACAGCCTGCTTCACTACAATAGTTTTCATCCTTCATATATTCGTCATGGTATACCCAAAGGACAGTTTTACAGGATCAAGAGAGACTGTAGTGAACAGAGCCAGTTCTTAAAAGAGGCCAGATCACTTTCTACTCGCTTCAAGGAAAGGGGTTATCCAAGACGGGTCATTGCACAAGCTTTCCAGGCATCTGAATATAAGGAACGTAAGGAACTTTTGGAACCAAGACAGCGGAGAGAATTTTCAAGCACCAATATAATCACTACCTATAATAACCGATGGACGGAGGTTTACGATATCCTTCGTAAGAACTGGAACATTCTGCTGAGTGAATCCAAAGTGATTCCGTTTGTTGGTGAACGCCCCAGGCTTATTGCCAGATGTGCAAAAAATTTGAGAGACTCTCTCTGTGCTAGTCACTTTAAATGCCCCACGGAACCTTTGTGCATGGGGACAAAAATAATTGGCACATACCCCTGTGGGGGATGTACAATTTGTCCATTTGTTGCTGCTAACAGTAACTTGAATCTTTCAGTCTTTCCAGGCTGTATTTGTACTACTTTCTATTCTAATTGCCATACACGCAATGTCATTTACATTATGGTTTGCAGTTGCCCAAAAATTTATGTTGGCCAAACGAGCCAAGAGCTCTGCCGACGTATTCAACATCATTTTTCTAACATTGCTTGTGTACGTAAAGATCAAGGTTTGGGCAAACCCATCACTTCAGTGGCCAACCACTATTTACTTTGTCATAATGGTTCTCCAGGGAAAACTCGCATTATGGTCGTGGATAAGGTGGGACTTCCATAAGGGGTGGTCGGTGCACTGATGCTCTCCTGAGAAAAGAGTCTAGATGGATCTTTGATTTACATAGTTTGGCACCAGAAGGATTACTTTTCACTGGTTTCTATAAAAAGTAATGAAATTAAAAATAATAAAAATAAAAAATTAAATTCATGAGTCGTGTCTTTCTCGACATGCATTTCAGTGACACATGTATTGTGTCCTCTTTACTGTTAAACTTGGCCCCCTGCTCGTGTTTTGAGCTTTTGGGTGGTCCATGTTTTCTGACCTGGGAATTTATAGCTACGTCTCAGACCCCTAGACCCATTCTATTATAATTGCAGTTTCAATGTGTCATAGTCCCACTCCCTTTGGTTATTGTCCTTTGACTTATGGCTACCAACCATTTGGATGGGGGGCTGGTCAGGGGAAAGGAGAAAAAAAAGGGGGGAAAAAGATAGGGACATAAAGAGCAATTTAATTAAAATGGAGCAGTAAAAATCAATATGGTATTGGATGTAGGGAATATATATACGTATAGACATCTCTACTGCAGGGTGTCTATATAATATCTCATGGCCATGCACGATTGTGGTGCCCCTGAAGCTTCAGTCACCACAGATGTACTGCACCTTCTCCTAAGGTGTAGTGCCCCACCATCCAGGTGAGGTGGGGGTTCCTGACCACACTCCACACCTACATTCCACACACAGGATAGTTCAGTGGGGCCACCTAACAGCTTCAGGCTGGCGGTTAGCAGAGCACCCCTCGTGGAACCCTGCTTCGTAACACGAGATGTGCTGGGAGGCGGGTGGAGTGAGATGATACAAAAGAGTGGGAAGAGTGAAAGTTAGTAGTTAGTTGGTTAGAGGAGAGAGAAGAGAGAAGATGCTTGTCTGAGGGACGTGCTGCAGCAGGTCCCAGTGATCTGGGATGCTGGCACGAGAAAGACCAGAGGAAGAGACTGATAAGATTGATAACCTAACCTTCCATAAGAGAGAGAGAGAACAGATCGGAACGAAGGAGAATAGATGGACGGTGGGAAGCAGGTTGAGAAAGAGAGAGAACCCTTCCAGTCCAGAGAGCGCAAAGGCCGGGGCCCGTCCCCGAGGTTGATTGGATCTTTATGTCCAGCAACAGACACCGGAGGAGTAGTGAGCCGCTAACGCCTTGCACGCATCATAGACTTGAGACACAACATCAACTGAATAGAGAGCTGGGACGCAGTGAGGAGTCCCCGAAGCAGGCTACAGCTGTCTGTCATGCAAGTAAAGACTAGGAGCACCTAGAGAGAGGCATTCCAGGGTAACTAAGTACTGGAGTGCTTCGCGCCTAAAGGCGCATTGGAGGAGTCGCTCAGTAAGGTACATGTTGGTGGAGTGTGGAAGGGAGAATCCTATCCTGCCTGGAGGTTGGCTGGAGCCCTGACCTGGAGAACACGATACGGAGGCAGGCAGTTGTGTGAACTGCAAACAGTGAGTAAAGTTTTGGAACCGCATACTCTGGTGTCCTCCAGTTATTTCAGCACCACTACACCTGGGTACCAGCCTCCATACCTTCTGCGTCTCTCCTCATCCATTGCACCTACACTGCCCTGGGACTACAGTTCCACCTATGGGGAGCTATACCATCTCTGCTGCACCACACTGTAATGTATAATAATTAGATCTGTCTCTTTAAGCAAGTCAGACTTATGGGACTTGGAGGGTGGAGACAAGAGGGATGAGAAGGGAAGTTTCAGTTTCACTTCTGGTAGCATGGGAATGCAAGTGTTATGCTGTGTGCTGGAGGACGAAGAATAAAACATATCTAAAGTTTAATACCTTGAATTCTTCATAACGTGTGGATATTACAACTGGCGACGAGGATGGGATATAATCACCTACTGCTGTGAGTACGGACTCTATTTTACCGCTTCACACGCCAGCACCACTGAGAGACTCTATCATGGCTGACTACTTGCACACATTCCCACAGTTTGATATGACTGATGTCATTAATCTCTCCCATAACTGGAGAAAATGGCTAAACAGATTTGAGAATTTCCTAGAAGCCATGGACATAAAGGAGGAGAAAAGAAAGAGAGCTTTGCTCCTGCATTGTGCAGGCACAGGAGTCTATGACATATACAGTACGTTACCTGCAGCAGAAACAGACACATACAGCAACTGCACTAAAGCTCTCACTGGCTATTTCAACCCCAAACAGAACATCAGATATGAAAGATATAAATTCAGGATTGCCAAGCAGCTTCCAGAAGAGTCCATAGACACTTATGTCACACGGCTGAAAGAGTTAGCACATGGATGTGCCTTTACAGATGTAGATGATGAAATCCTAACTCAAATAATTGTCACCTGCTCGTCTAATAACCTAAGGCATAAGGCTCTGCAGCAGGATATCTCTCTACATGATTTGCTCAAAATGGCCCGTGCTATAGAAATAGCAGATCATCAGGCTACCGTAATGGAGAATGGGGATAAATTACATGTGCATAATCTCAAACAGAAAAATTTACCAGACAAACAAGCCCAGAAACAGAAGAAATGTTATAGATGTGGACAGGATTTCCCTCACCACCAGAACAAATGTCCAGCTATGGGACAAACCTGCAGTAAATGTGGAAAAGGGAATCATTTTGCAGCTGTTTGCAAATCAGCGCACTACAAGCCTCCGCTGCCTATGACAAAATCTGCAGATGTAAAAGTGATAAATCAGGACACAGAAGAAATGTCTGCGACTGAGAACTATGTGTTCACTACCTCTGTCACTGGTTCAGTACAGTCTCCCTGTGTTACACTCTCAATCTGCAAAACTGACATTACCTTTACAATAGATACAGGAGCTTCAGTGGATATCATAGATGGCACTACATATGAACAATTGAAAACAAGGCCAGTCTTACAACAAGTGCAGACTAAAATCTTTCCTTATGGATCTAAAACACCTCTAGCTATAATGGGACAATTTGATGCTGAAATTAGATATAAAGAAAACAGGCAGAAAACCACACATTACAAGGATCGGGAGGATGTCTTCTCAGCTATCACACTGCCTTGGAGCTAGGGCTCATCCAGATTATTCATACCATAACTGACCCTGCGGATATGGATGTACAAACTATGGTGAACAGCTTTCCCTCCCTATTTAGTGGTTTGGGAAAACTAAAGGACTCTCAAGTACACCTTCATGTGGATGACAATGTTCGTCCAGTAGCCCAGCCTCACAGGCGTATTCCATTTCACCTGAGACAGAAGGTAGAAAAGGAACTCCAATTGCTCATGGATGAGGACGTTATTGAAACTGTTACTGGTCCCACTCCGTGGGTCTCTCCACTTGTGGTAGTTCCAAAACCAAAGACTCCTGATCAAGTGAGACTGTGTGTTGACATGCGCCTGCCCAACACCGCTATCCAGAGGGAAAGACATATCTCACCTACGATTGATGACATTATTCATTTATTAAATGGAGCCACCGTCTTTTCAAAGCTCGACCTCAATAAGGGATATCATCAATTAGAACTGAGTCCAGAATCCCGATATTTGACCACATTTTCCACCCATGTGGGCCTCAGAAGATACAAAAGATTGACTTTTGGAGTCTGCTCAGCAGCAGAAATTTTTCAGGATGCAATAAGGAGTGTCATTCAACACATCCCAAATGCCTTTAATTACAGTGATGACATATTGTTTTTTGGTAAAACTCAAGCTGAGCATAATCGTGCTCTATATGCTATCTTCAAATGCCTGCTTTATGCTGGACTCACTTTAAACAAAGAGAAGTGCGAGTTTGACAAGGGTTCATTAGAATTCTATGGTCACATCTTCTCGGCAAAAGGAGTACAACCCGACCCCAAGAAAGTGGAAGCTATCAGAACAGCCTCAATTCCACAGGATGCTAGTGAAGTGCGTTCTTTCCTTGGAATGGCAAGTTACTGTGCTAGATATATTCCAAATTTTTCAACAATCAGCAATCCACTACGGGAACTTACAAAACAAAGTTGTATTTTTCAATGGTCTCAAGGCTGTCAGGCCTCTTTTGAAACAATTAAAAATGAACTCTGCTCGACAACCACTATGGCTTATTTTGATCCAGCTCTTCGAACTGAACTGATTGTGGACGCCAGTCCCGTGGGACTGGGTGCTATTCTAGCGCAATACAAGGATAACAATCAAAATCCTCACATCATTTCTTATGCAAGTAAGAGCTTAACAAACACTGAAAGAAAATATTCTCAACCTGAAAAAGAAAGCTTGGCAGTTGTCTGGGGATGTGAACACTTTCACTTATTTCTCTATGGAGCTCCATTCACCATTGTCACAGATCATCAAGCACTTCTTACAATTTTTGGAAATCCCAGAGCTAAAATGCCTGCACAAATTGAACGATGGGGCCTACGTCTACAGGACTACAACTATAAAATTGTTCACAAACCTGGAAAATACAGCAATCTGGCTGATTATCTTTCAAGACATCCTACTAATGATGATATACCTGTGCATTCCTCCATTGAAGAATACCTACGTTTTGTTACAGATCATGCCGTGCCAAAAGCACTTTCTCTTGATCAATTTATAAATGAAACAACAAAAGACAAGACACTCTGTGCCCTAATACAAATCATCCAAAATCGAAGGTGGCTTGAAATTCAAAAAGAAAAATTTCCTGATTCTGAGATTAATCTGAAAGAGTTAAAACTATTCTCAAACGTACGTGAGGAATTATCAGTCACTGAAGAACACCTCATTCTTCGAGGTACCAAACTAGTTGTACCTAAGACTTTGCGTAACTTAGTCATACAGATAGCACATGAAGGTCATTTAGGAATTGTTGGCACAAAGAAGTTACTCAGAGAAAAAGTGTGGTTCCCAAATATGGATCACTTGGTGGAAGAAAAGATTAGACACTGTTCTACTTGTCAATTAATCACTCCATCATCAAACTTAGAGCCATTACAAATGTCTCCGTTACCCACTGCTGTCTGGGAGGAAGTGGCAGTCGATATATATGGACCATTGCCAAATGGCCAATACATTCTCGTAACAATTGATGAATATTCTCGATACCCTGTTATTTCATTTATCTCTTCAACATCTGCTAATAATGTCATACCAGAGCTGGACGACATTTTCTCGGCATATGGTATTCCAAAAGTGGTTAAAACAGACAATGGACCTCCATTCAATGGACATGTGTTTACACAATTTTCTGAATACTTGGGATTCAATCACAGGAAAATCACACCTTGCTGGCCGCAAGCCAATGGAATTGTGGAACGTTTTATGCGCACTCTGGGGAAACGTATCAAGGCAGCGAGTCTGGAGCACATCCCACTGAAACAGTCATTATACAAATTCATGCGTAATTACCGCAATACGCCACACTCCACTACTAATGCTGCTCCAGCTCATTTAATGTTCAGCAGAACCCTGCGTATACGTCTCCCTGATGTGACCAGCCATCCCCGACCGAGTGACTCCTCAGTGAGATCCACAGATTTCTCCAACAAACAAGCCATGAAACGTTATGCAGACAGAAGGCGAAGGACACAGTCAAGTGCCATCGAAAGAGGGGATGTCGTGGTGGTACGTCAAAGACCAACCAACAAGACCTCACCTGTATATGGTCCTGCAAAATATTATGTTACCAAAAGGAAAGGCGGCATGATCACAGCTGAACGAGATGGACACTCCATAACGCGAAATTCTTCATATTTTAAAGTCATACCGCAGAATGATGACAATGAACTCTCTTTGGTGGAAGATTTGGTATCTGATGGTGGAGAGGACCAACAAGAGGTAGCTGGTCCATCAACAATGAACTCTCTCAATGAGCCCAGACGTTATCCTACACGAGAGAGAAGAGCTCCATCGAGGCTTATTGAAGAAGTGTAACTACAGTTTTGTTTTTTTTTGTTTTTTTGTAGTTTGTTTCTCTGGTTTTAGAATTGAACAAATAAGACAAAACGGACATATGATTTCTTTGGACGTTTTCATGTTGTTGCATTTATCAGTAATATAGATTATTTTAAAAAAAAAAAAAAAGAGGGGATGATGTAATGTATAATAATTAGATCTGTCTCTTTAAGCAAGCCAGACATATGGGACTTGGAGGGTGGAGACAAGAGGGATGAGAAGGGAAGTTTCAGTTTCACTTCTGGTAGCATGGGAATGCAAGTGTTATGCTGTGTGCTGGAGGACGAAGAATAAAACATATCTAAAGTTTAATACCTTGAATTCTTCATAACATGTGGATATTACACACACCATCAGTCCCAGCGGATCTGTATGCAGCGTTGGCTTACCATCTTACTTGCCAAACACCACGGGTGGCGTCACGAACTATTCATATAAACTTTAACACCATTAACATCACCGCCATTGATATTGGGCACCCAGGGCCACGGACTGGGTCACCGCTTCTGTGACACATTCCCGCCTTGACACCGGCCCGGTACCGAGTACCCCGCAGCCCTGGGTGTGCGAGGGCGACCCAATTTTGGCGTCATGAACAGGATGACAAGACCCGATGCCATCGGGTTCTGTGTGCCTTGGATTTACAACTTTTGAAAATGTGCAAAAGACCAAATTTCATAGACTGTAAAATGGACATTAGAAATGGCCGCTGGCGCGGAGAAGAAGGGCGTGAAGAGATGGGAGGTCCCAAGAAAAGACCACGAAGAGTCTTGGGCCGTCCCTGCCAGAATTACAATGTGACCGATGCATGGCCCACCCCCCGAGGGGTTCGTATACTGGCTTGGTATGGAGGCGCTGGAAGAAGATGCCACCCCCGGAAGGAGGGGAAGAGAAAGCCAATGGCGAGCAGAAGGGCGGAGCAAGAGGAAGAACACCAGAACGCCATTTTGGAGAGTGAGGGAAGGAGGCCTGCGGAGCGCAGGGAAGCGGATCTCCCCGGCGCCATGGCTGACGGCTCCAACCCTGAAGCTGGCATGATTTGCCAGCAGCTACAGGATGAGATCACAGAACTGACTACCCGTCTGCAGCTAAGAAGAGAAGTGCTGGAGAGGCTGAGATGGCAGCGCGCCCCGGCGGGGCCTACATCAGCGGTATCCCCTCCATCGGTACCCGCCGCTACCGCACTGGACTGTTCCCCTGCAGCGTTAATTTTTACCTCCACGCTGTCCGTGCGGCTGAGTCCCGCTCGCCCGAGGAAGTCACCGGAGGACCCGGGAGCTGAGGTCGTGCCCCCTCCCGGACCTGTTGCAGCTGCGCAGGTCCCGACTGAAGCCCCCGCAGATCCAGAGCCACCATCCGCACCATCACCGCCTGCACCGGAGCCGAGGCCGCACCGCCAGGAGGCCCCAGGTATATCGGATGTTCCTCCACCTGGGAAGGCCCCGGGGTGTACCGCAGTCACAGCGGCTGGCCAGGTCGTCCTGGATCTGGTCTGGGACCGGGATGCTGGTGCCGTGGGTGAGAGCAGGTCCCGGGAAGAGTGGGAGAGAGAAGAGAGTTGGGCAGGATGTCGGGACACTATTCAGCAGCTGGCAGCGGAATATCGGGAGAGGGAGCAGAGAAAGCAGGCTGTGCTGGGCCCGGATCTGGCCCGGAAGGAGAGGGCCCATGCAGGTCATCATGGCCCCCGGGATGCAGTCGGATGGGGGCAAGTGCTGAATGTGAACAAGGAGAGGGGTTTTGGATTCATTGCGGACCCCAAGCGCATTGGTGACTTGTTCTTTAACCGGAGGGATGTTGAGTCGCATCTGAGAAGGGACATCCTGATAGAGACTTGCAGCCTGGGGAGTATGTGACCTTCACCCGGCATGAGGGACTCCAGGGGTGGTACACCCTGAATTTACGACGTATCCCTGCAGAGTTCATCGAGAGGTACCTGCCATCGAAACCAGTCAATGCCCCTCCAACCACCGGTACCACTCAGACTGCTCAGGTACCTGATCCTAGGAACCAGGCTGCTCTTGCAACACCTCCAGTTCGGCAGCCCAAACCAAAGATCCCTGGCTTGACACCGTGGGAAGAGGAGTACCTACAGATTGCCAATGACTACTTTGTGTCATGATCACAGTGCGGGTTTGACTCGCACACGTGGGGTTAATGTCTGGAACCAGTGCTGATGACTGGCATTTCTGGGCTTAAAGGTTGTGATCCCAGTGCAGGCTTACCTGTACACCTGGGGCTATGCTTGTGGCCTCTCCCTGGTTCTGGGAGAGGCTTCTTATAACCTCAGGATGCTCCCGTCCCTGTCAGTTATACTCTTGCCCTTGGCATAGTGTGGTGACCCCTGAGTGTGTTTTTGCTGTGTTATTGCTTGATAATCTGTGTATGACTCGGTCTGTTCTCTGGATATTGCTTTGGATTCTGCTTGGTACCTTCTATGTCTGTTTTGTTTTGACTGCTGCTTGGCCCTGACTATCCACTCTGTCTCATCCTTGGTACGTTACGGCTATCTCTGTGTATGAACGCCGTTTTGCCTGACTCTGAGTAATTCTGTATAGTGTCGTTCCATCTCACTAAGCAGGATGCTAAGCCCCGCCCCTTGCAGTCACATGACCGTAGGTCCTGTGTCTGCTTGCTAAACTTCAGCATCCACAGGTCCTGTGCATCGGTACTTTCTGGCTGTACCTGACCCCGGTACCCCTACAGTGCGGGTCAGTCCCTGCTCAGCGGAGGCTGCACGCCGGCACTGACAGGATCCTGACACTCAGGACACGCGCACTGGCTCAGTGAGCAAGTACAGTGTGGTTTTCCTGACAATTTGAATCTGGTAGCCACTAAGAAAATTTACATTTACTAAATCTCATTACCCAGGAGGGTTTGTTGCACCAGTTGTGCCTTGTTTTGCTATCATGTTTTTACGGTAGCACCTTTTGTTGCCTGCTTCTGATTGGCAGTGCTTTTCTACAAATGGAACTGTGGAGATCATAGACGCTGATTGATCCAAAAACTTTTATTGTAAATAGTTGCACTTCTTTAGGTGCCCTTTCTTGGTTTTACATATAAAGACTCTTTTCGAAGATAATATTTTTGCATGGACACTTTTTGAAGAATGATGTCTACCTCAAGGGACAATGCAAGAAATCCCGGCTGGGAGCAGTGTTCAGCACCTTACAAGAATTTTGAATGTTTTATGATAACGTATTTGATAATGTTGTGTCTTGTGAAAAGTAAATGTCTTTTATAGAATATTTGATACAGAGAATAAGAAAAGTTTTGAGATAGAATGGGAGAATTGAATAAAGACTGAAGAATTGAAAGTGACAGGTGACAGGCCAAGAGTAGATGGTCAGTGTCTTGCGTCCAGTAGAAGATAGAAAGAAAAAGAGAATAATTGAT
The DNA here is from genome assembly GCF_039654945.1 of Dendrobates tinctorius. NCBI lineage: Eukaryota > Metazoa > Chordata > Amphibia > Anura > Dendrobatidae > Dendrobates > Dendrobates tinctorius. Next base: position 32,188,542 of record NW_027361823.1, read on the forward strand.
AGAAAATGTAATAAAGAAAATGTGTTGAGTATAGCACTTTGAATTAAGAATTGCACTTAAGTAAATTTTTGATACTAAGATAGGAAGTTAACCTGTTTGTAACGTTTAAGAAATGTGCCTCCTACATTAGGAAGATTAGATAAGTATTGTTGAATAGCATTTAAAAATTTTTGTGTGTTCCTGTATTGTACCTTTTGTTGTCTTACAGCCCGCGGACATGCTGTGTTTAAAGGGGGGTATGTGGCGCCCCTGAGGCTTCAGTCGCCACAGATGTACTGTACCTTCTCCTAAGGTGTAGTGCCCCACCATCCAGGTGAGGTGGGGGGTCCTGACCACACTCCACACCTGCATTCCACATTCAGGATAGTTCAGTAGGGCCATCTAACAGCATCAGGCTGGCGGTTAGCAGAGCACCCCTCGTGGAACCCTGCTTCATAACATGAGATGTGCTGGGAGGCCGGTGGAGTGAGATGATACAAAAGAGTGGGAAGAGTGAAAGTTAGTAGTTAGTTGGTTAGAGGAGAGAGAAGAGAGAAGATGGGTGTCTGAGGGACGTGCTGCAGCAGGTCCCAGTGATCTGGGCTGCTGGCACGAGAAAGACCAGAGAAAGAGACTGATAAGATTGATAACCTAACCTTCCATAAGAGAGAGAGAAAACAGATCGGAACGAAGGAGAATAGAAGGACGGTGGGAGGCAGGTTGAGAAAGAGAGAGAACCCTTCCAGTCCAGAGATCTTTATGTCCGGCAACAGACACCGGAGGAGTAGTGAGCCGCTAATGCCTTGCTCCCATCATAGACTTGGGACACAACAGCAACTGAATAGAGAGCCGGGACGCAGTGAGGAGTTCCCGAAGCAGGCTACAGCTGTCTGTCATACAAGTAAAGACTAGGAACACCTAGAGAGAGGCATTCCAGGGTAACTAAGTACTGGAGTGCTTCGCACCTAAAGGCGCATTGGAGGAGTCGTTCAGTAAGGTACATGTTGGCGGAGTGTGGAAGGGAGAATCCTATCCTGCCTGGAGGTTGGCTGGAGCCCTAACCTGGAGAACATGGTATGGAGTCAGGCAGTTGTGTGAACTGCAAACAGTGAGTAAAGCTTTGGAACCGCATACTCTGGTGTCCTCCAGTTATTCCAGCACCACTACACCTGGGTACCAGCCTCCATACCTTCTGCGCCTCTCCTCATCCATTGCACCTACACTGCCCTGGGACTACAGCTCCACCTGTGGGGAGCTATACCACCTCTGCTGCACCACACCATCAGTCCCAGCGGATCTGTATGCAGCGTTGGCTTACCATCTTATTTGCCAAACACCACGGGTGGCGTCGCGAACTATTCATATAAACTTTAACATCACCGCCATTGTTATTGGGCGCCCAGGGCCACGGACCGGGTCACCGCTGCTGTGACACATTCCCGCCTTGACACCGGCCCGGTACCGAGTACCCCGCAGCCCTGGGTGTGTGAGGGCGACCCATGATCACGTGGGGGCCTTTTGGTTCTCAAGTTCTTTTTTTGGGTTCGTAATTTAACCTTTTTTTTGCTATTTAGTAAATATCAACAGATCGCTAGTGGACGTGTGCGGGGTATCCTTTTGTGGGTCCCTCTCTTGGTCCCCCCTTTCTTTTCTCTTTATTTATGCATCCCATTTCTCACATCTGCATGCCATACATACTTGCCATATGGTCAATATAGCTCTTACTCCAGTATTACTGTTCCTCTCATACTAGTGCACTTGTTTATTATTTTCTTGTTTTTTCTTTTGGTTTATTTGATATATTTTTTTTAAACATCATGCCTCATTTAATTTAATTTGGCATTTATTAATTCATATATATTTTTGCTATAGATGCGTCTCCTATATTACACATCCAATTCATTCAACTGGATGTGTAAACCGTTGCGTTATGTGCATATGCTCTACATCTTCTTTACTATTTTCTTTATAACGCATGCGCATTACTCAATTTTTCCTTTGTTTTGCATTGCAGGTCATATGTCATTGTAACCGTTTTTGCTAGGTTTTTATTTATTTTTTCATTTATCATTTTTTGCGTTTCTGCTATACATTGGATGTTGCAATATCCTTTTTTTGCTATTTTTTAGTGATTCTCACTTTTGTATATATGTGCATGTATGTATGTCTGCTTGATTTCCATCTGTGACTACGTTTTTGCCGTACTCCATTCTCAGGCCCTGGCCATGATTGGGCCTTGGGCGCCTGCGCATCTGCTCCCTCGGCACACAGCCCTTTGGCCGTAGAATCATTTGTGGTCTCCTTCATTTTGTTCACGCCTGTGCTGTCGCGCCTGTTTGGCACACATTTGGACTGCGAATGCGTTGCCTTCCGACCTCTAGGTTTCGTTTTCAATTTCATTCCAGCGCCTGCGCACTGGCCACTTCCGGACGCCGTCCTCAGTCTCGCCGTACTGGTCTATCATCTGTAAGTTGTTTACTGTGATTCTCTAGCATATATAAAACATCCTTTGTGACTATGACTTACCTCCATTGCCCTTGAGGAAGCCACGCTAGAGGTGGCGATACGCGTGGGGTAACATCCCCCCTCCAGCCTTTAGAACTCACGGGTATCCGACCTATCATTAGATCTTGCTTTACCCTTTTGGGTTTGTCATTTTTAGGCATTTTGTCCATTAGAATCACTGCACACATACACTTAAGGAGTATTTGCTTATTAGTGAAATTTATTGAAAACAAGTGCTCTTATAGTGATTGCGACAGAATGACATTTTGGTCATTCAAGACCTTGATCACATAAGTCGCTGAAAAAAAACGGAGATATATACAGTACAATCTGGTGTTGTTGTTACATATATTACATATTTACATTATATTTACAACATAATATATATGTCTAGTATATCCATGTCTGACATCTGGTGATGCTCATAGGAGGAATGCCAAGACTATGGTAAATGTGAAAGTATTAACATATAAGTACTGAGAGAGAGATCGGAGGGCACAGATAATTGCATCATTATACAAAGTCAATAGACATGTGTGGGAAAAAATATTGAAGCATAAAATAAGAGGACATGCATACCCTTGAACAATGTAGTGGTTCATGATGGATGTGGTCCTTATGATCAAAATAGGGACAGCGAGTATGCCTGGATAGAGGGATTTGTATGTTTAAATTTGACTGGGTCATCATGGTTCACTCATGGTGGTGGCGAGACGGTGGAGTGTGTTAACATCAGTTGTAGAAAGGAGGAGTGATTAGGAGCGATGTTCATAGCTCCTTTTAAACATGTTTTGTCCATGTGACAGGAAATGACAATTGCTGGTCTCAGGACAGGATGTGACATCACCGCACATGCTCAGATGAAGTGTGATGACCCAGTCAATTAAGTTAAGTACATTTTTTCCACCTATTTCCACAGGCTAATGTTTATGCAACTTACCTCCACAGCCACATAGAGCGACCGCTCTGACCCTGGCTAACCTAAAGGCATAAGTGACCATTACTTAATTCAGGACAGCCCTTAGTTCAGAACTACTACGGGTAAATATTTATAACCTTATCACTATACCATTTTCACCAATGGGGATGATACTAGATTTCTCTAGACGGTTCTATGACACCACAGGGTTTTAAAAACAACCATGCTATTAGTCACTTATATTTAGCAAAAATTCTTTATCACCAGGCATTATAAGTAACCATTCATTCTAATTTAAACATACAAATCCCTCTATCCAGGCATACTCGCTGTCCCTATTTTGATCATAAGGACCACATCCTTCATGAACCACTACATTGTTCAAGGGTATGCATGTCCTCTTATTTTATGCTTCAATATTTTTTCCCACACATGTCTATTGACTTTGTATAATGATGCAATTATCTGTGCCCTCCGATCTCTCTCTCAGTACTTACCGTATATGTTAATACTTTCACATTTACCATAGTCTTGGCATTCCTCCTATGAGCATCACCAGATGTCAGACATGGATATACTAGACATATATATTATGTTGTAAATATAATGTAAATATGTAATATATGTAACAACAACACCTGATTGTATATATCTCCGTTTTTTTTTCAGCGACTTATGTGATCAAGGTCTTGAATGACCAAAACGTCATTCTGTCACAATCACTATAAGAGCACTTGTTTTCAATAAATTTCACTAATAAGCAAATACTCCTTAAGTGTATGTGTGCAGTGATTCTAATAGACATTTATGTGGGACTCATGAGCCTCCTTCACTAGCACCATACCCCCGTACCTATCGTGTGCTAGCTATTGAATCTCATATTTTAGGCATTTTGTGCACCAGCATGTCTCTGATTGTAGAGACATCTTAGTTCTCCTTTGAGGCTATAGCGCTCTCCTGTGTGTTACAATTTCAACCTTACACATAGCTTTGCACTACAGGGGTTCTTAATTGTCTCTTTAGCGGCACCACATGTTTTTTGGATCATTTATAGGATATAGAACGTATATTGGAAATCTGTAACCACATATGGATTATATACCGTTATCAGTATATTATTTTCCCATTTATCAGGGCTTCTGCATTCATGGTTATTTACAGCTGTCTGCCATCATGGTTATTGTTTTGTTCCTCATGCTATAAGCATTGCCTGGTTTTCATACATTATTATTATATAATTTTTTTAGATAGTTCTCTTTGGGAACTGCAATTTATGCATTGTGCCTTAGAGGTAATGCTCCATGGTCATCTGTGGTGATTCGCTACTCAGGTTATTCTTGCTCCCCATGTTACACACATGCCTCAAGGTTTTCCTAGATAGATCATTTTGGGAACTGCAAACCATGTGTTGGGTCCAAACCTTTATTATTTAATATTATTTTCATAATAAGGGTTCTTTACATTCATGGTCACTTCGTGATCTTCTTTGCCATCAGGGTATTTTTGGTATACACATATTAAATGCTTGGTGTTTTCTAATGCTTTTTCATGTTCATTACCCTATCCAATACATGGTTATATAGGTCTTTTTCATGTTTGCATTTATGTAAATTTATTTATAGGTCTCTGCCCTAGCATACTGGAGGGGGCACATATCAGGTTCCTACCTTAGAACCTATTTTCTTGGAGTGTCATTAATGGCCAATTTTGTATGACCTTTTGAATTGTTTTTAATTGTATTCTTGTCACTTGTGTTTTTTGTATGCTAAACAACAAAAATTGATATTATATCATGGTTAATATTTTCATGCTCATTTTGGGGTTGATCGCGTCCATTATACACACTTCTTTTCTTCCTATTGGTCTGGAAAAAAACGCAGCGCACGGAAAACGCATACGTGCGCATGCCAACGCGCACGTATGCGCACCCATGTTAAATATAGGGGAAAAAACGCATGCGCACGTATGCGCAAAAACGCAGCGCAAAAAAACGCAAATGTGAAACCAGCATTAGTCTGTGTAAGCTACTGTATAGTTACTGTAATTTATAGGATGAAGCCAGCAGAGGACAGCACTATTCCCACTAAATGCAGGAGGGTTTGGAGCTGGTACATGCAGTGGGGTCTGTTGTGGGGACACCTTAAACTGTATGTGTGTAGGTAGTAGGTACTATACTCATTCCGGGTGCACCGTATACCACAATATATCCATTGTGTGACATTAGGACAATTTGTATGATGGGATGTATCTGGATAATATATGAGTATTGTAGAAAGAATATTATTATCTATGTAATCTATGGCACTGTGTACTTGATAAATTAGTGCACTATTTAAAAAAAAAAACACTTGTTTGTATACCATAATGAACAGCTTCCGCCCACAGTGGTCGTGTCACTTCTTTTAACCGATTTGCATCTTTAGAAATGTGGAGCGGTTGAAAGAAGTTCAAAAGCCTGAACATATGAACAGGAAGTCGTTTTTACATTGTGGTGTTTATGTTCATTCTTTTTAACATTTAGTGCTCTTTTAGGTGGGTTACAGTGCCTACCCGCCTGAAAAATACATCATTTCCACATAACTTACCGTAAGTGATATTTTATGTAACATACATCTCTTTGTAATAAAGACTGACCTTTGCATCTTAGACTAAATTCACAAAAGCATATGAAAAAAATCATCCAATTTTCATGCAAAAAAAATGGACTATTTTTCATCTGTATTGTGAACTGTATGTAACATGAATGGAAATTATTTTTATAAATCAGCAATCAATAAAATTTGCAAACCCAAAAGCAGTTTTCTAGGTTAATAAATGTATCTGTCACAATTTCTCCGGTCAGTGTGTCTGGGATTCGGTGACTTACAGCTCTGTCATCCTAACCTGTGCTGGGGCAAGCTGAGCTGTCAGTTGCTTGATTGACAGCTCAGTTGACCTATCTGAAACTGGGAGGTGCAGAGATTTCTCCAGGTGCTCCCTGTTCTTAGTAATTTAGGTGAGCTGTCTGGCTCAAATCACTGATCTGTCAAATCTTTAAGCTGCAGATTTTGCTGCATGGGAATATCATAAATTGGTATGCTGCAGATTTAAAACCGCTCCGTAGATCAGTTTCTATAGCAGATTTTTTTTTCCGCAACATGTCCATGAGATATCGTAGAATCACATTCACTTTGCTACTACTGTAATACCCTGAGGATTTTCTGCCCACAAATTTGGGTAAAAAAATCTGCAGTGTATCTGCCACATGTCAGCATATGCTTGCGGTCTACTTGTCCTTTCAAACAAAACCAGAGTAAAGCCTTGTCTTGCTGCCAACATCCAAAAGTTAAAACTACTTTTTGTGTACACGCCAATCTATTATGTACAGGCATTACATTGATTATCATACTCTGTAATCTGCAGTCAACTGTTTTTGAGCAAGCAATTTCTCCTCATCTGCATTCTGCTAGCATTGTAGTTATTGTGACTATTTCTCTGGAGGCCTTTTGTCTGCCTTTGTCTAATAGCTTACTCAGAGGCGTATCTGGCGGGAATTGGTCAGTCTGGGTGCAGCCGGCAGGGGAGCGACATCAGGCTTCCTGATGCAGCGACCCTAGGTGTCTCCCCAGCGGCTGCATTTTGTCGCACCCCATAGTGGGAGTTGGCCATTTTCTGAGCCGGCTGTTAAGCTGACAGTTAGCTCAGAGAAGGAGCAGTGTGCCAGCCCCCTAGTGATCTATCGTACTTGCGTCATTCACAATATTTGCATGAGGCACTACAGTTGGTGCCTTCAAGGATGTAGGGATGACCCAGTTTGTAATTTTTGGCTGGCTTTGCGCTGTGTGCAGAGTTTTTATTAGTGTAGGAGTACCACAAATACATTTTGATCAGAATATTTGAATGAGACACTACAATTGGTTCCTTGAAGGGTGTATGTATAACCCTGCTTGTAATTTTTTGTAGGCTTTGCACTTAGTGTATAGCCTTTATGTAACAACCCTGCTGGCATCGCTGCATGGTCTCCCATCCCCCACTCACCAACTTACTCACTGCTCCTGGTCATGCTGTGATTTCTCTCTGCCGCCAGCTTCTTGCCCTTTCTCCTGTCTGCTATGTTCATGTTTCCTGACTGTGTGTATAGGGGGGCGGCGACTGAACTCTCTGCTTCTTATGAAGTCAGGGTGCACCTGGCTAATGTGTCCCTGACCAATTACCTAGAGCACTCTACTATTTAGGTCTGCCCCACCCACTGAAACATTGCCTGAGCAATGTCTAACCTCAGTTAGTGTTTTGCTGCTGAGTAAGCCAGGCCCTGTTCTGTGTTTCTCCTTCTCTGGAGGTTACACTTCTAGCTTTGTCTTGTGCCTCTCTGTCTGCCCTCCAGGAGGCTGAATATCCTGGTCTCTGTGCTATAGCTCCTGACCTTGTCTTGCCTAGTACCTCCGTCCGCCTTCAAGAGGCAGAATATCCTGGTCCTTGAGTCTTTGTCTCTGTACTTTGTCTGAACTCTGTCCTACCCCTGTCTCCTTGTCTTGGGCTTCTTTCCCTGCTGTGTCTTTCCCTGTGTCCTCCCTGCCTGTTCTGCCCACTTGCGGCTCCACCTGCTCTGCCCCCTTACGGCTCCGCCTGCTCTGCCCCCTTGTGGCTCTGCCTGCTCTGCCCCCCTGCGGCTCCGGCTGCTCCGCACTCCTGCGACTCCGCCTATTCCACACTCCTGCGGCTCCGCCTATTCCGCATTCCTGCGGCTCAGTTCCTAACCTGCTTTTTCATACTCCACTCTCTCCTGTCAATACCAGTACATGCTCCTCCTCGGTGAACAGGTCCAAATCCTGTTCCTTCATATTCCACTCCTTCCTGCCTGTATCAGTACCGGCATCCGCTGTGTGAACAGATCTCTACCTGTTCATTCATATACCACTCCTGCCAGCCCTGTGTCTCTCCTGTGCCTGCCCTGTGTCTCTCCTGTGCCTGCCTGCCCTGTGTCTCTCCTGTGCCTGCCTGCCCTGTGTCTCAAGCCGTGCCTGCCTGCCCTGTGTCTCAAGCCATGCCTGCCTGCCCTGTGTCTCAAGCTGTGCCTGCCGTGTTTTTTAACATTTTTTCCTTTTCCCTGTAAGCTCCAATTTTTCGTTGATTTTTGAATGTTTTATTGTCAGTCCTTAAAGTGGACTAAGTGTGACATCATTGCTCTCAGCACCGATCTGGGAGTCAGAGATACTTCCAGAGATCTTTACCATGCTGTTCTCCTTCCATTGAGCACCTTTTCCATCCATTTCAACATTTTCATTGCCCCCAGACCTCCTTATCGTGTCTGCTGGAAAAATGCTTTGATTTCCCATTGACTCCCGTTATACTTGTTACGTGAAACGAGCATCCGAGCATTAGTGCTCGCTCATCCCTAGGTATTATGTTTTTATTTATGTTATGTTTTTTATGTCCAAGTTTTTGATGAGTCTGTAGTCATTTTATGTGGCTGCAGAGTTCTGACTTCTCACAGCACACACCACATACTGTCAAGATTCTTTGTCGGTGGTGAGAGTGGGACGTCACAAAACTGAAAGTATGCGATCATGAGGTCCCATGCCCACTAGACATGCGTGGCCTAGCTCAATAAAAATGAATTGAGCAAGGCCAGACATGTCTAGTTGTAATGTGGCCAGAAGTATACAAATCACATACTTGTGCAAACATGACTGTCCACTCTTGCCAATGGCAAGGGAGAATCCTAAAAGTTGGCAGTCTATGCGCCGTGACAATTCAGAAGCTTGCAGTTGTAAGCAGGTTGTGGGATGCAGTGACATACAGAAGGCAGAGCAAGGGTTAACAAATTTAACAGTTTTATTTTAACCGGGGGGTTAACTCCTCGCAGGTAGATAAATGGTTAAATGAGGGTTAAACAGTTCAATGGCAAGCAATAGGCAAAGTTAATGAGCGATAAACAAGATAACGGAAGTTCTTTAAATCACTTATCGTGTCAGAGGCTTCCCAGTCCACATCTGAAGCTTTGAAGGCAGTGGCGCCAACAACGGCTGGCGTGGTGCTGTTCCAGTGGGGTCCTGGAAACAATGGTCCATCTTCTAGCGGCAACGGTTGGTCTCCGACACCTTCCGCTGAGCCCCTAGTCCATAAGTTGTTGCCGCCAAAAGAAAACAGGGCCGCAGCAATGACAGAGTACAACGTGGACTGGCAAGTGTAAGCTGGCAAGGTAGGACACAAATGTCTGTCCAATACTCATCTTTCTCTATGCAGCACGTGTGCTGTACTCACAGTCACGGAGCGCACGACGTGTCTCTCTCTGAGCAGCTGCCGTCACCTGAATGGCTGCTCTACACGGCGCTGTTTAGTTTGCGCTTCTATGCGCGTTCACCAATGCAAGTAAATCTCTCACACAGTAAGTCTCTCACACAGCTGTCCCAGATCTGTGATCTGCGGCAGGGAGCTTTTCCCAACCAACTCTCGCTCAGAGTACTCTGACCAACCCAGGTGCTGCTGCGCGTCCATCAGTCTTGGGGAACACACCTCAGGATCCTGCACCTGATCTCCACTCCTCAGCGTGAGCACCGCACTCTGCACAGCCGGGCACACGGCGCTCTGCACACACACTGTCTCACCGGAGCGCTCGCTGAAGTTCTGCTGGAGCATGGCTCTGCGCAGTCTCTCTCGCTGCAGAGTATACCGCACACCTGCCTCCACTCTCACTGCCGGCAGGGAACTGACTCTTTCTTCGCACGCTTTCTCTGCACTGCCTGTTTTAGCCAAACCCCCTCTTCCTGGGTCATGGGACCTGTCCTGTCCAATATTCTTTCCCCAGGCAACATAGGACGCAGCCTCAGCAGTTTTGGACCCAGCATGATGCAGGCACCTGCAGCCTGCTCTTCCTCCTTACACATGTAAAGATCAGCCAGGGCAGTAGTCGTGGCTGAGCTTATCGGGTTTTGCAGGCCCTGACCTCCCTTTACATAAAAATCATGTTTCACTTTCAGCTTACTTGCCTCTCCGTTCTCTGCGCCGTCAGGGTTATTCCTTTGCTCTCAAAGGTCATCTTTGGCCATTTGTGAAATAACAGAGACACAGTCCAGTTGTAACTCAAAACGCAAAACTTTACTCTCATGTCTTCGCAGCACATCCAGGTTCAATACAGCATCCACAGCAGGTTCCACATTACATGTCACTCCAGCTTTCCCTTCACTTCTCTCCATGTCACAGGGCTCGAGATCGGGTCATACCGTATTGTACATTTTCTCGGTGTCCTCGCTGTCCAGACTCACTGCCACTGGGTGTTCCCTCAGCAATTTTGCCCCAGATCTGAGGGCATCAGCCCATGCTATGACTTATCACATGGTGAGTGACACGCCCACCTGTCTTGCCATGTCTTCTCCTGTAGCTTACATACTTGTAGCTCCTGCAGCTGTGACTCTACTGTCCCACTTGCTCTGGATGTCTGGACTCTTGCTTGAACACATTACAGGGTATCTAAGTTGCCCGAGCTATTAGCCCACCCGAACTCTATGGGCTTCCTTGCTTTTCTCCCTCTATTCATGAAGCTCCCTTCCTCTAACCACAGTGACCCTTCCTACAGTTAACTATTTACGCTCTTATCAAGCCTACAATATGCTCCCTATCTACATCTAGTGGACTAACACTAATAGTACACTTTCCCTGTATGATACATATATTACAACACATGCAGAGGAATGAAATATAACCATACATATACAGTATTTACACTTTAGACCAGGGGACATGCTCAGGGGTTTAGAATGGCTACTGTAACCCCCTTAGGCTGGTTTCACACTAGCGTTTTTTAGTGCTGCGCTTCGTGCACGTCCATGTGCATGCGTCCTGCGCCCCTATCTTTAACATGGGGGCGCATGGTCTAGCATATGCACGCGTTCGTATGCATTTTCGTGCGCATGCGCTTTGTTGTAGCGTGCGCCAAGGCGCGCCGGACGCAACCTGTTGCATTTTTTGTCTGTCCGACCTGTGTCAAAAAACACATGCACACGCTTGCGCATGGAATGCGCAAATAAATCACATTACAGTCTAGGGGAATGGAGGCGTGCGCATGGACATGCGGACACCTGCATTTAAAATCGCATGCGTTTTTAGAATTAACATGGCTAGAAACTGGTTAAAACGCATGCGCCTAAAAAAGCAAATGCATGCAAAACGCATGATGCGTTTTTTGCATGTTTCTATTGCACATGAAGCGCAGCGCTAAAAAACACTAGTGTGAAACTAGCCTAACACACAGTTACACAGAGTGACTGCAGACCTTGATCTCAAACCTGGACAAGCCCTTTAATCATAAAATGAAGTACTGCAGCATGTCAGTCCATAATAATAATAATAATAATAATAATAATAATAATAATAAATCTTTATTTATATAGCGTCACCATATTCCGCAGTGCTTTACAGTTTAACAGTTTCAAAACGCAAGTCATAAGTAACAACTTACAATCTACAATGAGGTGGGGGAGATACAAAGTACAGGTGTATATTTACAATGGTGCATTTACAATGAAGGACCAGCCATCTTGAGGGAGTGAGGGATAGATTGAGATAGTGAATGGGCTACACACGCACACTTATGCATAAAATGACTGATTAGTAAACGTAATAGGTTGCTCTGAACAAATGAGTTTTGAGGGAGCACCTAAAGCTGTGTAAATTGTGGATAGTCCTAATTTCTTGGGGTAGAGCATTCCAGAGGATTGGCGCAACACAGAAGAAATCTTGGAGTCGGGAGTGGGAGGTGCGGATAAGTGCAGAGGTTAGTGGAAAGTCATTCGCAGAGCGCAGCGGTAGGTTAGTGTCATGGTTTATCTTGAATTTTGGACAGACAAGGTAGGGGTTAATGGTGAGAGCCTCTCCTTGGCCTCAGGGAGGGTATTTATGGCTTCAGGCGAGCACCCCTCCCTGTCGTTTATACGCTTAACTTGAGTGTGCCCGACCCTGTCTTTGCTAAGTGCCTCTCGCCTGTTCCGTACTTGTGGTGTGTATGACCTGGTCTGGATTTTGGTTACGTCTCTTGGTCTTCTGATTTGGTACTGTTCTGCTCAACCCGTATTCTGACTATTGGCTTCCCTAGACTACTCTCTGACTCTCTGATTTTGTACCGTGCAGCCCGACCCGTGCCTGACCTCCTGCTTCCCTGACCATCCTTGTTCTGTCTGATTCGGTACCGCCTTGCTCCTCCCGTGCATGACTTCTGGATTGTCCGACCATCGCTACTGCGTAAGCCCCCGGCTCCCTGAGTCCCCTGCCTGTCGCCGCAGTGTCTCTGCGATAAACTCCGCTCCCTCTGGTGTCGTGTGGTCACGTGGTGCTAGGTCCTGCAGCCTCTGAGCACTTCTGCAAATGCTCCTCCCTTTCCACAGGTCCTGCGACCTTCCAAACTACGCTCCTGTACTGGCCCCCTGACAGCCCCGTGTTTCAGGGTTTCTGCATCGATGCGGGGACCGCTGACCTGTCACGCTACCCCCTGACTACTAAGGGTAAGCGTGATATTATAAACGACCTCAACTTTTTAACCCCTGCTCATCTTTCTGTTGTTACCTGATCAGATAATTGTGTGTGAGTGTGTGGGGGTCTGCTGCGGTCATGGACCCGATGCAGGCATTGTCTGAGCAAGTGAAGCAGCTCTCCCAAATGTTCCAGAAAATGAGTGTGGAACAGCGCAGTATGGCTCATACTCAGCAGCAGCTGGTTAGTGCTGTGCAAGGGGCTATGTCTCCCGAGAGTTGGGATGTGTCCCTTACATCCCCAGAATCCCCGGTTAAACTGCCTGACTCCTTTTCTGGAGACAAAAAAGAGTTCAGGGCTTTCCGGGAGGGGTGCAAATTATTTTTCTCCTTGAGACCTTGTTCGTCCGGGGGAGAATTTCAAAGGGTGGGGGTAGTTATCTCCCTGTTGCGAGGTTCCCCACAAGCCTGGGCATTTTCGTTAGCACCAACAGCGCCAGAATGTATGACTGTGGTTGCGTTTTTGAGGCCTTGGGCCATATTTACGATGAGCCTGACAGAGTACGCCTGGCGGAAGACATGGTGATGAGTGCACGTCAGGGTCGGCACTCTTCAGAGTGGTATTGTTCTGAGTTTCGGTGGTGGGCAGCTGAAGTCACTTGAGATGATGCGGCTCTCCGCGGACTGTTCCGTAGAGGCTTGGCAGAACGCCTTCAGGACGCGCTAGCCCTGCATCCGCCTCCTGATACTCTGGAAGATGCCATGACACAGGCGGTTCGGATGGATCGACGGTTAAGAGCCAGAGGAGTGATGCACTCCGAATCATCTCTGTTCGCTGGGAGCAAGGAGGTGGGGGCCAGTTCTATACCCATGGAAATTGGCGCCACATCCATCAAAGAGAAAGAGAGGAGACGTCGGCGGGATAAACAACTGTGCTTCTATTGTGGAGAAGCAGGACATTGGAGGAGAGACTGTCCGTCTTGTCCTACATGTTCCCAGTAGAGTTGAGCGATACCGTCCGATACTTCAAAGTATCGGATCGGAATGGATCGGCCGATCTTAAAAAAAAGTATCGGTATCGCCGATTCCGATACCGGAAGTCCCATTCAAGTCTATGGGACTTCCGGTATCGGAATAAGAAAAATCCTGTTTTTCCCTTGTACAGCCTCTCTGGGGTCTGTACGGGCCTTTCGGGGGGCTATGCCGGCCTGTCAGGGGGTCTGTGCAGGCTCCGGTGGTCTGTGCCGGCCTGCCGGTGGGCTGTGCCGGCCTGCCGGGGAGCTGTGCCGGCCTGCCGGGGGGCTGTGCAGGCTCCGGGGGGCTGTGCTGGCCTGCCGGGGGGCTGTGCAGGCTTCGGGGGTCTGTGCAGGCATCGTCCGATGGGACTACAAGTCCCATCGGGCGATGCCTGCTACCATGACAGTGATTGACACATTAGCCAATGATGGGACAGTAGTAGTCCCATCATCCGGCTAATGTGTTGAATGTAAAAAAAAAAAAAAAAAAAAAATTACATGCTACATACATACAACATGCATACTACATACATGCTACATTCATACTACATACTACATACATGCTACATTCATACTACATATATACTACATGCAACATACATACTACATACATACTACATGCAACATACATACTACATATATACTACATGCATGCAACATGCATACTACATATATACTACATGCTACATACATACTACATATATGCTACATACATACTACATATATACGACATGCATGCTACATACATACTACATACATACTACATATATGCTACATACATACTACATGCTACATACATACTACATATATACTACATGCATGCTACATACATACTACATGCTACATACATACTACATATATACTGCATACATACTACATACATACTACATGCATGCTACATACATACTACATGCTACATACATACTACATATATACTACATGCATGCTACATACATACTACATGCTACATACATACTACATATATACTACATGCATGCTACATACATACTGCATGCTACATGCATGCTACATACATACTACATACATACTACATGCTACATACATACCACATATATACTACATACATACTACATACAATACATTCATACAATACATACATAGACATACAGTACATATAACATAGAGTAACATACTTACCAATACTTGTCACATTGTTCCCCGAAGCCATTGTCTTTTACGGAATAAATATTAACATAACAAACCACAAAAATACTCACCCACGATCCGAAGCAGTCCACGAGTGTGTCCCACGACGATCTTGGGTAGAGAACTGCAGCATCAGCTGTTGCTGCCGTTCTCTACGGGCTGCAGGAATCCAATGACGGAAGGTAGGTATCCTTCCGCACTGTATTCCTCCGCCACTTAAAAAAAAAAAAGTCCCTAGTCTCACTTTATGCCATTGCTGTGTGGGAAATTCCCACGCAGCAATGGCATAAAGTGAGACTAGGGACTTTTTTTTTTTTTAAGTGGCGGAGGAATACAGTGCGGAAGGATACCTACCTTCCGTCATTGGATTCCTGCAGCCCGTAGAGAACGGCAGCAACAGCTGATGCTGCAGTTCTCTACCCAAGATCGTCGTGGGACACACTCGTGGACTGCTTCGGATCGTGGGTGAGTATTTTTGTGGTTTGTTATGTTAATATTTATTCCATAAAAGACAATGGCTTCGGGGAACAATGTGACAAGTATTGGTAAGTATGTTACTCTATGTTATATGTACTGTATGTCTATGTATGTATTGTATGAATGTATTGTATGTAGTATGTATGTAGTATATATGTGGTATGTATGTAGCATGTAGTATGTATGTAGTATGTATGTAGCATGCATGTAGCATGCAGTATGTATGTAGCATGCATGTAGTATATATGTAGTATGTATGTAGCATGTAGTATGTATGTAGCATGCATGTAGTATATATGTAGTATGTATGTAGCATGTAGTATGTATGTAGCATGCATGTAGTATGTATGTAGTATGTATGTAGTATATATGTAGTATGTATGTAGCATGTAGTATGTATGTAGCATGCATGTAGTATATATGTAGTATGTATGTAGCATGTAGTATGTATGTAGCATGCATGTAGTATGTATGTAGTATGTATGTAGCATGTAGTATGTATGTAGCATGCATGTAGTATATATGTAGTATGTATGTAGTATGTATGTAGTATGTATGTAGTATGTATGTAGTATATATGTGTTATGTATGTAGTATGTATGTAGTATATATGTGGTATGTATGTAGTATGTATGTAGTATGTATGTAGCATGTAGTATGTATGTAGCATGCATGTAGTATGTATGTAGTATTTTTTTTTTTTTTTTTAACATTTAACACATTAGCCGGATGATGGGACTACTACTGTCCCATCATTGGCTAATGTGTCAATCACTGTCATGGTAGCAGGCATCGCCAGATGGGACTTGTAGTCCCATCGGACGATGCTTGCACAGACCCCCGGACATCAGCACAGCCCCCCGGCAGGCCGGTACAGACCCCCACAGGGTGCACAGACCACCGGCAGGCCGGCACAGCCCCCCGGCAGGCCGGTACAGACCCCCACAGGGTGCACAGACCACCGGCAGGCCGGCACAGCCCCCCGGCAGGCCGGTACAGACCCCGGGCAGTCCACACAGCCCCCCGGCAGGCCGGCACAGCCCCCCGGCAGGCCGGCAGAGACCCCCGGAAGGCCCGAAATGACGGCGCATCATGATGCGCACACACCGCGCATCATGATGACGTCAGGCTGTCAATCAACTTTGAACTTCCGATTCCGATGCCGACTTCCGATATTGAAAAAATATCGGAAGTCGGTATCGGAATTCCGATACAGCAAGTATCGGCCGATACCCGATACTTGCGGTATCGGAATGCTCAACACTAGTTCCCAGCCATCGGGAAACTACTAGGTCTGGGTAGTGATCGAGGTGGCTGCCCAGACCCTCAGGTACCTTTTTCCTTATGCCCCAAGTTTTTGCTTGATGTTGAACTGCTGGTAGACAATTGTCGTTTTTTTTCCACAGCCATGGTGGACTGCGGTTCTTCCCTTAACCTGGTCAGTGCCAGCACCGCCTCCAGGGTCAAGATAGGGACAGTCAGGTTAGAGACCCCTTTGAAAATCGTGGCCATTGACTCCTCCACTCTCACTCGTTCGGGGGTTCGTTATGCCACCAATACCTTTGTTTTACAGGTTGGCTCCTCCCATGTGGAGGAGATGAGATGTTTCGTTATGGACAATCTACCCGAAGGGCTGGTGTTGGGTATGCCATGGCTTCAACAGCACAACCCAGTAATTGACTGAGAAAGGAGGGTAATTGTTAAATGGGGTCCGAAGTGTGATGACTATTCCTATAAAGCTGTTTGTTGTGTTTCTCCTGCAAAACCTGTCTTGGTGTCTTCTGTGTGTCTGGAGGGCATTCCGGAGTGCCTGAAGGACTTTGAGGATGTGTTCTCCGAAAGCGAGGCCGAGGCATTACCCCCACATCGGCCTTTCGACTGCAACATTGACTTAGTCCCAGGGGCCAAATTACCCAAAGCCCGTCTGTTTAATTTATCTGGGCCTGAGCGTTTGTCAATGAAAGAATATATAACAGAAAGTCTCCGTAAAGGGCATATCAGACCTTCGGTCTCTCCAGTAGCAGCGGGGTTCTTCTTTGTTAAAAAGAAAGATGGTGGCCTGTGCCCCTGCCTCGACTTTCGGGAACGCAATAAAATTACTGTTAAGAATGCATATCCCTTACCTCTGATCCCCGATCTGTGCAATCAACTCTCGGGAGCAAAATGGTTCTCCAAATTAGACCTTAGGGGGCTTATAATCTAATTAGGATTAAAGAGGGGGATGAATGGAAAACGGCGTTTCTTACTACTGAAGGGTTGTTTGAGAATCTTGTGATGCCATTCGGTCTCGCCAACGCACCAGCAGTTTTTCAGAACTTTATTAATGTGATTTTTGCGGACCTGATTGGCCGCTTTGTTGTCATTTATTTGGACGATATCTTGATTTTTTTCCACTGACGAGCAGTCTCACCTATCACATGTTAAGATTATTCTTCAGAGACTCAGGGAGAACCAACTGTTTGTTAAATTGGAAAATTGTACCTTTTTTGTGCAGGAACTAACCTTTCTAGGGCTGATCGTTTCTCCATAGGGGTTTCGTATGGATCCCAAGAAGGTGCAGGCCATTGCAGATTGGGTCCAACCCCAGCATCTGAAGGGCCTGCAGCATTTTTTGGGATTCGCAAATTATTATCGGAGGTTTATCAAGGGTTTTTCACAGATGGTGAAACCTCTTACTGATCTCACATGTAAGGGGGTCGATATAAAGAATTGGCCTCTTCCGGCCAAACAATCTTTTGTGAGTCTAAAGAATTGCTTTATGTCCGCGCCAATTATGGGGCAGCCTAATCCGTCCCAGCCATTTGTTGTGGAGGTGGATGCGTCCGAGGTGGGGGTGGGGGCTGTTTTGTCTCAAGGGACAGCTACGTTAAATAAACTCAGACCCTGTGCATTTTTCTCCAAGAAATTCTCTCCAGCAGAGAGAAATTATGATGTGGGGAATAGAGAGCTCTTGGCTATAAAACTGGCGTTTGAGGAATGGAGGCACTTTTTGTAGGGGGCAGAACATCCAATTACGGTCATCACTGACCACAAAAATTTGGAGTACATTAAAACAGCGAAGAGATTAACTCCCAGACAGGCTCGGTGGTCTCTTTTTTTTTCCCGGTTCCAGTTCTCCATAACTTTCCGTCCTGGCTCTAAGAACGTGAAGGCAGACGCTTTGTCACGAAGTTTTGAACCTCTTTCTGCCCCCGATCCTCCCTCATCCATTCTTCAACCCGGGGTGGTGATAGCCGAGCTCTCGTCAAAGTTGGAGCATGAGAATGTGGGGGCTCAATCTCTAGCTCTAAGGGCCAAACCGCCTCATAGATTGTTTGTACCACAGCACTTATGGTCCAAGCTCTTATGGGAGTTTCACGATTCTAAGTTGGATGCTCACCCAGGTATTACGGCCACTTATGAAGCGGTAAAGAGAATGTTTTGATGGCCATCAATGTGTACAGAAATTAAGGGGTATGTCATAGCCTGTGGAGTGTGCGCCCGTTCTAAGAGCTCTCATTGCCGGCCGGCCGGCCGGGGAATTGGTAGCACTGTCAATTCCGGAAAGACCATGGACCCATTTGTCCATGGATTTCATTACCAACCTCCCCCCTTCCAAGGTTAATACCATTGTTTGGGTAGTGGTAGATAGGTTTTCAAAGATGGCACATTTCGTACCCATGTCCAAACTACCGTCTGCCGAGGTCCTTTCTAAGCACTTCCTTTCCCAAATCATTTGTCTCCATGGGGTACCTACTAATATTGTCTCCGATAGGGGGACACAATTTATAGCAAAATTTTGGCAAGCTTTTTGTAGGAAGTTGGGGATTTCTCTGTCTTTCTCCTCAGCATACCACCCGGAGAGCAATGGACAAACGGAACGCACCAACCAGTCTTTGGAACAGATCCTCCGATGTTTGACTTCAACACTGCAAGACGACTGGTGTGATGCATTACCATAGGCGGAATTCGCCTTTAACAACCGAATTAACCAATCCACTGGTAGGTCACCTTTTTTCATTAACCTTGGATTAAATCCCCATTTTGGTGAGTTTTCGCGTTTGGATTCAAATTGTCCATGGGTAGAGGAGTCGGTTAGTCAAATTAGTGATTTATGGTCAAGAGTTCGCGCAAGTATTGAAAAGGCTCAGGGAAAGTACAAACGTTTTGCTGATAATAAAAGGGATCCGGGTCAGGACTTGCATTGTGGGGATAAGGTTTGGCTCTCAACATGTTACATAACGTTAAAACTGCCGTCAGCAAAGTTGGGTCCCAAATTTATTGGTCCTTATGTAATAACGGAAGTGATTAACCCGGTGGCTTATCGTCTACGTCTCCCACCCTCCTTGAAATTGCATAACGGTTTTCATAGATCTTTACTTAAGCCGGTAGGTCCAGTGAGGGAGGAAAGTACTTCTTTACCACCGCCGATATCAGTGGACGGTTATATGGAATTCGAAGTACAAAAAATTGTGCAATCTCGATGGGTTCGTGGTTCATTACAGTACCTCGTCCACTGGAAAGGGTATGGCCCGGAAGATCGATCATGGGTACCGGCCAGGTCAGTACACGCAGATCGCCTGGTCAGGGCATATCATGCTCGATACCCAGGAAGACCTGGGGGTCCGGAGGCCCCCCGTTGAGAGAGGGGTACTGTCATGGTTTATCTTGAATTTTGGACAGACAAGGTAGGGGTTAATGGTGAGAGCCTCTCCTTGGCCTCAGGGAGAGTATTTATGGCTTCAGGCGAGCACCCCTCCCTGTCGTTTATACGCTTAACTTGAGTGTGCCCGACCCTGTCTTTGCTAAGTGCCTCTCGCCTGTTCCGTAATTGTGGTGTGTATGACCTGGTCTGGATTTTGGTTACGTCTCTTGGTCTTCTGATTTGGTACTGTTCTGCTCGACCCGTATTCTGACTATTGGCTTCCCTAGACCACTCTCTGACTCTCTGATTTTGTACCGTGCAACCCGACCCGTGCCTGACCTCCTGCTTCCCTGACCATCCTTGTTCTGTCTGATTCAGTACCGCCTTGCTCCTCCCGTGTATGACTTCTGGATTGTCCGACCATCACTACTGCGTAAGCCCCCGGCTCCCTGAGTCCCCTGCCTGTCGCCGCAGTGTCTCTGCGATAAGCTCCGCCCCTTCTGGTGTCGTGTGGTCACGTTGTGCTAGGTCCTGCAGCCTCTGAGTGCTTCTGCAAACGCTCCTCCCTTTCCACAGGTCCTGCGACCTTCCAAACTACGCTCCTGTACTGGCCCCCTGACAGCCCCGTGTTTCAGGGTTTCTGCACCGATGCGGGGACTGCTGACCTGTCACGCTACCCCCTGACTACTAAGGGTATGCGTGATAGTTAGGCCGATAGACAGAAATGAGGGAGGAGATGTAGGGGGTGCTGCACTGTGGAGAGTTTTGTGGGTGAGAACAAGTACTTTGAATTGGATCCTATAATGAATGGGCAGCCAGTGTAATGATTGGCGAAGAGCGGATGCGTCCGAGTACCGATTAGCCAGATGGATAACCCTGGTCGCTGCATTAAGTATGGACTGGAGAGGAGAAAGTCGAGTAACAGGGAGGCAAATTAATAGAACATTGCAGTAGTCCAGGCGGGAGTGGATCATTGCGACAGTGAGGGTTTTTGTTGTTTCCATGGTGAGAAAAGGGCGGATTCTAGAGATGTTCTTTAGGTATATGCGGCAAGAGCGGGCAAGAGATTGTATATGGGATGTGAAACAGAGATTGGTGTCAAAAATAACACCCAGACAAGCGGGAGTAGACTAGGCGCTCCAAAAGTTTAAAGATGAAGGGGAGATTGGAGACTGGTCTGTAGTTATTTGTGCAGGATGGGTCGAGAGTGTGTTACTTTAGTAATGAAGTAACGATAGTGTTTGAAGGAGGATGGGAAAATGCCCAAGGAGAAGGAGAGATTAAAGATAGTAGTTAAGGTGAGTTGTGACTACTGAAGAGAAAGACTGGAGGAAATGTGAGGGAATGTTGTCAGTAGTGCATGTAGTCAGACGAGAAGAAGAGAGGGGTCTGGAGACTTCTTCTTCTGTGATGGGATCAAATGTGGAAAGTGAGCCAGGGAAAATGCAGGGAGGGATGGGTGTCACAGCAGTGGATGGGAGCTGATTTCCTGACAGATGTTATCTATTTTCTCTATAAAGTTGGAGGCCAGGTCATATGCACAAATGTCTGTGACAGGGGCTTGTGCTTTTGGCCTGAGGGGGGAGTGAAAGGTGTCAAAAAGTTTCTTGTGGTTGTTGGCTAGTGAGGAGATCAGGGTGGTGAAGTAGGTCTGTTTGGCGAGGTGACGGGCAGAGTTATAGGTTCTTAACATAAATTTGAAGTGGATGAAGTCTTCTGGTGTGCGGGTTTTTCTCCATCGGTGTTCAGCACTTCTAGAGCAGCGCTGCAGAAGTCGAGATTGCGATGTGTGCCAGGGCTGTTTTACTCGGTGTTTAGAGGTTCTGAGGGTAAGGGGCGCTACTTGGTCAAGGGTGCTTCTAAGAGTGTCATTGTAGTGATGTACAGCCAAATCAGGACAGGAAAAAGTGGAGATGGGGACAGTGATGAGTGTAGGGAGTCTGAAAGTGTCTGAGGGCTAATGGCTTGTAGATTTCTGAATGTGTGGTAGGTAGGAGTGTGTGGGCGAGGATTTGTGAGCATGAAGGAGAGAATGTTGTGGTCAGAGAGGGGAAGCGGTGAGTTACTTTGGTAGGAGATTGAGCAGAGCTGGACAAAAACCAGGTCAAGGGTGTTACCGTCTTTGTGTGTCGCAGAGGTTGAGAGCTGTAAGAGGCCAAGAGAAGTGGTTAGTGTTATAAGCTGGGATGCAGCTGTGGAAGTGGGGCTGTTAATGGGGATGTTGAAGTCTCCCAGGATAAGGGTTGGTAGTTCTGAGGACATGAAGTGCGACAGCCAGGCTGAGAAGTGGTCAAGGAAGTGGGTGGGTGAGCCTGGGGGCCGGTAAATGACCGCTACTCTGAGGGGGAGGGGACGAAAGAGCCTGATGATGTGGACCTTAAAAGAAGGGAATGAGAGTGATGGAACTGGAGGGATGACCTGGAAAGTGCATTGTGGGGACAGGAGTATGCCGACTCCACCACCAGGTCTGTTTGTGGGTCTCGGGGAATGGGTGAATTGTAAGCCACCATGGGAAATGGCAGCAGGGGAGACAGTGTCAGAGTCCTGAATCCCAGGTTTCAGTGAGGGCCAACAGATTCAGAGAGTTGTTCAGAAAGTAATTGTGCAGGAAAAGAAGTTTGTTACATACAGACCGTGGATTCCAGAGGGCACAATTAAATGAAGGAGATGAGGGAGTGCAAGTTATGTTAATAAGATTATTATGGTTTTGATATAGGGGTAGGGTAGGGGTTGAGGTTGGGGGATGGTGGACTGGGGTTGGGGGAGATGTCCCCTGAAATCAGAAGCAGTAGGAACATAAAAACAAGCAGTTCTTTGAAAAGTAAGAAGTTTTTTGTGCAATGTGTTTGGGCCAGATGGGCTGAGATTTTTCAGGAAGGTGAGAAGTACATGGGAGCTGTACATGGGAGAGGGAAGTATAGAGGGGCTGATGTGTATGAGTCGTGATGGTGGGTGGATGGGGTGGTGAATGTGGATGGCAAGGGAGCACAGGAGGATATAAATAAAGTACATGGTTAAAAGGTAGAGCAAAGTGTGATTTACCTGACTCCTGTTCTGACTAACTGTCATGGAGTAACTGTCTTTTGCTGGATGCTTAGCTAAGGCGATGCTTTGCTTAATGTGTGCGACCCCTCACTTGCGTGTTCCCCTTAGAATTAGTCTTAATTTATACACCCCAAGACAGGGCCAGGAGAGAGGGATTGTGGGAGCTGCTTAGTTATAAATTAGCAACAGCTGCTCCACATTTCCTGGTATGCAAAACATGATCAAAGACACAGTCCTCATATCATCTCCATGCTATAGCACCTCTACTGAGATAACATCTACAGCGTTCTCCCCCCTATGGATATACAATAGTAAGTACTGAGAACAATGTACAAGATTAATTATAGCAAAGAAATTGAATGACATGGTTACCATTCACACTGCTTGCTAACAGTGAATGGAGTGAAATACATGCAGGCTGGTTCAAATCAGAAGTTCAATGACATGTTTACCATTCAGACTGCTTGCTAACATTGAATGGAGTGAAATACATGCAGGCTGGTTAAAATCAGAAGTTGAATGACATGGTTACCTGTGTGAAGAAAGAAGGTGGATGTTAGTTCCTTGTCATGGAGTAACTGTCTTTTGCTGGATGCTTAGCTAATGTGATGCTTTTCTTAATGCATGCGACCCCTCACTTGCGTGTTCCCCTTAGTTTTTCACTGAACATTGAGAGAATTAGGGACAACAGGTTGTCGTCACGTGACTGTAAAGCCCCTGCCACACACAGCGATCTCGCTAGCGAGATCGCTGCTGAGTCACAAGTTTTGTGATGCAACAGCGATCTCACCAGCGAGATCGCTGTGTGTGACACTTAGCAGCGACCAGCCCCCCTGCCAGGTATTGCTGATTGTCCTGGAATGGCCAGGACATTTTTTTGATCGCTGGTCTCCCGCTGGCCAGCACGCATCGCGTGTGGCAGGCGGGAGACCAGCGATCAGCGAGTTGGAGCTGGTAACCAAGGTAAACATTGGGTTTCTAAGCACCACGCGGCGCTTAGAAACCGGATGTGTACCTTAGTTACCAGCACGCTGGTGCAGGGAGCTGGTAACCAAGGTACACATCGGGTTTCTAAGTGCCGCGCGCCGCTTAGAAACCCAATGTGTACCTTGGTTACCAGCTCCCTGCACCAGCGCGCTGGTAACTAAGGTACACAGTGGGTAACTAAGCAACATGCGTCGCTTGTTACCCACATGTCACTGTCCTGATCGCTGGTGAAGCTGCCTGTTTGGCAGCTCACCAGCGATCATGTAGCGACACACCAGCGATCCTGACAAGTTCACATTGTTGTCGGAATCGCTGGTGAGTTGCTATGTGTGACGGGGCCCTAAGGCCAGGGTCAGACTTGCGAGAAACTCGCACGAGTCTCACACGTCAATACCTGGCATTTCCGGCAGCACTCGGATTGGAGAAATACATGCAGCTGAACGCTCCGATCCGAGTACCGGCGGCAGTGCCGGGTATTGACGTGGGAGACTCATGCGAGTTTCTCGCAAGTCTGACCCAGGCCTAAGTGTGCAAATCGCATATAAATGATTGGTTAAATAACAACTACTCAAACCACTTGAGAGGGAAGGGGACAACAAACTAAATTTTTGCCCCGGGTGCCAGAAAAACTCTGGCTTACCTGACCTAAATGGAGAGCCCTCTTTTCTCTTATGCTTGTGTGTACAGTATTTCCCTTCCCCACTACTTGTAATCTGACTCAGCATCTCCCTGTTAAAGGTGGATTACATTTGACAATCGGCAATAGACAGTGAGTTAAGACCCCATCACACACAGCGAGATCACCAGCGAGATCGCTGATTTTGTGATGCCACAGTGATCTCGCCAGAGATATCACTGTGTGAGACATGGATCAGCGACCGGCCCCCCTGCCGGGTATCGCTGATCGCGCTGGAACGTCCTGGGCCGTTTTTTGTTCATTGGTCTCCCACTGGCCAGTGCGCATCGCTGCGTGTGGCAGCGAGAGACCAGCGATCAGCGACGCTGGGAGCTGGTTTCCAATGTAAACAGTGGGTATCTAAGAGCTCACCAGCAATCAGCTAACTATGTCCCAGCGATCCCATCCACGTCGGATCGTTGGTGGAATCGCTGGGACATTGATACGTGTAACAACAACAGAAGGTAGAAACAAAATAGGAGAGAGGAGGGGGCGCTCCTGGTGTGATACCCGGTGGTCAAATAGAGTAGGTTAGGAACAAAGTACACTATCACTATTTTTGCTTGTAGCATATATTGTAAATAATTTGGAATAGCTTGTTTTGGTGAACTCTTTACAAGTTATCCCTAATCTTTTTGATGTTTGTAAAGTGTTTGGTTTATTGATGCCCAGCACATTTAGTGACCTGTACATTGCTGGCAGCTTTGGCAACCGGCAGAGACCACAGTATTCCCTGTCTTGTTTCAGGACATGCGCAGTGAATTATTCTCTGGTACTTAATACATATTGGGTTTCGTTTGTTGCTGGTTTCTTTAGCAACTACGTGAAACTTTTGCTTTTATGAATTTCTTTTGATAATATTGCTGAGCGTTATATCTGGTGCCTGACACGCAGCTGGACCGCATATTATAGCGGTATCAGGACTGTTTACTGCCAGTTGCTTTGGTAACTGGCAGTGACCTTTTTCTGCGGCCTCTCCTGGGACATGCGCAGTGCGTTATTCTCTGACGCTCAATACGTATTGGTATCTACTTATCGCTGGTCACTTTGGCAGCCACCTGAAGCTTGTGCTTCCTCCGACTATCTTGGACACAAGTATTCAACGTCATATTTGGTGCCTGATACGCAGGTTGAACAGCACGCTATGGCGGTATTAAGGTGTCATATGAGAACAGTTTCTTGATTGCTCCTGGGCCGCCAACACAGGTGTTGACGATCGAGGCAAGAACTAGCAAGTGCACTTACTTCTATTTAAGCTTTAGACTGTGGCAATGTATATCATCTTCCCCTGATGAAGCTACAAGGTGTAGCGATACGTGTAGGGACGGGCAGTGCAGTATAACATTAATCATTGGTAACATTATAACATTAACATTATAACATTAATCATTGGTGAGTATGGTCATTTCTGCATTTGCATAATATGCATAGGACCACAGTATTTGACATACTGTTAGGTGCTTACATGTCTTTGCATTGCCAGGGGTGATATTTCTTATTATGGGCTACTATTTATTGTGCCATATGTTGACAAATGTATGTTTTTTTATTTAAGAATTATGTATTTACTATTACAATGATTTTCTGCATATTTAATTGGACAGTAATTGTATCAAGATTGTAACATCATTTGCTATTGTAATAAAGCAGATTATATTGTTTGTCAACATATTGTTGCTATCCATGTCACATAGCCTTCACAATGGTTTTATGTTTTTTGAAATGATTTTAACTAGTGTGTGCACTATTGTTACAATAAAGCCTTTTTTCACTTTAATAATCAGGTGGTTGCGCCTTATTGTTCCGTCTTTTTTCTTTCTTGTTTCCATACATATACTTTTGGCACAATGGTAGCACCCTGTACATAGGATATTGCTTCCACGTGGTGGTGCCCGCCCATCTTATATTTTCTCATCATGTGATGCTGATGTCACTACAGGTCCGGTCCTCTGTCTTTCAGGTCTTGCAGGATGGCTGGAAGCCTGCTGGGTCCGTGCTGCACCAAGCCGCTCACCCAGAAGGGTGTAAAATACAAGGAAAGAGAAGTACGACTGATTAGGGCGCTCAGACCAAGACAGACACTTGTTTTGGATGGAAAAGAAACTTCTTTACTTGGTCATTAAGTCCTCACAAAGCTTTTTGGCGGTGAATCCGCCTTCACCTGATTCACCGCCGAAAAGCTTTGTGAGGACTTAATGAGAAAACAGCAAAAGAGCAAAAAGGTTTACCCGTCCAGGCCTCCAGACAAATGCACTATCAGGATGCAGTGGACCCATATAATTAAGATGGAAACACAGGTGCAAGAATACCGATAAAACAACCGCTCACAGCCTACCAATGCATGGAGGGGGCGGTTGCCAGGTATGTTAATGCACAATAAAAAACTTGTATGTGGCGCTGTTCACACAATGGCCATGCACAGCATCCAGGCCAGCCTAGTAGTGACACCCTTCTATTAGCTCAGGCGGGCTGCCCAGCGCTATCAAAATGCATGCCATGTGAACAGACACCGCAGTTTACAAGACCAAATGGGCCCAACTGCACCCTGAATAAAAAGTGCAAAAAACACAAAAAAATGTGGAGTATTAGCTAATATTTTGGCCAAAATACGTGAGCGCGTAACCTGCGCCACGTTAGGACTTAAAGACCAAGTAAAGCAGTTTCTTTTCCATCCAAAACAATTGTCTGTCTTGGTCTGAGCGCCCTAATCAGCCATACTTCTCTTTCCTCAGACAAAAGGTGACACTTTAGAATTTACAATAAATAAAGTGATCTCCAGATTATTTATTTTCACATTATCTATCAAGTGAAATCAAGTTGTCAGCCATTTAACGTTCGTCTCAGTCTTCAACATATTTACCATCTCTCTGTCAGCAAATCTTCTGGGAATAGTTACAGAAAAAGGTATAGATCTGCCTGAAAAATGACAGCAAACATAAAGAGAAACAATTTTTTTTTCTCATTTTCTCACCCACTTGCCTGTTAAAGTAAGCAAAAGTGATCTAAAAGTGCGATTTGCAATCTTTACCATGCACATGACTGCAGACTGGCTTATCTCTGCCCTCTGAAAATAAACTACCCCTCACCCAACCAATAAACTTCACCTCCCTTAAATCCCTTTCCAGTTTACTACACTTATCCCTTTTCCCATAATAACCACAAATACTGTAACTTGGATAAAATGGCCACAGCAGCCTTTTTTTAACCCCTTCACTACCAAGGGTGGTTTGCACGTTAACTCCCAGGCCAATTTTTACAATTCTGACCACTGTCCCTTTATGAGGTAATAACTCTGAAATGCTTCCATGGATCTTGGTGATTCTGACAATGTTTTCTCGTGATATATTGTACTTCATGTTAGTGGTAAAATTTCATTCAAATAACTTGTGCTTATTTGTGAAAAAAAAACAGAAATTTGGCGAAAATTTTGAAAATTTCTAAATTTTACAACTTTGAATTTTTATGCCCTTAAATCACAGAGATATGGCACACAAAAAACTTAATAAGTAACATTTCCCACATGTTTACTTTACATCAGCACAATTTTGGAACCAAAATTTTTTTTTGTTAGGAAGTTATAAGGGTTAAAAGTTGACCAGCGATTTCTCATTTTTGCAACAACATTTTATTTTTACGGACCATATCACATTTGAAGCCACTTTGAGGGGTCTATATGATAGAAAATACCCAAAAGTGACACCATTCTAAAAACTGCACCCCTTAAGGTGCCCAACACCACATTCAAGAAGTTTATTAACCCTTCAGGTGCTTCACAGGAATTTTTTGAATATTTAAAAAAAAAATGAACATTTAACTTTTTTTCACAAAAAAAATAATTCAGGTTCAATTTTTTTTATTTTACCAAGGGTAACAGGAGAAATTGGACTGCAAAAGTTATTGTGCAATTTGTCCTGAGTACGCTGATACCTGATATGTGGGGGGAACCACTGTTTCGGCGCATGGCAGAGCTCAGAATGGAAGGAGCGCCGTTTGACTTTTTCAATGCAAAATTGGCTGGAATTCAGATTGGACGCCATGTCACGTTTGGAGAGCCCCTGATGTACCTAAACAGTGGAAACCCCCACAAGTGACCCCATTTTAGAAACTAGACCCCCCCAAAGAACATATCTAGATGTGTGGTGAGCACTTTGAACTCCCCAGTGCTTCACAGAAGTTTATAATGCCCGGGCGTGAAAATAAAAAAATCGTATTTTTTCCACAAGCATGATCTTTTAGTCCCCAATTTTTTTATTTTCCCAAGGGTACCAGGAGAAATTGGACCTTATAAGTTGTTGTCCAATTTGTCCTGAGTACGCTGATACCTCATATGTGGGAGAAAACTACTGTATGGGAACACGTCGAGGCTCCGCAGGGAACTAGTGACGTTTTGGAATTCAGACTTTGCTGGAATGGTCTGCGGGTGTCATGTGCGTTTGGAGAGCCTCTGATGTGCCTAAACTATTCAAACTTCCCACAAGTGACCCTATTTTGGAAACTAGACCCCCACGGAACTTATCTAGATGTGTGGTGAGCACTTTGAACCCCCAAGTGCTTCACAGAAGTTTATAGCACCAGGGCGTGAAAATAAAAAAGTCATATTTTTTTCCACAAAAATGATATTTTTGCCCCCAATTTTTTATTTTCCTAAGGGTAACAGGAGAAATTGGACCCCAAAAGTTGTTTTGCAATTTGCCCTGAGTAGGCTGATACCCCACATGTGGGGGTAAAACACTGTTTGGGCGCATGGCAGAGCTTGGAAGGGAAGGAGCACCATTTGACTTTTTCAACGCAGAATTGGCTGGAATTGAGATCAGATGCCATGTTGAGTTTGGCGAGCACCTGATGTGCACAAGCAGTGGAAACCCCCCAATTCTAACTCCAACCCTAACCCCAACACACCCCTAATCCTAATCTCAGCCCTAGCCCTAGCCCTAACCTTAGCCCTAACCCTAGCCCTAACCCTAGCCCTAGTCCTAACCCTAACCCTAATGGGAAAATGGAAATAAATACATTTTTTTAATTTTATTACTTTTCCCTAACTAAGGGGGTGATAACGGGGGCTTTGATCTACTATTTATGGCGGTTTTTATGTTTGGCGGCTGTCACACGCTAAAAGACGCTTTTTATTGTAAAAATAGTTTTTGCATCACCACATATTGAGAGCTATTATTTTTCCATATTTTGACCCACTGAGTCATGTGAGGTCTTATTTTTTGCGGGACGAGTTGATGTTTTTAATGGTACCATTTTTGGGCACGTGACATCTTTTGATCGCTTTTTATTCTGATTTTTGGGACGCAGAATGAACAAAAAACAGTGCTTCATGAATTTCTTTTGGGGGGTGCGTTTATACCATTCCGCGTGTGGTAAAATTGATAAAGCGGTTTTATTCTTCGGGTCAGTACGGTTACAGTGGTACCTCATTTATGTCGTTTTTTATGTTTTGGCGGTTTTATGCAATGAAAACAATTTTACATTAAAAATAATTATTTTTGCATCGCTTTATTCTGCGGGATATAATTTTTTTATTTTTTTCGCTGATGATGCTGTGTGGCAGCTCATTTTTTTGTGGGACAAGATGACGTTTTCAGTGGTACCATGGATATTTATATGCGTCTTTTGATCACGCGTTATTGCACTTTTTGTTCGGCAGTATGATAATAAATCATTATTTTTTGCTTCATTTTTTATTTTTATTTTTTAAGGAGTTCACTAAAGGGGTTAACTAATGGCACAGTTTTATAGGGTGGGTCATTACAGACGCGGCGATACCAAATATGTGTACTTTTATTGTTTTTTGTTTTTTTTAATTTCCAAAAAATGAATTTATTAGGGAATTTTTTTTTTTTTTTATTTATTTAGCGATTTTTTTTTAAATTATTTTTACACTTTTTTTTTTTTAACCTTGTTACATTGTCCCAGGTGGGACATCACTGTCCTGTGACAGATCGCTGATCTGTTACATCATAGATTGCTGTGACAGATCAGCAATCTGTCACAGGCACTACACAGGCTTCCTCCTTGCCTGCGCTTTGCAGGCATGAGGAAGCCAGCTCCCTGCAGGCCCCCGAAGGTCCCCGCCGCCATATTGGATCCGGGGACCTGCAGGGAAGGAGACCCCCGCAGCAGCGCTGCACATTGCGCTGCTGTGGGGGGCTCAGGAAAGCACGGAGGGAGCCCCCTCCCTCCCGATGCTTCCCTTTAACCCCCGGTACACCGCAGTCGTGTTTGATCGCGGTGTGCCAGGGATTAACGTGTCGGGGGCGGTCCGTGACTGCCCCTGACACATTGTGCCGGGTGTCAGCTGTGATAATCAGCTGACACCCAGCCGCAATCAGCTGCGCTCACCACGTGGGCGCCGCTGATCGCTATGATGTAATATTCCATCCATGGGAATTAGGTCCCAGGTCACATGGACGGAATATTACGTCCATTGTAGGAAAGGGGTTAAACAACATCAGCATATCCATAGCATACTAATTAACATATAAATGAACTTTAATATGAGGAAAGGGTCTCTTTGGAAGCAAACCACGTTGAAAAGACCTGTCACCATCAACCATCTATTGCCCCCAACCGTAACGCGACAATTTGGGGGTCCTCCTACTGAATGGTGCTGTAATGCTGCTGAAGTGCAGTATAGTGCAACCTCCACCAGGGGGTGCTGGTGAGGGAAGAGAGGTTGCACAAACACAGTGTAGCAACACTGAGCAGCAGCACAGGTGTCACAGGTAACAAAAGAGTGATCAGACAAGCCTAGTCATACACTGTCAGGAGCAGAAGTACCAAAGGTCACAGCAGTGCACATAGTCAGGGACAAACCAGAAGTCAGCCTAATGGGAATGTGGTATCCAAAACATGAGATGTAAGACATAGTCGGGGTACAAACCAGTGCGTCAAAGCCAGTCGGGAATTCGGTATCAGGGATGGAAAACAAGAGGTGGGGTTCAGAGATCAGGCAGAGTCATACACTGTAAGGAAATCACTAGACACACACTAACTCAGGGATTGGGAACGGGCCACACACAAATACGGGAAGTCAGAGTCAGAAGGATTACTAGGATTTACGAGTCAGCGGCTCTAACCTGGAAGCACGAACTATAGCTGACGCTGGCCAGCAGGCTGCAGAGGACTGAAATAGCCCAGCAAACTCCAAAATGAGGCAGAGGGGATTAACCCCCGCATGACCAGTCCAGAGAGAAGATAGCAGAAAACAAACCCCAGACTGGATCATGACAGGTGCCCTATCCATTTCCCTCTGATACCTTAGCCCATAAGGGACCCTGATTATTCCTTGCCATCTGCCAAAAGAAGGAAGGCGACCCTCCCAAAACAGGGTCTCCCCCCTACCACCTCTTAGCTTTTCAAAGACCCGATCCTGCTATGACATGCATGAATAACCACCTCATGAATGTATGATCTTCCACACTCTAACAGCCTTTTCCAAGCCCTCTCTTATAACCAAAGCCTATATATCAATGCTTATGGGCAAGAAATGTACCCCGTCCCAACACAAATGTTCACGGGAAGGGACCTCTAAATCCTGATGTCTTACCATAATTGCCCCAATCGTAGCAAGAAAAAGAGTTACCTCTCTTTCAACTTTGCCCGAGCTTTATTCAAGTGCTCAGTGGAACGGCCATTTTTCCATGTCAGCCAGGCGAGAATATCCGACCAGACCAAAACTAGCCATGGATTGGAAGATATGATATGCAGGCAATCAAACTTGATTTCACAGATCAAGTCTCTAGAGGTCCGAATACCCAAGTCATTACCACCCGTAAGAATCACCAAAATGTCTGTTGGTCTGTCCAGACTTGTGTGGAAATAAAACTCGAGCATAAGTCAGGTCCATAACATCCCAATGACACCGAACTGTTGCTTTTCTAGGGAGTCTTAGCTGGTGGCCATCAGGCCTGACATCAGCCCTTAGGGCTCTCCATACCACAAAGGTGTGGCCTAGAACCCAAACCAGCAGAGGGCAATCTGAAAAAAAGGAGGAATAACAAAATGCTGTCTATCAAACTATCTCAAGAACTAACTACATTCCCTTTTTTTCTTAATAACACATTAGGATGCATATAAAAATGGACTTCCCATATTCTCTTCACCATATCAAGAGTTAAACCTCACCTAGAAGCCTCATTGGCTGCCCATTCCTAAATGAATGTGACCCCTAATGTGACCGTCTACTCCACTATACATCAAACATCTCTTGAAAATGGCCACGAATTGAGATTGTGACAATGCTAAACCAATATCATGTACCAATAAAGACCCCAGGAACACCCCTGTTATCCTCCAAAACGCTCTCATACACATCACTGGGCACTGCTATAAACTCAATTACATGGCCACTACCCCCTGGAACCATCTTGGTCTTTCTTACAAAACAACAAACAGCCCCTTCCTCCAAAAGTATTTCTCCGTATTGCAGTCCACCCTGACTACGCCCAATGTTACTTACTAAAAATTATTGAAGCTGGCACAAGCAGATTTTTTTTTAGATCTAAGAGCCTCCTGGATACAATTTCGCAGTTCATCCAGCTTGTCCCTCGGAAGACAGGACTCCAGCAGCATAAAGTCCAACTCAATTCACAAAAAATGTAAAACCATCGTCGGCCCAACCGGTTTGACTGGAGATCCCCCACATCCTAAACACTTGTGCTTAAACCAGCATTACATTCCAAAATTACACTCCCTTTCGTTAAAATGCCAATACAGCCCCTTTGAGTATTTGCTCTGTGTTAGTAGCGCCTCTGTCAACCCCGGGAAAGGACTGTGACCCACCTTTTGGTGCTGTCATGAACCACAGCCATAGACTAATTTCTTTATGCTCCCATCGCAAAGAAATCCTAACTGCTTTTTTCTGTCTAAATTGCTCATCGTTTCATAACCAACCCATGCCTCTGTATGTCCTATAAGCTTCGCTAATCCTATTAAGATAACAGAA
This sequence comes from Dendrobates tinctorius, assembly GCF_039654945.1. Taxonomy (NCBI): domain Eukaryota; kingdom Metazoa; phylum Chordata; class Amphibia; order Anura; family Dendrobatidae; genus Dendrobates; species Dendrobates tinctorius. The sequence goes on from NW_027361823.1 coordinate 32,222,333, forward strand.
AAAGCCCAAACAATTTTCAGGTGCCTACTCCCCATTTGCACTAGCCAGGATAGTGAAGGCTTGCAACCAATTGGCGAACATCCGAAGGATCAAACAATACCTCCACCATTCCTCCTCATCCTTCTTACTCTCATCTTGCTTTACAAATCTAAATTAAGCTTCTCTAGAGGCAATAATGAAAACATTTCTATAAAGTCACCCTTCTAGATCTTTTTTTTTGTTTCCTGCTTCCAATGGGCCCCCAACGGCCCGTCAAAGCACATGATGTGTTCCCGTGAGGTCGGCGGGCATGTCAAAATGACGCACGCGGACACATCTGCATACAACGCATGTCCCTGTGTACCCAATGTTAAACATACTGCAGGTATGCAGGATGCGTACGGAAGTAGGTGGAGCTTAAGGGAAGAAGTACTCAGCCCTATGCAGACCAGCCAAAAGCTAATGTGAACCCGGCCTTAGTAATGAGGATGTCTGACAGACGCCTCTCCATTACTAATGTCTGGGCTTTATGTCAGCACCTGCTGCTGACATCAACCCCAAAACTATTGCCCCAATTGCCAATGCACCAGGTCAATTGGGAAGAAATGAGGCTAAGCACCAGAATTGCCTTAGCTGATTATTAAAAATAAGGAGTACCATACATCATTTTTTGGAGCGGTTCACTTCATTTCTAATAAACAGTTAAAGCTAAGCAGGCAACTGCAGGCTGATATTAATGAGCTGGGAAGGTCCATCGATATTGGACCCTTCCCTGCATAATAAGACCAGCTCACAGCTGTGTGCTTTCCCTTAGCTGGTTATAAGAAAAGGAGGCTGCACGTCGTTTTTAAAATTATTTATTTTTATATAATATGGTTACACAGGCCGGTTCACGTGGTGCGCAAGTCAATCACAGCCATGCCAATAATTGGCATGGCTGTGATGGGGCTGGAAGTGCCCACAACCTTAAAGTTTGTTGATTAGCTGCACTTCAGACTTTCAACGAGCTTTATTTGACTTGTCAAACCCAAACAGTAACAAAGACTTCCATTTATATATCTGTGTTCGGGGTTCAGCATCAGGCACTAGGTATCCTGTATGAACCCCAACATTTACCGTTCAGATTCACTCATCCCTAACTAAAAATTCCCTGATAGGATGTGTAAAATAGGGTTACTCAACCAGACAATGTTTTTAAAGAAATAAAAAATGTCTGATATATACTTCATTGACTTGCAAATAAGTAAGTTTCATACGTACTTTGCTGAGCTGTAATGTGTAATCAGGGATTGAGCTCTGTATTAGGAAGATTACGTTAAAATGAAATCTTGTCTAAGAATTTACAAACGTATGACTATGCAAGTACACATGTCAAGAGTTATAGATGTGGACTGTCAGAGCATGCTGATATCCTGTAAAGAATCTGTTTGACTTGCACCAAGCCGAAGTCAATACTGAACTGTCCAGAAGAAGAAACTGGACCACGAGCAGAATAGACGTGAAAGTTCTAATTATCCAGCATGTCACTAACTGTGATTGTTAATGTGCTAGTCCACTGTATATTCCTAGTGACTGGTTTGATCGGCAATATTTTTATCTTGACTGTTCACTTTCTGGATTGGCTGAACACCCATGAGCACAACCCTGGTAACCTTATACTTAATGGAATTGGATTCTCCAATATAATTCTTCAAGGAACTGTGGTCTTCCAAGAAATTGCTTTCTACATCTATACTGGCTATTACTTTAAAGATTGGGTTATTTATATGGTTTTAGCCCTTGAGATAATATTTTCATTTTCCAGTCTTTGGTGTTCCACCTGTCTGTGCTTCTACTACTGTGTGAAAATTGTCAACCTTCGTGGAGTACTATTTTACAAGATAAAGGCAAAGCTTTCGACACTGGTTCCATGGCTATTGGCTTTCTCCTTTGCCCTCTCTTGGGGTGCTGGTTTGCCAGCATACTGGGATTTATATTTGCTTGTGTCCACCAAAACCTTAAATATTTCAGGCAATATCACAACTGTAGTGTCAACTAAATACTGGAGCCGATGTAATTGCATCTTCGATCTGTACATCTGTATTGCTTCTGCCGCTTTTGTTATAATTGCCCTAACAGGAGGGACCATCATCGCCTCTCTTTGTAAGCACATGAAACGCATGAGACAGAACAATGAAGGCTTTGGACATGCAAAAATCAATACTCATCTATCAGCAGCTAGAACTGTGACTTTACTCCTGGTGGTTTATATGCTTTTTTATGCCTCTTTTACATTAATCTACAATCCTTTGGGTTTTCCAGATGACATAACAATGACTGTTTGTATAATTATAACTTCATGTTTTCCATCGATAAATTCCATTATTTTAATTTTTGGAAACAGAAAGCTTACAAATGTTTTGAGGAAGTTTATTTGTATGCAACCTAGTGTCAGTAGCACAGAAACCAATGTCACAACTAATTAACTTCACCTGATCATTGGCAATCAATGGTCATCACAGTATATATATATATATTATTTTTGAATCATTAATCACTCCTGATAGAATATGTTTTATACATTTACTTTATTTTTTTATTCCTTATATCCTTCAGACTATTGAATTCCATTTTATATTTTGGCATAGGTTTCCATTTCCCTAGGTACATGGGGGTTAAGTGAACCTTGAATGTCCACCGACCTTCCATGTTTCCCATACAAACTACCCGGTCTGACTATGCTGTTTCCTTCTTATGTGGCTAGTTTTATAGTGGTTTATGTATTGCAGAAAAACTTATATTATTAGATTTCATAGCTAGATTTTAGGCATAGATGACAACATAAAATATATTTTTTTAAACACTGTGATTGCTTGCCTACTTTAGAATTATTTAATGGACAAATGTATCACAGGCTAAAAATAATCATGGATGAGATAAATATATTTAAAGAGGCCAGACACATCTCTTAAGGGGAAGCTTAAAGTGGCACACAGAATGTTTACACACCCATACTACAAATCTGCATGCATACTGATCCAGGTTCTTGCCTAAAGGCCCTGTCACACTAAGCGAGATCGCTAGCGAGATCGCTGCTGAGTCACTAGAACTGTGACGTTATAGCGATCTTACCAGTGAGATCGCTGTGTCTGACAGTGACCAGCTACCAGCCCCATGCCGGGTATCGCTGATCGTGCCCGAAATGTCTGGACATTTCTTTGGTCGCTCATGTCCCGCTGAGTCGCTTGTATCATCACGTTTGACACCTAGCCTAACAACCTCATTAGCGACTCAGAAGCAAGACAAGGCGGGGATTAGCGTTCCCGTTTCCACGCCTACCTCGGCTCCAATTGGTGGTCACTACAGCGTCCTGATTGGCGTCTGGGTAAATTAATCTGGAATCACAGCCCGTGAACACTATTTGGACAGCCGGCGAACGCTACTAGGGCAGGCGGTGAACGCAAATAGGACACCGATGACCGTTACTCGGGTGTGCTAGCCAAAAGACGTGTTCGAGATCAATGACATGGAGCGCTAGTACGTCACCTTCTTTTAAATGCACGGGCAATCAGGACGCGGTAGCTTCCACCATTCAGAGTTGAGAGGGCGTGAGAAAGGGAGCGCAATCCACGCCTGTGTAAATACAACGTCACACAGTACATCCCTCATCGTGGTGTGAATCGTCAATGGAACATGCAATGTGACAGGGTCCCAATGACCACCGACATCGTTACAAAGGTCGCTATGACACGCTAGATCGTTGCTCCGTCGTTGGGTAGATTGGACTGTCTGACATCTCAATAGCGACCACATAGCGATGCGGCAACGATCCCTGTCGTGTCGTATACTCTGTCGGGATCGTTATAGCGTCGCTAGGTCTGACGGGACCTTAAATCAGGCTAATTTTTGTAGAAATTATACTGATTTGTTTTTTCAAAAGATCAAGGGTCCATGCTCATCATGGTCTAAAGAGTGTGGCCAGGCATGTAACTAGGAGAAAAGGAAGTTTCAGCATTCGATTTAAAAAAAATCTGAATTCTTTATTTCATCAGTTCGTCATGATGAACTTTGGTGTCTTCAGTGTGTTGCAAATTAAGTACTTTTTTGTACAATAGAGAGGTAGTCAAGAGCAGCATTCGGCTTGTCTTCAGTACTCCTATTATGAATGAATGGAACAGAGATGTGCATGATCGATCAACACTCCATTTACACAGGGCTCTTGAGAGCCCCAGTTCTCATGATTGGTGGGGGACCGAGTGGACATGAACATGCCCTATTCTATGGATAGGGGATAACTTCAAAACTTATATGGGCAACATGGGGTGGAGTGGTTGGCAATGTTGCTTTGTACTGTAGAGGTGGGATCCTGTTTACAAATGCCACCTAGGACAACATCTTCAAGGTGTATTATACTTTCTAACTTCATTGATCTAGTCCTGTGATGGAGCATAATTAATATTTATGTTTCAGGTCACTTGATTTTGCTGTGTGTTTTATTGTTTGTAGAACCTTTATGTGTATATGTTCACAATCTATAGCAGATATTCTGAACTATTGACAGAGTAGAATTTCTATAATCTCTTGGAGAAATATTGCTATGCAATTGACTGTAAAGGGCATTAGTGTCATAAGAAAAGATAAATGTTCTCGACCACCTTATTTGTATCCCTCAAAAAGAAACACGGAAAACCAATTGTCAGGTATTCCATTGACTTGCAAATATGTTACTTTTGTTATGCACTTGTAAAATAGTGTGTGTTCATGGAATGAGTTTTAAGCAAGGAGAAACGAAAAAAAAATACACCTTTTTGTTAGAATCTACGCTCTTATGAATCGTCAAAACGACTTTACAGAATCAACATCCTCGGTTGAAAAAACGTGGAGTTACTGGAAACCAAGAAGATTTCCTCCCTTTGAACCGCTGGTTGTCAAGATTGTCAGAAAGGTCCAAATCCAAATCTACAAAGTTCTTTGAACTTTATCAGAAAAAAGGTAGAAAGATATTCCCTGAAATCTCAGTTTTGACACTAAGCTTAACAAGACATTAATATAAATCTTTCTATACCACAAACATGGCCTCTCTTGCAGATATTTATGTACTTGTCCACTGTATATTTCTTGTGACAGGTGTGACCGGTAATAGTTTTATCCTGATAGTTCACTTGATAGACTGGCTACAGACACATGAACAGAACCCTTGTAGTCTTATCCTCAATGGAATTGGAATTTCCAACATGCTTCTTCAAGGATCTGTTGTCTTCCAAGAGATTACTTTCTTTTTATATTCTGATTACTACTTTCAAGATTGGGTTATCTACATGGTAATAGCGATGCAGACGACATACTCATTCTGCAGTCTCTGGTGCTCCACCTGTCTGTGTTTCTACTATTTTGTGAAGATTGTAAATCTTCGAGGAACATTATTTTACAGGCTGAAGTCAAAGCTTTCCACATTGGTGCCCTGGATGCTTGCCTTTTCTGTGGTTCTGTCTTGGTGTGTCGGGATGCCAGCCTACTGGGATTTATACTTGCATATTTCATCAACCACACTAAATGTTACAGGGAACATAACAACACTTGTGTCTGCGAAATACAGCAGTAGATGCAATTGTATGTTTCAACTGTTTATATTTGTTGCTTCTGCTGCTTTTATCACTATTTTCTTCACTGCCGGGGCCATCATCACCTCTCTGTGCAAGCACATGATGCGGATGAGGCAGAATAGTGAAGGTCTAGGACAATCTAAAATGAATTCACATATATCAGCTGCTAGAACTGTGACTTTACTACTAGTATTCTACTTGATTTTCTACGGCTCCTTTACAATAATTTACAATCCCGTGGGCTTTCCAGATGACATAACGATGACTCTTTGTTTAATTATCGTTTCCCTTTTTCCCACAATAAATTCTGTAATTTTAATTTCCGGAAACAGAAAGCTTACAAATACTTTAAAGAAACTTCTCTGTATGCAACCTGATGCGGTCAATGCAGAAGTTACTGTAACGACTGCGTAGTATCATTGAGATGTTTCCAAAATGCAGATATATAGTTTAAAATGCTAGTGATCATTTATAAAAAAAAAAATCAATGTCCACCACTCCATTTGGAACTTGAAAAACTTGTGGCTTTGAAATGCACAAGCAGGATAGGACGCACCTAATTAGCATGAATAATGGTGATTATAGTAGAATATCTTTTCCAAAAAAACATGGCCTTAATCATGTGACCGTTACAATGAATATGATATATTATGTTTATGGAACTGCATATTGGAAATTGCTGGTGGCATTGTCTAACAGTTTTTCTCTCCCTGTAGGTAGTATGACGCTTACTTTGTATAGGAAGCAATGGGTCACAGTAAAATGTAAATTCGGAAATAACTATGACAATAATCATCTTGTCTACAAATAAAGAAAGATTAAAATTTCAGCGAGTGATGTTTGTAGCTCAGCATCTCTTAAAATTCTATTTCAAAGTTTTCTTCAGTGGATGTTACATCAATATTAATTATACTTTTTTTTTTCTTATTGAATTGATGTTACAGAAAATTAGAATATTACTAGTAATTTTATTTCCAGCAGGGCCTCATAATTTGGGCTCAAGCTTGAAGTTCTGCTGCTTTTTCTGATCCATTATAGGACTAGAAATAGGAAACTCCTGCTTAAAAAAAACAAATCCAATGCAAATTCTGCCAGACAGACCCCTTTGACTGTACGTGGGTCCTTTTGGTCTCCACTTGGATGTGCAGCATTTTAATAAAAAAAATAGTGGTGTCCTTTTTCTTCTTGGTAAAATGACAGCAATATTTGTAACAGACTAAGTGAAGTCTTTGACACAGTCTAAACATCGCTTTACATGGGGCAAAAATCACACTAATATGTTTGTAACTAATGATTTTTTTGAGTGACTAAGCATCTTTTATGTTATAATATTTAATCCAAAAAACAGATTAAGTCATTTTAATCCCCATAGCACAACAATTACGGTAAGTAATAACAGTAACATCACTAATCCCATCATGAGGTACCAAATATATACACCATAGAAGGAGTTATTTTTGTGATATGGCATTTGCATGGTTCCATTTTAAACAAACACTTACGGTACATAGAAAAATTGGCTAAAATATAAACTTTCTCTTTCCTTTGCTTACACAGTGTCCCAGGAATCTTGATGGTTATAAATTTATGAGGCACGCAACGTTCATGATTGCAGTTCACACTAGGTAGCAATACTGCATGACAAAAGAAAACTTGTTTAGTCCATAATGGAAATTGTTTTCTCTCTCACCAGTTATTACTGACTTCACAGGGGCTGAAGACTTCTGTTAATTCTGCTTTGCACCTCAGAAATTGTCTTAATAACGCAAGTTAATTTTATACCAGAACTTTCACTCCATACACAGGAAGTCTCATTACTGCTCTGTCCCTGTCTCTCAGACCCTTTCCCACCAGAAACTTTCCTATCGCACTTCTGTACAGTCCACAATGTATCAAGACTGGGACCACCAGGCGAACCTCCAGCTACATGCTGCTTACCAGCCCCTCCAAGAATTCACCACCCAACCCAACTTGGCTCTTTTCTCAGCTAAGGTCTCACAACCCTAGTAGAGTTCCACATTAATTCAGTCATGGCCTACTTAGCGTTCTGAGGCCTGCTCTCTTTCACTGATAACCTACCCCAGCTCCAAATACTAAGGTGGTAATGATTTTTCAGGTAGCCTCATCCTCTATTCTCCGAGATTCTCCAAATCTAGTTCATGGATGTCAAGTTGAAAGCTCTCATCCATGAACCATTCAAAAATTCCCCACTGTAAACACATAATTCAGCCTAAAACCCATGCCTCCTCTGCAGTAGGCAGACCTCAAGACTTGTAAATCTCTCATGCCAACCACAAATTGACTTGATTCTACATGAAGATGAACCACACTTGGCTCCTTGTTGCTAAAGCACAGCTTTAGATAAGCTACTCTGAACGCCTGCTCTTAGAATTGTGGCACAATGCTCATGCGCACATCAACATCTGAAAACTTAGATGCTGGCACTTGTAAGTTGACAGCCGGGAACTACCCATTCTTGATATAAGCTATTTGTCAAGGAATAGCTGCTCAGCTAACTGATGTGATCTGCCACGTTCGCAACCGTGACCCAAAAATGTACATTTTTCACATAATAACATATCACAGGTACACAGTCTAACAGGTATATATGAACATTTCTTAACATGGCGTACAATAAGCAGTAATAGTAAAGCACTAAAGTTTTGTACATAGATTCTAGCAGTTTCTTAAGTAACCTAGACAGTCACCTAAAATAAAATAAGCATACAAGTAGTCTTTTTTTTACCAGAAAGGAGAATGCATGTTTAACCCCTTATGTCTTATCCATTAATGTTTCTTCCAAAATCTGATTAAATAGGTGTCACAAGGTGTCTCTTCTTACGATCGCCGTCCTCCTTCCCTGCTTTATGTGTATGACACATCATACGTCAGCCACACAGTGTCACCCATCACTCTCCTGCGCAGGCGCACTTCTCTCTGCCCTGCCAAGGGCAGAGCAAAATACTGTAATGTGCATAAGCAGGGAAAGGTGAATGAGTGCCGATGACCTGGATGTAAAGACGGTACATGCGCCCTAAAGTATTTTGCTTTACCCTCAGCAGTGCAGAGAGAAATGTGCCTGTGCAGGAGCGTGATGGGGACACTGTGGATGACATAGGATGTTATCCACACTAAATGGGAAAGGAAGACAATGATCGTAAGAAGAGAAGAGGTGCCAGATCAAGACCAGAGACGCCCATTGGACCGGATGTAAAGACATTGCATACACACTATATTATTTTGCTTTGCCCTCGGCAGGGTGGAAAGAAGTGTGCCTATGCAGGAGCGTGATGGGGACACTGTGGATGACGTAGGACGCATCATCCAAGCTAAGCAGGAAAGGAGGACGGCAATTGTAAGAAGAGAGGAGGTGCCGGATCAGGACCAGAGACCCCATTAAAATGCACTGCACCACTGGTAAGTATTATAAAAGGTCTTTTTTGAGATCTGCAGACTGGATTTGGTTTTTTTTTTACTGTATTCCAGTATGCTATAAAAGAGACCTTAACCTATGGCCATATTTTACATAGGGAAAACCTGCTGACAGGTTCCCTTTATTGCCAAACAAGCTAAGTGGCGGCCAGGGATTTCCAAATTTGTATTATGGCCATTGATGTAATGCATAGATGGGCTTTGTCAGTAACACCCATAGGAACTCATAGGGTATATGGAGAGGGGTTGTCACAACGGGTTAAACTCTTAAACATTTGTTTGACTAAAAATGGAATAACCCTTTAATATAGAGAAAATAAGTGTGTTCTCTTAGTATTTATCCATGGGATTCTTGTTGTAGTCATTTATATTAGTGAGGATATTTTTAAAGATCAAATTAAATAACTGTTGGTTGGATGCTTACTCAGCGAAGATCTATCTCTCCTGGTCCCCCCATAAAAAAATGCACGCTCCAATTGCCGTAGTATGCATGTGTCCTGTATGGGGAGGGGGCAGAGAGCGCAATACCAGGCACTTCTCCAATCTCCAGGGAGAATGAATTTAAATACTTTATTGTTTCAAACTGCTTGCTCCTTCTCTCCCCTGACATTATCTGGTGGTAGTTAGGACCCCCCTCCATAAACTACAGATGCTTTGCTAGTTTTGCAAATTCAGAGGGTTTGACTGACTTTAATCCAATGTGTATGGGGATCTTTGCTTTTTTACCCTTCAAACAAATATCAATACAATGGCAAGAGGATGTTTTCATAGATGCAATGCTACAGGGAGAAAAACAAACAGAAATCCTAACATGCTGCTCCATGTCGTTTGTATAAGTACACAGAAACAGGGGAAGTATGCTAACACAGACTTGGTTGACTTGCAAATATTTTTGCGTCTCCATATTGTTGTTTATTGTATGGAAGAGCAATACCAGACCAAGCATGAGAAGAATTAGGAAGAATTGCAGACACGTAAACACACACCACCTGATTTGTAAAGAGGATGACTCATTTCATGGAAGGAAAATGTCCTATTTTAGTCCTCTGGATTAAAATACCATGCTGGAGATTGATGTTATATTATGAATGAATGACGCATGGACAGAGTAATAACTATTAAGAGTCAGTAATCCACCCACCATTGGAGACTGATTATTATGGAGGAATTAAACTCTGTTCTCGGAGTGATCATACATTCGACTTTATCTTTCGGTATATATCTTTTGGTTTCCTTGGAAACATTTTTATCCTTATCGTACATTTTTTGGACTGGCTGAAGAATCATGAACTTAATCCTTGTGATCTTATTATCAACTTCATTGTGATGTCCAATATCTCCCTCCAAGGAACTGTTTTAGTCAATGAGATCTTCTTCTTCATGTTTTTGGCCTTCTATGCTCAAGACTGGGTACTTAATGCATTGGTGGCCATCATGTCTTCTTTGGCATTCTCCAGCCTATGGTGCTCCACCTGTCTGTGCTTCTACTATTGTGTGAAGATCATCAATCTCGGTGGAACATGTTTCTATAAGATGAAGTCAGCGCTCCCAATAATGGTACCTTGGCTACTTGTCTTCTCTATAGCTATATCTTGGACTGCTGGACTGCCTGCCTATTGGGACATTTATAGGAATCCTTTTATCTTTTCTAATTCTTCAGGGAATGAAACGTGCATCATTTCTATTAATCTGAAAATCAAGAGCAGGTGTAATTGCTTGTTCCCAATATACATGGTGGTTTCTACGGTTGCTTTTACAGTCATCTTTAACACGGCTGGAACCATCATCTATTCTCTGTATAAGCATATGAAAAAAATGAAACAAAACAGTGAAAGTTTTGGTTCTACAAAACTCAGTGCCCATTTGTCTGCCACTAAAACTGTCACCCTTCTACTGATGCTGTACCAAACTTTCTATGGGGCTCTTAATGCAATATTCAATGAGACTACAGAGATAGGCACGGGGATATTTTCCTTATGTTTCATTGTAGTTTCCATCTTTCCGGCTCTAAATTCAATCATTTTAATAACAGGAAACAGAAAATTGAGTAATGCTGTAAGAAATCTGCTTGGTATCCAGTCTGGGAATGGGGCGCAACCAATAGTGAAATGAATGTTGCCTCATCTTTGTTCTCTGTGGCTGCATGCTTTACATATACTGTGTATCATGTACGTGTTAATACCATGAATGTCATATGTTAAAGTACGGAAGTAATCATTTCATTTCATGACTCGTTATGGTTTTCCTAGAGTAGTGATTTTCTTTCTTTTTAGATTTTCCAGGATCTTAACAGAATACACACAAAATAAACTGCATTTAAAGTCATATGTGTCAGAGATCATCTCCTCTTGATCATCCCATTGATGGCTCATAGTCTCTTCCCGGTTTACCACTCCGTACCCATCTCACTGGTGATGGGACCATAATACATTGCTCTTGTGCAACAGCAGTCTAATGAGCATTTGTGTAAAAGGGTTGAAACAGGTTTGCCACCCATATTATGTCACTACATAATATTTTATATAATGCATATCTGTTATGTACCCCCAACAATATACATCTAATCTCATCATTAACGGTGACTCAGTGGTTAGCACTGCAGCCTTGAAGCGTTTGGGTCCTTGGTTCAAAACCCACCATGGACATCTACAAGGAGTTTGTATAATTCCTCCCATGTTTGCATGGATTTCTGAGGTGTTTCCTAAGGGGTGGCATTTTGTAGCACCCCCCTCCCAAGAGTGGAAGTCTTACCATGACAGCAGGCTTGGAGAGCTGTTAGAAAGTCGTTCTGTTAGGGCTGGCGGAACGCACCAAATTATATAGTAGTAGGTGCGTTCGCAGCCCGGGGTCCACCGTGCAGAGGTGGTACACTGCTGCTAGACAATGGCGGAAGAATAGAGCAGCGTGAAAACAGTCACACGTGGGTTACGTCACCCAGTATGAACAGGAGCGACTCTGTTACTTCACAGAGCTGCACAGCCGTTGAACGTGGATGCCGGAGCCTGTTTAGCTCACAGAGCCCGGCCAAAGAGCGCACAGCAAACGGCCACAGAACTCTACCCCAAGGACACGGGGTTAGAGTCCCTCTAGGCCCGCTGAGCGCGTGGCGTCATTACCACGAACGCCGCTATAGATGCTGGCTATGGAGTGTGGAGCACTTGCGCTGAGGCGTGCCGAGTCACTGATGATGACTACTGCCTGACTCAAACTCTGACCTACCTACTCCTAAGCCTGGGCGCTAGCAGGCTAGGCTGCACAACACATGCGTACCAAGGGTAGGGGTTTCATAATGAGTCAGTCACCAGAGACATTCATACGTGCATACAGTACATCACTCAATCCTTATAGTCTGAAAATACAGTCTATCCTAGCGCATGGCCGAGCGGCCATGCAAACCTTTTATAGTCACGAGCGTCGGGACCTTCCTGGCTTCTCGGATGGACCAATCCAAACAGGAGCAGGTCTTGAGCACGTGACCTTCGATCTCCAATGGGAGATCACTCCACGGGCATGCTCAGTAGCCCGACATGGGGACATGTATTTCCATAGCTGTGCCAGAGGTGGCAGCAGCAAGCAAACCCATGGAGCTGGTCTGTCTAGAGCGCCGGGACCGACGAGTTTGCTGAGCAACCTCCTCTGTGGCTGGAGAGGAATGGGAGACTGCTGGAAGCAAGGCTCGGGATTCCCGCTGTGCAGCGACAAGGAACCCGACGCCTAACACGTTCTACTGTAGGCCACATTCATTTGTATTCCCGTCATTGCAGTGGCCTAATAAAGTCATTATGCAACTGACCTCATCACACTGTAGAGCCAGTGAAGACGATGGGCAATTAAGTTTTCTATGGGGCAAAGATTGCAGAGACTTTTATTGCAGATTGGGGAAAGTGGGATGATGATTTAAGAGCGCAACATTGGGAGACAGTGTGAAAAAGGGGAAGAAGTCAAAGGTGGAACTTAAATGCGGTTTATTTTTTAACGCATTTCGAAGTAGTACACTTCTTATTCAGGACAAGCCACAGTGAGGTCATTGTGGTTAGTCCTGAAGAATAAGTGTGTTACTTTGAAATGCGATGACAAATAAATTGCATTTAATCTTCCCGGGTCTTTAACTTTATCTGTCTCTACTTATACTTTACGGAATGTAGATTTTCCATTCCACAAATTGATGGAACTAATCCAAGAATGACTGATGACTGTATTTTTAACACTAAAATACGTACAATTTAAACAACTTTTAAACATTTTTTTGAAATGTCGGACCATGCCAATTTTGTACACCTTGTCGCCGTGGGATGGCTTTTACACTTTTTTTTTTTTAAATCAAAATAGTGTTAACTAAGTACCCTATTTTATTTACATGTACTATTACTGTTCTGTTAACATATTTACTTTCTACATGATATATGCTTATTTTGTTGTTTTTTTTTCTTGGATTATGTTAGCTATAAGTAAGGGTCCTTCCGAGACCCTAAATGCTTAAAGTGAATCTGTCACCCATTTTCGGGCCTATAAGCTGCGGCCACCGCAATGCTGTAGATAAGCCCCCGATGTAACCTGAAAGATAAGAAAAACAAGATAGATTATACTCACCGGGGGGACAGGGGCGGGGGCGGTGGGTGTCGCAGTCCGATCCAGCACCTCCCATCTTCTAGCGATGATGTCCTCCTTCTTACTTCTGCCGCGGCTCATGCGCAGGCGTACTTACTCTGCCCTGTTGAAGGCAGAGTAAAGTACTGCAGTGTGGAGGCACCGGGAAAGGTCAGAGAGGTTCGGCGCCTGCGCACTGCAGTACTTTCCTCTGCCCTCAACAGGGCAGATAAAGAACGCTTGCGCAGGAGCCGCGGCAGAAGTAAGGAGGACGTCATCGCTAGAAGATGGGAGGCGCCGGACCGGATGGCGACACCCATCGGACCGGACGCCGTGGTGCGTATAATCTAACTCTTTTTTCTTATCTTTCAGGTTACAGCGGGGGTTTATCTACAGCATTACAGAATGCTGTAGATAAGCCCCTGATGGTGGTGGCCGCAACTTATAAGCCAAAAATGGGGTGACAGATTTCCTATAAGCCTGAGGTTGTTCATATATATCTGCAGCATCACTCTCAGCTTTTTTAGACTATTGCACCTCAGCCAGATCACAACAAATGGCAAAACTGATGCAAAAATTCATCAGTTACTATCAGACTGTTTCAACATTTTACTCCAACATGCTGGTCTGGAGCTAGATACAACCATTGCCAGAAACGTTGTGATCTGACCCCCACACACCGGCACCTGCTCTTTTTTGATGCAGCAACTGATTTGATGCCATAAGTTTCCTAGTTAACTAAAACACCAGATGGAAATGATAATGCAGCACTGGATACTTGTGAAAGGGGCATTATACAATTGTGAACCGAACCACCTCTCTTCCATCTGATCTGAGATTCATTGTGGAGAGACATTTCTGCATACAAGCGGAACAGTTGTCAAGACATATGTCATAATATGTTCAGCTGGTATCATCCAATAAATGAGTCGTCTGATTAATTAGACAAGTCCAACTGTGTGCCTAATATCAGACAGAAGTAAGAGGCAGTGGACAAACCCTTTAAAAGGATCCTGTTTATTTTTCAAATAGTACTAATGGGAGAGAAGAAAGACTTTGAAAGACAAGTAGGCTGGTGTCCTTGACTCAAGAAAAGTTTGCCTTTATCTGCTCGTGAACTCCTTTAACACAATATGTAAAGTAATAATCCTTTCAATAGATAAGCAAAATTCCAGTTATCGAGTGCTAGAAAAGAAACAAATCACAGGAGCTTGGATTCACACATAAGCTCAGACTTGGGTAACAAATCCATTTTTTTGCATTTAGTTTCACGACAACTTACATGCTATTCAAATCAAGCAACTGGATCCTGCTTCCCAAATAATTTGCCTTAGACAAGGGGGATTAGTGGCACAAGAAGATGCCGATATGGTTAGCTTGCAAATCTTTTCTTTGTGTTTTACGTTGTGGTGCGAGGGGTTTGGACATTTTTTGTATGCATAAATAACAATGAAAACATAATTCTTAGCTCAATTTGAAGCGATGTAGCCCATTACTTCCTACTAAAAACAATTTGGTCGTCCCCTTTCATTGTAGAAATAAATTACCATATATACTCATGTATAAGCCAAGATTTTCAGCCCATTTTTGGGGGCTGAAAGTCCCCCTCTCGGCTTATACACGAGCCATATACCTGGGGGTCAGCGGGGGTGTCAGAGATTATACTCCCCCCCCGGCACGGTCTCTGCAGCCCCCCCGCTTCTCCATGGTCTCCCTTCCTGCCTTCAGCAGTCACTTGGTACCGCTCATTAAACTCATGAATATGCACCTATTCATGAGTGTAGTGAACAGTATCACGTGACTGCTGAAGGAAGGAGCCTGAGACTGTGTAGAATCGGGGTTGCAGAGACCGCGCCAGGAGGGGGTAAGTATAGCGATATTCACCTGTCTGGGGTCCATCGCTGCTCACCCCTGTCTGCTGTGTCCTGTGTCAGTGACGATTAGGCAGCAGAGGGCGCGGTGACGTGGTTAGTGCGCACTGCGCCCTCTGCTGGCTGAACAGTCACTGACACAGGAAGGGAAGACAGCAATGAGCAGCGATGGACCCCGGACAGGTGAATATCTCAGGTGCCGGGTCCTGAGCAGGAGAGGTGAGTATGGCTTTTTTGCAGAACCAGCAGCAGCATATGGGGTTATAATATGTGGAGCATCTTATGGGGGCAGCATATGGGGGCATATTCTATGGAGCTGCATATGGGGGCTTATTCTATGGAGCAGCAAATGGGGGCATATTCTATGGGGCAGCATATGGGGGCATATTCTATGGGGCAGCAAATGGGGGCATAGTCTGTGGGGCAGCATATGTGGGCATAGTCTATGGGGCAGCATATGGGGGCATAGTCTTTGGAGCAGCATATGAGGGCATAGTCTATGGAGCAGCATATGGCGGCATAGTTTATGTGGCAGCATATGGGGGCATGGTCTATGGAGCAGCATATGGGGCATATTCTATGAGGCAGCATATGAGGGCATAGTCTATGGAGCAGCATATGGGGGCATAATCTATGGAGCAGCATATGGGGGCATATTCTATGGAGCAGCATATGAGGGCATAATCTATGGAGCATCATATGGGGCATAATCTATGGAGCATTTTATGGGGCATAATCTATGGAGCATCTTATGGGGCATCTTATGGGGGCATAATCTATGGAGCATCTTATGGGGCCATAACCTTTATGGAGCATTATATGGGGCATATTATTCTATGGAGCATCTTATGGGGGCATTATTAACCTTTGTGCAGCATTATATGGGGTGTATTTTGAATGGAGCATCTTATGGGGCCCATAATGAACTGTATGGAGCATTATATGGGGCTCCTGATTCAATGGGGATATTTAAAAACATTTAACCTACTGATGTCTCAATTAATTTTACTTTTATTGGTATCTATTTTTATTTTTGAAATTTACCAGTAGCTGCTGCATTTTCCATCCTAGACTTATACGCGAGTCAATAAGTCTTCCCAGTTTTTTGTGGCAAAATTAGGGGGGTCGGCTTATACACGGGTCGAGTTATACACTAGTATATACGGTACTTGGGTATCAACCAATCTGGACAAGCTACCCTGTTTCCCCGAAAATAAGACACTGTCTTATATTAATTTTTGCTCCGAAAGTTGCACCATCTCTTATTTTCGGGGGGTGTGTTATTTTCATGAGAAACATTCCAGCGCGCTCTACCCTTACACAAGGAACGTTCTGTAGCGTAAAACCAGTAATCAGACATATAGGCCATTCAGCAGAAAAGCAGACAACAAATCAAAGTAACACACTATGGTACGGTACTGTAATTGCCTGACTCCCACACAGGGCCACAAAACATAAGGGCTCTAAAATGGCTCCCACACACTTTCAGGGCACTATACCGCTACCGTAACTGTCATGATCCAAGGTGGATCTGACAAGTAAATGGACAAAGTGAACTTTTATCCTTTGGCTTGGTGCCAAAGTGGGTTGATTGCCCCCGGTGGCCATTAAGATAAGATAATCCTTTAATCGTCCCACCATGGGGAAATTCAGAATTAGAATTATTATACGTGGTGTCGTTTGTTCTAAGTTGCCCCGGTGGTGGTGAGTGGTATTACACTTTAGTTTTAATGTGCACGTATTACAAATCAGGTGTGAGGCTCTATAAAAGAGTTTCAGGTGTGTTTGATGATGGTTTTGGTGATATTGATAGTTTGTCATTTGGGAAGCAAGCCTGGGTGATGAAGGAGCTGAATGAGAGTCCTGGGCAGCCCAGCCAGAGGGGTTGAGTCAGCTATGGAGTCTGCAGGGAGTGCTGGCATGGATTGGTGGAGTCCAACGATGGGGTCTGCAAGAAGGGCTGGCATGGCGTGGTGGAGTCGCAGTTTGTGGTGTCAGCAGGAAGTGCTTGCATGGCTTGGTGGAGTGGCGACTATGGTGAGAGTTGCACTCAGCATGCTGGACTTGGTTGCTGAAAGCTGGACTCAAGCATGCTTGACTTCTTGGCAGAAAAGTTGGACTCGAGCATGCTGGACTTTTTGGCAGAAGCTGGACTCATCTTTAGGACTCTGCTAACTGGGCAGCGGCAACTGGTGGTGGACTCTGCTCCAAGGCTGCACTAGGGTGATGGATCCGGTTATGGTGATGGATCCGGTTGGAGGAGAAGATGCACGCAGGTGGTGGGCTCTGTTGCTAAGAGCATATGCAACAGAGGAAAGCTAAGTGGTGTTCCCCCTGTATTGTCATTTTCCCTTATGTGTGTTTAGTGCAATGGTGGGATTAGTTTCCGCTCCGACCAATTCCCTAGTGAGGGTTTAGGTGCAGGGCGAGTCAGGGTTTGAGGTACGCGTGCGTTGCCCGGTGCGGAACCGGCATAGGGAACGTTAAGAGTGCAGGGACACTGGCTCAGGGGAGTACAGGAGGTCTCCACGTCCCTATTCCCTATCGCAGGGCCCACCATTGTTATTGCTACCCAGGTTTCCCCTTTATTATTTAAATTCGCCTTACTGGAGGCGGGGTTTCCAGACTACTGTATATATAACGTGTATTGCCAGCCAGTTGGAGGCTGTGTATCCAGGGTCACGCGTGTCATGGGTTCGCCTTGCGGTACTCGCTGCGTCCAGACACACGTGACCGTGACAGTAACAATCACCCACAGCAGTTCCTTTACCATAGCAGCCCCATCATCATTTTGCAGCCCCAAATATTCCCATCATCCCATTGCAGCCCTCATCATCCCTTTACAGTCCCCAATACAGCACCCCCATCATTCCATTACAGCCCCCATCATTCTACAGTACAGTATTGCAGCCTCCCATCATCCCACATCATCCCACTGCAGCCTCCCATCATCCCGATATCCCACTGCAGCCTCCCATCATCCCGGTATCCCACTGTAGCCTCCCATTATCACAGTATCCCACTGCAGCCTCCCATGTGTGTACCGTACACACACACACACAGACACACACACACACTTTCACTTTCTTACTGGTTTCCTCTGCAGTGCTGCTTTCAGTGCTTTGGTGGTGCAGGAGCCCTGGCCAAATCAAAGCGCAGGAGCCCTGGCCCAATCAGAGTGCAGGAGCCCTGGGCCAGTCACAGCCCAGGAACAATCAGAGGCTATAGATGCCTTCAGCTGGCCCATGGTTCCTGCGCTGTGATTGGCGCAGGGCTCATGGGCAGAGATCGGCACACAGCTCTGAGGCTGTGATTAACTCCTGCGAACAGCGCAGCTGCAGTGGCGGGTACCGGAGGACACCGGGGACAGCAGGAGCGAGACACAACTGCATGCCCCATGCACAGAACAAGGTATGCCTTATTTTCGGGGGAGGTGCCTTATATTAGCAGGCACAGTGCTCCCCCTAGCATGCCTTACTTTCAGGGGGTGCCCTATTTACGGGGAAACATGGTATATCTACATTTCCTAACATGACACTTGCACTTGATTTGAATGTTTGGCACATAACACTACATTTCTCCTGCAGTAGGAACTACAGGGAAAATAGATTCTCACCACATCTTCTCCTAGCAGTGCCAGCTGACAGCTAGGAAGTGTTTTATGATCAACACTGGCTTTATTTTTGCAAAGGTTTGGTGATAAAATTAGCTAATGATAATAGCATAATTTAAGACACCACGAAAGGTAGATTTAGGCATTTCTTGTAGGAGGTGTAATTTTAGGATGTGCAGTGGTACTGTAGTTGCTTCAGTTGAACTTGGGCTTTGGTGCTTAAGAAGACCCACATACCCCTCATACACATAAAAAGTGCAAGTGGGTCAGTTTTTTTGTGTAATGCCCTTAATCCCCCCCAAATATGGCACCCCACTTGAGGATGGCGCAGTATCAAACACAGATAAGTCAGGATTTAACTAGAAGGCTGGGGTCACACTTGCAAGTGTGATACAAGAAACTTGTGTGAATATCTTGCATCAATAACCAGCGCTGCCGTCGGCACTCGGAACTGGAGCGTTCAGCTGCATAGAAATACATGCAGTCCCTCTCCAGAGTACCGGGTATTGATGCACGAGTTTCCACCACTGCACACGCAAGTGTGACCCCGGCCGAACAGGTTTTACTCAACTTGGTTGCATGCTCAAACCTCCTGGTGGGACTAATAAATATTGTAATGAAAACAATGTTTTTAATTAAAAAAATAAAAAAAAAACAAATAATTTAGCGTTTTAACAATTAAAAAAAAGATTTTTACAGAAAAACAAGCAAAGACACATACCTGTGTTTGGTATTGCAAGATTGGTAATGACCCATACAAAAAATGCAATAAAACCATACAGTAGAACAGCATCTTTAGCCGCACAAAGGGCAGCGTTTTCATAAAATCACATCCACTTTGCTTGGACGTTTGGCCTATGTTCACATGAAGAATAAATGCTGCGATTTTTTTTGCTGCTTTCTTGGTGCATAAACTTTGCAGCATTTTACTGTCCACGCAAAGTGGATGTGATTTCACAAAAACTGCACCCACTGCACATTTAATGATGGTGCTGAACTGTGCGGTTTTGGTGCTTTTTTTCCCTATAGGCTTCAATGGGGAGCGTGAATAAAACCGCTTGTAAAAATGCAGTTGATTATTAAACTGCAGAATCAAAGCTTTTCTGTACTTAAAAAAGGAAATTCCGACGGCCCCCAATGTCCTTCCCGCCTCTCACCACGCTCCCGGCATCTTCCGATCCCAGTAATGCTTTGCGCGAATGACCGCAATGACGTTGCGCTCTCAAAAGTGTGACGTCATCGCAGGTCCTTCGCTCAAAGCATTACTGGGACCGGAAGATGACGGGAGCGTCGCAGAGCAGATCGGGGGCCGTTGGAAGGTGAGAATAACAATATTCTTTATTTTTTATTTTTTTTTTTGCATACTATCTTTTACTACTGATGCCGCATAGGTAGCATCAATAGTAAAAAGTTGATCACACTTGTCAAACACTATATTTGACGAGTGTGACCAACCTGTCAATCAGTTTTCCAAGCGATGCTCCAGATCGCTTGGAAAACGCTAGCATTCTGCAAGCTAATTACGCTTGCAAAATGCTAGTTTTTCGCAGGAATTCCGCATGTGGATTTCCCGCTAATTTCCCGCTGCAGGGAGTTGCGGAATTGCCGCAGAAATTTCCGTGGCAATTCCACATGTGTGCACATAGCCTGACTCTTGACTCCTAAAATTTATAATAAATTGGCTTCAGTAGTACAGTGCAAGATGTGCTGTAAATGTTTTCATAAAAATTTGGTAAAGTTAGAAAATATCCTATAAATGTCTGTTCGGTTCCTTATCTCAGGATCTCGGTTTTTAGTTGAGATGAATCTGTGCTGCACTTTATGCACACGATCAGTAGTGACCAGTGCTGTGGAGTCGTAGATGAGATGAATCTGTGCTGCACTTTATGCACATGCTCTGTAGTGACCAGTGCTGTGGAGTCATAGATGAGATGAATCTGTGCTGCACTTTATGCACATGCTCAGTAGTGACCTGTGTTGGGGAGTCAGAGTTGAGATGAATCTGTGCTGCACTATATGCACATGCTCAGTAGTGACCAGTGCTGTGGGGTCGTAGCTGAGATGAATCTGTGCTGCACTTTATGCACATGCTCAGTAGTGACCAGTGCTGTGGAGTCGTAGCTAAAATGAATCTGTGCTGCACTTTATACACATGCTCAGTAGTGACCAGTGCTGTGGGGTCGTAGCTGAGATGAATCTGTGCTGCACTTTATGCACATGCTCTGTAGTGACCAGTGCTGTGGAGTCGTCGATGAGATGAATCTGTGCTGCACTTTATGCACATGCTCTGTAGTGACCAGTGCTGTGGAGTCGTCGATGAGATGAATCTGTGCTGCACTTTATGCACATGCTCAGTAGTGACCAGTGCTGGGGAGTCGGAGTTGAGATGAATCTGTGCTGCACTATATGCACACGCTCAGTAGTGACCAGTGCTGTGGAGTCGGAGTTGAGATGAATCTGTGCTGCACTTTATGTACATGCTCAATAATGACCAGTGCTGTGGGGTCAGAGAAATTGAGGAGTCTGAGGTTTGGCTTACGAACTCCACAGCCCTGGCTTCGGTGGGATAGAACCAAATATTGATGAGTTCAATGAGGGAGACCACCAGCCAAAAATAAACTTTTTACTGATAACTTGGTGGGGATTAGATACTGTAAATAGCGGTTACACAGCTTTATAAACGTTTACTTCACAATATGGAGCATTTTCCACACACAGATCTTATTCCTTTCTGTTTACTCGCTTGTCCACTACCTTCACCGTTCTTCTATACTTCTCAGTACTATAGTCCAGTTAAAGGGAATCTGTCACCTCATTTTGGCGGTCTATGTAAATGATTTCAGACCGGTCCGATGGGCAGTGTTTTGGGTCCTTTTCTCTACCCCTCTTTGGCCGCTGTCGGCAATATTTCTGGGAATTTCCAAAGTTGTCCTCCATATTTTGGACGTGCACATTGCAAGCTTGACTCGTGCACGTGCAGTATGTTTTGCCCTACTGCGGGCAAAGCCAAAAAGCATTAGTGCATATGCATCGGTGAACTATGTCACGGAAGTATTTTGCTGTTTTCTGGGACATAGTTCACCATGCGCAAGTCAAGATTGCAATGCGCAAGCGCGTAATGTGGAGTACAACGCTTCCGTTACAGGAGACTCCAGCGTACAATACTTAAAACATTTCTAATCCCCTAAGACCAGTATATGTGCATGCATCCAGGTCTGCTCTTCTGTGCAGGGCTACTCACAAAATACACCATTTTGAGATGAGTTCTTCATACCTGTTTGCTAGACCTGGAGCTAATGCACCAAGCTGCAGACAGTCGCGAGCCACAATTCCTGGGACCGCGAGCCACATGTGGCTCTCAAGCTACAGGTTGAGGACCCCTGATCTAGACCTTAGGTCTATTCTTCACGCACATTGGGCCCTATCTGAAGTTTCGACAGAAAACTGTCTGTCTCTTCACCTTAGACCCTCCCTCTCTGGGCTAGTCTCAACTATTAACGCTAACTCTCCCTACTGTCGGGCAGAACACAACATAACACTGTTAACACATGTCACAAATACCATTACACAATACAGCAATACATTTGCACTTCAAGGGGGGACACTGGGCAGTATCCATTCCTTTACACACATATCACTTACTTTGTACAAGTAGAAGAGATCATCCAAGAAGTCTTAGTAAAGCTGGCTGCCCATTGCCTTTATTTTTGGACCATATACTGGCCTAGTGACACTAGTGCATATCATCTTTTAGAAAAGATATGAAGATTCACACAGGATGGATTTGTTGCAGAAAACAATACCCACCTATGTCACAGGGAAATCCACAACAAAAATCCAACAAATTGTACAGATTTTTGATGCAGACTGGTCACTGTAGATTGTTTGCCTCATTGAAACTCCAATTTTTCCTGTATTTTTTGCAACTGGGTTTTTTACACAGATACAGTACCCGGGGGCACTTGGGCTTTAGTGGGTTTTTATTATGGGTAAGAACATGTGATATAACCATTTTCCAAGTTTGTTGAGGCTATTTATTGGCCATTTTGCCCTATTCAGGACTATTGTGTGGGTACAGTGGGGTGTTGGTATGTGTGGCCAATATTTTTTGCCTTGTATGTTCTTTTCCTTTGTGACCTGTGGTGATACCTCCGGACATGTATTGCCATTGATGCACCTATATAGTATGCACTACGCACTTTAATATCAGATGGTACTTGTCTCTACATGCTTGGGGTTTCTCCACTTGTTCACAATTGATGCCCCCATTGCTTTCCATGCTTATATTGCTGCCTGCCTGTTCTTATAAAACTTATTGGTCTTTCTATTGGTCTTATTGAGCGTTCAGCTGCATAGAAATACATGCAGTCCCTCTCCCGAGTACCGGGTATTGATGCACGAGTTTCTACCACTGCACACGCAAGTGTGACCCCGGCCGAACAGGTTTTACTCAACTTGGTTGCATGCTCAAACCTCCTGGTGGGACTAATAAATATTGTAATGAAAACAATGTTTTTAATTAAAAAAATAAAAAAAAAACAAATAATTTAGCGTTTTAACAATTAAAAAAAAGATTTTTACAGAAAAACAAGCAAAGACACATACCTGTGTTTGGTATTGCAAGATTGGTAATGACCCATACAAAAAATGCAATAAAACCGTACAGTAGAACAGCATCTTTAGCCGCACAAAGGGCAGCGTTTTCATAAAATCACATCCACTTTGCTTGGACGTTTGGCCTATGTTCACATGAAGAATAAATGCTGCGATTTTTTTTGCTGCTTTCTTGGTGCATAAACTTTGCAGCATTTTACTGTCCACGCAAAGTGGATGTGATTTCACAAAAACTGCACCCACTGCACATTTAATGATGGTGCTGAACTGTGCGGTTTTGGTGCTTTTTTTCCCTATAGGCTTCAATGGGGAGCGTGAATAAAACCGCTTGTAAAAATGCAGTTGATTATTAAACTGCAGAATCAAAGCTTTTCTGTACTTAAAAAAAAAAAACATAAAACACATTAATAAGGCTGGTTTCACATTAGCGCATTTTATGCGCGCGCACGGCCGGGGGTAGCTCCGCCCCCGAGCCGGCTCTCTGCCCGGCGTGCCCGCCCCTTCCTTGTAGCGCCGCCTCCTAGCGGACAGCGGCGCCTGCGATCGGCGCACCCTATCTTTAGCATAGGGTGCGCCGATCGTGCGCAGGCCGTGCGCTAGTTGCGCTTTGACCTGCGCTGCGCACTTTTGACGGTGCGCCGTGCGCGCCAAAATCCGAAAAGTTTGATTTTGGCGCGCACGGCGCACCGTCAAAAGTGCGCAGCGCAGGTCAAAGCGCAACTAGCGCACGACCTGCGCACGATCGGCGCACCCTATGCTAAAGATAGGGTGCGCCGATCGCAGGCGCCGCCGTCCGCTAGGAGGCGGCGCTACAGGCAAGGGGCGGGCACGCCGGGCAGAGAGCCGGATCGGGGGCGGAGCTACCCCCGGCCGTGCGTGCGCATAAAATGCGCTAATGTGAAACCGGCCTTACACTGATTTACATCTGCGCCAAAAGCGCATCAAATAAGGGAGAAAATGCATTAAGAAATGCAGCAAAAATACAATAACCCATGAAGATTATTATTGCTTAGATTGGACTTGATTGGATAAGATTAGACCCCTGCAGAAAATAAAAGACAGTATACATGCAACGTGTGAACACGAACTTACAGACACAAAAAAATCAAGATGTCATATATTGAAGCTTATGTAAATATGAACGTTATGGCTGCTATACTATGAATGAATGAACAAAAAATTAAATCCATAGGTCCCGAATACTGCAGGACAGTCCCGGATTTGGGTCTGCCCCCTGCAGTCCTAGGCATCTACTAAATGTTCCTCCTTGCCCCTGCTGACTGAGATTCCTCCTGGAAAATTAGAAAGAAATGGTAAATAAGTGTGGCTTGTGGGTGTGGACAGATTAGTTTGTCCCTTCTTCTGTCTTGTGAAGTATGTGTAAGGGTACAATAAGGTTTTCAATTACAATTCACCCTGGATGGGCCAGAATTTATGAATCAGGCCCATTGGGTCCAATCCTTGTGTGAATCTGCATTACTGCTGGCAGCAGATCCGGGCCAGAAATCTTAGTGTCAGCCTCAAAGTTCTACTGCAGAATGTGCCTTGTTTTTAGGCTATGTTCACATGATGCGTTTTTTGGTGAGATTTTTTTTTTTAGCTGCATAATTTTTGAAAAAATGCAAGTAACCTATTTTCCTTAATGGGTGTAGAAAATCGGCAACATCAAAAACTCACAAAAAGCTCATTGTAGGAATGTGACCTCAACTCAAGAAAAAAAAACTGCACCAAACTGCTGTGTGCGCTTTGTGCTTGCAGCTAGTTGGGTGCCAACACTGAAGTTCTCTGTAGATGGCAGTGAGAGCCTTTACTATCTGCTCCAACACAAGGCCAGACAAATGCGGTACAACCGGTTTCAGGAAACTTTGCTCTCTTCCCACAATGCTCCCTGCAGTGTAAGCAGCAGATATGTCTGAGAGGAAGGTGCTGGAGCTGTTCTATGATGTGGTCTCCCCCTATTCCTGGCTGGGCTTTGAGGTGAGAGGCTTTATGTGGAGAATTGTAATTCGCTGCAGTTCTCTTTCTTATTAAACTAACATATTAGGGAATTGCTTCCAGTGCTATTCCTGTGTCCATAGCTGCATTTATGAGGGTGTAATAAGGCCCGCTGCCTGATACTTCTTTCAGTTGTCCCGTTAAACACTTTGATAGTAAGGCGTCTCCGCCACTGACGGACCCACACAGAGGAGGGCCCTGTGTATATGGGCCCTTTGCAGTCCAGGTCCTCATAACGCATAATACCACCTGCTATGGAGGTAGCAGTGGGCCCCTCGACTCTTGGGGCCCTGCTGCACCTATAGTGGGTCTGCCCCTGGTCGCAGCTGTGGAGTGTGGTATCATTTATATGCATTGTTGATTGTGTATATAGTAACATGGCGCAGGGCTGTAGCCGTGGTTGAGGTACTCGTTTCTAAGGCTATGTGCCCACGTAGTTTTTAGGTGCTGCGGATTTCTCCCTGCAGATTTTGTAAAATCCGCAGGTTAAAAGACTTGCGGTTTACCTGCGGATTGCTCTGCGGTTTTGCCCTGCGGTTTTTCATCTCCTCAATGGAGGAGATGGCAAACCGCAGGAGAATCCGCAGAAAGAATTGACATGTCAATTCTTTCTGCGGATTGAAAACCGCAGATAATCCGCGCGGAAAATTCCGCACCGTCTGCACTGCGGTTTTTGATTCCCATAGGGAATCATTGTACTGTACACCGCAGCAGAAACTGCTGCGGGTCCGCAGCGGCCAAAACCGCTGCGGAACCGCAGCAAAATCCGCAGCGTGTGCACACAGCCTTAAGGTAGGAAACTGCAGCGGAATCCACACAAATCTGCGCGGAAAAAACCTCACCATGTGCACAGCGTTTTTTTTTATTTCCATAGGAAATAAAGGTACTGTACAACGCAGCAAAACGTGCTGCGGACCCGCAGGGCCAAATCCGCTGCGGATCCGCAGCGTGTGCACATACCCTTACACCTCGACACGTTACACGAAGGTGCTGGTGGGAGTCCTGGCTGGGTGTGTGGAATTGTGCTATGGGCAGAGCTGTGAAGTCAGATTTGTGGAGTCGGTATAAAATAGACTGAGGCTGTGTGCACACGTAACTTTTTTTTTGCGTTTTTGCGGTGTTTTTTTACACGCGAAATTGCCGCAAAAAAAAAAGCATCCCGTGCAATCCTATGGAATTGCATAGCACAAAAATCCGCAGCAGGCTCATTCTTTTTGCGGAATCGCGGGGATTCTGCACCCATAGGATTACATTGAAACGCTCATTTTACGCATATAGCTATGCCCACTATACGTGAGGAGACTCTCCTCCATGCCCTGGGTACCATAATCCTGTAAAAAATACAATAAAAATAAAAAACATTGTCATTCTCACCTTCCGACGGCCCCCAATGTCCTTCCCGCCTCTCACCACGCTCCCGGCATCTTCCGATCCCAGTAATGCTTTGCGCGAATGACCGCGATGACGTTGCGCTCTCACAAGCTCGCTCAAAGCATTACTGGGACCGGAAGATGCCGGGAGCGTCGCAGAGCAGATCGGGGGCCGTTGGAAGGTGAGAATAACAATATTCTTTATTTTTTTTATTATTTTTTGCATACTATCTTTTACTACTGATGCCGCATAGGTAGCATCAATAGTAAAAAGTTGATCACACTTGTCAAACACTATATTTGACGAGTGTGACCAACCTGTCAATCAGTTTTCCAAGCGATGCTCCAGATCGCTTGGAAAACGCTAGCATTCTGCAAGCTAATTACGCTTGCAAAATGCTAGTTTTTCGCAGGAATTCCGCATGTGGATTTCCCGCTAATTTCCCGCTGCAGGGAGTTGCGGAATTGCCGCAGAAATTTCCGTGGCAATTCCACATGTGTGCACATAGCCTGACTCTTGACTCCTAAAATTTATAATAAATTGGCTTCAGTAGTACAGTGCAAGATGTGCTGTAAATGTTTTCATAAAAATTTGGTAAAGTTAGAAAATATCCTATAAATGTCTGTTCGGTTCCTTATCTCAGGATCTCGGTTTTTAGTTGAGATGAATCTGTGCTGCACTTTATGCACACGATCAGTAGTGACCAGTGCTGTGGAGTCGTAGATGAGATGAATCTGTGCTGCACTTTATGCACATGCTCTGTAGTGACCAGTGCTGTGGAGTCATAGATGAGATGAATCTGTGCTGCACTTTATGCACATGCTCAGTAGTGACCTGTGTTGGGGAGTCAGAGTTGAGATGAATCTGTGCTGCACTATATGCACATGCTCAGTAGTGACCAGTGCTGTGGGGTCGTAGCTGAGATGAATCTGTGCTGCACTTTATGCACATGCTCAGTAGTGACCAGTGCTGTGGAGTCGTAGCTAAAATGAATCTGTGCTGCACTTTATACACATGCTCAGTAGTGACCAGTGCTGTGGGGTCGTAGCTGAGATGAATCTGTGCTGCACTTTATGCACATGCTCTGTAGTGACCAGTGCTGTGGAGTCGTCGATGAGATGAATCTGTGCTGCACTTTATGCACATGCTCTGTAGTGACCAGTGCTGTGGAGTGGTCGATGAGATGAATCTGTGCTGCACTTTATGCACATGCTCAGTAGTGACCAGTGCTGGGGAGTCGGAGTTGAGATGAATCTGTGCTGCACTATATGCACACGCTCAGTAGTGACCAGTGCTGTGGAGTCGGAGTTGAGATGAATCTGTGCTGCACTTTATGTACATGCTCAATAATGACCAGTGCTGTGGGGTCAGAGAAATTGAGGAGTCTGAGGTTTGGCTTACGAACTCCACAGCCCTGGCTTCGGTGGGATAGAACCAAATGTTGATGAGTTCAATGAGGGAGACCACCAGCCAAAAATAAACTTTTTACTGATAACTTGGTGGGGATTAGATACTGTAAATAGCGGTTACACAGCTTTATAAACGTTTACTTCACAATATGGAGCATTTTCCACACACAGTTCTTATTCCTTTCTGTTTACTCGCTTGTCCACTACCTTCACCGTTCTTCTATACTTCTCAGTACTATAGTCCAGTTAAAGGGAATCTGTCACCTCATTTTGGCGGTCTATGTAAATGATTTCAGACCGGTCCGATGGGCAGTGTTTTGGGTCCTTTTCTCTACCCCTCTTTGGCCGCTGTCGGCAATATTTCTGGGAATTTCCAAAGTTGTCCTCCATATTTTGGACGTGCACATTGCAAGCTTGACTCGTGCACGTGCAGTATGTTTTGCCCTACTGCGGGCAAAGCCAAAAAGCATTAGTGCATATGCATCGGTGAACTATGTCACGGAAGTATTTTGCTGTTTTCTGGGACATAGTTCACCATGCGCAAGTCAAGATTGCAATGCGCAAGCGCGTAATGTGGAGTACAACGCTTCCGTTACAGGAGACTCCAGCGTACAATACTTAAAACATTTCTAATCCCCTAAGACCAGTATATGTGCATGCATCCAGGTCTGCTCTTCTGTGCAGGGCTACTCACAAAATACACCATTTTGAGATGAGGTCTTCATACCTGTTTGCTAGACCTGGAGCTAATGCACCAAGCTGCAGACAGTCGCGAGCCACAATTCCTGGGACCGCGAGCCACATGTGGCTCTCAAGCTACAGGTTGAGGACCCCTGATCTAGACCTTAGGTCTATTCTTCACGCACATTGGGCCCTATCTGAAGTTTCGACAGAAAACTGTCTGTCTCTTCACCTTAGACCCTCCCTCTCTGGGCTAGTCTCAACTATTAACGCTAACTCTCCCTACTGTCGGGCAGAACACAACATAACACTGTTAACACATGTCACAAATACCATTACACAATACAGCAATACATTTGCACTTCAAGGGGGGACACTGGGCAGTATCCATTCCTTTACACACATATCACTTACTTTGTACAAGTAGAAGAGATCATCCAAGAAGTCTTAGTAAAGCTGGCTGCCCATTGCCTTTATTTTTGGACCATATACTGGCCTAGTGACACTAGTGCATATCATCTTTTAGAAAAGATATGAAGATTCACACAGGATGGATTTGTTGCAGAAAACAATACCCACCTATGTCACAGGGAAATCCACAACAAAAATCCAACAAATTGTACAGATTTTTGATGCAGACTGGTCACTGTAGATTGTTTGCCTCATTGAAACTCCAATTTTTCCTGTATTTTTTGTAACTGGGTTTTTTACACAGATACAGTACCCGGGGGCACTTGGGCTTTGGTGGGTTTTTATTATGGGTAAGAACATGTGATATAACCATTTTCCAAGTTTGTTGGGGCTATTTATTGGCCATTTTGCCCTATTCAGGACTATTGTGTGGGTACAGTGGGGTGTTGGTATGTGTGGCCAATATTTTTTGCCTTGCATGTTCTTTCCCTTTGTGACCTGTGGTGATACCTCCGGACATGTATTGCCATTGATGCACCTATATAGTATGCACTACGCACTTTAATATCAGACGGTACTTGTCTCTACATGCTTGGGGTTTCTCCACTTGTTCACAATTGATGCCCCCATTGCTTTCCATGCTTATATTGCTGCCTGCCTGTTCTTATAAAACTTATTGGTCTTTGGTATTGAACTTATTTTATGTATATGTATTGTTGGTATTTAATAAAGACAATTTGTAATTTTTAGAAGTTGTCTTTGCGGATTAATATGAAGTCTTGTGTTACTTCTGTATTATTGTTAGGATAAAAAAATACCTCTCTATAGCTCATATGTATATTCAATGATTTTTGAGAGCATCCTTGTAGTAAAATGATGCATTTTGCACTTCATTGGTTCCTATATGTTTTCACAGATACAATACATACCCAGAATAGTCTGTGTGACTGTTGACATGTCTGTTTCTTTTTTTTTGGGGGGGGGTTCTAACCATTTGCCATAATAAAAACAAAAAGGATGTGCTCCTGTTTTTGTGTTTTTGATTCTAGTAAGACATTAAACTCATCCCTTTCAAATCAATGAGTCTGTGAATTAAATACATCTTCATCTGTGTGCTGTCCATTCTATAGAGTTTAAGTCCTTGTTCCCACATATCGTCAAGTTGCATTTTTTTCACATTGTTTTTTTTTTTTTTGTGCAAAAAATCTGCAGTTTTTTTTAAAGATAAAGCAATGTGGATGTGATTTTTTTGACAACTGTTTCCCGCTTTATAAATTTTGGACGTCTGCATAGCTACAAGTAAAATTGCAATTGCATCTTTAACTGCAGAATTTCAGTTTTCCTGCATTAGGCTGTGTACCCACGTAAGTGTTTTTTTCGCATTTTTTAAGTGTTTTTTACCAGCAAAAATGCTTAAAAAACACTTAGAAGAAGCATCCCATTCATTTTAATGAATTCCGCACTTTTTGTGCATATTGTTGCGTTTTTTTCCGCGAAAAAAGCGCATCGCGGAAAAAAATGCAGCATGCTCATTAATTTCGCTGAAAAATCCACATTTCTAACTATATTCTATGGGCAGGAGTCTGCTCCTGTAAAAAACGCGCAAAAAAAAGCACATTTTTCCTGGGAAGGAGTCCGTTTTTTTCTGCATACGTGGGTACATAGCCTTAGAACCGCTTTTAAAAATGCTACACAAATAAAGCAACATAAAACACAATCAATGGTATTGCATAGTTTACTACCAACAACTTTAGAAAACAAGCAGAAAAGCACATATTATTAGTTCACTTAGAAATATGGAATAATGAGCAGGAGACATCCCAAAAAATGGTCATACTACAAATTTAAAAATTCATATCGCAGCACAAAAATTTCACTGAAAGTTTCCAAAGTATATGAATAAGATTTGTTATTTTAGTATAGAAAAAAAAAAATAGATCTCGAATCTGTCTTTTTATTTTTTTATTCATAACAGATACTATTACGATATAAGAACATATGGAACATAGACATCCACTTACGCCCTGCGTTCCTTGGAGCAATAATGAATTCAACTGGTATGTAATGCTAGAAGATACCTGATAATATACCGGTAGTTCCTCCAGCCAGTGGGTCGACCAGCTCAACCAGTGCTTCAATGTGTTGTGAACCTGAATGTCCTATATGAATTGACTATTATTGTACTAGAGGACAACTTTTAAGTATTAAAAAAGTGAGTCTGGAGCTCATTTATGTGACTTCCATGTACGATCTTCACATGTAGAACCATCGCTGAAATTGGATTTTGTCATGTGAGATCAGTAATGCTCTGGTGCTAAACATAAGGCATGACGCCGTAATACGGTGTGTGCAGGAGCTCTCAGTGGGAACCTGTCACTTGTCTCTGTTTATGGAGAGCAGCGGCTGTGGCCGTGCCGTGGCACTGGTGGATAGTAGGTTGTAATGCTGATCCTACTGTCAGTCATGGCCGGGGTTACAGCCTTTGGTCTCTCTACACACAGCGATGACTGAACGCACGCCGGAGCCATCACAGTGACTGAACACTGCTGGGTTAATAAAGTTCATACCTCTCGGTTCAAAGTGCAAGCGCTGTTATGTAAGAGCAGCTCCTTTACATGGAGAATCGCTCATCTGAATGAGGAGAGCGTGTTATGATACTTTGTGATGCATAGTCTGCTGTAATGGAAAACGAAGGGTCATCTGGTGATAACAATATTGGTTAATATAAAAAAGAAACCTGATCTCATGTCAGACAAGGCATACATCTGAAATCCCCCGCAAAATGGTGATGTCAGCGCGAACGTGATCTCTGCTGTGCACTTTTTTCGGGAGTGTACGGGAGGCGAACGCCGAACACTCAGATGTAGTTTTTTTGTTACCCTCCAGAAAGTGCTCTCCCAGTTAAAATCTGCGGTGCAGCATGGAGACTTGATTTTCTTGCACTACCTCTCTCCATTCTGTAGACTACATGTCGATTTAGGCCTGCCGTGTACAGGATGGCAGGAATATGCACGGGTGAGCGGCGTGATGACATCACATCGAGACTCTGCTTGACCCAGCGAAATGACATCACTGCGTTGGTCTGTCCACATCTTGGTCCTGTCTGCCGGCAGACTCCTCAGGATCCATGGTTAGGTGAGTATAAGATTTTTCTTCAACTTTTTCTATTTTAATATTATTTGTAGGGGTAATACTGAGGGCCACCATGCAGTGTGTGTGGGAATACTAGGGGCCACCATACAGTGGGGGGGGGGATACTAGGGGTGACCATACAGTGTGTGTCATGATATGTATTTTTCCCCAATACTTTGCAATGTCTTGTGTGTACCTGTAACAATATGTTTCCTTCCCCCATTGCCTGTGTCTCTGGGACTATAATGTAATTATGTAAGTAACCTGTCTCCTTTCCACAAGACTTGTGTATCTAGACCATAATTGAATTCAGGCTTGGGTCAACACAGCTAGGGGAATCACCATTGTTCTCCTCAGCAGGGGGAGGACTCACAATGCACATCCTCCTAGACACAGCGGTGCCTTGCTGTGGGCCAAACCATTGCATAGGAGGAGTGGAACCCTCCTCCACTACACACATGGGCTGATCCAGGAGCAGAGACACTAGATCCCTGTGCAACTCAGTCAGATGTGAGTTGGATGCTGAAAGAGAAGGGCGAGGCTGTCTGAGGAAGCCTCGGCCTTAGTGTGATCGTGGCGGATTTCTGGGACTCTAAAAGGACTATGGTTTTGTGATCTGGCACAAGGATTGTCGGGAGGTGCCCCCGAATCAGTTTCCTGTGGACTTATTTTGGGACTCTGCAAATTACCTTCGTGTTGTTCCTGTGTTCTGGTCAATAAATCTGTTGGATCGTTCCCAGGCCTGTTGTCCCTCCTTGCTCTGGAGAATACTCCCGTCACAAACTGGTTGGCAGCGGTGGGATCGGAGCAGAAGGAATGGAGGAGAACGGCCCATCAACATCGGGAACCAGCACCGCAGAGTACAAGAACTGGACTGCGGTGAACCTACAAACAAAGGCCCGTGAACTGGGAGTCAGCTACAAGGGACTCTCCAAGGAGCAGCTGATTGAGGCTTTGGAAGCAGTTCACCTGCAAGATGATGCGGAGGAAGGATCCTCACAGCAAAGAGAGGAAAGACGGCAGCCGGAGGTAAATACCCAAAAAAGTCAGTGGGTTGTGTGGTACGAGGAGGAGATGGCCTTGCTGGGAGAAGAGGCTACCATAGAAGATAAGAGGGAGGTCATGCGCACAGCCAAGGAGAGGCAGCGCAGGATGGAGGAGAGGGCAATGCTGGAGAGGGAGATCGCTTTGGAGGCAGCGAGAAGCTCCAGACAGACTGTACCCACAGCATCCCCCATGAGGGAACTCCCCAGAGTGTCCCGCAAAGACTTCAAGCCGTTTAATGAGGCTTCCGGTGACATTGAGGGATTCTTCCTGGACTTTGAGCATCAGTGTCGATTAATGGAAGTCCCGGAAAGGGAGCACGTCCGACATCTTGTGGGGCTCTTAGAGGGTGGAGCTGCTGCAGCCTATAGAGCTATGGACCCTCGGTGGAACTGTGAGTATGCAGAGATTAAACGGACTGTTCTAGAACATTATGCTGTGACCCCAGACACTTACAGGACCCAGTTTCGTACTTTAGCCTGTAATGAGGAAGTGTCTTTCAAGATGTATGCCCACAGACTCAAACAAATATGTAATCGCTGGCTGGAGGCAGAGGAGGCCTTAACCTGGAACACCTGTCTCCAGGTTATCCTAAAAGAACAATTTTTTGCCCAGTGCCCCGCTGAGATCAGGGAATGGGTGCGTGAGAGGAAACCTGCTACAGTGGAAAAAGCTGCATCTCTCGCTGATGAGGCTCTCACCATCAAGCCTCGGTGGAGAGTTCTGTTGGAGGATGGAGAGAGGCCTACCAGCTCCACAACACCGGTGGCCCCCAGTTCTTCTGTCCCCATTGTTCCCCGTTCCTCTGAGCCACCACCTCGTGTTGATACCTGTGTTAATGTGCCTCCTGTTGCTTCCACTGCGTTTTCTGGAATACGACGAGGAGAGGAAGTAGCAGAGCGCAGGTGTTATGGTTGTGGGCATCCGGGGCATCTGCAGGCCTCATGTCCAGCCAGCTCATGGAGGAATCGTCCTCAAACCCCTACAGTATAAGATTTTTCTTCAACTTTTTCTATTTTAATATTATTTGTAGGGGTAATACTGAGGGCCACCATGCAGTGTGTGTGGGAATACTAGGGGCCACCATACAGTGGGGGGGGGATACTAGGGGTGACCATACAGTATGTGTGGGAGGGACAGGGGGGAATACTGGGTGGCCACCATACAGTGTGGTGGGGGATACTGGGTGCCACCATACCTTGTGGGAGTAGGGGGAAATCCTATGGGCTACCATACAGTGTGTGTGGGGGGGAATACTGGGAGCCACCATAAATTGTGGGGGTAAATACTGGAGGCCACCATACAGTGTGTGGGAGGAGTGTAATACTGGAAAACACCATTCAATGAGGGGAGAAATGCTGGTGGCCACCATACAGTGTAGTGAAGGAGGGGAATACTGGAGGCAACCATACAGTGTGGGAGGAGGAAATTCTGGGGGCCTTCATGTAGTGTGTCTGTGGTGGGGAGTACTTGGGGCCATCATACAGTGTGGGGGAGACTACTGAGGGCCATCATACAGTGTGGGGGAGACTACTAGGGCCATCATACAGTGTGGGGGAGACTACTGGGGGTCATCTTACAGTGTGGGGGAGACTACTGGGGGCCATCATACAGTGTGGGGGAGACTACTGGGGGCCATCATACAGCTTGGGGGAGACTACTGGGGGCCATCTTACAGTGTGGGGGAGACTACTGAGGGCCATCTTACAGTGTGGGGGAGACTACTGAGGGCCATCATACAGTGTGGGGGAGACTACTGAGGGCCATCATACAGTGTGGGGGAGACTACTGGGGGCCATCACACAGTGTGGGGGAGACTACTGGGGGCCATCACACAGTGTGGGGGAGACTACTGGGGGCCATCACACAGTGTGGGGGAGACTACTGGGGGCCATCACACAGTGTGGGGGAGACTACTGGGGGCCATCACACAGTGTGGGGGAGACAACTGGGGGCCATCATACAGTGTGGGGGAGACTACTGGGGGTCATCATACAGTGTGGGGAGACTACTGTGGACTATCTTACTGTGTGTGGGGAAGGGGACTACTGAGGACCATCATAGAGTGTTGGAGCTATTGAAGGACATCATACATTGTGGGGTGGGGTGGACTACTGAAGGCCATCATGCTGTGATTGGGAAGTTGTGGATCAATCATGTTGTGCATGTGGGGGCATCATGCTGTGTAGAGGGGAACTACAGTATATACTCATGTATAAGCCGACCCCCCCCCTCCCAATTTTGTAAAAAAAAAAAAAACCTGGGAAAACTTATTGACTCGCGTATAGCCGAGGGTGCACAGTGTGTGGCCCCAGATAATGCTGCACAGTGTGTGGCCCCAGATAATGCTGCACAGTGTGTGGCCCCAGATAATGCTGCACAGTGTGTGGCCCCAGATAACGCTGCGCAGTGAGTAGCCCCAGCTTTGCTGCACAGTGATTGGCCTCAGTTATCTGCAGTGTGTGGCCCCATCATATTGCTGCTGCTGCCGCAGCCTCCGTTACAAAGAAAAAACCTGTATACTCACCTCCGTCGCTGCCCCCTGCTCATCAGCGTTGCGGGCTCTGCAGTGACTGCAGGCAGAGGGCACGATCGCGCCCTCTGACCTGAATGTCGCTGCAGAGGACGCAAGACAGCAGAACGCAGGGACAGGTGACTATGCCCCCCCCCCCGGTCATACTCAGCCGGTTCTGGCGCTTGTCTCTGCAGCTCCCCTGCTTGTTCCATGTTGTCAGCGCTGCTCTCTTTCTGCTTCAGCGGTCACGTGGTACCCGCTCATTAAATATGCGCATATTTAATGAGCGGGTACCATTTGACAGCTGAAGCAGGAAGAGAGCAGTGCCGACAACATGGAGCAAGCAGGGGAGCTGCAGAGAAGGGTGAGTATGATCTGACACCCCCGCTCCCCCTCCCCCGCCGATCCCCCCGGTATATGACTCGTGTATAAGCCAAGAGGGGGACTTTCAGCCCAAAAAATGGGCTGAAAATCTCGGCTTATACACGAGTATATACGGTATATATGGAAGTATTCAGAGGACAGTTAAATGTTAAAGAAATTGTCCACTACTAGGAGAACTTCTTCTCATACTCCTCACTTGGCCCCCATAAAATAATAAAGCTTATACTCCCCTCTCATGCTGGCGCTGTTCCCACAGTGTCTGCACTCGCTCTCCCGGGGCTCCCATGCTGTTGTTGTGACACTGGCACCATATCTGCGTTGGCATCACTGTCCCCTCCTCCTGTCGAATTGAGCATGAAGAGGAAGTCCGAAGTTCGATTTGTCTGAAGATGGGGACAGACTCCAGTGCTGATTGGACGTCGGCGTCATGTGTCACAACAACTGCACGAAAGCTCCGGGACTGCGAATGCTGACACTGCTGTGATGATGAAGGCATGGGTGGTGAGTATAAGCTTAATTATTTTATGGGGGCCAGACATTTAGATGAAGAAGGAATTGTCAAAATAGTGAACAACCCCTTTAAGTTAGCAATTAAGAAGTATTTGTTATAGGGGCACTCAGGGTATTGTCTGTAAATTTGGCACACTCGGAGCATTATTACTTTTTAAGGGCCAAATGTGGGCATTGTTTTCTAGGGCACATGCATAGGGCATTAATATTTTCAAGGACACAATTTTAACATCTAGAGGGACGAAAGGAGGCATTTTTACTTTGTAAGAGGCACAGTGGTGGGCGGGCATTATTATGTGTCAAGACCACCGATGCCCCCTTGCGGCCCCTGACTCACGTTTCACATACCTGCTTTTTCAGAAGAGTTTATAGTTTGTATGGCAGCATACATTACCGGTGGATAGGTTATACACTTCATCTAATCGCATTGCCCAGCAGCATGATGCTGCCTGCATTTACGCTGCAGTGATCTCTTTTGCCCTGCCCCCTTAAGTCACACTTTGGCTCCTATTACCTCCTTTGCCTACCTTCATGTCGCCTCCACAGTTCTCTAAATTGTCAGAGTACTTTTTGTCTGTTATGGTTTTAATATGATTTCCAAATAAAATGTACCTGATTTATATTATCCTTTGGTGGATTTCAATTTGCTCTTTTGTTTCTACTGAGCCTCATATCAAGCTGACACTTGCTGTTTCGTATAGGTCACTTCTGAGTGGTCATGTCATTACCGTGATAAGCTGGATTGCTATGACATAACACCTCTATATACAGTAAACACCAGCCAAGGTGTTGGCCAAACTCTCATCCAAAACTATCTCAACTTCTGATCACATACACCGTGTGCAGAATTATTAGGCAAGTTGTATTTGAGAGGATTCTTTTTATCATTGAATAACAACTATGTTCTATCAACTCAAAAGACTCAGATATCAAAGCTTAATATTTTTGGAAGTTGGAGTGGGTTTTTTTTTAGATTTGGCTATCTTAGGAGGATATCTGTTTGTGCAGGTAACTATTACTGTGCATAATTATTAGGCAACTTAATAAAAACCAAATATATACCCATCTCACTTTATTTTCACTAGGTAAACCAATATAACAACACAAGATTTAGAAATAAACATTTCTGACATTCAACAACAAAATAAAAAAATCAGTGACCAATATAGCCACCTTTCTTTATGATGACACTCAAAAGCCTTCCATCCATAGATTCTGTCAGTTGCTTGATCTGTTTACAATCAACATTGCGTGCCGCAGCCACCACAGCCTCCCAGACACTGTTCGGAAAAGTGTACTGTTTTCTCTCCCTGTAGATCTCACATTTTATGAGGGACCACAGATTCTCTATGGGGTTCAGATCAGGTGAACAAGGGGGCCATGTCATTTTTTCTTCTTTTAGACCTTTACTGGCCAGCCACGCTGTGGAGTATATGGATGCATGTGATGGAGCATTGTCCTGCATGAAAATCATGTTTTTCTTGAACGATACCGACTTCTTCCTCTACAACTGCTTGAAGAAGGTGTCTTCCAGAAATTGGCAGTAGGTCTGGGAGTTGAGCTTCACTCCATCCTCAACCCGAAAAGGTCCCATAAGTTCATCTTTGATGATACCAGCCCATACCAGTACCCCACCTCCACCTTGCTGGCGTCTGAGTCGGAGTGGAGCACTCTGCCCTTTACTGATCCAGCCTCGGGCCCATCCATCTGGCCAATCAAGAGTCGCTCTCATTTCATCAGTCCATAAAACCTTAGAAAAATAAAGTCTTAAGATATTTCTTGGCCCAGTCTTGACGTTTTATCTTATGTTTTTTGTTGAAAGGTGGTCGTTTTTCAGCCTTCCTTACCTTGGCCATGTCCCTGAGTATGGCACACCTTGAGCTTTTTGATACTCCAGTAACGTTGCAGCTCTGAAATATGGCAAATCTGGTGGCAAATGGCATCTTGGCAGCTTTACGCTTGATTTTCCTCAATTCATGGGCAGTTATTTTGCGCCTTTTTTATCAACATGCTTCTTGTGACCCTGTTGGATATTTGCCATGAAATGCTTGATTGTTCGGTGATCACGCTTCAAAAGTTTAGCAATTTCAAGACTGCTGCATCCCTCTGCAAGACATCTCAGAATTTTTGACTTTTCAGAGTCCGTCAAATCTCTCTTCTGACCCATTTTGCCAAAGGAAAGGAAGTTGCCTAATAATTAAGCACACCTTATATAGGGTTTTGATGTCATTAGACCACACCCCTCATCATTACAGAGATGCAGATCACCTGATTTAGATAATTGGCAGTTGGCTTTCAAACCTATACAGCTTGGAGTAGGACAACATGTATAAAAAGGATGATGTGATCAAAATACTCATTTGCCTAATAATTCTGCATACAGTGTATTTTTGGTGGGAAAACTGAAAACGGATCTGGAGCTTGAGTTCAAACTGCCTTATCTT
Organism: Dendrobates tinctorius; assembly: GCF_039654945.1. Classification (NCBI taxonomy): domain Eukaryota; kingdom Metazoa; phylum Chordata; class Amphibia; order Anura; family Dendrobatidae; genus Dendrobates; species Dendrobates tinctorius. Next base: position 32,261,907 of record NW_027361823.1, read on the forward strand.
CACCTGCAGAATGCACATTATTTTGCTGATTGTCCCTGCCAATATAAGCAGGTTCAGCAGATTTTAATCTAATGTGTATAGAGACCTTAACCCAGGATCCACCATTCACAGTGGATGGTGGGATGGTCATGGCTAATATTCCCCCTCCCTGCAAAAAGACCTCAGTAAAAACTCAGAGAATGCTTAGAAAATGGTCCCATGGAAGTCAATGAGTAAGAGTCAGTCTATTGATGTCTACCATCCATATGCAGAAAATTAAATGAAAAAAATACAATATAGGTGACACTTTCCTGAAAGATCAGAAATGACTCTCATTTATCTATAGGTAACTCACCGCCTGCCATGGTTCCAAAGAGAGGCGCCTACATGACAAAGGATGTGGACCGGCTGACTGAGTTTTATCAGGTTCCTTTACAACACCCAAGTGATTTCTTTGAAGTTGTCATTAAGAAAGGTTAGTATTTGCTTTACTGGTAAGAAGTATGGGGAACAGATCATGTAATGCAAAATGAGGCAGTATCACACAGCTTTTGAATACATTTATACATCACATTTTTGCATTCTGTTAGAACTTACATTTTCTAACTAATTTTTGAACATATATATATATATATATATATATATATATATATATATATGATATGTCCCCAATCCAGGTATACTTAGCCCCCTCATCACCATCCTGGTTGTATGGCCCCCTCATCCTGGTATGCATGGCCCCTTCATCCCCATCCTGGTACGCATGGCCCCTTCATCCCCATCCTGGTATGCATGGCCCCCTCATCCTGGTATGCATGGCCCCTTCATCCCCGTCCTGGTAAGCATGGCCCCTTCATCCCCGTCCTGGTAAGCATGGCCCCTTCATCCCCGTCCTGGTAAGCATGGCCCCTTCATCCCTGTCCTGGTAAGCATGGCCCCTTCATCCCCGTCCTGGTAAGCATGGCCCCTTCATCCCCGTCCTGGTAAGCATGGCCCCTTCATCCCCGTACTGATAAGCATGGCCCCTTCATCCCCGTCCTGGTATGCATGTCCCCCCCTCATTCCCATCCTGTTATGCATGTCCCCTCTCATCCTCATCCTGGTATGCAGGTCCCTCATCGCTATTGATCGTGTGGGCATGGAAGCTGTGCGCGTGATTCCTGCCAAGAGCTCGGCTTAAGTGATAGCTGAGACCTGGCTGTTTAATGATCTAAGGCTGGGCGAGGGAGCGGGCTCCCTTTCCAACCAATTGGCCCAATCGTGACGTCATCTCGGGGGCCTGATGGTTGCCATGATAGTAGGAGATCACATGACTACCTTCTGAACTGTCAGCTATGGAGGCCTGTTAGACCGTGCCCGCAGCACGGTCTAGGAGTCTTCTGTCAGTGTAAACTGACAGGTATAATGTTTTGCAATTCTTTATACCAGCAATTACAGTAATAAAATGTAAAGTAAAGGTAAAAAAGTGAATAAAATGTAAAAAAAAAAAACGTAAAAATCCCCAAATAATGAAAAAATTTAAAACTATACCAATAATTAAGTATAATTATGTAAAAACAAAAAGTCCACATATTTACTGTCGCTGCATCCTGAACTACCTGACCTATAAAACTGTCTCACTAGTTAATCCCTTCAGTGAACACCATAAAAAAAACTATGCTTTTTCATCAAACCTCCCCCAAAAAAGGTGTTTCCACTGTTTAGGCACATCTGGGGCTCTGCAAATGGAGTACACAAACTTTTCCAGAAATATCTGTGCCACAAAAGACAAATAGCGCTACTTCCCTCCCGAGCCTTACCTTGTTGCCAGACATTACTGTACAGTCTTATGGAGTATTGCCACGTTTAAAAGAAATTGTGTAACAAATTTTGGGACCTTTTTTCACCCATTTCCCCTTGTGAAAATGAAAAATGTAGGGCTAAAAACAGTATTTTAGTCATGAAAATGTAAATATTAGTTATTCACCACCTAATGGCATACAATTCTGTGACACAATTGTGATGTCAAGTTTGTAAAATAGGATCACTTAATGAGGGATTTTGCTGTTTTGGCACCTCAGGGGCTCTGTCAATGTGACACGGCTCCCGCAAACCATTCCAACAAATTCTGCATTTCAATATAGCGCTTCTCTTCTGAGCTTTGCACTGTGCCTGAAATGTATTTTCTGACAACGTGTGAGTTATTGGTGAACTCCAGCCAAATTGCATAACAAAGTAAATACAGTAGTTAATTTTCTCCTATTTCCCTTTTGAAAAATAAAAACTTGTGGCTAAAACAGCATTTTACTGGTAAAAATGTAATTATTTTTTCTACACCACCCAATAGTATAAAATGTTGTGTCAGACCTGTGTTGTCAGTTTGCTCACTGCACACCTAGATGAATTAATTGAAGGGTGTAATTTGTAAAATGGGGTCATTTATGGGGGTGTCTGCTGTTCTAGCATCTCGGGTTCTGCTAGTGTGACATGGCGGATGTAAACCATTCAAGCAAAATCTGAACTCTAATATGGCACTCCTTCCCTTCTGAGATTTTCACTGTGCCTGAATAATAGTTTCTGACCACATATAGGATATTGGCGAACTCAGGAGAAATTGCACAACAAATTGTACAGTCCATTTTCTCCTGTTACCCCTGTGAAAATGAACAATTTGTTGCTAAAGCAACATTTTAGTTGGAACAATGTGATTTTTTTTTTTTTTCACAGTTCAACTTTAATAAATTTTGTGAAGCACCTGTGGATTCAAGGTGCTTAGCACACCTCTAGATGTATTTATTGTGTAGTTTGCAAAACTGGATCACTTGTGGGGGGTTTCCACTATTTAGGCACATCAGGGGCCCTTCAAATGTTACTTGACATCCGCTATTTATTCCACCCAATTTTGCACTGCAAAGGTCAACTGCTGCTCCTTTTCCCCCTACGGTCCATTTCCTCATATTACCATTTTGAAAATGAAAAATGTGGAGGCTAAAGCAATATTTTTGTGGGAAAAATGTATTTTTTAATTTTCATGGCTCAATGTTATAAAATTATGTGAGGCACCTATGGGTTCAAAGTGCTCACCAACCCTTTAAATAAACTTTTCAGTTTTTTCCTGTTACCCTAAAATTAAGTGCATAATTTGGGGCTAAGTGAACATTGAACATTTGTGGGAAAAATTAACCCCTTAATTTTTTGCAATTCTGACCAGTGACCCTTTATGACGAAATAACTCAGGAACACTTCAACGGATCCTAGCTATTCTGAGACTGTTTTTTTCGTGACATATTGGGCTGCATGTTAGTGGTAAATTTAGGTCAATCATTTTTGTATTTATTTGAGAAAAAAATCGGAAATTTGTCGAAAATTTTGAAAATTTCGCAATTTTCAAATTTTGAATTTTTATTCTGTTAAACCAGAGAGTTATGTGACACAAAATAGTTAATTAACATTTCCCACATGTCAGTTTGAGGGGTCTATATGGCTGAAAATACCCAAAAGTGACAACATTCTAAAAACTGCACCCGGCAAGCTGATTAAAACCACATTCAAGAAGTTTATTAACCCTTCAGGTGTTTCACAGCAGCAGAAGCAACATGGAAGGAAAAAATGAACATTTAACTTTTTAGTCACAAAAATGATCTTTTAGCAACAATTTTTTTATTTTCCCAAAGGTAAAAGGAGAAAGTGGACCCTAAATGTTGCTGTCCAATTTGTCCTGAGTACGCCGAAAACCCCATATGTGGGGGGGGAACCACTGACTGGGTGCACGACAGGACTTGGAAGGGAAGGAGCGCCATTTGACTTTTTGAATGGAAAATTAGCTCCAATCGTTAGCGGACACCATATCGAGTTTGGAGCGCTCCTGTGTGCCTAAACTTTTGAGCTCACCCACAAGTGACCCCATTTTGGAAACTAGACCCCCCCCAAGGAACTTATCTAGATGCATAGTGAGCACTTTGAACCCCCAGGTGCTTCACAAATATATCCATAAAAATGAAAAAGTACTTTTTTTTTCACAAAAAGTTTCTTTTAGCCTCAATTTTTTCATTTTCACATGGGCTACAGGATTAAAAGGATCCTAAAATTTGTTGGGCAATTTCTCCTGAGTACACCGATACCTCACACAGTACAGACCAAAAGTTTGGACATACCTTCTTATTCAAAGAGTTTTCTTTATTTTCATGACTATGAAAACTGTAGATTCACTCTGAAGGCATTAAAACTATGAATTAACACATGTGGAATTATATAATTAACAAAAAAAGTGTGAAACAACTGAAAACATGTCTTATATTCTAGGTTCTTCAAAGTAGCCACCTTTTGCTTTGATTGCACACTCTTGGCATTCTCTTGATGATCTTCAAGAGATAGTCACCGGAAATGGTTTTCACTTCACAGGTGTGCCCTGTCAGGTTTAAGAAGTGGGATTTCTTGCCTTATAAATGGGGTTGGGACCATCAGTTGTGTTATTCAGAAGTCTGATGGATACACACCTGATAGTCCTACCGAATAGACTGTTAGAATTTGTATTATGGCAAGAAAAAAAGCAGCTAAGTAAAGAATAACGAGTGGCCATCATTACTTTAAGAAATGAAGCTCAGTCAGTCCGAAAAATTGGGAAAACTTTGAAAGTGTCCCCATATGCAGTGGCAAAAACCATCAAGCGCTACAAAGAAACTAGCTCACATGAGGACCGCCCCAGGAAAGGAAGACCAAGAGTCACCTCTGCTGCGGAGGGTAAGTTCATCCGAGTCACCAGCCTCAGAAATCGCAGGTTAACAGCAGCTCAGATTAGAGACCAGGTCAATGCCACACAGAGTTCTAGCAGCAGACACATCTCTACAACAACTGTTAAGTGGAGACTTTGTGCAGCAGGCCTTCGTGGTAAAATAGCTGCTAGGAAACCACTGCTAAGGACAGGCAACAAGCAAAAGAGACTTGTTTGGGCTAAAGAACACAAGGAATGGAGATTAGACCAGTGGAAATCTGTGCTTTGGTCTGATGAGTCCAAATTTGAGATGTTTGGTTCCAACCACCGTGTCTTTGTGCGACGCAGAAAAGGTGAACGGATGGACTCTACATGCCTGGTTCCCACCGTGAAGCATGGAGGAGGAGGTGTGATGGTGTGGGGGTGCTTTGCTGGTGACACTGTTGGGGATTTATTCTTTATTGAAGGCATACTGAACCGGCATGGCTACCACAGCATCTTGCAGCGGCATGCTATTCCATCCGGTTTGTGTTTAGTTGAACCATCATTTATTTTTCAACGGGACAATGACCCCAAACATAACTCCAGGCTATGTAAGGGCTATTTGACCAAGAAGGGGAGTGATGGGGTGCTACGTCAGATGACCTGGCCTCCACAGTCACCAGACCTGAACCCAATCGAGATGGTTTGGGGTGAGCTGGACCAGAGAGTGAAGGCTAAAGGGCCAACAAGTGCTAAGCATCTCTGGGAATTCCTTCAAGACTGTTGGAAGACCATTTCCGGTGACTACCTCTTGAAGTTTATCAAGAGAATGCCAAGAGTGTGCAAAGCAGTAATCAAAGCAAAAGGTGGCTACTTTGAAGAACCTAGAATATAAAACATATTTTCAGTTGTTTCACACTTTTTTGTTAATTATATAATTCCACATGTGTTAAATCATAGTTTTGATGCCTTCAGAGTGAATCTACAATTTTCATAGTCAAGAAAATAAAGAAAAATCTTTGAATGAGAAGGTGAGTCCAAACTTTTGGTCTGTACTGTATGTGGTCATAAATCACTGTTTGGGCGCACGGCAGGGCTCGGAAGGGAAGGAGCGCCCTCTGACTTTTTGAATGGAAAATGAGCCCCAATCGTTAGCGGACACCATGTCGCGTATAGAGAGCCCCTGTGTGCCTAAACATTGGAGCTCCCCCATAAGTGACCCCATTTTGGAAACTAGACCCCCCAGTGAGCTTATCTAGATGTGTAGTGAGCACTTTAAACCCCCAAGTGCTTCACAGAAGTTTATAAAGCAGAGCCGTGAAAATAAAAAATAATTTCTTTTACCTCAAAAAATGATTTTTTTAGCCCGCAATTTTTTATTTTCACAAGGTTAACAGGAGAAATTGGACCCCAAAAGATGTTGGGCAGTTTGTCCTCAGAACGCTGGTACCCCATATGTGGGGGGAATCACTGTTTGTGCACACGTCGGGGCTCAGAAGGGAAGTAGTGACGTTTTGAAATGCAGACTTTGATGGAATGGTCTGCAGGCGTCATGTTGCATTTGCAGAGCCCCTGATGTGCCTAAACAGTAGAAACTCCCCCCACAAGTGGCACCATTTTGGAAACTAGGCCCCCCCCAGTGAGCTTATCTAGATGTGTGGTGAGCACTTTGAACCCCCAAGTGCTTCACAGACGTTTATAACGCAGAGCCGTGAAAATAAAAAATCATTTTTTTCCTCAAAAACAATATTTTAGCCCCCAATTTTTTATTTTCCCAAGGGTAACAGGAGAAATTTGACCCCCAAAGTTGTTTTCCAATTTTTCCTGAGTATGCTGATACCCCATATGTTGGGGTAGACCACTGTTTGGGCACACGTCAGGGCTCGGAAGGGAGGGAGCACCGTTTGACTTTTTGAACGCAAAATTGGCTGGAATCAATGGTGTCGCCATGTTGCATTTGGAGAGCCCCTGATGTGCGTAACTCTAACCCTAACCCCTAACCACAAGCCTAACCCTTATCCCAACCCTAATTCCAACTCTAACCCTAGTGGAAAAATAAATATATTTTCTTTATTTTATTATTTGTCCCTACCTATGGGGGTGATAAAGGGGGGGGTTATTTACTTTTTTTTTATTTTGATCATTGTGATAGACCCTATCACAGTGATCAAAATGTACCTGGAATGAATTAATCTGGAAGATGGTGGCACCCATGGGAGGGACACCGGGATGGACACCGGGACTCGGGAGGTACCGGGGGGAGGGGGTGGGATTGGACAGCAGGGGGGAGCAGAGTACAGGACGGAGGGGAGCAGAGGACAGGATGGAGGGGAGGAAAGACTGACGGCGGTGGTAGATCACCGCCAACAGTTGTGAGGGGGGCAGAACGCGATCTCCAGCCATGGCCGATGATATTGCAGCATCGGCCATGGCTGGATTGTAATATTTCACCAAGCTTCATTGGTGAAATATTACAATTGCTCTGATTCTGTTTCACTTTCAACAGCCAATCAGAGCGATCATAGCCATGGGGAGGCAAAGTCACCCCCCCTGGGGTGAAGTACAAGTCCTCCTGTACCTGTGGGTCAGGTGACCTTTCAGTGACCCTGGTCACCCGACCTGCAGGAACGCGATCTCCCCATGATGCCACATAGGCGCCACAGGTCGGATTGGCACCGACTTTTATGACTCCTACGTGGAGTCACAGGTTGGGAAGGGGTTAATATGTTCATTCTTTTCCTTGCACATAGGAATTAAAGCTATCAACTGCCTAAAGGGTTAATGAACTTCTTGAATGTGTTTTGAGGAGTGCAGTTTTTAAAATGGTGTCAGATTTGGGTATTTTCTGTCACATAGGTGTCATGATCCATGCTGGATCAGGACTGATAAAAAGCACAGGTAACCTTTTTTTTCTTAAGCTGTGCTTAAGTTTGGTTTTTGCCCCCCGGTGGCCATTAGGATTATTGCACTGTCGTGTCTTTTGTTCTAAATTTGTCCCCGGTGGTGGTGAGCGTCATTGCACTCTGGTTTCTTTAGTTAGTGCACATGATTATAATGTAAGTGTGATTGCTCTGGTATAAAAGAGTCACAGGTGTTGCAATCAATGTTGGTGATAGTGTTCATTTCAACCATCCTTGGTGGAGGAAGGAGCTGGAGAGCGTTCCTTGCAGCACTGTCTTAGCCCTGGTGTGGAAGGAGTCAGAGGGGATTTCCTTGTCGCTCTGGCAGAGCTTGGTGGCAGCTATTCAGGAGGAGAGCTGCATTCTGATGGTGGACTCTGTTGCCAGGAGCAAGTGCAACAGAGTAAAGCTTAGTGGTGTTTCCCTGTTTGTGTTTTTCCTTAGTGTGTATTAGTACAGCGGTGGGGCTAGTTTCTGCGCCACCCAGCTCCCTAGCAAGGGATAGGTGTAGGGTGTGCTAGGGCGACTGGTTCCTGATCGGCGCCCGGTGCGGAACCGGCATAGGGAACGTCAGGAGCGTTAGGGACACTGACTCAGGGGAGTGCAGGAGGTCTCCACGTCCCCTTTCCCTATCGCAGGGCCCACCGTTGTAACTGTTTCCCCTTTCTTCGTGTCTTGTTGTTGTAGTACCGGCCGGCTGGCCGTGTCACACAGGACAGTATCACATGCCGCGTCTTGTAGTTTCAGTTACCGGCCTGCGGGTCGCGTCACACAGGATGGGTCATCGTGACAATAGGCTAGTCAATGTCACTTGAAACATGATGTAGTCCCTAAAAAAATGTTTTGTACGTTTTGTTGGGAAAAAAATGACAAATTGCTGATAAACTTTAACCCTTCTAACCTCCTAACCAAACAAAGTAACAGTTCAAAAATTTATGTAACGTAGACATGTGGGAAATGTTATTTATTAATAATGTTGTACAGCATGAGTAAATGGTTTAAGGATATAAAAATTGAAAGTTTTAAAATTGCAGAAATTTCAAAATTTTCACCAAAATTCCTATGTTTTCACAAATAAACACAAAAATTTACCTAAATTTACCAGTAACATAAAGTACAACATGTCATGAAAAAACATTCTCAGAATCAGTGGGATATGTTGAAGCCTTCCAGAGTTCTTGGCACCTAAAGTGACACTGGCCAGAGTTGTAAAATTTGGCCTAGTCAGGTAGGTGAAAACCGGCTCGGGCCTGAAGGAGTTAATCACCATTTGAAATTTTCTGCTAATTAGATTTCGGTACACAGGATCTGGACTGTACACTGTGTCTTCTACTCCCTGTCTGTGATTCCCCGGCCCCTCTGACTGCCTCAGGACATTGAATGACCAACCTCTTCTGTTCGCAATTTCAGCAGTGAGCTGTTATTGATAGACACGTGGAGGGGCTGGGGAATCACAGGCAGCGAGGAGAAGATCCACTGTATACCCTTGTGCACCGAAATCTAATTAAAGAAGAATAACATATTGGACGACACCACTTCTGCATTTTACACCCACTCCTGGTTTTGGCTTGTAAATACGGAGATAAAAAACTCACTAAATGCTCATGGCCTGTGAAACTGCCTGAAAAACTTAACCATTTTACCAAACTATCTCCCTCAGTGCCTTAGATAATGAATAGAGCATGCACTAGAGGTCTAGTATTCTGAGGATCTCTTGATCGGTCAGGTTCTAGCTGTTTAACCCTCAATAATGAGTAAATTGTCACCTATGCTATGAATTTTGTAAACTTGGAATACCTATTTAAAGTCTATGTACATCTCTTATACTATATTGTGTTTTCTTAATTGTTCATTTGTTTCTTAAATACAAAATTAAGCAACTTCCTAAATAATTTATTAAAAAATTTCTATTATATTGTTGCTGTAAAGTATGTGTAACTCCTTCACCTAACTGGTGCGTCTGCTGCTTCAGACACTGACATAGTCCGCTCCATCTGCTCTACCACCTCCTTCTTTTCAGTATTGAGCTTTTACTACATTCGGCTTCTACGTTCCATTTCGTAGAATATCTGTTATTTCCTTTCTTGCACAGTTCAGCTCTTTGAAATACTGTATTTGTCTGTTTTCTAGGGAGCCTTCCAGCCATGCGGTTTCTGACAGCTGTTCAGATGTCGAATCCAGAGTTCCTCGAGGAGGTCTCCCGGCAGTTGTGGCTGCGGATCTGGTCTGAGGTTTGTATTAGATTATGGGCAAAAGTATTCTGTCCATTGGACATTGTTCACTTTACTTGTATTCACTCTTATGCTTTGTTTATGGTACTTTTTTTATTTCATATTGTTTTTCTTATGAAAGGATGAGACCAGGAATGTGTACATTAACATTTCATGGTCTTTAATCATATAACATCTACTTATTGGTTATCAGCCGTATAGTTGGGAAACTATTTTTTTTTTTGTAGAAGCAAAATATTGTTTTACACTATGTATTTCTGTTTGGTAGAAAAACAAGTTGTATTTTTTCATAATCTTTAACTGCATTGAATTTGATTAAAATAGAATCTTCTCTTTTCAATCCATGTGATTGCATTGAGTTTCCTGCACAGCATGTGTTACTATATGTCTTATTATGGTATCCTATACATTGTTTCTTGAGTCTAGTGCAACTGTGTTTCTTTCTTACAGGATAAAGACATTACAACCCCAGAGAGTATAGTGCAGGTGAGAAAAGACTTTAGTATCTAACTGCCATCTTTCATGCAGGTCCTATACCTTCAGTTGCAATAAATGGAAATTTAGATGTGTGCTCCCTACCTTTCCTTTTGGCTTAACACGAGTTCAAAGAAAAGCCAAAAAAGCAATTTAGGCCAGGATTGGATGGCAGCCTGCTATTGCATCCAGTGCTCTGGGCTGTAAAATGGACCAGATTCCTGTATGCTATAATGTTGTTTTTCTTCTAGGACCTTACCGGGTGACATGTTTTTACACCTTCAAAGCAGACATCTAGTCTCTCTTTGGGTCTGTTATGAGTTCCCTTGACTACCCCTTAGGTTTTTTTTCATAGACCATTTTTTTTCTAACTTTGTTTAGGCTGCTAAGAAAGCTGGGATGCCAGAAGACCTGGCGAAAAGATTACTGACCACAATCACCTCACCTGAAATCAAGAACAAGCTCAAGGAAACAACAGATAAAGCCTTGGAATATGGGGTAATAATGAGCAGTATATAGCTTTTTTTCCTCTTTTCTATTGCAGGCTATTCAATGTGTATCTTAAGTGTGCTCTGCTTGTATAGAGAGGCTTCTAAACATCTGCCGATCAACAAACAAGCAGCTGATCATCGGTCATTTTTAGTGTCCAAGGAAAGTGGTATTCCCGTCACCAAGGTCCTATCCTAATATCTAGTAGGTGTAACATTAATATCAGCAAAGACCTCCAAATAGGAATGTAGTACAGTTTTTCAGATTCGCTGTCTCTTTCCTCTTATGCAGGCATTGCAGGACCTTAGGTATCCATGGTTACGACCACTAATATACTCACAATTAGCTAGTTGCTATTAGTTGTAACCATGGATACCTAAGGTCCTACTACAAATTTGAGTAGGATCTTGGAGATGGGAATGACCCTTTAAAGTGCACTTCAGTCAAGCTTAAAAAGAATCTTTCACTATGAAACCTTCCCTCCAAACTGTTATAATGTGTGGATAGCTGGAGAAATGTTCAATTGCAATAAAATTATTCAACTCCCATAGGAAATTAGGATTATTAGCAAAATTTGCGAAGTTCCTGATGTTTGTAATAAACCCATTTAAATACCTCAAGACAACTACAATAAAAAGTTGGGCTCACCTAGTGAGGGGGATTTGTTATGCCAACAACTTGGAGTGGAGGCATTGATGGATGTGAGCAGGTCAACCAGATAAACTATAGAACAACGAGAACCAGTAAAGCTGGGTAGACTGGATGTCAGGTAAATAAGCAGAAATGGAAGTACAAGATGCAGCGGAGCCAAATGTGGAGGCGGCATATAAGAACTGTAAAGTTGAGTAGGCAATAAGGCACCTTGTTGCTGGGGTGCGAGTAACACACAGGAATAGCAGAAACGAGTAATTTAGCGAGTATGTTAATTTAGCACCTTTAGGTGCTTCACAACAATTAACCCCTTCCTTACCGATGACGTACTATTCCGTCATCGGTAAGGATCCCCTGCTTTGAGGTGGGCTCTGTCGGTGAGCCCACCTCAAAGCCGTGATATGTCAGCTGTTATGAACAGCTGACATGTGCCCGCAATAGGCGCAAGCGGAATCGCCACGCCTATTAACTAGTTAAATCCCGCTCCACTAATGTATACAATAATAATTCTATAATGTATCAGCAGTCCCAAAAAGATACTATATGACGATCCAGGGAGAGTGGTTTGATGACAATACAATAAATTATGAAATAATATGAGAAATACAGATATAATATACTCACTCAATAAGGAATATTAATGCAAAAGATTGACACTGTAAATAATCAGCCCTGCAGACCAAGGATCATATATTAAAAATGGCAGCTGAAAGTACAATGCATATGAGGGCATGGAACCTGTAATAGGGAAAGAATGATTATATTGTTCTGAAAGATGCCATCCAAATAGATACAGCAGAGAAGACGGAACAAGAGACCCTACCCACAGTCCCGCCAAGTCCCGTTTCTGTACCTAACTGCATGTTATGTCCAGGAATTCAGGACTATCATACTGTGGTTGAATAGATTGGAGGCTCCTTGTGGGCCATACATTGACCCCTCTTGTTTATATGTGTGTATGTTTCTCTTAGTGTTTATTTGCTATTGCTGCTCATTGATTTACTTTCTTTATTTTCTGTTGCTGTGCAGGTTTTCGGAATGCCCTCTATAGTGGCTCATATAAAAGGAAAACCGGAGTTGTTTTTTGGATCCGATCGGTTTGAGCTTCTAGCACATCTTCTGGGTCAGTATTTAGGCAAAGATTAAGGCCACAATACATCAAAGCAATTTTACCCAAAATTCTGTGACTTTTGGAGTTTACACACCAGTTCCACCCAGCTCCACCAAAATGGACTGGAGTAAGGTTTCTGGTGTGGTGCACGCCAGTCGTCAGCCACTTCGGATTTAAGAAGAGGCTGGCACTGCTTCATGAATCAGGAGCATCTGACTCCACCGCAATCCCTCATCAAGACCAGCCTTGATGAATAGGGGCCTGCATTTCTTTATTTTTTTTCTTTATATGCTGTGGTTAATTTGAGAATAGACTAAAAGATTCTGTACATTTATATGTTGTTACTTGTCACCAGAGGCTTTGGTCCAGATCCAGTGATGAGTCTGTTCCCTTCTTGAAAAACAGCTTTTTACAAAGTGTATAATGAAAGTAAACACAAAGGATATGGAAACCATCAGGGAAATGTTCTTTTTTTTAATTAAAAGCATGTAAATTTAAATTAATTATTTTAGCAATTGAGTTTGATTGAAAATGTTTGCACCATTTGATATTTACAAGCTCTTTGGTTTCCCTGCTCATTGCTGGCTGCAAAATTAGTTGGCTAAAAATCAGTTAGTGAGTTTGTTCTGATGAGACGTTTGTAATTCTATTCTCTAATTGCTGAACTCCACTAACATAATGTATGATTATAAACTACATTTAGGTCTCATTCAGATGTCTCATTTTTCCCTGTACGAAAAAGACCAGAATATGATATGATCATCCAATTTTCTCGTACGTGGATAAATTAACCCCTTTCCGACGTTGGACATAATAGTAAACCCATGTCTTAATCCCTCCCTTTGATGTGGGCTCCGGCGCTGAGCCCACATCTTTCCCGGCACATTTCAGCTGCTTTGAACAGCTGACATGTGCCTCTAACAGCGGCCGGTGGAATCGAGATCCTCCCACGGCTGTTATATGGCACTGTCAATCTCTGACAGCGGCATTTAACTCATGCTTACCGGAAGCATGCCGGAAATCCCGCCCATCGGGTGACCCTGTCACGTGATCGTGGGTCACCAATGGGTTGGCATGACAACCAGTGATCTCCAGCAGACCTCTAATAATAATAATAAATTTTATTTTTATAGCGCCGACATATTCCGCAGCACTTTACATTTCAGAGGGGATTTGTACAGACAATAGACATTAAAGCATAACAATAATCACATAGATCATAACAGATACCAAGAGGAATGAGGGCCCTGCTCGCAAGCTTACAGTCTATGAGGAAAGAGGTAGACACGAAAGGTGGGTGGTAACAGTTGCCCTGATTGTATGGACCAGCCATAATGTTAGGTGTGTGACAGTACGGACACAGAGGGCTAATGGAGGCATAAAGCATGTGGGAGAATGATGCGGGGAACCTGGTTATGGTAAAACTTTTGGCTCTGCCACACAGGGATAGATTAGGTTAATGTGTTGAGGCGGTAGGCCAGTCTGAATAAATGCGTTTTCAGGACACGCTTAAAATTGTGGGGATTGGGGACTAATCGTATTGACCTGGGAAGTGCATTCCAAAGAATTGGCGCGGCACGTGTAAAGTCTTGGAGACGGGAGTGGGAGGTTCTGACTATTGAGGATGCTAACCTCAGATCATCAGCAGAACGGAGGGCGCGGGTAGGGTGGTATACTGAAACAAGGGAGGAGATGTAGGGTGGTGCTGAGCCATGGAGGGCTTTGTGAGTGAGGGTAATAAGTTTATACTGAATTCTGGAGTGGATGGGTAGCCAGTGTAATGACTGGCACAAGGTAGAGGCATCGGTGTAACGATTGGTGAGGAATATGATCCTGGCTGCAGCATTCAAGACAGATTGGTGAGGGGAGAGTTTGGTAAGAGGGAGACCGATTAGAAGAGAGTTACAATAGTCGAGACGAGAATGAATAAGAGAAACAGTAAGAGTTTTTGTCAAAGGTAAAAAAAGGTCGAATTCTAGAAATGTTTTTGAGGTGCAGATGACAAGAGCGAGCCAGTGATCGAATGTGGGGGGCAAAGGAAAGCTCGGAATCAAGTATGACCCCAAGACAGCGGGCATGTTGCTGGGGAATAATAGTGGAACCACACACAGAAATGGCAATGTCAGGTATAGGTGCATTAGTAGAGGGAGGAAACACCAGGAGTTCAGTCTTTGACAGGTTCAGTTTCAGATATAATGAGGACATGATATTAGACACAGCGTTTAGACAATCACCGGTGTTTTCTAGAAAGGCTGGCGTGATGTCAGGAGATGAAGCATATAATTGGGTGTCATCAGCATAGAGATGGTACTGGAAACCAAATCTACTGATTGTTTGACCAATAGGGGCAGTGTACAAGGAGAAGAGGAGGGGGCCTAGAACCGATCCTTGGGGGACCCCAACAGTAAGGGGAAGATGAGAGGAGGAGGAACTGGCAAAAGATACAGTAAAGGAGAGGTCGGAGAGATAGGAGGAGAACCAGGAGAGAACGGTATCCTTGAGGCCAATGGAACGGAGCATAGTGAGGAGGAGCTGATGATCCACAGTGTCGAATGCTGCAGAGAGATCCAAGAGAATTAGCATGGAGTAGTGACCATTTGATTTAGCTGTTAGCAGATCATTAGAGACTTTAGTGAGGGCAGTTTCAGTGGAGTGTAAAGAGCGGAAACCGGATTGGAGAGGGTCGAGAAGAGTTTTCTGAGAGATAGCGGATAAGACGGGAGTGGACCAGGCGTTCCATGAGTTTAGAGATGAAGGGAAGATTAGAGACAGGTCTATAGTTAGCGGCACAGTTTTGGTCGAGGGATGGTTTTTTAAGTAGTGGATGTATGATGGCATGCTTAAATGAGGAGGGAAAAATACCAGAAGAGAGAGAGAGGTTAAATATTTTAGTTAGGTGAGGGGTGACAGCAGGGGAAAGGGACTGGAGGAGCTGTGATGGAAATGGGTCACTGGTGCAAGTAGTTGGGCGAGAAGATGCAAGGAGCCTGCTTACTTCTTCTTCTGTGACTGGTTCAAAATCAGAGCGTGAGTTAGATGCAGTGGGGGAGGGAGGACAGTGCATGGTATGAGGTGATTGGGAGATTGGGAGATAATTTCCTGTCGAATCTGGTCAATTTTTTCTTTAAAGTAATTGGCCAGATCGTCAGCTCGGAGCTCCGTGGTTGGGGCCTGCACTCTTGGATTGAGTAGAGAATGAAAAGTGTCAAAGAGACGTTTCGGGTTATTGGACAGTGAGGTGATGAGGGTGTTGAAATAGGTTTGTTTGGAGAGGTGAAGGGCAGTGTTGTATGTTCTAAGCATAAACTTATAATGGATGAAATCTTCGGGTAGATTGGATTTTCTCCACAGACGTTCGGCGCACCTGGAGCATCGCTGCAGGAAACGTGTTTGCAGGGTGTGCCAGGGCTGTCGCCGTCTGCATTGTGGTGTTCTATTTATAGGGGGTGCAAATTCATCCAGGGCAGTTTGAAGTGTTTCATTGTAATGCTTCAATGCAGAATCAGGACATGAGAGGGAGGAGATAGGGGCCAATGAAGACTGCAAGTTCTTCATAAGTTTCTGGGTGTTAATGGCCTGTATGTTTCTATAAGTCTGGACAGTGGGGGTGACCTGAGCAGCCTGGCAGTTCTTGATAGAGAATGAAAGAAGGTTGTGGTCAGAGAGCGGGAGAGGGGAGTTTGCAAAATCATCCACTGCACAAAGCCGAGAGAAGACCAAGTCGAGGGAGTTTCCGTCTTCATGCGTTGGAGAATTAGTAAGCTGCGAAAGGCCAAATGAGGAGGTTAGAGATAAAAGGTGAGTAGCAGATGGTGAGAGGGGAAGAGCAATGGGGATGTTGAAATCTCCCATGATGGGGGTAGGGATGTCACAGGAGAGAAAATGTGGAAGCCAAGTGGCAAAATGATCCAGGAACTGATGGGAGGGGCCGGGGGACGATACACCACCGCCACTCGCATGGAGAAGGGGGTGTAGAGTCTGACGGCATGGACCTCAAAAGAAGGGAAGACAAGTGAGGGTACTTGAGGGATAACCTGAAAGGTACATTTTGGTGATAGGAGCAGACCAACGCCTCCACCAGCTCTACTGTCTGATCTTGGGGTATGAGAGAAGTGAAGCCCCCCGTATGAAAGAGCAGCAGCAGCGGTAGTGTCTGACTGCTGGATCCAGGTTTCAGTAAGAGCCAGGAGGTTAAGAGAATTAGAAAGGAAAAAGTCATGAATGAAGGAGAGCTTGTTACACACTGAGCGAGAATTCCAAAGTGCACAATTAAGAGAGACAGATGGCATGCAGGGAATATTAATAAGATTAGAGGGGTTTCTGAGTGTAGCAGTCAGGAGGTTTGACTTTCTATAACATGGGGGACCAGGGTTGGGAGCAATGTCTCCTGCGACTAGGAGAAGGAGGATAGAAAGAGTGAGCAGATGGTTAAGTGATTTGTGAGAGCGTCTCTGATGTTGAATGGTGGGACTGACTGGATCTGTGCAGTTTAACAATGTGAAAAGAGCATGAGTGCTATACATAGGAGAGGAAAGAAGCGAGGGGCCGATATGGATGGAGTGTAGAGAGTTAATGCCAGGGCGGTGGATGTGTGTGAATGCAGCGGCCAGGATATAAATTACACAAATGCATATGGTATATATTTGTTGTACTCCTAATGTAGAGGGAGTTGATGTATATAAATGTCTTACCTGTCTCCTGCCCTGTCTAAGTGCCATGTTATAACTGCCAGTACTTTGATAAACTGTACTTGGATAAAGTGTGCATAAATGCCCCCTGCATAAATGCTATCCCCAAGCTATGTCTGAATATATAGATATATAGGAGGATAAGACTTAGAACTTTTTTTTTTTTTTGGCTCTCTCTCTTCTCGTTAATCAATCACACTAAATTGAGACACCAGGACCCAATAAAATGTTGTGGTCAAATAAATACATGTCCAGCACTACATGGATCATAAAGCACTTTGAAAAGTTACTTGACCTCACAACATAAGGGGACAAGCAGAGTAAGTTGAAAAAAACTATATACCATATATAAGCTTGCAGAGTTGAAAACACAGAGATAGCATTCAGGATTAACTGCTTGCTGACATTGAATGGAGACACAGGAGTGGATTCAGAGCAGAGATTGGAAAAGCTGGTTACCTGTATGAAGAGAATAGAGATGCGTGTCACATTCATCCATGTTATAACTGCCAGTACTTTGATAAACTGTACTTGGATAAAGTGTGCATAAATGCCCCCTGCATAAGACCTCTATGGTTGTCAGTCGGATTGCTATGAGCACCGCCCAGTGGTCAGCACTCATAGCAAGTGAGCATTTCAGCTGCACACAGGCGATCTGATCATCGCTTGTGTGTAGCAGAGGCAATCAAACTGTAGCATCTAAAAAGGTAGCATGCAAAAGGTAAATAAAAAAATTTTTAAAAAAAGTTCAAATCACCTCCCTTCGCCCCATTCAAAATTTTAAAAAAATCAAATATACACATATTTGGTATTGCAGGGTTCAGAATTGCCCGATCTATCAATATAAAAAAAAAACCCGATTGATAGCGAGAAAAAAAATTTCAAAGCGTCGCAATGAAGTTTTTTTTTGTTCACCGTAACATTGAAATAAAATGCAGCAACGGGCAATCAAAAGATCGTATCTGCACCAGAATGGCATCACTGAAAACATCAGCTCGGCACGCAAAAAAATAAGCCCTCACCTATCTACAGATCATGAAAAATGGAGGCTCTACAGGTCTTGGAAAAATGGCACCATTTTTTATTTTTACCAAAGTTTGAATTTTTTTTCACCACTTAAATAAAAAAGAACCTATACATGTTTGGTGTCTATGAACTCGTAATGACCTGGAGAATCATAATGGCAGGTCAATTTTAGCATTCAGTGAACATGATAAAAAAACAACTGGAATTGCATTTTTTTTTGCAATTTCACCACATTTGGAATTTTTTCCTATTTTCCAGTACATGATATGTTAAAGCCAATGTTGTCATTCCAAAGTCCAAGTCGTCCTGCAAAAAACAAGCCCTCATATGGCCATTTTGACGAAAAAATAAAAAAGTTATGATTCTGGGAAGAAGGCGAGCAAAAAATGAAAACGCAAAAATGAAAATACCTCCAGTCATGAAGGGGTTAAAAAAAAGTCTCCACCTTCTCCATTTTGACAGTCCAAAAAAAACTGACTGCAGTCCGATTTTTCTTTTTTTCATGGGCCCATTGACTTGCATTGCCAATTTTGATCCGTCCCTTGGATCACAATCGGACATGTCTCCAATATTTTCCGTAGACTTCTCGGTCCAAGGAAAAAAATCAGACATGTAAATGGCCCCCATAAACTGTCACAGGTACAAGTGCTATGTGTGAAAAACACGAATAGCACTCATACATGAAAATCAAACGTCTGAATGAGGCCTTAAAGAGAACTGAAGTTGCTGGGGATCAAAAATCAGCTGAGAGGAGCTCCATAAAAAGCAAATAAGAGTTAGGGCTCATACCCATTTGCGAGAAAAAAAAGGTCCGATTTACGGACCGAAAAAACGGACGAGTGCTATGCGAGTAACTTGGCAGCATGGGAAAATGTTCAGAAACTTTCCCACGCTACTGAGTTCATCTCTGGTCAGGCAGGGAGGCTGCGCAGGCAGCTTTTCATTCATTCTGCTGTGATTTACAGCCAGGCCGGTAGCATTTGCACCGCTCCCAGTTGTAAATTATTTAACCCCTTGGGATGGATTGCAGCGTGAGAATTGACTGTACGGCGGATAGGTATGGGATAGTTGCTTTTTTATTTTTTATTTTTTACAGGAGAACGATGGCTTTGCTTGGACTGGGCATTTAATAAAGATGGCAAACCTGTGTGTTTAATTATTTCATTAAAAGACTTTATTCTTATTGTCTGTGGTTTTTTTTAACCCTTTCATACTATTGGATTGATAATGGATAGGTGTCTTATTGACACCTCTCCGTTATTAACCAGGCTTAATGTCACCTTATAATAGCAAGGTGACATTAACCCCTTATTATACCATATGCCACCCGCTACAGGGCAATGGGAAGAGAGAGGCTAAGTGCCGGAATTGGCTGGAGGCAGATGTTTTTAGCCGGAGGTGGCCAATAACAATGGTCCCTTTCTAGGCTATTAATATCTGCCCTCAGTCACTGGCTTTCCCTCTCTGGCGTAGAAATTTGCGCAGGAGCCCAAGCAATTTTTTTCCGTGAATTCTTTAACACCTACAGCTCCAATATTTTACACACACACACTAATAACATTAGTTAGGGACATATAAAAATAAATAATATATACATTCTGCAAAGATTTTACAAAAGCCGACTATTCTACTATGTATCTCTTTTTGAAATCTAAAGATATAGATGTATATGTGTGTATATATATATATATATATATATATATACATACCTATTCTATGTGAATACATGTATTCCATCTTTTGTATTATAACATGGCAGTGTGATTTTACTGTATAGCTGCATATGAATTGCCAGCTTTTCAAAGGACACCGGTGCGTAAAAATCGGACAGCACTCGCATGGTGCGAGTGCTGTCCGATTTTTTTCTCGCACACATTGACTTGCATTGGCGAGTCTTGTCCGAAAATCGCAGCAATATGCAGCATGCTGCGATTTTTTTCCCTCAGTCCGATTTCGGCTGAGAAAAAACTCGCAAATAAGATAAGAATAACATTGGTCCGAGTGCAATCTGATTTTTTTTATCGGATTGCACTCGTCCGTATTTCTTGCAAGTGAGTATGAGCCCTTACACACTTTTTCAGTCAGAACAAGCTCAATGACTAGTACTTAGTTAACTCATTCTGCAGTCAGCAGTTACTGGTGCAACACATAGGGTATAGCAAGCAAATGTTTCAAAATGTTTAATGAAACCCAATTCCAAAAATGTATAGCCCAAAATACATACATTTCAGTAAAAAAGATATTTTTTGCAAAATCCACAGTTGAAAAACATTTTTACTAATAACAAATAGTGTGTGTGTATGTAGGTGTGTATATACAGCTCTGGCAAAAATTAAGAGACCACTTCCAAATGTTCAGTTTGTCTGATTTTTCTCTTTTTAGGTAAATTTTTGAGTAACATATAAATTGCTCTTTTATGCCATAAACTACTCACAACATGTCTTTGAATTTCCAAGCACTGAATTTTGTATTTATTTTCAGAAAATGAGACATGGTCAAAAACAAAAAACAGTGCCCACAGACCTCAAATAATGCAAAGAAAGCAAGTTCATAATCATTTAGAAACAGCAATACTAATGTTTTAACTCAGAAAGAGTTCAGAAATCAATATTTTGTGGAAGAATCATGATTTTTAATCACAGCTTTCATGCGTCTTGGCATGCTTTCCACCAGTCTTTTGGGTGACCTTATGCCACTCCTGGTACAAAAATTTAAGCATCAGTACAAAAAAATAGAAGGATCCAGCGATGTCGGGTGACTGTTAAAAACAAATATTTATTGTCAAAATGGCATTAAAATATTCTCAGGCACATAATGTCTGGCAACACTGCATGGAAACACAGATCTACGCGTTTCGACGTAAGGTCTTTATCAAGATCTGGCTGTGTGCACACTGAACAGCATAATAATATGGTGTCCAACAACATGATTGGCTGGACAATTAAGCGCTATAATATAAGCATTTTACACTTTTATCTCCTAGTCTTTTTCAGAGGAATATTGCTGGAGAAAATTCTTGAAAAAACTGGTGAAATATTAGAGAATATTTTAATGCCATTTTGACAATAAATATTTGTTTTTAACCGTCACCTGACATCGCTGGATCCTTCCATTTTTTGTACTGATGTTTCCTTAAGCTCACTTGGATCCGTGCAGGGCGTAGGCTGATGGTGAGACAAGCTGCACATAGCAGAAAGGTGAGCTGACTTCAACCTTTTTTCCCCCCAAAATTTAAGCAGTTCTTCTTTGTTTGATGGCTTGTGACTATCCATCTTCCCCTTGATTACATTCTAGAGGTTTTCAATGGGGCTCAGGTCTGGAGATTGGGCTGGCCATGACAGGGATTTGATGTGGTGGTCCTTCATCCACACATTGATTGACCTAGTTGTGAGGCATGGCGCATTTTCCTGCTGGAAAAAACAGTCCTCAGAGTTGGGGAACATTGCCTGAGCAGAAGGAATCAACCGTTTTTTCCAGGATAACCTTGTTTGCGGCTTGATTCATACGTCATTCGCAAAGAACAACCTACCCAATTCCAACCTTGCTGAAGCATCCCCAGGTCTTCACCGATCCTCCACCAAATTTCACAGTGGGTGCAAGACACTGTTGGGCAGAGCTGAAAATTAGACTCATCAGAGAAGATTACCATACTCCAGTCCTCTATGGTCCCATCCTTATGGTCTTTGGCAAACTTCAGCCTGGCTCTCCTTTGCTTCTCATTGATGAAAAGCTTTTTTCTACCTTTACATGACTTGAGCCCTGCCACTAGGAGCCTGTTACGAACTGTTCTTGCTGTGCACTTCACCCCAGCTGCCATATGCCATTCCTTTTGTAGGTCACTTGATATCATCCTGCGGTTGCTGAGTGACATTTGAATAACATAGTAACATAGTTATTAAGGTTGAAGATAGACTTTAACTTGCCCTAACATGTTGATCCAGAGAAAGGCAAAAAAAACCATGTGGCAATCAGTAAGCTTCACATTGGGGAAACAAATTCCTTCCCGACTCCACATACAGCAATCAGACTAGCTCCCTGGATCAACGCAATATTAAGGAAACTAGTGTATATACCCTGTAATATTATACTTTTCAAGAAAGACATCCAGGCCCTTCTTAAATTTTAGTAGGGTATCACTCATTACAACATCAAACATCATATGGCAGAGAGTTCCATAGTCTCACTGCTCTTACAGTAAAGAATCTGCATCTGTGATTATGCTTAAACCTCCTTTCCTTCAGACCTAGAGGATGCCCCCTTGTCCCCGTCACAGGTCTAAGAGTAAAAAGATCATTAGAAAGGTCTTTGTACTGTCCCCGCATATATTTATACATTGTAATAAGATCACCCCTAAGCCTTCGATTTTCCAAACTAAATAACCCCAAGTGTAATAACCTATCTTGGTATTGCAGACCCCCCAGTTCCCTAATAACCTTGGTCGCTCTTCTCTGCATCCGCTCCAGTTCAGCTATGTCTTTCTTATACACCGGAGACCAGAACTGTACGCAGTATTCTAAGTGTGGTCGCACTAGTGACTTATATAGAGGTAAAATTATGTTCTCCTCATGAGCATCTAAGCCTCGTTTAATGCATCCCATTATTTTATTTGCCTTTGCAGCAGCTGCCTGACACTGGCCACTAAATGTGGTTGTCGTCCACCCATGCACCCAGGTCTTTTTCAGTGACCGTTTTGCCCAGTGTTTTACAATTAAGCACATAACCATACATCTTGTTTGTTCTACCCAAGTGCATGACCTTACATTTATCCTCATTAAAGCTCATTTGCCATTTATCAGCCCAAGCTTCTAGTTTACATAAATCCTCCTGTAATATAAAATTGTCCTCCTCTGTATTGATTACCCTGCAGAGTTTACTGTCATCTGCAAATATTGAAATTCTACTCTCTATGCCCCCTACAAGGTCATTAATAAATATGTTAAAAAGAAGCGGGCCCATAACTGTCCCCTGTGGTACCCCACTGCTAACCGTGACCCAGTCCGAGTGTGCTCCATTAATAACCACCCTTTGTTTCCTATCCCTGAGCCAGCTCTTAACCCACTTACACATATTTTCCCCTGTCCCCATTGTTCTCATTTTATGTATCAACCTTTTGTGTGGCACCGTATCAAAAACTTTTGAAAAGTCCATGTAAAGTACGTCCACTGCGTTCCCTTGGTCCAGTCCGGAACGTACCTCTTCATAAAAGCTTATCAGATTAGTCTGACAGGAACGGTCCCTTGTAAACCCATGTTGATATTGGGTCATGAGGTTATTCTTCAGATACTTCAGTATAGTATATCTTAGAAAACCCTCCAGGATTTTATCCACAGTTGAGGATAAGCTCACTGGCCTATAATTTCCAAGTTCAGTTTTTGTCCCCTTTTTGAATATTGGCACCACATTTGCCATACGCCAGTCCTGTGGTACAGACCCTGTTATTATGGAATCTTTAAAGATTAAAAATAATGGTCTATCTATGACACTACTTAATTCCTGCAGTACTCGGGGGTGTATCCCATCCGGGCCCGGGGATTTGTGAATTTCAGTGATTTTTTAATGCCGCCCTACTTCCTGCTGGGTTAAGCAGGTGACATTTAATGGAGAATTTTTATCATTGATCATGTTATCCATCATGGGATTTTCTTGCGTAAATACTGTTGAAAAAAAGTCATTTAGCATATTGGCTTTTTCCTCATCCTCATCCACCATTTCACCCAGACTATTTTTAAGGGGGCCAACTGTTGTGAATGGGTCACCGAGGAGGAAAACAAAACCAAGCCAAGTCACAGAAAACCAGAGAGGTTGGTAACTACGTGAATTGCAGACCCCTGATCCTAACCACACAACTAACAGCAGCCGTGGAGCGTACCTATGATGATTCTAGACGCCTCGTCACAGCCGGAGGACTAAATAAGCCTAAAGCAAGAAAAGGGGAAATCTAAAACTTCCCCAGAGCAGACCTCAAAGGATTAGACAGCCCCCACACATGTATTGACAGTGAGACAAGATGAAAACACGAACACAGGTAGGAAAATAGGCTGAGCAAACGATGGGGCCCACACTAACTAGAAAGGACAGGAAAGGAAAGACACTGTCTGCAATCACGCCAAAAAACCCAGCAAAAATGTCCAACAGTTCTGGTAGCAAAAAATACCCTGAAGTCACTAGACTTCTCCCACTATATCAGCACTCTGGCATATTCTGAGAACAGAGCAAAAAGAGGCCAATCTAATAAGGGACAAAAAGCAAACTGGCACATACAGTGACATAAGAGTGGAAAATTCAGCACAGCCCCAGCCGGGGCTGGCTGACCACACAAAAAACTGAATAGACCAAACCAAATCAAATGTGAACATTAGCAAAGACAACTTAGCTTGAGAAGGCAGGAACTGAGCTGGAAACAGACCTCAGGAGGCAGGAAAAAATCACCAGCATGGGAATAGGGAGTCGGCTGTCTTAAATCCAGTCAGACTCCAGATGTCCAATCCTCTTCCTCATTATCAGGTGGCAGGTCTATGTTAATTAGATCAGCTTCACTACCTCCTGCCACCACCAGAGGGAACCCGGAAAGAGAACTCGCAACTCCTCTGTCAGCACAACCAGCTCCCTCACCAGAAACCAGAGGAAGACCAGAAAATGAGTTTACAACAGCCAACACTATCATTTTTTAGTTTATTACTATTTATGTAGTTAAAGAATATTTTGGGATTATTTTTACTTTCTCTGGCAATGAGTCTCTCTGTCTCAATCTTTGCTATTTTGATTTGCTTTTTACAGAATTTATTTAATCTTCTGTATTTAGTTAATGCCTCATCACTACCTACTTGCTTTAATTCCCTAAATGCTTTATTTTTGTCACTTATTGCGCCCCTTACAGCTCTATTTAACCATAGTGGTTTCCTCCTATTTCTAGCATTTTTATTCCCATACGGTATATACTGTGCACAGGTCCTATTCAGGATGCTAATAAACGTCTCCCATTTTCTTTGTGTACTTTTGTGTCTCAGGATATTGTCCTAGTTAATTGCACCAAGATCATCTCTCATCCGTTGGAAATTTGCCTTCCTGAAGTTTAGTGTCCTTGTAACCCCTCTACTACACATCTTATTAAAGGATACATGAAAACTTATTATTTTGTGATCACTATTACACATATGACCCTCAACCCTTACAGTATATTTGATATGCGGTCTGGCCTGTTGGTTAATATTAGGTCTAGCAGTGCCCCCCCCAATTTGGGTCCTGAACCAGTTGTGAAAGGTAATTGTCTCTCATAGTTGTCAGAAACCTATTACCTTTGCTGGAACTGCAGGTTTCGGCTCCCCAATGTATTTCAGGGTAGTTGAAGTACCCCATAGTAATGACTTTTCCTTGAGTCGCAGCTTCATCTATTTGATTTATGAGGATATTCTCTTGCTTCCATTATTTTTGGAGACTTATAACAAACCCCTATCAGTAATTTATTATTTTTTCCCCCTCCCCTTATCTCCACCCACAGGGACTCTACATTTTCATTAGATTCATATATATTATCATGCAGGATGGGTTTTAAGGATGATTTTACATATAAACACACGCCTCCCCCTCGCTTATTTGAACGGTCATTTCTGAACAGACTATAGTCCTGTAAATTAACCGCCCAGTCATGGCTCTCGTCCAGCCATGTCTCAGATATCCCCACCATGTCATAATTATGTTCCAACAACATTAATTCCTCCATCTGGTTGGCGAGGCTTCTGGCATAAGTATACAGGCACTTTATGTGTCTCTCTGTACCTCTATTCTTTCTTAAATTAACTGTTCTAACCCCACCCCCAGTTTCATTATTTGTGCCCAGGTCTTTATCTGCACTGTATTCCCCTCCTATAAAAGGAATACCCTCCCCCCCCGTCCCTAGTTTAAACACTCCTCCAACCTTCTAGCCATTTTCTCCCCCAGCAGTGCTGCACCCTACCTATTGAGGTGCAGCCCGTCCCTAGCGTAGAACCTGTAGCCAACTGAGAAGTCAGTTCTCCAGGAACCCAAACCCCTCCTTCCTACACCAATTCCTGAGCCACTTATTAATCTCCCTAATCTCCCATTGCCTCTCTGGCGTGGCACGTGGTACAGAAATTATTTCCAAAAATGCCACCTTGGAGGTCCTTGCTTTAAGCAGCCTAATTCCCTGAAATCATCTTTAAGGACCTTCCACCTACCTTTAATTTTGTCTTTTGTGCCAATGTGCACCATGACTGCTGGATCCTCACCAGCCCCTCCCAGTAATCTATCAACCCGATCAGCGATGTGTCGGACTCCAGTGCCAGGTAGGCAGCACACTGTTCGACGATCCCTGTCTTTGTGACAGATTGCCCTATCTGTTCCGCTAATAATTGAGTCCCCCACTACCAGCACCTGTCTGGCCTGCCCTGCTCTCCTATTTCCCCGCTTACTGGAGCAGACACTCCTCCAGCTTTCAGAGGACATGCCTTGCTGCAGCAGTGCTACTCCTGCACTGACACTACCCTCATCTGCCAACTTAGCAAACTTATTGGGGCGTGCCAGATCAGGACTAGCCTCCCTGGCGCTCTTCCCTCTACCCTGCCTTCTAACTGTCACCCAGCCAGCTGCTTCACTGTCCTGCAGCTCCAACCTAGCATCTGCCCTCATCTATCCCTTTGAGAGTCTGCTCAGTGAGCAGAAGACTCCTTTCCATATTGTCTATGGATCTCAGTGTTGCCAGCTGCATATTTAGATCCAGTATCTGGCTTCCAAATGCACAACGTGCTCACATCTAGCACAGCAGTATGCACCCTAGACCGGCTGTTCAAGGATTTCATACATATGGCAAGACGTACACTGGATGGCATTGGCAATAGTGGAGCACATTCCTAATGGGGATTGTACCAGACAGAAAAGATAAGTAAAAATAAATAAAGTATTAATCAAATATAACAGTAATTCAGTAATACCTCCCTTGCAAACTCCCTGAATCCAAAGTCACTGAATCACAAGTCACACACTTACCACAGTTCGCACTTACGCTTAGGTCACACTCAGCTCGTTCACACTCGTTCAGGCAGAAGATTTAAAAGAGATTTTTTTTCCCTTTTACCAGCAAACCACCCTGCTGCTCAATGCAGTTCCAAAAGGAGAGTCGTTTTCTCCCTCTGCCGGTCTTTAGCTTTGTTGTCCCCAATATCTGCAGCTTGACCTTGTTGTAATGGACTGCCATCTTAGCAATTTTAAGGATGGAGGCAAAATGACGCTCACTGTATCCCTCTGCTAGTAAAGCCAGAATTGAGCCCTTCTTTTCCTCACTCAAGACTTTTCTTTTCAACTCCTTTGGCATGGTTAAAAGTTATTGTTTTCATTCCTATTACTTTTGGCATATTACTAGCACTTGTTTTGCCATCCAGCTTGTCTTATTGCAAGAGGATTGTGAACACCACAGCAGGGTTTTTTATACTTTGCTTCATTAAGTAAGATTTTGTTCAGGTGATCACCTGGTCAGATGCACATTAAGTAGAATGAGGTGTACTCTGGTTGGAATTCAATTGACACTGGAATGGAATGGCTGTCAGACATGTAGAGAAGCTGATTTTTATAAAACTGTGCAGTGGTCTCTTAATTATATATATATATATATATATATATATATATATATATATATATATATATATATATATGTGTATACTGTGAAAAAAAATTTTTGGCATAGCCAGCTCACCGCTTTGAAGGAAACCAGTAATAAGTCCAGCCTGTGGTAGCAGTTCGCACGGAAAACGGATTGGAATAAATCCTTGCATGTAAAAGAAATAGTATGGTTTCTCCAGCGATCAGTCCAGTGGTGGGGTAGAATATAACTTTTATTTTTCCATTAAAAAGGTTCCGAGTGAGGCCTGGAGTAAGACACATTTAGTGTCGAAACATTGTCCACAAGGGATTGACTATTTGCAAAAATGTTACTGAAGAAGCATGGAACCTTTTTAATGGAAAAATAAAAGTTATATTTTACCCCACCATTGGACTGATCGCTGGAGAAGCAATACTATTTCTTTTATATATAATATATATATTCTGTAATATGTGTAATTTGCAAGTGTAGTTAATCCATTTAAGCTTATATGGCGCCGATTCATAAAAGCAATTTCCCCAAGCTTCTGGTGTAAATTGCTTTGAAAAGTCACAAAATTTTGTGGCAACGCTGCATTCACTACAGATTCTCCCAGCCATGCCGAACCTAGCTGGATTGACCTTGGGTCTAATGGGGGGCTGGACGCCACAACTTATCTAATTCATGATGAACTGTGACGTTCCTTACGCCAAAAATCTTACTCAAGTCATTTCTGGCATGGTGGTCGTCAAATGCTCCTGATTCATGAAAAGGCATGTACCTCTTCAGGAATCAGGAGCGTCTGACTCCACCATGCCCCCGCACACGAGCCACTTGAAAATCACCGGTCTTGATGAATCGGTGGTCTTAGGGTTTTTGAGTGTAACAAATATAAGGGTACCTCGGAATCTAATTGAGTGGGATAATACAAGACTGAGACCAAAGTTGATGCAAATAAGTATATTTAACCCCTTACTGCCATCGTTTGGGATAGTACGCCCGATGGCAGTACCCCTGCTTTGATGTGAGCTCTGGCGGTGAGCCGACCTCAAAGCCGGGACATGTCAGCTGTTTTGAACTAACTAAATGCTGCTGTCAAACTCTGACAGTGGCATTTAACAAGCGCTTCTGAACATCTGGCCGGAAATGCACTCACCGGTGACCCACGTCACGTGATTGCGGGTCACCGGTGTGTCGGCATGACAACCAGAGGTCTCCTTGAGACCTATATGGTTGTTGATGCTCAATTGCTGTGAGAGCCACCCTGCGGCGCTCATAGCAATGCAGTAATTCTGCTACATAGAGGCGATCAGAGCGAGTGGCATTAACAGGAGAAGGTCACTATATGTACCTCTTTGGGCTGAAAGTCCCACACAAGTCCAGCAACGCAACCCAAACAAACACAGACCTAGAGGAAATGGAGATGTCTGGATTCTATACAGGCCACAGCAGTTCCAGGGGCGAATAGCTCCCCACTAGAAG
This sequence comes from Dendrobates tinctorius, assembly GCF_039654945.1. Classification (NCBI taxonomy): domain Eukaryota; kingdom Metazoa; phylum Chordata; class Amphibia; order Anura; family Dendrobatidae; genus Dendrobates; species Dendrobates tinctorius. The sequence continues at coordinate 32,291,202 of NW_027361823.1, forward strand.
TCCAGACAGTAGATAAGCACAGAAAGCATCAGGGTGATACACAGAGGACTGTAGGCAGCATAGCGTGGTGAGGCAGAGCACCGCATAATGAGCAGCAGCAGCAGGGAGTCCACCAGCAGGCAGGCAGGAGCTCTGGAGCCAACAGCAACAAAATACTCAGGCAAAGAGGAACACATAACCAGGACTTAAATAATCAGGACAGACAGGAAGTTCCATAACAAGTCGAGATAGAAGACTCCTCCTTGGATCAGGGCAAACAGGCACAAAGGAAAGTCTGGAATCCTTTCATTGTGGCTCCAGTGATGACCTGTTCACCTGACATGTAACCTCAATAATAATAGTGTTAATACGGAGCACACTCTTCATGTCTTCTCTGTGATTTCTTGCAGGTGAGAAATGGCTGGGACCTGTGCCACAGACATCTAGGCTGTGACTAGTTTATCCAGAGATGAAGTAGTAAAGGAAGAGCTTCTATTTTATTCCTGGTTATTAAATGTATAATGTGCTTCTAGACTTACATGAAGTCATTGATTACCAAAGCTCCTGTATGTTATCATGATGTTGGACCATAATGGGTTAAAAATCCATAATTCACCATTTCTGCCTTAATTAATAAATTCTGTCTATATGTTTGTAGTTTATTGGCTTCTTAATGACTTCTGTAATATTGTACTTTGTGCTGCAGATTGAAAATGTTGGGTGCTCATAAAAAAGAAATGCTTTTATAACTGCTAGAAAACGGTGTTTGCGATACCGCATGTAACATTTGCTTTGTACGGCGTCTTTCCATAACAGCAAAACTAAGAACATGTCTTTGATTTGCTTCTTCAAATGAGCATTGCTTACACAAGTTATTTTCACTGCACCATTATTCCGGTGGTACGGTGCATTAACGTGCCTGTGTTAGCTGTACACTTTTATTGGGGATTTGAATGAGGAGAATCCGTAGCACAATGTGGTGCCGGCGACATAGATGAGATTTCAGCAAATAGTGTCTCAGTGTAGTTGAAAAACTTTTTCTCCACCGCAATTGTTTATATACTACGAGTAGTCCTTAGTAACTATATATGATTTACCCATACAGTGAGTACAGAAAGTATTCAGACCCCTTTAAATTTTTCACTCTGTTTCATTACAGCCTTTTGGTAAATTCAGAAAAGTAAATTTTTTCCCATTAATGTACACTCTGCACCCTATGTTGACTGAAAAAAAACATGCAGAAATTTTTGCAAATCCATTAAAGAAAAACTGAAATATCACATGGTCATAAGTGTAACGGTAGGACGGACGCAGCTTAGCTTAGAGAGCTTACGCTCCCACGCCGCCAGGCCATGACGACGTTGGAGCGTGCATCCCAGGTGAAAATTGAATGTGGACCCACTGAACCACAGAGGGGGACCTGGGCCTACCCAGACTAGGGAAGGGCAGGGACTGGGGTCTGTGGCAGCTGAGCATGTGGGCAAGGTGGTAACATGCAGGACTGGTTGACCCCACACAACTTCAGGTATGAAAGAACATATTACTAAACACACTCATACAGGAGACAAGACATGAACATGCTAGGCTCCCAATAACGCACATCAAGGAAGGGTGATATCACAGGCCAGCAGACGTCAGACGATGGCAGGAGGTCATCACAGCTTGATGCAGTCCAGGGTCATGTGGCACGGGCATATCAGGAGAACTTCTCAGTAGTGCTAGCACAGCAGGAGAACATCAGACACAGAGCTTGGATGGACGTCATCACAGGATGGACCCCAGGGAACAGGCAGGACATCGGGACACAAGCAAAACACGGACAGCAACAGCTCAGGACATCGGCTGGTCAGATCCAGGACTCACAGTCAGAGCCGTCAACAGGAAACAAGACTGGAGACTCCCCAGGAACACGGAGGAGCCCGTCCAGGCACACAAGTGGAACCGACTCTAGAACACTGGCTGGACCACCAGGACCATGGACTGAATATCAAGACACCGGCTGAACACAGGGACACAGGCAAGATACGGACAGCACAGATCCAGGAGCATCGACTTGGCAGCTCAGGACATTGGCTGGTCAGATCCAGGACTCAAAGGTAGAGCCATCACCAGGAACACGAGAAGACTGGAGAATCCCCAGAAACACGGAGGAGAAGCCCGTCCAGGAACACGAATGGGACCGACTCGAACACTGGCTGGACCATCAGGACCATGTACTGGATATCTGGACACAGGCTGGACATCTAGGACAAAGGCAGGACTTCTGGACTCCGGACAACAGACAAGGCTCCAGGCAGAGAACATCAGGTCCCAGGCAGGACATCAGAGACACTGGCAGGACATTGAGCAGTGGTCATCGGGCTCCAGTTACCATATAGCGGTCGTCAGGATCCAGACATCTGACGTGACCTAGAAAGGAACTCAAGCGGTATAGTGCAAGCCTCGCAGGCTCGGACCTGAAAGTTACTGGGTACATAGTTCAAGACACAGAAGGACTTCAAGAATATCACACAGCAGAAATCCACATTCAAGACAAGGACTTTGGTACCAACACATAGACAGGACTGGTCCAGGGACAAAGATATCTGCTTTCCTAGAACTGATAGCAGGCAGAACAGGATCACCATGGAGAATCAAACACACGGCTAGGTTCAGAAACCTAATAAGAAGCTCTGGGCCATGCCCAACAGGGAAGAGGAATTTTAAATAGGAACTGTCCTTCAGCAATAGGCTGGGGACAGAAATTCAAGCGCACACACTGCTCTTAATAAAAGCAGGAAGTTGTGGCCGCGCGTGCACCCTAAGCACCGAAAGAAACCAGTACAGCATAGCCAGCACAGGAACTGAGGCCTAGGGCACACGTGGAAAGTCATGAACCAGCTGCAGATGACCTCGCAACCTGCGGATAGCTTCCACAGCGGCAGCCTGGGACTGCACATGTGGAGGTCGGGCAACGGAGCCAAGACTCTCTACAACACGTGTATGGCTACGAAGCAAAACAGGGAACTGAGCCGCATCCATACAGGTAACAGACAACAGTATCCCAGCTAATTAGGGGGAATGGAGCAAAGGGTAATAGCACAGACATTTAGGGTGTGTGCACACTAGGGTGACCGGATCTCATATGGGGGGAAAAAATGTCAGAATCTTGTTCGTCTGGACCCCACAAAACGATTCCCCTTTCCAGATATTGAGATAGCCAAAATTTGAGCTCGATCAAACGACGTTAACCCGTGCCGCTCGTCGCTCAAAGTTTGAAAAAATCCAAATTGAGGTATTTTAAGATTTAGGTATTTTGCATAGTCTGTTAGACTATAAAGAATGTGACAACAACATTGCAGAAATAGCCCTGACCAAATTTTCGAACCATTTGTGGTATTTGAATGCAGAGTTGGTGGGATTATCATTTTTTGATCCCACCATTACAGACAATGAAAAGTTGTTAATGGCTAATAAATTGCTCAGTAGCACAGATGAACCATCAGAGCACGCTAACCTACATGAGTTGATAATTTTACATAGTTATCTAATCTATTCTAGAGCTTTTGTTAAAGTAGTTTTTGAAACGTCAGAATATAATGCTCGGCATTTGCTTACAACTTGCAGGACATATTGCTTTTGTTCTTCATCTTTTGTCAGAAGGTCGTTAAAGTCGGTTACTTCCTACCTCTTTTAATTTTTCTTTCCTAACTTTTGGATTTACAACCCTAGCGTGCTCTGATGGTTCATCTGTGCTACTGAGCAATTTATTAGCCATTAACAACTTTTCATTGTCTGTAATGGTGGGATCAAAAAACGATAATCCCACCAACTCTGCATTCAAATACCACAAATGTTTCGAAAATTTGGTCAGGGCTATTTCTGCAATGTTGTTGTCACATTCTTTATAGTCTAACAGACTATGCAAAATACCTAAATCTTAAAATACCTCAATTTGGATTTTTTCAAACTTTGAGCGACGAGCAGCACGGGTTAACGTCGTTTGATCGAGCTCAAATTTTGGCTATCTCAATATCTGGAAAGGGGAATCGTTTTGTGGGGTCCAGACGGACAAAATTCCGACATCGATTTTTTGTGGTCACCCTAGTGCACACTTTGCGGATTCTACGGCAGATTCGCAGCGGTTTTGACCCTGCAGATCCACAGCAGTTTCTGCTGCTGTGTACAGTACCATTTAAGTCAATGAAAAATGAAAACCGCTGTGCACATGCTGCAGATTTTTTCACGCGGATTTGCCACGATTTTAAATCCGCAGCATGTCACTTCTTTGTGCAGATTCCGCAGCGGTTTGGCACCTGCTCCATGATCAGGTGGCAAACCGCAGGCTAATCCGCAGGTAAAACTGCAGATCTTTTGACCTGCGGATTTCTGCAAATCCATGGTGACACATCCGCAGCAGATTCTGCAACATGTGCACACAGCCTTAGAGTAACGAGGGGGAAACTAGGCACAAACACACCGGCGTTACAATAAGTATTCAGACCCTTTGCTCAGACACTCATATTTAAGTCACATGCTGTCCATTTCCTTGTGATCCTCTTTGAGATGGTTCTGCTCCTCCATTGGAGTCCAGCTGTGTTTAATTAAACTGATAGGACTTGATTTGTAAAGGCACACACCTGTCTATATAAGACTTCACAGATCACAGTGCATGTCAGACCAAATGAGAATCATGAGGTCAAAGGAACAGGCCAAGGAGCTCAGTCAGAGACAGAATTGTGGCAAGGCACACATATGGCCAAGGTTACAAAAGAATGTCTGCAGTATTCAAGGCTCCTAAGAGCACAGTGGCCTCCATAATCCTTAAGTCTCTCGCATGAAAACCTGGCACAGCCACCGGTACTGGGATCAGAGCTTGCGGCTACATGTATTTCTATGCAACCAAAAAAAGGCTGATATTGTCAAAGCTCATCCACCATAGCAATACATATACTCAAAAGAAAAGTGGAGCCAAGAGCAATAAATCAAGCATGTAAATTTATTGTTTATCCAAAAATAAATAAAACTCAGATTTATAGTAGATCATTCATGAAGTTGAATACATAAGGGAATCAGCGACACTTAGTTTCCACCCATAGGTAAGGGAGGGTTAAAAATTGTCAGTATAGAAATAATTGCATATATCAATAAATTGGCCTTGTGTGTAGCACAAAAAAAAAAGTTAAATTCATATATGAGAAAACACAGATATTTCTCAATAATCATATAGAGTGCTACAGTACATAATTGCAAGTATATAGCAAAAAATGCAAATTTCTCTCAGTGGTCAAATAAAGTGCAATAGTGCATAATTGAGTAATCCAAGATAAGGACCTACAAAATAAACTAAAATAAGCGAAATTATGGCCTGATATCAGATGTGACTACTACCATAATAGGTCCATAAGCCTGAAAAAATAATAAAGTGATCGTAAATTCAGATCTACAAGGTAAACCTCAGACAAAGGAGCCTTAGGCCGGAGTCACACTGGCGAGGAATACGGGAGAGTGAGAGGCGCTAAAAGCACGCATTACACACCTACAAATGATTCTCTATGGGGTCCCTCGCACCAGCCGTATATTTCTCCTCCGTATCCTACGCTCCGTGCCACTCGCAGCATGCTGCGATTGTCAGCGTACTACGCCCGTAGTACGCCAATGCAAGTCTATGGGTGCGCAAAAAATGCGGATTACACACGGACCACACATGTGACTTGCGAGAAATACGCACCAGGTGTCTTTTAGCAAAGCCGGCAATTCAGTGCGCTATACAGTAAACTCACACTGACAGGTTTAATAAAGAAAGAAATAGATATATACACATAGAATACATATATATATATATATATATATATATGCATTCTATGTGTCTATATCTATTCTTTCATTTCTTTATTAAACCTGTCATAGGGCTCCATTATATGTCCATTTTGCAAGCCTGCGAGAAAATCTCACCGTACGGATGCCATACGGATTACATACGGATGCTGACAAGCGCAAAATACGCGACCACACCTTGATTACGGATGACATACGGAGCACTGTTTAGGGGTCTGTCATCCGTATTACGCATGTAAAATACGGAGCGTATTTTGCGCAGGTTAGTGTGACTCCAGCCTTAGTCCGATATCAGGTATGGCTACTGCCAATGATAATATGGCCAGAGAAATGGATATATACAATATAAATAGTAATCATGAGATAAAGCCAGAAAACAACCTTACTAAGATGTGCAGAACGGGACCCCAAAGCGTTTCGCTACTTAGCTTCTTCGGGGGGCGTGAATTTCCATGCTTGATTTATTGCTCTTTTCTCCACTTTTCTTTTGGGTATATGTATTTCTACGCCGGTCCCAGTGTCGGCGGCAGCGTCAGGTTTTCATGGGAGAGACGAGCACGAGAATCGTGCGTCTCTCACAAGTGGGTATGAGCCCTAAATTTGAGAATTGCACCATTTCTGAAATCTGTAGCATGTCAATTCAGCATTTTTGCAGCTTTTTCACCCATAGAAAGGAATGAAAAAGTGCAAAACCAGATTTTGCAGCATTTTTTTTGCTTCATTTTTGAATAAGAAAACTAACTTTATCAAACATGTGCTGTAGAAAAGTCAAACGTATTCCACACCAAAAAAAAAGAAAACCAAAAATAAATGGTGCAAAAATGCAAAAAAACACCTAGCAAAATCGGTGTTATGGATCCAGAGTTTTTATTGCCAAAAGAGGAGGTTTTGGCTTCAAAAGGTGTGTGAACATAACCTAGTAATTCTGCAGCCATCACATTTGGTTATCCTTTTTGAATATCATTTTCGTTTTGTAGATTTATTTTTTTTAATAGCCAAAGCTCTAACGTATCTATAGATTTTCTTTATAATTTTGGATTGACTAGTATTAAAAATGCATTTTCTTGCATTTCTGAAGTCTTCTAGAGAAGCCTATGGGAAAAAAAAACCCTCCATATCCAAAGCATGCTCTTATAGGAGAGAAATAACACAACTAATCCAAAAAAATCGCACAGATTTAACAAGTCGCTGAATGTATTGATTTTAATAATTTTCAATAGACAGAGTAACATCTGGCCCCATTGTTTTTAGCCTAGAAAAAAAAATTGCCAAATGTGTGTGATTTTAGCGTTTTTCTTCTTTTAGTATAGCACCATAGAATCAGTGCAACTTTAAGACTGTGTGCACATGTTGCAGATTTAGATGCGGATAAGCAGCATTATTGGCCGCATGGATTTGCATCAAATTCACAGTGTAGTGCACAGCCTATCTATGGGAAATGGAGATTTGTTGTGCACATGCTGCCGAAAAATCCACGCAGATTTGGGGTATGTGCACACATTGCGGATTCTGCTGCAGATCCATTTTAACCAATGGAAAATAAAAAAACGCTGTGCACATGCTGGGATTTTTCCGAGCAGATTTGCTGCGGTTTTGAATCCGCAGCATGTCAATTCTTTGTGCGGAATCCGCAGCGTTTTCACACTTGCTCCATTATAGAAATCCGTAGGTGTAAAAACGCAGGCGAAATCGGAACAAAATCTGCACTAAATCCACAGGTAAAACGCAGGTCATTTTACCTGCGGATTCAGCAAAATCCGCGTGGAAAAATCCGCAGCGGAATCCGCAACATGTGCACATACCCTTGCAGCGTTTATTTTTTCTGCTGCGGATGTGGGTGCGAGAAACGCTGCAGATCGGGAAAGAGGGAAGTGTGTGGGCAGAGACTGTGTGTGTGTCTGTGTGCAGGGCGGGTTCTGCGTGTCTGTGTGTGCGAGTGTGTCCCTGTGTGTGTGCGGGTCTGTGTAAGCAGCCATTGTCTGATCGGACTACTGCTCTCATCCGGCTATGAATGCTCACAGTCATAGCATTGCCGATGATGGGAAAGTAGTCCCATCAGACAATGTATGTGTTCAGTAGTAAAAAAAAACAAAAACATACAGTACATACATATACACATACATTACAGACAGTACGTACAACATAGAGTACATACTCAAATCGCCTAGTCCCTGAAGTCGTCGATCTCCTGTAATAAAAATAATAAGCCAACCTATACATTACCTTTCCACCATAGTCCAGTTAATAACGAGTGTCACACAACCATTTCCCATGTAGAACACTGACATCGGGTGATGCCAGTACTCTACAGGGGCTCCCGCAATGAACTGACAGGTGGATGTATCCCTCCACCTCCAGGAAAGAGATCACCTAAGGCCGGAGTCACACTGGCGAGGAATACGGGAGAGTGAGAGGCGCAAAAAGCACGCATTAGACACGGACCAATGATTCTCTATGGGGTCACTCGCACCAGGCGTATATTTCTCCTCAGTATCCTACGCTCCCTGCCACTCGCAGCATGCTGCGATTGTCAGCGTACTACGCCCGTAGTATGCCAATGCAAGTCTATGAGTGCGCAAAAAATACGCATTACACACGAAACACACGTGTGACCTGCGAGCAATACGCAGGTCTTTTGGCTGGTGAACAGGAAATGGGCCAATCCATCATCAGGAAGCGTAGACATGCAAATGAGCTAAAAAACCGCTCCAGACATCCAGAAAGTCAGCCTCCACGGAGTACAGCAGCAGCATGGTGTCCACATATATAAATGTAGAGATGCTCATTGTGATGGTGCAGGAGCGGCCAGAAATATGGGACCCACGCGACGCAAACTATGCGAACCGCACAAGAAAGGAGGCGTCATGGAGGCGCATCTGTCGCCAGATGTACCATGACTTTGGTGACAGACCACGTGATGAGCAGCAGAAAATTCGTAAGTGCAACCATAAAAATATCATTAACCTTAGCGCACGCTATAAAAGGAATCTAGATTCATCACCCCCCTTCCTGTGCATGTACTTTTATTAGCCTCATGAGGCCGTTACATTAGTATGTGACACGTGGCTTCACACAGCCATAATTAGGGGTTAGGCCACAAGCTCCTCATCCTCCTAGCCAATAAAATTAGTTTCAGTGTAGCTAATGAGACCCTGGGTATCGGTCCAATTACATATGCCACCATGGTTAGAACGCACACCCCAGAAGGCCCCATGCCTAGACTACTGGTAGAAAATGTGACCTCTCAAATATGTGATTTTGACATTCTTTCCTGTCACATTGCAGTGGAAGATGTGATGAAACGGTGGAGGAGCATCCGGGACCAATACCGCCGGGAACGCCAGCAGTGGTCCAGGAGTGGTGATGCTGGCCATATAAAGCGCAAATATATCTACTATGACCGGCTGAACTTCCTCGCCCCAATTCTGGCTCTGAGACCGTAAGTACATACCTCACACCACATGACACAAAAACATTACACAAATACTTTACAGGGACAAAAATATTGATGTATTTTTGCCTCTGTTCTATTTCATAACAGAACTCAATCCAACCTTACGGATCGAGGAACGGCCTCAGAGGCAGAGCCCATTATAGATCCTGTAGGGGATGAGGTGGCTGGCCCATCTTCTCCCCCTACAAGAAGGATGGCTGAAGAGAAGGCATCACCAGAACACACAATGGCTGCCCTACACAACACACCACCAGGACGGTCTGCTGCTGCAAACTCACCCATCCTGGAAGAGCCGGGTAACTTGAGCAGCAGCCCAACTGCCCAGATAAGGCCCTCCCCACAGGCTGCTCTAGCATCACGGCGAATAAGAAGGCGCCAGGTCACCATTCAAGAGAGCAGGACCAATGTGGACACAGGGGTGCTAAATTACTTGTCCAGAGTCACTACAGATGATGGTGAGGAGGCCTATGCACGTAGCCTCACCCTTTATCTCCGTGCCCTTACCCGTGAGGTCAGGCTCTGTATTATGAGATGTATTCAGATCCTGCTTGATGCAAGCACCCCCCCCAATACCCCATATGAGGTGTTTGAATTTCTGGAGAGGTGGCAGCTCTCACCAAGAAATTTAATGCGCATGAGACCATCCACACAGATGCTTGGTCAAGCAGGATCTGAAAAGCCCCTAATACGTGGGCCAACACCTCAACCCCTTCCTCCCCCTACCCATCCTTCTATTCCGCAGCCCCAAATGTCTTCCTCAAGCCAACCACACCAATATGGCCACTTGTACCCACCCAGTGTTGGAGGCTGGTCCCAACCTGGTTGGGGACGATCTGGCTATCTTGGTGGGTATGAGCCACGGGCCTACCAGAGCCAACAAGAAGCCCCTCACCATCATCATTACTCTGGCCAGTATCCCCAACAGGCCCAGGAGGCTGGACAACTACAGCATCATGAGCAACAGTATGGCCCCACACAGGGCGATGTTGCCCACAATGTCCAGCAGCACCCACAGGCTGGTCCTCCACGTTCCCCTTCCCCTACATATGAGGATTTATGAATCAAAAGTTTGGAGATGTCCAGTGACATGTAACTGGTGCTTCTAATCTAGACCAAAAAACAGGTGTTCTCCATCACCAACATTTAGAACATAATTTAACACTCACATTTTTAAACAATGTTTTCCAAACATATGAAACAATCCATCATGACAGGCAACGCTACCTCACGCCTTTCACACAGATATTACATGTGTGTATAAAAGAGAATATTTAAATGCGCTATACTGTTACATGAAAGGATGAAAATACACTAGTCACTTGCTAACGCCTAGGAAAGGCGTGCTTGCCTTTAGTTAAGTAGTCACCTTTTTTGTTAACAATCTCTAGTAAAACAATTTGATGCGACCAGCATTCACAATATCACGCTCTCTCTAGGTCTTAACAAGTGATTTTTGTATTTTCATCCTTTCCAGTACAGCATGCTTAAATATTGTCTGTTCTACAGACAGGTAATATCTATGTGAAAGATGTGAGGTAGCCTTGCCTGTCATGGTGGAATCATTCTATGATTGGAAAACATTATGAGGAAATGTGAGTGTTATCTTATTGACTTTATGTAGGTGATGGAGCTCACCCTTTGTTGCCTAATCAAGGTTAATGTAGGCATGCAGCAATGTTGTTATTGCATAATGTTTGTTGCAGTTTTTTTCTGTAATGTTAATGTTACACCAAGTTAACCCCTTCACCCCCAAGGGTGGTTTGCACGTTCATGACCGGGCCAATTTTTACAATTCTGACCACTGTACCTTTATGAGGTCATAACTCTGGAACGCTTCCATGGATCCCGGTGATTCTGACATTGTTTTCTCGTGACATATTGTACTTCATGTTAGTGGTAAAATTTCATTCAAATAACTTGCGTTTATTTGTGAGAAAAACGGAAATTTGGCGAAAATTTTGAAAATTTCGCAATTTTCCAACTTTGAATTTTTATGCCCTTAAATCACAGAGATACGGCACACAAAAAACTTGATAACTAACATTTCCCACATGTTTACTTTACATCAGCACAATTTTGGAACCCAAATTTTTTTTTGTTAGGAAGTTATAAGGGTTAAAAGTTGACCAGCGATTTCTCATTTTTACAACACCATTTTATTTTTAGGACCACATCACATTTGAAGCCACTTTGAGGGGTCTATATGATAGAAAATACCCAAAAGTGACACCATTCTAAAAACTGCACCCCTTAAAGTGCTCAAAACCACATTCAAGAAGTTTATTAACCCTTTAGGTGCGTCACAGGAATTTTTTTGAATATTTAAAAAAAAATGAACATCTAACTTTTTTTCATAAAAAAAATACTTCAGGTTCAATTTTTTTTATTTAACCAAGGGTAACAGGAGAAATTGGACTGCAAAAGTTATTGAGCAATTTGTCCTGAGTACGCAGATACCTGATATGTGGGGGGGAACCACTGTTTCGGTGCATGGCAGAGCTCAGAATGGAAGGAGCGCCGTTTGACTTTTTCAATGCAAAATTGGCTGGAATTCAGATTGGACGCCATGTCACGTTTGGAGAGTCCCTGATGTACCTAAACAGTGGAAACCCCCTACAAGTGACCCCATTTTGGAAACTAGACCCCCCAAGGAACTTATCTAGATATGTGGTGAGAACTTTGAACCCACAAGGGCTTTACAGAAGTTTATAACGTACAGCGGTACAATTAAAAAATCATATTTTTTCCACAAAAATGATCTTTTCACCCCAATTTTTATTTTCCCAAGGGTAACAGGACCCTAAAAGTTATTGTGCAATTTGTCCTGAGTACGCTGATACCCCACATGTGGGGGTAAACCACTATTTGGGCGCATAGCAGAGCTCGGAAGGGAAGCAGCGCCATTTGACGTTTTTGGCTGGAATTGAGATCGGACACCATGTCGCGTTTGGAAAACCCCTGATGTACCAAAACAGTGGAAACCCCCCACAAATGACACCATTTTGGAAACTAGACCCCCTAAGGAACTTATCTAGATGTGTGGTGAGAACTTTGAACCCCCATGGGCTTCACAGAAGTTTATAACATAAAGCCATACAATTAAAAAATCATATTTTTTCCACAAAAATGATCTTTTCACCCTCAATTCTTATTTTTCCAAGGGTAACAGGACTGTAAAAGTTATTGTGCAATTTGTCCTGAGTACGCCGATACCCCACATGTGGGGGTAAACCACTATTTGGGCGCATGGCAGAGCTCGGAAGGGAAGCAGCGCCATTTGACGTTTTTGGCTGGAATTGAGATCGGACACCATGTCGCGTTTGGAAAACTCCTGATGTACCAAAACAGTGGAAACCCCCCACAAATGACACCATTTTGGAAACTAGACCCCCTAAGGAACTTATCTAGATGTGTGGTGAGCACTTTGACCCCCCCAGTGCTTCACAGAAGTTTATAATGCCCGGGCGTGAAAATAAAAAATTTGTATTTTTTCCACAAACATGATCTTTTAGTCACCATTTTTTTATTTTCCCAAGGGTACAGGAGAAATTGGACCCCAAAAGTTGTTGTCCAATTTGTCCTGAGTATGCTGATACCCCATATGTGGGAGAAAACTACTGTATGGGCACACGTCGGGGCTCGGAAGGGAAGTAGTGACGTTTTGGAATGCAGACTTTGATGGAATGGTCTGCGGGTGTCATGTTGCCTTTGGAGAGCCCCTAATGTACCTAAACAGTGGAAACCCCCCACAAATGACACCATTTTGTAAACTAGACCCCCCAAGGAACTTATCTAGATGTGTGGTGAGCACTTTGAACCCCCCAGTGCTTCACAGAAGTTTATAACGCCCGGGCGTGAAAATAAAAAATTCGTATTTTTTCCACAAACATGATCTTTTAGTCACCATTTTTTTATTTTCCCAAGGGTACCAGGAGAAATTGGACCCCAAAAGTTGTTGTCCAATTTGTCCTGAGTATGCTGATACCCCATATGTGGGAGAAAACTACTGTATGGGCACACGTCGGGGCTCGGAAGGGAAGTAGTGACGTTTTGGAATGCAGACTTTGATGGAATGGTCTGCGGGTGTCATGTTGCCTTTGGAGAGCCCCTAATGTACCTAAACAGTGGAAACCCCCCACAAATGACCCCATTTTGAAAACTAGACCCACTAAGGAACTTATCTAGATGTGAGGTGAGCACTTTGAACCCCCAAGAGCTTCACAGAAGTTTATAATGCCAGGGCATGAAAATAAAAAAATCGTATTTTTTCCAGAAACATAATCAATTAGTCCCCAATTTTTTCATTTTCCCAAGGGTAACAGGAGAAATTGGACCCCCAAAAGTTGTTGTCCAATTTGGCCTGAGTACGCTGACACCCCATATGTGGGAGAAAACTACTGTATGGACACACGTCGGGGCTCGGAAGGGAAGCAGTGACGTTTTGGAATGCAGACTTTGATGGAATGGTCTGCGGGTGTCATGTGCGTTTGGAGAGCCCCTGATGTACCTAAACTATTGAAACTCCCCACAAGTGACCCCATTTTGGACACTAGACCCCCCACGGAACTTATCTAGATGTGTGGTGAGCACTTTGAACCCCCAAGTGCTTCACAGAAGTTTATAACACTCGGACGTGAAAATAAAAAAATCATTTTTTTCCACAAAAATGATATTTTTGCCCCCAATTTTTTATTTTCCTAAGGGTAACAGGAGAAACTGGACCCCAAAAATTGTTTTGCAATTTGTCCTGAGTAGGTTGATACCCTACATGTGGGGTAAAACACTGTTTGGGCGCATGGCAGAGCTTGGAAGGGAAGGAGCAACATTTGACTTTTTCAACTCAGAATTGGCTGGTATTGAGATCAGACGCCATGTTGCATTTGGAGAGCCCCTGATGTGCCCAAACAGTGGAAACCCCCCAATTATAACTCCAACCCTAACCCCAACACGCCCCTAACCCTAATCTGAGCCCTAACTGTAGCCCTAACCCTAGCCCTAACCCTAGCCCTAACCCTAACGGGAAAATGGAGATAAATACTTTTTTTTTAATTTTATTATTTTTCCCTAACTAAGGGGGTGATGACGGGGGTTTGATTTACTATTTATGGTGGTTTTTATATTTGGCAGCTGTCGCACGCTAAAAAAAAGTTTTTGCATCACCACATATTGAGAGCTATAATTTTTCCGTATTTTGACCCACCGAGTCATGTGAGGTCTTATTTTTTGCGGGACGAGTTGACGTTTTTATTGGTACCATTTTCGGGCATGTGACATTTTTTGATCGCTTTTTATTCCTATTTTTGGGACACAGAATGAACAAAAACCAGCGTTTCATGAATTTCTTTTGGGGGGGTGCGTTTACACCGTTCCGCGTGCGGTAAAATTGATAAAGCGGTTTTATTCTTCGGGTCAGTACGGTTACAGCGATACCTCATTTATGTCATTTTTTTATGTTTTTGTCTTTTTTATGCAATGAAAACTATTTTATATAAAAAAATAATTATTTTGCATTATTCTGCGAGCTATAACTTTTTTATTTTTTCGCTGATGATGCTGTGTGGTGGTTCGTTTTTTGCGGGACAAGATGATGTTTTCAGTGGTACCATGGATATTTATATGCGTCTTTTTGATCGCGCGTTATTACACTTTTTGTTTGGCGGTATGATAATAAATCATTATTTTTTGCTTCGTTTTTTATTTTTTAAGGGGTTCGCTAAAGGGGTTAACTAATGGGACAGTTTTATAGGGCGGGTCATTACGGACGCGGCGATACCTAATATGTGTACTTTTATTGTTTTTTTTTTTATTATTTCCAAAAAATGGATTTATTGGGGGAATATATATATTTTTTTTTCTAATTTGGCGATTTTTTTTTAAATTATTTTAACACTTTTTTTTATTTTTTTTTTTACTTTATTAAATAGTCCCAGGTGGGACATCACTGTCCTGTGACAGATCGCTGATCTGTCACATCACAGATCACTGTGACAGATCAGCGATCTGACACAGGCACTGCAGAAGGCTTCCTCATGCCTGCGCTTTGCAGGCACTGAGGAAGCCAGCTTCCTCAGGCCCCCGAAGGCCCCCGTCGCCATCTTGGATTCGGGGGCCTGGAGGAAAGGAGCACCCCGCAGCAGCGCTGCACATTGCGCTGCCGTGGGGGGCTCAGAGAAGCATGGAGGGAGCCCCCTCCCTGCCGATGCTTCCCTTTAACCCCCGGTACACCGCGATCATGTTTGATCGTGGTGTGCAAGGGGTTAACGTGTCGGGGGTGGTCCGTGACCGCCCCTGACACATTGTGCCGGGTGTCAGCTGTGATAATCAGCTGACACCCGGCCGCGATCAGCGACCCTCACCACGTGGGCGCCGCTGATCGCGCTAGACGTACTATCCCGTCCATGGGCATAGGGGCCCGGTTCCCATGGACGGGATAGTACGTCTCATGTCAGGAAGGGGTTAAAGAAGGCCCAAAGGGTCATTTTGGCCATTGCCAAATTAGTGTTTATGGCAAAATTATGTTTGCCTTTAAGCAAAACAAAAAAAAAAAAAGGCAAAACTAAAAATTTGTCTACTCTAGTTAACGTCTCTGTGTGATTTTTCACAATCCCTCACAACATACTAACAGACACCAACCAATGCACTGAAACACTCATAGAATCATAAGGGGTTGAGTAATATATATTTAGACACACTTAAAGAAACAAATTAGAACATAGACACAGCATGCTCTTGCCAAGAAGTTGCCCCCTCAGATGAGATAAAGTAATTGGTGAATATATCACGCACTTTGAGGCCAGAGAGCGGTCAACGTTGAGGGATGATAGGTGGTCTCACCCTGCGCACATTGTCCGGCCTACGCACAACACCATCAGAGGAGGAACAATCATGTATCCTGGTGAAGTTATGCAGAACAACACAGGCTTTGACAACTTCATTCACATTTTGCTCACTCAACTGAATGGCCGACTGGAGTACCCGCCATTTGGCACAAAGAATCCCAAAGGAACACTCCACCAGTCGCCTAGCACGTGATAGGCGCAAGTTAAAAATTCTGCGCCTGTGGTCAAGGTTGCGCCGGGGATATGGCCTCATGACATTGCGTGATAACTGAAAGGCCTCATCTGCCACAAGGACATAAGGGACTGATTGTTCGGGGGAGCCTGGTAGCTGGCGTGGTGGTGGTAGATCCAACTGGTTGGTGCGTAGCCGCCGACCCATTATGGAAGTATTGAAGACTCTAGAGTCTCCCGTCCTTCCATAGCCCCAATGTCAACAATTATAAACTTGTATTGAGGGTCTACCAGAGCCAACAATACAACAGAAAAGTATTGTTTATAATTGAAGAATTGGGAGCCTGAGTTCGGCGGCTTACGCACCCTGATATGTTTGCCATCCAGGGCCCCAATACAATTTGGAAACTGGCAGTCCTCCTCAAAGTCCCTTGAAATCCTTAACCAGTCTTCCATCCTGGGCTCGGGTAGGACAACCTGATGGAGTCTTGTCCAGATTTGTGCACATGTAGACCTCACTATGCCTGAAATGGTTGACTTTCCAATGAGAAACTCATGGTGGAGGGCGACATAAGACAGGCCAGTGGACAGGAAGCTGTAGAACAACAGAAATAGTCCAGGTTAGAATGGCTAAAGTAAAAAAAAATCAGTTACATGCCGACCAAACTGGTTAGGAAATGAGAGAGAACAACACACACATATTTGGTGGCACAATGACTAAGTGATATGCAGTACATATTACATGTAACATTCTGCTGTGTCAGGTGAAACATATTTTGAGTAAGTTGAGGGTATTAAACTTTGTCCAAGAAGGCCAAAAAACATAAATTAACACACACATTATGAACATAGAGAATGTGGTTGTGGAGTACATACCGTATTGTGAGTAGAAGTCGCTCCTCTGCAGATATCGCTTTGCGCATCCTTGTGTCCTGAAAGGTTATCCCAGGGTGCACTATCTCCAAGAGGCGATCAAATGTGGCAATGCTCATTCGACAGTACTGGTAAAATTTCTCCGGATGCTCCCGCAGAGACGAATAGAGGCGGTGAAAATGCCCTCTTGTGAGTCGTTGCCTCAAAAGTGGATGTACCCACATGCGTCTCCTCCTCCGCGGATCCACTATCACAGGATATGGTTGCCCAAAGCGCCGTGACAAAAGCCAGGTAAAGAGAACCTGCTCAGTTGTATTGAATCGCAGACCCTCTGCCATGCTGCACAAAGAACACCAACACACCTCGTGAAAGCAAGGTGACAAATGTACAGAATGTAGGCAGCCACCTGTTTCTGAGTGTCTAAATAGGGTGCAGGCTAATGATTTAAATTGTTTGCAGGCCTGAAAACCATTAAATGTCCATTTTGCAAGGCTGCGAGAAAATCTCGCCATACGGATTGCATACGGATGCCACACGGATTACATACGGATACACACATGCGCAAAATGCGCGACCTCACCTTGCTTACGGATGACCTACGGAGCACTGTTTAGGAGTCATTCATCCGTATTACGCATGTAAAATACGGAGCGTATTTTGCGCAGGTTAGTGTGACTCCAGCCTAACCCTAATTCTCACACAATATTGCCGTAACGTGAGAGCCTGAACTCAGGAAACCTCTTCAGTGATGCACAGCAGGAGCCATTATCTCCTATCAGTGCATCCTGGGAGGCCCTGTAGAGCAGTGACATCACCCGATGTCACTGTTCTACAGGGGAGATCGTCGTGGGACACTCGTTATTAAATGGACTACGTCGGAACAGGGCGTATTTGTGTTTTTTTGTGTTTTTTTTCAGGAGATCGAGGGCGTCACATGGATTAGGCGTATAATAAAGATGGCAAATCTGTGTAGTGTTTTATTTCATTAAAATACTTTTTTCTGGCTGTGTCTTTTATTATCCCTTAACAACTATAATGGATAATGGATAAAGGCAAATCTGCAACATGTGCACATACTCTAAAAATAAATAATAATAAATAGGCTTTTTGATAAATATGCAATAATGAAATCTGCCAGCAGATGGCAGTAAGAGCCTTTACTATTTGCAGGCTTCAGAAGGTCAGACAAATAGGAGGGAGGAATCTGATCTCTTCCCACAATGCTCCCTGCAGTGTAAGCAGCAGACATGTCTAAGAGGAAGGTGCTGGAGCTGTTCTATGATGTGGTCTCCCCCTATTCCTGGCTGGGCTTCGAGGTGAGAGGTTTTGTGTTTTTGCACTATTCTGTACATTACAGGTGCGTGAACGTCTCAGTGTAATCGGTTTTGTCGTTTCTAATCTGATGATTACCCTTTCTGATAATATTGCTTTATATTGCGGTGTTATTTTTCTGCATTATTGATTTTGTGCATATTGAACCCGTCAACTTCTCTAGGAGCCTACAAAAAAATATGTGCAAAGAACCCAAAATTAATAAAAGGTAAAGCTATTGAAAATAGAAAAAAAACTTTGTAAAATCTGATTACAAAGTTGGAGACCAGCAGGGGGCACCACAGGACGAGAAAGTGGTAAGAGCAAACTACAAAAACCACATGACATGAAGCAATACATAACAATAAAGTTATTAAATCGATATGGGCCGGAGTATCGGTGTAAAGTCAGCACAGTGGACATAGTATTAATCTGGAACAATGCGGTATGGAAGATAAATCAAAGTAAATACATTTGTGTTCTAAATCATTCTGACATTGTGCCAATCTGTAATGACACTGCCAGAAAACCCGAGGGAATTCAGTACACGAGGCCGAAGTTCGTTTCTTATTAGTCAGTTTCTAATTCGGCAATTTTTTCTTTTCTGTTTTTTTTTTTATAGGTTTAACAGCAAAAAATAAGCATCACAATAATAACATACAAGGCAGCGAGGTGCCCTGATGTGCATACACTTAAAAACAGCTACAAAAACTATAAAACTGGCACAAAAATGGCACCAAAGGGCGTTAGTGAAAGGGATAAATGACTTTGAGCCACTGATATCACACTGCAGACATATAGAACAGGGAGCCCCACATCAAAACCAGGTCCTTCCGGCATGGCCGTAATGGGTTCTGGGCATCAGGACTGGCATCAAAGTGGGCACCTCGCACCTGACGAATAAGAACCAACTTCAGCCTCGTATTCAGTGCAGTTAATAAACTTAAAGGGGTTTTCTGGGTCTTTAACAGTGATGGCTGATCCTTAGGAGAGCATGTCAATGTCTGATTGGTGGAGGTGCGAGATCCGGCAACTCTGCTGATCAGCTATTCCCAGAGTCGGCGGCCAGAACAACCACATTTGCGAAACTGCACAGCCCGTTCAATTGTATAATGGTCGCGGCCAGGCACTGCACATCTTCCCTGGGTCAGATTAATAGGGGCCGGATGTGCAGTACCCGTCTGCGGCCACTTTTCTGTTGTCAGAGGTTTGCTGTGCAGCTCTGTGGCAGTTCCGGACGCCAACGACAGCGGTAACAGCCGATCAGCAGAGGTGCCGGATCTCACATCTCCAGCAATCAGACATTGACGACCTTTCCTGAAGATCAACCATCAATGTTAAAAGTTCCAGACAACCCCTTTTAATACAAATGAGGAGAGTGAACTCTGAATGAGTTAAACATTATCCCCTGCGGATGTGGTGCCAGGCATCGCAACACGTTTTGGCGCACTGCCTTCGTCTGAAAAGGAATTTGGCCTTTTAGAACGACCAAGACCCTTTATGACCTTCAAACCAACAAAAGAATGGCTTCACTGGAAGAAGATCAAAGTTTTGGAAAGGCCCAGCCATAGACCTGAATCTATTTGAAAGTCTGTGCCTTTACCTTAAGAGGGTGCTGTACACAGGAGGAGATGCCCTCTCAGTCTGACAGATCTGGAGCTACTGCAAGGAAGAGCAGGCCAGGATTGTCAATTCCAGATGTGTCGTGCAGGTAGGCTCCTATCCAGGAACACTGAGCATGGTCATAAATTCAAAGGGAACCTCAGAGTATTAGTTCAATGGTGTGCATATTTATGCAACCATATTATTTTAGTTCTTTATTTGTCTTTTTCCACTTTAAAAGATTGTAGGTTTTCTTTTTTTTTGCAATGGATTTGTACAGATTATGGGAGACATTAAAGGTGGAAAAAGTTCTGAAAATATTCTTGGTATGATTTGTTTTACATAACAAAAATCTGGCATTTTAATGGGAGTGTAAACTTTTATTACAGATCCCATTGGTATGATCCACTTTAAGGCTATGTGCGCACGTTGCTTATTTGCTTGCAGAAATTTCTGCATCTCTTGGCAGAAAAACGCATACTCTCTTTTTTTACACTTTTTTCCCTGTGCGTTCAATGGGTCAAAAACGCACAAAGAATTGACCTGCTGCAAAAAATAAAAGGCTGCAAATACGGATGGAAATTTACCGATCATGTGCACAACACTTCAAGATTGTCATTGAATTACCTTGCTTTAGCATTCCATTGCGTTTTTGGACCATTTACGTGCGTAAAAAAATCCGCAGCGAAAACGCATCATGTGCACATAGCCTTACCACTCATTAATGTACCCTTAGTGTTTCTGACGCTCACAATCATATCTGGCCTATGATTTGCACAAATGATACATGGCATGGCAGCTCCAGGACTAGGAGTTAACACTTCTATACTAAATTCAGTTTTTTTTTATTTTTACGTTTCAGATACTGTTACGATATAAGAACATATGGAACGTAGACATTCATTTATGCCCTGGGTACCTTGCAGGAGTAATGAATACAACTGGTACGTAGCACTAGATCGGCAGCTTGTTCGTACAAACACAAATGAATGGGATGACCTGGAAATATCAAGCTGATCCGAACCTGCAATGTATGGTGGGCCCGAAAGTCCTAAGGATAGTCCATCAATGTTTTGGTCACATCAGTATTCTGTGGCTGCCGGACTGGAGCCCTGAGATCGGCCTCTTAACTGCTGCAATCCACAGTGTCTCTTCTGATATGAAAATGTCACCCTGTAACGATATTGTTGCGCTGTGCCTACAAATCTGAGAAGTCACTGGGGATCGGCAGTCAGGAGACGAGTCACAAGGTTCCCGTCCGGCGGCCTCGGACTACCCACGTATCCACTGGGCGAGGGTCCTGCGAATGTTTCTGCCACTTGATTTGACAGTTCGCATCTGTAAGCCCAAGGTCAGCAAGCTGGAAGGGAGTCAGTGGGTGAATTATGTTACACCTAGTCTTGTGCAAACATAGCGGAAGAGAACAGGGTCTGTAGTGCCCCCTATTGGAGGGCGCAAATCTACAAGTCAACATCGACCCTTAAAAAAGACTTATCTAGACTTCTATATGGGTATACAACAAATTTAAATCTTCTCCAAAATGGAAAAAAAATAAAGAACATGCGAGCGCCAGTTACAGTACAGGTTACCCTACAGCAGGACGTCTCATGAGACATATGAAGGGGATGTAGGGGTCTCAACAACTGTGGTCAAAAGAAATGCTAAAAAGTAAAAATACTCCAAGTTACATTTTACTTTTCTCCTGAACTTGGTGTAACATTAAAATATTAGCTCATAATTAGTCAATAATGTTGCAGCCATATAAAAAGCTGTGCAGTTTATAATCAGTAAAAAATATAGGTCAATATTGACTTAAGAGATAGAGACCATTTGTGCTTCCTCTATGCAGAGGCTCTTTGCTTATTTTATTTCCCAGGGAGCATTGCCTGGTTTATTAGTCACCCTACGCCAGCTCAGTGGTCTTATTAAAGGGAACCAGATTTTTTTGCTACCTAATCTGAGAGCAGCATAATATAGAGACGGAGACCCTGATTCCAGCAATGTGTCACTTACTGGGCTACATAGTGTAGTGTTGAGATCTCCTGCTGATAAAGCAGTGATTTTATCACTAAAGAGCTAGTAAATCTGCTGCCAAGTAGTCCTCCATATTCATGAGCTCTGCATAACCCCCAGCCCCAACACTTGGTTGGCAGATTTCTGCCTATGCCCAGTGTGCACAGAAATCTGCCATTCAGAGGTGTCGGTGGGGTTATACGGAGCTCAGTATTGAGCTGAAGTAGAGAAAACAATGCTATTTTCAAAATGAACGCCATGAGCTCGGTAAGTGATACATCGCTGGAATCAGGGTCTCTGCCCCTACATTATGCTGCTCTCAGATGGTGTAGCAAAAAACTTATGCCAGATTCTCTTTAAGCACAATCGTACCCGTAAGTTCCTTTGTAACAGTCCTATCATTAATTCTTGTAAGGTGATTACACGCGCGTCCTGGTGCCGAGTTGCTGCATAGTTCAGATTTTCCTCGAAATTAAAATACACTCTAAAATGTGTCAATTTCACAGTATAGCAGATCCAATGATGTTACAGTATCAGAAATGACCCTTATTTATTATCCATAGGTAACTCGCCCCCTGCCCTGGTTCCAAAGAGAGGCGCCTACATGGCCAAAGACCTGAGAAGGCTGAATGAGTTTTATCAGGTTCCGTTACGAAGACCAAGTGATGTCTTTAATGTTATGTTTAACAAAGGTTAGTATTTGCTCTGCCAGAGAAGTAATGGGAGGGTAGGATGGCCGGGTGGTGCAAACATATACCGTACTTATATCCTATGTATCATGTAACCATCACCTTTCCTGGGTGAGGAATGTTATAAGTGCGGCGTCAGGAGCGTGTGAACCCTATACAGACCAAGGACCCCTGCTTGGCAGCGATGTTCCCTAATAGCAGTGGCCTCTTTCAGCAGGATAATGCTTTTACCAGCAAAACACAAAACAATGACCCACCTGCTATATACATAAGCTTTATTGAACCAATAATTAAAAAGGAGGGGCTTTTATAATGTACCAAAATACAGGGGGAGCTACCGATGTGAGAAGCAGGGGTAGTGGCCCTTACTGAGACCTAGTGGTTACCCTAGAAGAAGAAAACACCACCACTTCTTTATTCTTTACAGGGTTTATTACGGTGTCGTTGAGCGGGGGCGCCACTTCGCCTTTTAGGCTGGAGTCACACACAACGATTAAAAAAATCGGTCCAATTTTTACGGTATGAAATCGCACAAAGGTTTCTTGTCCAGGGATCCGTCTGTCCTCCGAATTTCCGGCGATGAACCGATTTTATTCACATCTAAGCATCCAATTGACATCCAATGCCAATGCCTGATGCTCTTTCCTGTTGACCTGGAGAAGTCTTGCGATTTTATCGCAAGTCACACTTGTGGTCCGTTTGTAATCCGATTTTTAATCGCACCCATAGACTTGTATTGGTGAGTCCGATCCGAAAATCAGTGACAATCGCAGCATGCTGCTATTGTCTTGGTCCAAGGAAACGTTCCGAAAAAAAATCGGATGATGGGAGCAGCACCATAGAATAACATTGGGACGACTGCAATGCGATTTTTTTATCGCATTGCATTCATCCGATTTTTTCGCTAGTGTGACTCCGGCCTTAGAGTGCCAACCTCCGCGGCAAGGTAGCGCAACCACTAGGCCGCAATTAGAGCCAGTAACTTTTTCTCACATTGTTCGCTCCCCCCCTGCTTTTTGTACATTATAACAGCCCCCCCCCCTTTTAAATTATTGGTTCAGTAAGGCTTATGTATATACTGTAGTTAGGTGGGTCTTTGTTTTGTGTCTTGCTGAGTTTTTGGGCCTGCTAAGGTTTATTGTTTTTTTGTTTATTGCCTTTACCACTCTGCAAACGGTTTGGGGAACCTGTCAAAGAGCCAAAGAATAAATGTTACTCCGTTTTTTGCACAGTTCAAGTCTTTGAATTATTTGGACTTTACAGGGAGCCTTTCAGCCATGCGCTTTGTGACCACTGTTCAGATGTCACATCCAGAGTTTCTTGAGGAGGTCTCCAGGAATTTGTGGCTGCGGATCTGGTCTGAGGTTGGTGTTACTTTTTGTGCTGTAATATTCTCCCCATTAGCTGTTGATTACTTTACTTTTGGTTCCATTATATTACTCAGTAAAAGACAAGAACAAAAATCTAGTTATTTATTCTTCTACTGTGGGGTAAAGTACATTTACATTTTCTGCATGAGGAGATTGTTCGACATTGTGGTGTAGTTAACATGTCGTGATTTAGGTTAGATAATGATTCATCTGTATCAACTCCACACCTTGACATTAAAATTGCAACACCAAGAAGAAATTATTAAATCACAGGATCGATAGACATGTCACTGATATGCAAATGATGAAAAATTGTTAACTTGTTGGTCTAAACCATGTCCCGCAGCGTCTCCGGACTTGTCTCCCATTGAGCACATCTGCCACGTCATTGGTTAACAATTACACAGGTTGCTGCCAGCAGCGGATCTTGATGATTTGCCCAAGTGACAGAACATTCCTTAGACAACCAATAATAACCTAATTGATAGCAGCTAATGCGAGTAAGTGCGGGGATTTTTGTGCATGGCACTGATACTTCATTTTGACTAAATTGAGATGTTTTGAAAAATGTGTTCATTTTTTTCATGATTTGCATATCCATCCCGTGATTTCCAGAATTCCATTACTTTTCTTTCTTAGAGTGCAGTTTCATTGTTGAAAAGTCTATAGAAACTTCTTTTTTTTAGAATTTTTCTTTGAACAGTCTGAAAATGAAGCATCTGTTTTTGATCCATTTGCATGCATTACATTTTCTTAAAGGACTTTTTTCCATTCTAAAACTACAAGATTGTAGTCATTTTGTGACTGCAGGCTCATGAATCCTCACATCACATGCACAGCGCACTGTGAGAATTCTCCAGTGTCAGCGCCAGGAACAGCAGTCATGTCATCCCAAGTATGCGATATGCACATATTGCGACTAGACTGTTTCCGCCATGTTCAATCCAAGTGTAATGAGCAAAGCTTCCACATCTAGTCAGAATGTGGCTGGAGGTTTGCATAGCGCATACTTGGGGTCACATGACTACTGTTCCTGGCGCTGACACTGGAGAATTCCATGGGGCGCAGTGCACACCATATGAGGATTCAAGAGTCTGCAGAAATTGTAGCTTAAGACCGGACAACAGTTTTATAATTATGGTCTCTTGTGAATTTTTTGATCTCTCTGTTTCACCTGTGATTTCTTCTTCCAGGATGAAGACATTACAGAACCAGAGAGCATACTTCAGGTAAAAAAAAAAAAAGAAACATATCACTGAAAGAAAAAAAATCAGCCATACTTGCAATACGATGTCCAGACAGAAATGCACAAACAGGATTCAGTGGGTCCCCCATGATAAAGGCGGGGGGCATCACAGGTGCAGAATACTGAAAACAACCATTACTAACCCACCAAACATCCGTGGGATGGCTGCCTAGTATTTCTAATTGCACACAGTTCTGCAAAGACTAAGTCCTTTTTTCAGTGAATTGTTTTGAATTTAGTGTAATTACTCGCAAGATAATGAGGACCCTTGACGCGGGTTGCGAGCTTGTGTATTTTGGCCAAAATATTGACCAATACCTCAGGTATTATATACATCTTCTTTGCATTTTTTTTTTGCAGTGTGTAGGTCGAATCTGATGTGGGGTGTCTGGCCTGTGGCTACACATATGGTATTAGCAGCCCACCTGATGTAATAGGAGGGGTATTGGTAATGGGCTGTTATATGGACAGAGGTGCATCTCACGCAAAGGTGTAAATGGCTCCCTGTGCAGACATATGTGCAATTAGAATACTAAAAAGCCACACTTCGGATGTTTGGTCAGTTAGTAAGTGGTTATTTTCAGTATTTTGCACCTGTGCTACCCCCGCATTTATCATGGGGGACCTGCTGTATCGTCTTTGTGCGTTTGTATCTGGACATGGTATCGCAAGCACGGCTGATTTTGCTCTTTTGGTGATGTTTTTTATTTATTCTTTTTTACATTTTTTTTTTTCAGTTCAGGTAAAAAAAAACTTTACGAAATTGGGACATAGCTCTGTACAACGACCGACTTCTATGGAGTGCTATTATAGTTCCATATGTCTGATTTCATACAAAAGGAAACAGAACTTTTTCCGCTACCCTAAAAGGGTTGTCCTATAAATATTTGTCACCTATTAACAGGAGATGAGGAGTGATAAATGTCTGATCGCTAGAGTCTAACCACTGAGAATCCCAACAGTCATGACAGTGGGGGTTCCAAAGTCCCCTGAATAAAACATTAGTGAGCATGCCTGCCCTTGGTCTGATCCACCATCTCTGGTGGGAAGTGAAAGGAGTAGGGGTCCCACAGTGCGCCCTATTGCTCCATTCACATAGGAGTGTTCCTGTCCTTTGTTATTGGGATCAGTTGTAGTATTACATTTGCTGTATCTCTTATCTCGTGGACAGATGATAAATGTTTATGGGATAATTGCTGTAAAAAAAAGGTATCAAGGCTTTCTGACATGTAGAGGTGCACAAAGTGTCCACAAATATGGCATACAGTAGCATAAATGTTTGGCCTGAAGTTGAAATCTAGTTGTTTAATTGCATACCTTTCTTAGTATTTTTATTTACTCATCTTGTACTGATGTTTGCCGGATTGTTTTTTCACTATTTACACCAAAAGAAAATGTAAAATATTTAGCTTGGAAAGTGTATGTGATTTCAGACCACAATCTGATGTCATCCAAGTGCGATCGGATGTTTACCACGGAATCCCAAAACATGAATTGGAGAGTGCCATCTGATTCTCGGAGGCAAATTTGTGCATGCTGCGATTCCAATCGGACATGTGTACAGCCCCATAGAACAAAATGGGGACGAGTGCTATCTGTCAAAATGATGGCTAGCACTCATCTGATTTATATGGTCATGTACACGAACCCTTAATTGACCATCAATAGTATAGAAGACCTTTCACCGAATCTTTCTTGTTGAACTGGATTCACATTAATAAGTAATAAGTGCTGCAGAGCAGAATAGAAAGTTTTTGGTTTGTTTACATTTTTCATCTGCATTGCGGAGATATTAGTGATCAAAGTGTTTGGCACCAAAACTGTTACTTTTTTTAAGTGGGCGTTACCAGAGAGATTTCACTGAGGGCGTGTACTTCATCTTTTTGTTGCTGGCTAATCATAAGCAGCCAGCAACACACACTGATGAGAGAAGAGTACACTTCCACAAAAGCAATGACAATCAGTCTGCTCTACTCTCTGCAGAGTGATGACACATGTTGGAGCCCAGCAGAGCTGTGAAAGGTCGTTCTTTAACTTAAAGGGAACCTGACACCAGTTTTGTGACATAGCAGCTAAAAGTATCATCTTACTCAGTGTCTGCACTGCATTCCCTAAATCCTTATATAACCCCTTGACTGTCCTTATGTACTCCCGAAAACCTTTTTTAATTTCTCCCGCACTGTATGGTAATCTCAGTCCGGTCCAATGGGTGTGGTTTTGGGCCTCTGCATCCCTCCTCCCAGCTTCTGTTCGCCATCCTCCTGACATTGATAAAGATCCCCATCGTTAAAGGTCATATCGCGCCTGCGCAGAAATATCGTGTTTTGCGCCTGTGCAGTATGCTTGGCCCAACTGCGGGCAAAGCCGAAAAACAGAAGTCTGCATGCGCTGGCAAACGTACCAGGCGCCATATGTCACACGGCGAGGTGGATGACACAAGACGCGTCATCCACAAAGTAGGACAGCGAGCAACAGCCCATGGGAGGGATTAAGAGGCCTGAAACAGCGCCCATCGGACCGGATTGAGAAAATTACAATACATCGCGGGAGAAAGTAAAAAGGGTTTTCGGGAGTATACAAGACGAGTCAGGGGGTTATATAAGGATTTAGGGAATGCAGTACAGACGCTGAATAAGGTGATTTTTTTAGCTGCTATGTCACAAAAACTGTTGACAGGCTCCCTGTAATAACCCCTTTTCACATCTTGTGGCTGATGTATTTCATACCTTTATGTGACCATCTAGACTTCTGTTTGGTCAGTCATTATCAGACCCTTTGACTACCTAATATACAGTATAGATCCTTTTTCATAATAATAATAATAATTTGTTTCTAACCTTGTTTAGGCTGCTAAGAAAGCTGGGATGCCCGAAGACCTGGCTAAAAGATTACTGACGACAGTCACTTCACCAGAAGTCAAAAACAAGCTCAAAGAAACAACAGAAAAAGCTTTGGCATATGGGGTAAGTAGAATAATAAGAGTCATCAATGGTGTTCTCTCCCTATTCCCTCTGGGAACCACATGCATGTCTCTGGCTGCATTCTCACATAAATAGATGTACCATAAAGGGCTTGTCGAATCTGGCAATTTATCACCTTCATGACCTTAGACGTATCCATATGTCATGGAAGGGAAGGACTTCTCGACCTATGACATATGGATACGTCATGGTGCTTTTGCGCACTGAGTATTCAGCTAACATCATAGCAGACACCCAGCTCTGACTGCCAGGAGCGGTGCCCACACCACTCTCGACAATTTAACCCCCTAAATGCTGCGATTAATAACAATCACAGCATTTAGAGGGAATTGGGAGGACGGGAGCACCCTCTCCTCTCCGATCGGTGCCACCACAACGTCAACGCGAAGGCCTGATTGTTGCCATAGTGACTCAAGGTCGTCATCACGACATCTGGGTAACCAGGCTCTAGCAGCGTGTTAGATCATTGTCAGAGCATAGTCTAAGAAGCTTGTGTGTGAGCAGACTGACAGATTATAAAGCATGGATAGCAATGCTGTATACCAGCGACCAGACTGCTAAAAGTGAAAGTTCCATAGAGAAAAAAATCACAAAACAATATATATATATATATATATATATATATAGTGGGGCAAAAAAGTATTTAGTCAGTCAGCAATAGTGCAAGTTCCACCACTTAAAAAGATGAGAGGCGTCTGTAATTTACATCATAGGTAGACCTCAACTATGGGAGACAAACTGAGAAAAAAAAATCCAGAAAATCACATTGTCTGTTTTTTTTTCATTTTATTTGCATATTATGGTGGAAAATAAGTATTTGGTCAGAAACAAAATTTCATCTCAATACTTTGTGATATATCCTTTGTTGGCA
This sequence comes from Dendrobates tinctorius, assembly GCF_039654945.1. Lineage (NCBI taxonomy): Eukaryota > Metazoa > Chordata > Amphibia > Anura > Dendrobatidae > Dendrobates > Dendrobates tinctorius. Next base: position 32,320,418 of record NW_027361823.1, read on the forward strand.
ATGACAGAGGTCAAACGTTTTCTGTAAGTCTTCACAAGGTTGCCATACACTGTTGTTGGTATGTTGGCCCATTCCTCCATGCAGATCTCCTCTAGAGCAGTGATGTTTTTGGCTTTTCGCTTGGCAACACGGACTTTCAACTCCCTCCAAAGGTTTTCTATAGGGTTAAGATCTGGAGACTGGCTAGGCCACTCCAGGACCTTGAAATGCTTCTTACGAAGCCACTCCTTCGTTGCCCTGGCGGTGTGCTTTGGATCATTGTCATGTTGAAAGACCCAGCCACGTTTCATCATCAATGCCCTTGCTGATGGACGGAGGTTTGCACTCAAAATCTCACGATACGTGGCCCCATTCATTCTTTCATGTACCCGGATCAGTCGTCCTGGCCCCTTTGCAGAGAAACAGCCCCAAAGCATGATGTTTCCACCACCATGCTTTACAGTAGGTATGGTGTTTGATGGATGCAACTCAGTATTCTTTTTCCTCCAAACACGACAAGTTGTGTTTCTACCAAACAGTTCCAATTTGGTTTCATCAGACCATAGGACATTCTCCCAAAACTCCTCTGGATCATCCAAATGCTCTCTAGCAAACTTCCGATGGGCCCGGACATGTACAGGCTTAAGCAGTGGGACACGTCTGGCACTGCAGGATCTGAGTCCATGGTGGCGTAGTGTGTTACTTATGGTAGGCCTTGTTACATTGGTCCCAGCTCTCTGCAGTTCATTCACTAGGTCCCCCCGCGTGGTTCTGGGATTTTTGCTCACCGTTCTTGTGATCATTCTGACCCCACGGGGTGGGATTTTGCGTGGAGCACCAGATCGAGGGAGATTATAAGTGGTCTTGTATGTCTTCCATTTTCTAATTATTGCTCCCACAGTTGATTTCTTCACTCCAAGCTGGTTGGCTATTGCAGATTCAGTCTTCCCAGCCTGGTGCAGGGCTACAATTTTGTTTCTGGTGTCCTTTGACAGCTCTTTGGTCTTCACCATAGTGGAGTTTGGAGTCAGACTGTTTGAGGGTGTGCACAGGTGTCTTTTTATACTGATAACAAGTTTAAACAGGTGCCATTACTACAGGTAATGAGTGGAGGAAAGAGGAGACTCTTAAAGAAGAAGTTACAGGTCTGTGAGAGCCAGAAATCTTGATTGCTTGTTTCTGACCAAATACTTATTTTCCACCATAATATGCAAATAAAATGAAAAAAAAACAGACAATGTGATTTTCTGGATTTTTTTTTCTCAGTTTGTCTCCCATAGTTGAGGTCTACCTATGATGTAAATTACAGACGCCTCTCATCTTTTTAAGTGGTGGAACTTGCACTATTGCTGACTGACTAAATACTTTTTTGCCCCACTGTATATATATTCAAACAATGTAAAAAACATATAGCCCGCTCACCATAAAGGAGTTCCTCTTAATGCAATAGTCGGTGTTCAACTTATATTCTGCACGGATCCAGGCAGGGAGTATGCCCCAACAAATAGAAATATAAGAGAATTGGGATCCAGCAAAAAGATGAAAGTTCACCAGAATTATAAAATCTTCTTCTTTATTAATCCATCAAATCATATAAAAAATATATGTTTCAGCACTATGTGCCTTCTTCACGGTCCTCAACCGTGAAGAAGGCACATAGTGCTGAAACATGTAGTCCCTTGCTGGAATGTTACCAATTGATTGGAGTTCCTCATATATTTTTTATATGATTTGATGGATTAATAAAGAAGAAGATTTTATAATTCTGGTGAACTTTCATCTTTTTGCTGGATCCCAATTCTCATATATATTTATATATATATATATTTTATATATATATATATATATATATATATATATATATATATATATATATATATATATATATATATATATATATATATATATATACACACACACACATACAGTTGTGCTCAAAAGTTTACGTACCCCAGCAGAAATTTTGCTTTCTTGGCCTTTTTTCAGAGAATATGAATGGATAACACCAAAACTTTTTCTCCACTCATGGTTAGTGGTGAAGCCATTTATTGTGAAAATAATGTGTTTTCTCTTTTTAAATTATAATGACAAAACATCCAAATGACCCTGATCAAAAGTTCACATACCCCATTTCTTAATACCGTGTATTGCCCCCTCTAATATCAATAACAGCTTGAAGTCTTTTGTGGTAGTTGTGGATGAGTTCTTTATTTTCTCAGATAGTACAGCTGCCCACTCTTCTTGGCAAAAAGCCTCCAGTTCCTGTAAATTCCTGGGCTGTCCAGCATGAACTGCGCACTTGAGATCTCCCCAGAGTGGCTCAATGATATTGAGGTCAGGAGACTGAGATGGTCACTCCAGAACCTTCACTTTGTTCTCCTGTAGCCAATGACAGGTCGACTTGGCCTTGTGTTTTGAATCGTTGTCATGTTGGAACATCCATGTACGTCCCATGCACAGCTTCTCGGCTGATGTTTGCAAACTTACCTCCAGTATTTGCTGATTACTTGCTGCATTCATCTTTCCTTCAACCTAAGACAAAGTTTCCTGTGCCGTTGTAGCTCACACATCCCCACAACATCAGCGATCCACCTCCTTCTTTAAATTAGGAATGGTGTTTATTTCATCATAGGCCTTGGTTGTAGCCAAAAAGTTAAATTTTGGTCTCATCACTCCAAATTACCTTGAAACAGCCACACCGCTAGTTTTCAGAGAGTCATGTATTTCAGCTGATGTTGTTTGTGGTTTTTCTTTGCATCCCAAACAATTTTCCTGGCAGTTGTGGTCGAAATTTTTGTTGGTGTAGCTGACCATGGTTTTGTTTTTACAGAGCCCCTGATTTTCCATTTGTTATTCCCAGTTTGAATCCTGCTGACTGGCATTATCAGTTACTTGGATATATTTTTGTATCACTTTCCTGTTTTATACAGTTCAACTACATTTTCCCGTAGATCCATTGACAATTCTTTTGTTTTCCCCATGACTCACAACCCAGAAACCTCAGTGGCTGGATGAAAGATGCAAGTCTGTCTGGATCCCAGAAACTCACACAGCTTTATGCACACACTGATAACAAGCAAACAGGTCACAGGTGAGGATGTGTTACCTTTAGTAGCCATTCAAACCCATTTGTGTCAACTTCTGTGCATGTTATCAAGCCAAAATCAACAAGGTATGTCAACTTTGGATCAGGGTCATTTGGATGTTTGGGTTGTCATTATGATTTAATCCCTTAGTGACGGAGCCAATTTGCAGCTTAATGACCAGGCCAATTTTTACAATTCTAACCATTGTCACTTTATGAAGTTATAACTCTGGAATGCTTTAACGGATCCCACTGATTCTGAGACTGTTTTTTCATGACATATTGTGTGGCGCCCCTGAGGCTCAGTTGCCACAGAGGTACTGCACCTTCTCCTGAGGTGTAGTGCCCCACCATCCAGGTAAGGTGGGAACTCCTTTCCACACTCCAACACTCTCATCCCACACGACAGGGTAGTTCAGCACAACCACATTGAGGTCTCTCCTCCTAGACATTAGGAGTGCCTTGGTGGTTCCCTGCTTGGAACACTGGATGTGCTGAGAGGTGGGTGAAGTTGAGATCCATATAAAAGGTTGGGAAGGTTTAGAATTACAGGATCAGTCTGGGAGGTCAGTCTGACGGGAGGTCAGGCGAGAGAAGGACAGTCAGTCAGGACGGGTCCGAGGAGAAGGAGTGCTGCAGCTGCCTCAGTGATCTGAGCCAGCTGGCACGGGAAAGGAACAGAAGGAGAAATACGTAGAACTGCAACCTAAGCTTCCATAAGAGAGAGAAAGAACAGTGCAGAACGAAGGAGTAGGAGAACAGAGAGGAGACGTGGGTTGGAAGAGGAACCCTGCCTATAGGTTCTCAGCGCAAGGCCGGGGCCCGGTCCCCGAGGTTGTATGGACACTTATGGTTCTGCAGCAGACACCGGTGGAGTAGTTGACTGTAAATGCACTACTCCCATCTAAGACTTGGGGCACAACAAGAACTGAATAGAGAGCCAGGACTCCGGAGAAGGGAGTCCCCGAGAGAGGTTACAGCTGTCTGCCATACGAGTAGAGTTGTTAGGAACATCTGACAGGAGGGACTTCAGAGTACCACGGTACTGGAGCTCTTCACACCTTTAGGCGCATTAGAGGAGTCGTTCAGGAAAGGTACATGTTGGTGGAGTGTTGGAGAGGAGAATCCTGACTTGCCCGGGAGGTTGATTGAGTCTCTGCCCGGAGGACACGGCACGGAGGCAGGCACCAGTGTGTATCATAGACTGTGAGTAAAGCTTTGGTACTGCAAGCCCTGGTGTCTTCCATTCATTTGTGCGCTAACACCGTCAGCACCGCTACATCTGAGTACCAGCATTCCTCACACCGCCTGCGCCTATCCTCATCTATCGCAATTACACTGCCCTGGGGTTACAGCTTCACCTGTGGAGAGCTAAACCATCTTTGCAGCAACACACCATCAGTGTCACGGGGGCTTAGTTCAACTAAGGCTGAAATAACCGGGGCCCCTGTGGTGTCCCTTTACTAGGGGAAACCCTGTCTGACCCTCAACCCAGGGTTTTTGCTGAAGGTGCAAATGCCTGAGCCTCCGACCTTTCCTTATCTCCTGCTCAGCCCTGCACTTAACCCTCCACCCAGTGAGAAGTCACCACCAAAGCTCCCACACAAATAATGACAGACAGGGAGAACTTAAACTGCACTGCGCCGCACACACACAGGAATAAACAGTAATGTGAACAGGGCACAACTAAACACAAATATGGGAAGGAGAAAGGATAACGACGGATCATACGACACCAGATATGAATCTCTCTCTCTTGAACACCTCCACTCCAGACCGGAACCACTTGGTATGAAACACAAGCTATAATCGGCGACGCCCATAGGCCAGCATGACTATTTAAAGACCGTGGGCGTGACTAACCATCCAACCTGGTATCCAGCAGGATTAACCCCCGAGAGCCTGAAGATCAGGCCGGCGCCACTGAGGCTATAGTGGCTGGAGGTGGAACTACCTCTGCCTGCCGGATGCTGTGGTGTGAACAGCGTCCGACATGACAGTACCCCGTCTTCTACGAGGGACCCCAGGGCCCTCAAGACTCATAGGACCCGGCTTGTCCGGATGACGACGGTGAAAAGAACTGACCAGCCGATCCGCATGTATGTCTGAGGCTGGAACCCAAGACCTCTCCTCTGGACCATACCCCCGCCAGTGCACCAAATACTGAAGAGTACGGCGTACTACTCGAGAGTCCACTACCTTGGCGACCTCGAACTCTAACTCGCCATCCACCATGACTGGAGGTGGCATCGGCGTCGTGTCCACCAAGCCTACCACCTTTTTCAATAAAGCCCTGTGAAACACGTTGTGTATCTTGTACACCGCGGGAAGTTCCAACCGATAAGCTACTGGGTTAATGATGGCAGAAATCCTAAAAGGCCCAATAAACCTTGGACCCAGTTTTAAAGAAGGGATTTAGAGTTTTATGTTCTTCGTAGCTAACCACACCCATTCACCCACACACAGGTCCGGACCTGGCACGCGTCTACTGTCAGCCACCCGTTTGTACCTGGCACTCATGCTCAACAAACGCTGTTTCACCCGCCTCCAGACTGATGACAATTGGGCTCCTAGCTGATCCTCCTCTGGGACACCCCCGGAGTCACCCTGACGTAAGGTACAAAACTGAGGATGTTGACCGTACACACAAAAGAATGGAGACTCTCCTGATGACTCTTGGCGGTGATTATTTAATGCGAATTCGGCCAGAGGAAGGAAAGTAGACCACTCCTCCTGGTTGTCGGACACAAAGCATCGTAAATACTGTTCTAGATTTTGGTTCATGCGCTCAGTTTGTCCATTAGACTGTGGATGAAACGCCGATGAATGTGACAACTTGATCCCCAACCTTGAGCAAAAAGCTTTCCAAAACCTCGCCACAAATTGCGTACCCCTATCAGATACTATGTCAGACGGTACTCCGTGGAGTCTGACCACCTCCTTCACAAATACCTGAGCCAACGTCTTAGCATTGGGCAAAGAGGACAACGCCACAAAATGCGCCATCTTTGAAAAACGGTCAACCACCACCAGGATGACCGTGTTCCCTGCCGAGGCTGGCAAGTCAGTGATAAAATCCATGGAGATTTCTGTCCATGGCCTATTGGGTACCCCCAGAGGCTGTAGCGTGCCAGCAGGACGGGTTCGGGGTGACTTAGCCCTAGCGCACGTGATGCAAGCTGCCACGTACGAGACCACGTCCTGACGGATTTTGGGCCACCAGAAACGACGCGATACCAGCTCTAAGGTGCCCTTCACCCCTGGGTGACCAGCCAGTACCGAATCGTGGTGTTCCTTCAACACCTTAGGCCGAAGATGCAGGGGTACAAATGATTTGTTGGCGGGAAGTCCTGGTGGTACCTCCTCTTGGGCCTCGGCAATCTCCGCCTCTACCTCAGTCGTGAGAGCCGAGACCACTACCCCTTTCTGGAGGATGGGTACCGGCTCTTCCCGAGGTTCTCCCCCCGGAAAACACCTAGACAAAGCATCCGCCTTGGTGTTTTTAGCCCCGGGACGGTACGTCACAAGAAAATTGAAACGAGTAAAAAACAATGCCCAGCGAGCCTGCCTAGGAGACAGACGCTTGGCCGACTCCAGGTAGAGCAGATTCTTATGGTCGGTGATAACTGTGACCTGGTGAGCCGCCCCCTCCAAGAAGTGTCGCCATTCCTCAAAAGCCAGTTTGATGGCCAACAACTCCCTGTTGCCGATATCATAATTCCGTTCGGCCGGCGACAACTTCTTGGAGAAGTAGGCGCATGGATGCATCTCGCTCAAGGACGAGCCTTGAGACAGTACTGCCCCCACTCCCACCTCCGACGCATCAACCTCTACCACAAAAGGTTTAGACACGTCTGGTTGCACCAGAATGGGGGCTGAAGCAAAACTATTCTTCAGACGCACAAATGCACGTATAGCCACCTCAGGCCAGTTCGCCAGATCGGCACCCTTTTTTGTCATGTCCGTGAGCGGTTTGGCGACAGTCGAAAAGTGTTTTATAAATTTCCTATAATAATTCGCAAACCCAAGGAACCGCTGGAGTGCTTTCAGACTCTCCGGCCTCTCCCATTGCAACACCGCTTGCACCTTAGCGGTGTCCATTTTAAAACCAGCTGCGGACACAATATATCCCAAAAAGGGCAACTCCTGGACAAAAAATAAACATTTTTCCAGCTTAGCATAGAGCTGGTTCTCCCGGAGCAACTGTAACACCTGCCTAACATGCTGCAAATGAGTGTCCCGATCGCTAGAATAAATGAGGATATCATCCAGGTATACAATCACAAATCTCCCCAGGACATGAGCAAAGACATCATTAATAAAATGTTGGAAAACGGCAGGCGCGGTGGTCAACCCAAACGGCATAACCAGACTCTCAAAATGACCCTCAGGAGTGTTAAATGCCGTCTTCCACTCATCCCCCTGACGGACCCTTATGAGGTTATACGCCCCCCTGAGGTCCAGCTTGGAAAACCATTTTGCCCCCGCTACCTGGTTGAACAAATCCGGGATCAACGGCATTGGGTAGGGATCACGGATAGTAATCTGGTTTAACTCTCGGAAATCCAGACACGGGCGTAACCCCCCCATCTTTCTTCTTAATGAAGAAAAACCCCGCGGCTACAGGCGAGGACGAAGGCCGGATGTGACCTTTGCTCAGACTCTCCGCGATGTAGTCTTTTTGAGCTGGGAGATTACGGAGGACCCTACATGTAACCGACTCAGAGTGTAGGACCCCAATGTGGAGTTTCACCTCTGCCACAAACTCAGTAATCTCCCCTTGAGGGAGGGGAACAGCATTAATGGTCACCACCTGTATGGGGTGAGGAAGTTTTTCAATCCTAAACCCGGCGGTGTGTGCAAACTCCTCATCTATGAGATTGGTGGCGGAACCGCTATCCACAAACACTGATATAGGTAGCTCTCTGCCGGCGACAATAACCTTGGCAGGGAGCATACATTGAGATACCATCATGGAGGATATGCATACGCTCAGTTGGGTCTCCTCCATACCCTCTGAGCTTAACAGTTTTCCGCCGGTGTGACCCTCTTAGGTAGTACCGGGCAAACGTTAACATAATGACCTCCTTTACCACAGTAGAAACATGCTCCGGACTTCCGGACTCCCGGAGCGCGAGGCTGAACCTGTGCCACGCCAGCAATCTGCATAGGTTCAGGGGACTCATCTACTTCAACCACACCTGCACCTCTGTTTTCCCCCAGAGGTAGCATCTCCTGTGCCCCCTGACGAAAACGGCGATCAATACGTATCACCAAACTCATGGCAGACTCCAATGATGCCGGAGTCTCATACATCAGGAGGGCTTGTTTCACCCTCCCTGATACCCCATGAATAAACTGGCTCCGCAGTGCTGGGTCATTCCACTGTGTGTCTACAGCCCAGCGGCGAAATTCCGAACAATAGTCTTCTGCCAAGCGCTCCCCCTGGCGGAGGGCGCGGATTTTAGATTCCGCTAGAGCCAGTCGGTCAGGGTAATCGTAAATGAGCCCGAGGGCAGAAAAAACATTATCGACCGAATGAAATGTAGCAGAGTCAGGTGGTAAGGAAAATGCCCATGCTTGGGGGTCACCACTCAGTAATGACAACACCAGCCCTACTCGCTGGGCCTCATTACCTGAGGATATTGGCCGCATGCGGAAGTATAATTTGCAGGCCTCCCGAAATACGACAAATTTGCTGCGATCGCCTGAAAATCGTTCTGGCAGCGGAAACTTCGGCTCTGCACCGATACCTGCAGATGCCGTTTGCACCTTTGCTACTACCAGGCCCTGCTGCTGAACTGCCCCATTCAACTCGGAGACCTGTATGGACAGCGCCGCCAACTGGCGGGTTATGGAATCTAATGGATCCATGGACTCCTGAAAAAATGTGGGCCGATTATAATGTCACGGGGGCTTAGTTCAACTAAGGCTGAAATAACAGCCCCTGTTAAAAGGGCCCCTGTGGTGTCCCTTTACTAGAGGAAACCCTGTCTGACCCTCAACCCAGGGTTTTTGCTGAAGGTGCAAATGCCTGAGCCTCCAACCTTTCCTTATCTCCTGCTCAGCCCTGCACTTAACCCTCCACCCTCCACCCAGTGAGAAGTCACCACCAAAGCTCCCACACAAATAATGACAGACAGGGAGAACTTAAACTGCACTGCGCCGCACACACACAGGAATAAACAGTAATGTGAACAGGGCACAACTAAACACAAATATGGGAAGGAGAAAGGATAACGACGGATCATACGACACCAGATATGAATCTCTCTCTCTTGAACACCTCCACTCCAGACCGGAACCACTTGGTATGAAACACAAGCTATAATCGGCGACGCCCATAGGCCAGCATGACTATTTAAAGACCGTGGGCGTGACTAACCATCCAACCTGGTCTCCAGCAGGATTAACCCCCGAGAGCCTGAAGATCAGGCCGGCGCCACTGAGGCTATAGTGGCTGGAGGTGGAACTACCTCTGCCTGCCGGATGCTGTGGTGTGAACAGCGTCCGACATGACAATCAGTCCCAGAGGATCTTCACGCAGCGTTGGCTTAACATCTTGCTTGCCAAAACACCACAGGTGGCGTCACGAACTATCACATAAACTATATTACAAACCACCATTGATTTGGGTGCCCAGGGCCACGGACCAGGTCCCTGCCGCTGTGACACCTTTCCCCTTGACACCAGGGCTGTGGAGTCGGTAAGCCAAACCTGCGACTCCGACTCCTCAATTTCCCTTACTCCGACTCCAACTCCGACTCCACGACTCCGACTCCGACTCCCACACATATTGCTTATATTTAAGTGAAAAATTTATTGTAGTACAATGTGAACCTCAGACATTTAATCATTTTTATGATCCAATAATCAAGATATTTAGATAGAACAGAATATATATTGGTGTACTACCTGGTTTTCATTCTTTTTGGTACAGATACGATATGGATAGACAGATATGGATAAATGGATAGATAGAGCAGATTTCTAATCTGCTTTTGCTATTGAGAACATTATCTATGAGCTCAAAAACCTTTCAGGTGATGCAGTTTTTTAAAAAGATGATCAACTTTTGCAGCTGAAAAACGTATCCTCAAAAAACACAGGAAAAACGCTGTGTGTGAATGTAGCCTTAGATCAGGAATATAACAGCCATTTATAGGACATTTCATAACTTTCCCAAACTCCTATGAATAAATATTCAGCACATCCTGCATTGAATTACTGTACCCAATTTATTATATATTTTAGGAGTCGGAGTCGGTCCATTTTATACCGACTCCAACTCCGACTCCACCAAAATGAGCACCGACTCCGACTCCACGACTCCGACTCCACAGCCCTGCTTGACACCGGCCCGGTACCGAGTGCCCCACAGCCCTGGGAGGGCGACCCAATTGTACTTCTTGTTAGTGGTAAAATTTCTTTGATATGACTTGTGTTTATTTATGAAAAAAAAACGAAAATATGGCGAAAATTTTTTAAAATTTAGCAGTTTTCAAACTTTTTATTTTTATGCCCTTAAATCAGAGAGATATGTCACACAAAATACACTGTGGACGCTCTCTGGCCTATGATCCAGCGGTGTCCGTCTTTTTAGGCGTGCATAAAAACGCGATAGATCACAGTTTTGTGCACCTCTGAAAAGGACAACGCTGAAAAGAGGCCAGACAGTCCAGAGTACCTCTGCTGCCTCATTATAATGAATGAATCCCTCGGGGATTTCATCTGAAACACGTCACTCGGAGATTTAGGCTGGTTTCACATTTGCGTCTGTTTGCGCAGCGTTTCATCCGCATGCGTCATGTTTCCCTATCTTTAACATGGTGTACGCAGGGGTATGCGTTTGCATCAGTTCACATGCGTCTGCGTACGCATGCGTCGTTTTTCGGTGTGCGGCGGGGTCCGGCGAATGCATCATGTTGGATTTTTGGAAGCGGCAAAAATCCGTCAAATATGCGCAGTCATGCGCATGCGGATGAGTGCGTCAAATAAATGCATTACTGTTTATGGGAATGCATGCGTACACAAGGACATGCGTACGCATGGTTCGAAACGCATGCGTTTTTTACATAATCATGTCTGGGAAATGAGACACGCCCATTGGGTGTAGCTTATGTCAAGGAAATTCTCCGAACGCATGCACTGAAAAAACGCAAATGAATGCAAAAAGCGCATGTAAATGCAGCGTTTTTTCCCCATCATGCGTAAGCTGATACAGATAAACGCGGCAAAAGCATGCGTTTTGACATGCGTTTGCCCATGCAGATGAAACGCTACGCATACAAATGCTAATATGAACCTAGCCTTACATAGGAAACCCCAAAGTAAGCGTTCAGCATATAGCGCCAGATAAATGTGTTCCCAAATGTAAAATGTTCCCAACAAAAGCTTTAGTTGAATCCGCAAAAAATCAAGTTCCCACTCAGGTCCTTCATCTGTTAACGGAAATATAGAGTCTCCCACATTACGTAGCACAAAGGCTCTGGACAAGCAAATTGGCTCTTCGCCTCCAAAAAGAAATTCAGGAAATTCTACTCTCCCAAATTCAGATGCCCCCCTCCCTTCTGAGCCCCGGTGTGCCTAAACCACATTTAGCGTCCACATGTTTGGCATTTCTTTAGCGATCAGAGCTAGCCTTATTTGGGTGCATGTCTCCAGAAGCAAAAGCTGGGCATAACGTACTGGTCTCTACAATGGCAGATTTGAAATTTTCAGTCAACAGCATCCATTGCTGCTTGTTTCTTGAAAACACCCAAGGAGTCAAAATCGTCACTACACATGTTGATAAATTCCAAAAATGGTATAATTTCCAAAATGGGGTCACTTGAGGGGGGGGGGGATTCTGCTCTTCTAGCACATAGGGGTTTTGTATGTGGAGTCCACAAACTATTGTAGGAAAATCTGTTCTCCAGGAGTCAAATAACCCTCCGTCCCTCCCAAGTCTCGCCATGTGGTTATGCAATATTCTACAGTCACAAGAGTATTTCCACATTCAGCAGAAATTGTGTGACAAAAATATCTATTTTTTATTTCACAGTTCAACGTAGTAAAATTCTATGAAACACCTGGTTGTTCAAGGTGCTCACCACACGTCTAGATAGATTCCCTGTGGGCTCTAGTTTCCAAAAAGAGGTCACTTTTTTGAGGACGTTTCCATTGCTTAGGCACATTGGGTTTTCCTGAGCATGCTCGGGTGGTCTCCGAGTATTTTGACGGGCTCGGACGATTTAGTTTTCGGTGTCTCAGCTGCATGATTTGCGAGTTGTAGACAAGCTGAATACATGTGGGAATTCCCTAACAAACAGGCATTCCACACCTCTTCAAGCTGTCTACAAGGCAAAAATCATGCAGCTGAGACGACGCTCATCACTAGTGCTCTTCAAACGCGACATGGCGTCCTCTAATGATTCCAGACAATTTTGAGCTCGAAAAGTCAAATTGCACTTCTTTCGGTCCAAGCCCTGCCGTACACCCAAACAGTAGTTTTCGTCCACATATGGGGAATCTGCATACTCAGGAGAAATTGCCCAAAAATTTGTATGGGGCTGTTTTCTCCTGTAACTCTTGCGAAAATAAAAAAAAAATTGATGCTAAAAACATTTTTGTGGGAAAAAAAATATATTTTTGTAATTTTCACTGCTTTATTTTTAGCACCTGGGGATTCAAATTGTTCACCAGACATCCAGATAAATTCCGTGAGGGGTCTCTTTTCCAAAATGGGCTGACTTGTGGTGAACTTCCATTGTTTAGGCACATCAAAGGCTCACCAAACGCAACCTGGCGTCTGCTAATGACGCCAATTTTACACTCCAAAATTCCAATGACGCTTCTTCTCTTTTGAGCCCTGCCATGCTCCCAGACAGTAGTTTTCCAACACATATGGGGTACTCAGGAAACAATGCACAGCAAATTTTATGGTGCACTCCTGTTATCCTTGTGAAAATGCATAATTTTCAGCTTAAGTGAATATTTGTGAAAAAAAAAGTTAAATCTTTCATTTTTTTTTCCTTCCACGTTGCTTCAGTTCCTGTGAAGCCTTTGAAGGGTTAATACATTTTTTTTTTTTTGGATGTGCTTTTGAGGATTTTTGATGGGTTCAGTTTTTATAATTGTCACTTTTGGGTGTTTTCTGTCATGTGGGCCTTCTCAAAGTCACTTCAAATGTGATGTGGTCCCTAAAAAAATGATTTTGTAATTTTTGTTAGAAAAATGAGAAATCGCTGGTCAACTTTTAACCCTTCTAACTTCCTTTAAAAAAAAGTTTTAAAATTGTACTGATGTGCAGTAGCAGTGTGGCAAATGTTATTTATTAACTATTTTGTGTGACATAACTCTCTCGTGTCATATCGAACAGATTTTACCACTAACATGAAGTACAATGTGTCATGAAAAAGAGGCAGTCTCGGAATCAGTGGGATCCATTGAAGCGTTCCAGAGTTATTACTACATAAAGTGACAGTGGTCAGAATTGTATAATTTGGCCTGGTCAGGAAGATGAAAACAGCCTTGGAGGGTGAGAGGGTTAAGGTACTGTCACACTTAGCGATGTACCAGCGATCCCGACCAGCGATATGACGCGGTCAGGATCGCTGGTACATCGCTAAGTGGTCGCTAGTGAGCTGCCACACAGGCAGATCTCACTAGTGACATCGCTGGGGTCGTGGGTCGTTACTTACCTGTCACACTAGGCGATCCTGCGTCCTCCCGCCCGGCTCAACGCTCGTCTCTCCACACGAAGCTGACGACGAGAAACAGTCCTGGACGTTCTCGCGCGATCAGCGATAACCAGCGGGGGAGCGGGTCGTAGAAAAGTATCACACACAGCGATATCGCTAGCAATATCGCTATAACGTCACAAGTTATAGCGATATTGCTAGTGATATCACTTAGTGTGACAGTACCTTTAGGCTGAGTGCAGACGTACTTTTTGGCCCTGCGGATTTTTCCGCGCAGAATGGAAGAAATGCGCAGGTCAAATGACCTGCATTTTTCCTGCGGATTTCTTCCATTTTTCATGCGGTTTTTGTGCGGTTTTCCATCGCGCTTTTCCCCCTGCGGATTTGGTGACAGGGGAGATGGAAAACCGCACAAAAGAAGTAACATGCTGCGGATTTTGTACCGCGGGAAAACCGCGCGGAAAAATCCGCAGCATCTGCACAGCGTTTTTTTTTTTTTTTAGATTGATTTTAAGGCTACTGTACATCACAATGCAGAAATGCAACGTTTCTGCGCGGTAAAATCCGCTGCGGATCCGCTGCAAATCTGCATCGTGTGCACACAGCCTTACTCTTTGAAAAAACTGCAAGGACATCTTAGAAAAAAAAAAAAACCCTCTCATACCATGGGGATTTTGAGCTTGCTTTGACTTGTCCTCCTGTGGTTGATTTACCGTACTTCTTTTTTTTCGTTGCTGTGCAGGTTTTCGGAATGCCTTCCATAGTAGCTCATATAGATGGAAAGCCGGAGTTGTTTTTTGGATCCGATCGGTTTGAACTTTTAGCTCATCAGCTGGGTGAGTATATCAGTGTAGATAAGGTTTTATAGTGAATGTGTAATTTAATTAAATATACTGTACACTTATGTGGTGCGATAGCCGACTGGTCTCCTGCATGTCTGATTATTGCACTTTTACTTGTGGGATACTTTACACACAGCGAGATCGTTAGCAAGATCGCTGAAACGTCACAGGTTTTGTGACGCAACATCATTGGTGTCCTGCTGGCCAGCATGTATCGCTGTATTTGACGCCATAACAACGACGATGACCTTGTTGGCGACTCAGAAGCACGCCTATCAAGGTCTGAGTCATCAGAATAGCTGCTGTGTGACAAGGTCCCAACGACCGCCGAGGTCATTATACGGATCGCCGTATCGTTGCTGCGTTGTTGAGTAGATCTGCCTGTTTGACAGCTTACTAGCGACCATGTAGCGACGTACCAGCGATCCTTACCAGGTTGTATCATTGTCGGGATCGCTGGAGCGTCGCTATGTGTAACGGTATGTGTTACTTTATATTTTCGAATGTGTAATCAGTAAAAACTGTAGACAAAGGCACAACTTCTTTCATTGTAAATAACAATAAAAAACACTCTTGATTCAGTTTGCATAAGAGCTTAAAAGGATTATCCAGCACCTCTCACTTCTGACTAAAGAAGCACTTCCATCAAAATTTGTATCCTCTTAAAGGGGTTGTCTAGTCCAAATCCTTAAGTCTGCAGTCACTGTGTGTGGCTGCAGACTTATGAATTCCCCCAGCGCGCGCACTGTGCACTGCGGGGATTCATCGGTTTGTGAGCCGGGACTGGAGAGTATGTATGTGTTATAAGGGTACGTTTACACGTACCGTAATCGCAGCGCTTTGGACAGAGCGGAGAACTCGCTCCGCCCAAAGCCCCACCCCCTTCTGTCTGCGCCGTGATTCCAGATGTGCTCATTGAACACATCCGGAATCGCTGCATCGTATACATAGAGTAGGTGGTTTACCTTGCGGAGACTGAGCATCTCCGCAAGGTAAACCGACATGCTGCTTTCTAAAAAGACACGCCGCGTGTCCTGTCACCCGCATATTCGGACGCATAGTGGAGACGGAATTTCATAAAGTCCCCTCCTCTATGCTGTAACATCTTGCCGCTGCGGATTAAACGCTGTGCAGCGTTCAATCCGCAGGAAATCCTGAATGTTTCTGCTACATGGAAACTCACCCTCATTACTCCCGGCCAGTGGGTGCAGCCTCGCCCCATACACTTGTCAGGAATGAGACCGAGCGCACTGGCCGGTCGCGTGATATTATATAGCATCTGAATACTTTCTGTACCCACTGCGTATATATTTTTTGTGACGCTTTGTGAACATACCCTAATACTGAAAACACATTTCTTCTGTCCTATCTTGCAGGTGAAAAATGGCTGGGACCTGTGCCACAAAAATCAAGGCTGTGACAACCTTGTCAGAAACAGATTACTAAAGCAGGAGTTATTAATTGAACTCGTACATAAACAGCATCCCTAGAGGTTATGACAGTGCTGGGCCATTATAAACTGATAATAGTCACTGTTTCTGCCTTATTTAATAAAGTCTGTCTAAATGTTTGTAATTCATTTTCTTCTTTTTAGGTAACGCTATAAGGTCACACTTTTGCTGCCATTGGTTTTTTTGGTTTGTTTGTTTTCCTAAAAAAAGCAAAAAAAGAAGTGATCCTAATACTACTTCCTGTAATTTTTGTAGCATGTAAAAACCGGTCTGTACAACATCCTATGCACATTTCCTTGATCTGCTTCTTCGGGTGTTAGAACATTCCTGAAATGATATGATACACAGTAGTAACAAAAGTCATGGCCACGTCTTCTAAGGCCTCGTTCACACGTTCAATATGTTACATCAATATTTGGAAGCCAAGACCAGGAGTGGGTGAAAAATGCAGAAGTGGTGACGTGTTTCTATTATACTTTTCCTCTGAGGGTATGTGTGCACACCGTCAGTAAACGCTGTGGGTTGGACGCTGCGTACTTGTGCAGTGTCCATCCCGCAGCCTCCAGATGTTACAGAATAGTGGATGGGTTTTTAAGAAATGTGTCCAGAGACGACCCCAGGCTTACCTGCCGTGACTGACATGCCTCATGTCTCTCCAGACCGCAGCATGTCAATTTCACCCATACGCTGCGAGTCTGAAAAATTCAGTGAACACTTGCGGATTCGCCTACGTTCAATACATTTCACTGCTTTGGACGCACGACCAGTTCCGGATCGTCTGCACATACCCTGACTGTTCCACTCCCAATTTTGGCATACAAATACTGATGAAACATACTGATCGTGTGAATGTGGCTAAAGAGATCACCAGGGCTGATGGCTACTACACTGTGGTCCAAATTATTATGCAAAAAATATTTCCTCATATGTTCTCTAAATTACCTATATGAATTGCTGTCATTGTTATTTTCCAGTCATCTAATATTCTAGTATAATTGCAATGTTTTTGAACAAACTGCCTATGGAAACAGTATATTTTTAAAAATAAGAAACACTCAAAATGCATGTTCCAAATTATTATGCACAGCAGAGTTTTCAACCTTTTTATTTTGAGCAAAAAAATGGTGAATTGTGAAATTATAAGCATTATTACAAAATGAAATCTAACAGTTTTCAAGTCAAAACTTTATTCTAGGTGATGTTACATTTGCACATATTACCCCTTGTTGGAAAGAAGCTTCTGAACTCTCTCGTCCATTGAATTTATCAGTTTTTGGATGGTTTGTACTTCAGTTGTTTTGCATGTGGACAGAATACCCTCCCAGTATTGTTGCTGAGGCTAGTTTCACACTAGCTAAGCCCCGCCCCCTGCCGCGCCTCCGCCGGTAGCTCCGCCCACCGGCGCATGACGCTGCATGCGCTCTGCGTCCCCTATCTTTATCACTGGGGGAGCAGGCCGTGCGCAGTATGCGTTTGGCGGCGCATGCGTCCTTTTGACGGTGCGCCGACCTGCGCCAAACGCAACCTGCTGCAGTTTGGTTGCGTCGGCGCACCGTCAAAAAGGCGCATGCGCCGCCAAACGCATACTGCGCACGGCCTGCGCCCCCAGTGATAAAGATAGGGGACGCAGGGCGCATGCAGCGTCATGCGCCGGTGGGCGGAGCTACCGGCGCGGCAGGGGGCGGGGCTTAGCGGCGGCCGTGCGCAGGCCGTCGCTGCGCTCATAAACGCTAGTGTGAAACTAGCCTTAGATGTGAACTGCCTCCCGCCATCATAGACACTCCTTTTGATGATGCTCCAGAGGTTCTCGATGAGGTTGAGGTCAGGGGAAGACGGTGGTCACACCATAAGTTTGTCCTCTTTTATGCCCATAGCAGCCAGAGATGCAGATGTGTTATTTGCAGCATGAGACGGTGCATTATCATGCATGAAAATGATCTTGCTGCGGAAAGCACGGTTCTTCCTCTTGAACCATGGCAGGAAGTGCTGTTTTAGAAACTCCACATAGATTATGGAGTTCATCTTTACCCCTTCAGGGATCCTAAAGGGGCCGACAATCTCTCTCCGCATGATTCCAGCCCAAAACATTACTCCACCTCCTCCTTGTTGGCGCCTTAGCCGTGTTTTCATGGGGTGTCCATCAACCAGCCATCCTCCACTCCATCCATCTGGACCATCGAGCGTTGCACGGCACTCATCGATGAACAAAACAGTTTGGAAGTCAGTCTTCATGTATCGTTTGGCCCACTGGAGCCGTTTCTGCTTGTGTGCAGTGGATAGAGGTGGTCGACAGGATGGCTTACGCACAGCTGCAAACCTCTGAAGGACCCTGCATCTTGTTGTTCGGGGGACGTAGGAGGCACCAGCAGCTTCAAAAACTTGTCTGCTGCTATGACGAGGCATTTTTGCAGCTGCTCTTTTAACCTGATGCAATTGCCTGTTGGAAAGAGTCCTCAATTTTTCCTTATCAGCACGCACACGTGTGTGCTGGGAATCAGCTACATACTTCTTGATTGTGCGATGAGCACGATGAAGTGTCTTGGCAATGTTGATTGTAGTCATGCCTTGGCCTAAATACTCCACAATTTGTTGCTTCTCAGCAGCAGACACATTCTTTTTCTTTCCCATTTTGGCAAAAGATGTAGGCTGCTTAATAATGTGGAACAGCCTTCTTAAGAAGTCTTGCCTTTATTTGGACACACCTGCCAAACTAATTTGCACAAGTCTCTGCAATTGCTTTCAGTGATATAAAGAGCCCTGACACACATCACCATCAATGAGTTTAAATGACAAACAAAACAATTCTAACCTTATCACTCCTAAACTCTTTTTGCATAATAATTTGGAACACAGCTTATGCACATCATATGTAGGAGTCTGATGATTTTCCAGAGCGCAGGAGCTGGAGAACGTCTCGGTCAGTAAATCCCGAGATGTTTTTTATCTCGTCGCTCAGCATCAGCTGCTTATTGTACAGAAACCATCTCATGTGAGATCAGCAATAAAGATCTGGCAGAAGTCAAATGTAGCATAAAGCAAACCTTAACCCTCCCCGGTATCTCCAGCTTTATAGTATAAATTACTGTTATTATTCATAATTAAGATCATGCCATTATCTTCCATGGAACTTTAAATAAGACCAAATTCACACGTCACAGATTTTTTTGCTGATCTGCGAGGCGGATTCTGCATCACAAATCCTCATCAATTTACAGTAAAATATAGGTAAGTGGGTTTCTTCTCAAAATCCCAGTGACGCGTTGTGGAAAAAAATCTAGAAAATAAAAGCAATGTGCGGATTTCAAAACTGCAGCTTGTTCGTTAATTGGTAGATTTTCATTGCAAATTTCCCCCTATTCAATGCTTAGTAAATGGAGTAGGATGACGCCAGCAGTCACATCTCATTCTGTAGGCAGATTCGCTGCGGATTTGGGACCAAATGTGAACATAGACTAAATGTACCAATGCGACCGTACCACTGGAAAATGGAGCAGAATATTGTGATATGGTCAAAAGAGTTTAACAGATTGGGGTATTGTTACTCACCTCTCCCAGCACAGGCCTGACCGCCTTCTCCTAGGGTCACATTTCTCTAGAGCTTTTGTGTACCTGACTTAGCTCAGCTCCAACCAGTAGACTCTTGTCTTGTATAGACATACACAGCCCTGCCACATGCCCGTCTAGACATACACAGCCCTGCCACATGCCCGTCTAGACATACACAGCCCTGCCACATGCCCGTATAGACATACACAGCCCTGCCACATGCCCGTCTAGACATGCACAGCCCTGCCACATGCCCGTATAGACATACACAGCCCTGCCACATGCCCGTCTAGACATGCACAGCCCTGCCACATGCCCGTATAGACATACACAGCTCTGTCACATGCCCGTATAGACATACACAGCTCTGTCACATGCCCGTATAGACATACACAGCCCTGCCACATGCCCGTATAGACATACACAGCCCTGCCACATGCCTGTCTAGACATACACAGCCCTGCCACATGCCCGTCTAGACATGCACAGCCCTGCCACATGCCCGTCTAGACATGCACAGCTCTGTCACATGCCCGTATAGACATGCACAGCCCTGCCACATGCCCGTATAGACATACACAGCCCTGCCACATGCCTGTCTAGACATGCACAGCCCTGCCACATGCCCGTATAGACATACACAGCTCTGTCACATGCCCGTATAGACATACACAGCTCTGTCACATGCCCGTATAGACATACACAGCCCTGCCACATGCCCGTCTAGACATGCACAGCCCTGCCACATGCCCGTATAGACATACACAGCTCTGTCACATGCCCGTATAGACATGCACAGCCCTGCCACATGCCCGTATAGACATATGTAGGGTCGGTGGTGGGGTGCCGAGCTGGGGGGGGTGGTCCTACTTTTGTACCGCGCAGAGATGATAACAGAGACTCGATGAGGCAGATTCTGGGTGCAACAGGTCCAAGTTTATTTCATTACTTGCCGTCCGCCTGACGGCCTCCGCAGCACACCGCACGTTTCTTCACTTATCGGCCCTCCGTTTCCAGAGCCGTTTACACACCGTACTTTTACAATAGGGACGTACATATGCGTACTGTCCCTCCTTCACTTGTTCGACGCTCCTGACAGGTCCGCCACTGTGGCCGCCCTAGGCCCAATAACCAACAGCGCTTTCACTGGTCAGTCGTCGTGTCAAATACGGTATATGGCACTCACTGCCTCGTCTCTTCTGCGGTATCTTTCCTGTCAGGACCACCCCCCTGACGTTTCCTCTCCTCAGTCCCCCTGGTCGGATTCTCCTCTCTCCTCAGTCCCCCTGGTCGGATTCTCCTCAGGGCACACAGACTGGCGAAGTCCTCCTGTCACCTGGGCTCCCCCTGGGGACTGGAACTTTCTGGAACCCTCCCTCAGTATTTATAACTTCCCCGGTTCCTTGAAACTGTCACTAACTGTCACCACGCCCCCCATGACCAACGGTTTCTAAAGCCCTAAGCTGCTGTAAAGTCCTTTGCTCACACTCCACCCTGCCATCTAATGGTCATCCCAAGGTACTGCACATCCACTACACTTTTCTAGTTGTTTCCCCACTGTAATCACTGTCTCCTACCTACACTGTGCAAACCTATCTTTCTTCACTCTGACTAGTCCGTCCGTCCGTCAGGTCACCTTCCCTACACTCCCCCTTCCTTTGTCCATTGTCGTCCTCGACAATCGTCATCCCTGCCTTCGTCGTTCTGAATCTACACCTACATTCTGTTGTCGGACCAGAAGTTGAGCCAAACCCACTATCTGCGGGGGCCGAACCATACTGGGAGCACTATGCTCTGAGCAGCCTACTGCTACTCACCAGCGCGCACGCCACATGACAACGTCTTTCAAATTGGGCAAGGTACACCCGTATTCTCTCTACGGCGTGTATCTTTCCCCTACTGTTACCTTTCACTATCCGGTACGCCATGATCGAGGCCACTCACCTACCAGATCATTGCCGGCGCCCGCCTTTCCTTCTTCAGGGGTGTCCGTGGTGTCGGGGACCTGACCTAGGACGGCTGTCTTTCTCACGTCTTCCAACTCATTTTCCTTCTTTCAATTACATGTCATGGTCGGCGTCCCGGTCTCCCAGACCTCCTCAACTCTTAGATCCCTACCAGATCTCACACTTTCCTTTGGTCCCGCAGACCTTCCCTTACCCGGACCTGTTGCATTTTACTTTGCATATTATACATCATACAACTTTATAATAGCACAAGTACCCATTTTTTTATAATTTTTTTTTTTTCCATTTTCTCTTACTTTTAAAACCAAAATATAACATAACATTGCATTTCCTCTTTCTTCCTCCCCCCCTTCCTTGGACCTGGACACTCCTCCACTTTTCCGTATCCCCGTTCTGTCAGGTAAACATATTTTTGTATATAAAGAACATAGAAAGAAGAAAGAAAGAGAGAGAGAGAGAATATAGTTGCATCAGTTAAACAACAACAAAACTTTTTTCTAAATGCAACTGTCCTTATAATCTGCACAACGGTGCATCGAACTCCTGACAGTCTATACCACTCTCAATGGACAGAGGTGAGGGCTCCACGGGGATACTGAGGGTGTCCATTCAAGTCCTCTTCTTTTCCATGACGGCCTCTCCTTGAGTGTGGAGCAGGTTCCACACTTCCTGCTCCCGGGCCTTTTTCTTCCTGATCACCTCCGCTTCCCACACGGAGGGAACAGCACGGGCCCTGGAGTCCGGTGGGCGGGACTCCGCTGAAAAAGACCGCAAGACAGAAACGGCCGAAGATTTCTGCGGCCCAGCAGCCGCTGGGGTCAGGTGGCAAATGGGGAGAACCGGGTCCTCGGGGGCTGGAATCACAGGGCCCGCTAAATCGGTCGCAGCCGACTCCAGCAGCGGCATAACCGCGGCCTCAGGACAGGCCGCATCCACTACTTCCAACGGAGTCGGAGTAACGGCCGATTTCAACAATGCAGCTGCTATTAGCAGGGAAAGCGCAGCAGCATCTTCTTTGGGTGAGCTCTGCACTGGTGACTCCGGGCGGGGTAGTTCGGGGACATGAGCGGGGACCTCGCTCAGCTCTGCATACACCACGGGGCCCGTGGTAACTAGGCCTTCCGGTGCGCAGGGGGCCGCGTGCTGCAGCAGAATGGTGGGGGCCGCTTGCGGAGGCACTGGTAGGGCCGGGGGTACTCTCACCTTCCCCGGCGCTGCGGCCTCCGTTTCATCATCACGCAGTTTCCCCCGCAGCCTCCGTTCCTTGCTCCACTGTCCTGCGGGCCTTCCCTCCGGACTCGGGGGCTCCGCTGAGAAGTCCTCTGCTGGTATTGGTGGCAGCCGTTCTCGCTGACTCCCCTCAGGCTCCGCTCCCCGGCTCAGCATCCCGCTGCCTGCCCGTAAATCTGAAGATGACTTCTGATGCAGCTCCATCTCTCGCCGCCATTGCCACTCTAGGCGGCCGATGCCCCAACACCCGCAGCATCTCATACCGTCCGTTGGGCAGCACTCGAATGGCGTCAGACAGCCGCAGCCAAGTTTTTCTTCTGTGCCACTCCTACTGCTGGGTGGGGCGTTGGCAGACCTTTCCATCCATCTGCCAGGGTCCAATATATGGAAACGTCGGTCTCCGGGCATATATTGCTTCCTTTTGGGGTACGTTGGAGGGGGTCCCAGTCCATTCTGAACAACTGCAAACACCCGGACCTCTCCTCTGCGCTGAAGTAATACCGCCATCTTGGGCAGAATCAGCTACTGCCTTGGATCCTCTGCAAGCAACACAGATCCGACACAGCGTCCCAATTTGTAATCCACAGGTCAGTAATTTTTAGTCCACAGGTGTTTATAATCCGAAATAGAGCAGTCCAAGTTTTCCTCAGTCCTTCAGTTGCAGGCCTGCCGCAGAAGATAGCGTATTAGCGGCGGCGATCCTGCCGACTACGCCAAATGTAGGGTCGGTGGTGGGGTGCCGAGCTGGGGGGGGGTGGTCCTACTTTTGTACCGCGCAGAGATGATAACAGAGACTCGATGAGGCAGATTCTGGGTGCAACAGGTCCAAGTTTATTTCATTACTTGCCGTCCGCCTGACGGCCTCCGCAGCACACCGCACGTTTCTTCACTTATCGGCCCTCCGTTTCCAGAGCCGTTTACACACCGTACTTTTACAATAGGGACGTACATATGCGTACTGTCCCTCCTTCACTTGTTCGACGCTCCTGACAGGTCCGCCACTGTGGCCGCCCTAGGCCCAATAACCAACAGCGCTTTCACTGGTCAGTCGTCGTGTCAAATACGGTATATGGCACTCACTGCCTCGTCTCTTCTGCGGTATCTTTCCTGTCAGGACCACCCCCTGACGTTTCCTCTCCTCAGTCCCCCTGGTCGGATTCTCCTCAGGGCACACAGACTGGCGAAGTCCTCCTGTCACCTGGGCTCCCCCTGGGGACTGGAACTTTCTGGAACCCTCCCTCAGTATTTATAACTTCCCCGGTTCCTTGAAACTGTCACTAACTGTCACCACGCCCCCCATGACCAACGGTTTCTAAAGCCCTAAGCTGCTGTAAAGTCCTTTGCTCACACTCCACCCTGCCATCTAATGGTCATCCCAAGGTACTGCACATCCACTACACTTTTCTAGTTGTTTCCCCACTGTAATCACTGTCTCCTACCTACACTGTGCAAACCTATCTTTCTTCACTCTGACTAGTCCGTCCGTCCGTCAGGTCACCTTCCCTACACATACACAGCCCTGCCACATGCCTGTATAGACATACACAGCTCTGTCACATGCCCGTATAGACATACACAGCCCTGCCACATGCCCGTATAGACATACACAGCCCTGCCACGTGCCCGTATAGACATACACAGCCCTGCCACGTGCCCGTATAGACATACACAGCCCTGCCACATGCCCGTATAGACATACACAGCCCTGCCACATGCCCGTCTAGACATGCACAGCCCTGCCACATGCCCGTATAGACATACACAGCTCTGTCACATGCCCGTATAGACATACACAGCCCTGCCACATGCCCGTATAGACATACACAGCCCTGCCACATGCCCGTATAGACATAGCCCTGCCACATGCCCGTATAGACATACACAGCCCTGCCACATACCCGTATAGACATACACAGCCCTGCCACATGCCCGTATAGACATACACAGCTCTGCCACATGCCCGTATTGACATACACAGCCCTGCTACATGCCCGTATTGACATAGCCCTGCCACATGCCCGTATAGACATACACAGCCCTGCCACATGCCCGTATAGACATACACAGCTCTGCCACATGCCCGTATAGACATACACAGCTCTGCCACATGCCCGTATAGACATACACAGCCCTGCCACATGCCTGTATAGACATATATAGCCCTGCCACATGCCCGTATAGACATACACAGCCCTGCCACATGCCCGTATAGACATACACAGCCCTGCCACATGCCCGTATAGACATACACAGCCCTGCCACATGCCCGTATAGACATACACAGCCCTGCCACATGCCCGTATAGACATACACAGCCCTGCCACATGCCCGTATAGACATACACAGCCCTGCCACATGCCCGTATAGACATACACAGCTCTGCCACATGCCCGTATAGACATACACAGCCCTGCCACATGCCTGTATAGACATATATAGCTCTGCCACATGCCTGTATAGACATACACAGCCCTGCCACATGCCCGTATAGACATACACAGCTCTGCTACATGCCCATACAGACATACACAGTAGTGATGAGCGAATGTGGTCGGATAACTTGTTAGGGTACGTTTCCACATAGCGCATTCCTTGCGCTTTGGACGGAGCAGAAACCCCACTCCGCCTAAAGCCTCGCCCCTTTCTGTACACGCGGTGATTCCGGATGTGCTCATTGAACACATCCTGAATCGCCGCAGCGTATCCATAGAGTAGGCTGAGCGTCTCCGCAAGGTAAACAGACATGCTGCGGTCTAAAAAGACGCACGCATGTCCGGATTAGTGGGTGTGTTACCCGCATATTCGGACGCATAGTGGAGACGGAATTTCATAAAATCCCCTCACTATGCTGGATCATCTGCGTTTGGAGGCGCGGCGGACGCCCCTGCCACGCCTCCTCCAGTCAGCTCCACCTATGGGCGCATGCCGCTGCATGTGGCCCGCTTACCCTATCATTAGCATTGGGTACGCATGTGTCATTTTGATGGTGCAGCGACGGCACCAAAATGCAACACGTTGCGCTTGACGCGGGTCGCCGCACCGTCAAAACGACGCATGCGGCGGCAAACGCATACCTGCGCACGACCTGCGGACCCAATGCTAAAGATAGGGTAAGCGGGCCACATGCAGCGGCATGCGCCCATAGGTGGAGCTTCATGGCGAGTGTCCGCTGCGCCTCCAAACGCAAATGTGAAACCACGGTGCGGCTGTACGCAGCATCCACAGCAAATCCTGAGGTAATGCAGCCCATGGAAACTCATCGGTAGTCAAGCACGCTTACCGGAGTATTTGGGGAGTGCTCGTATGTTACGCTGAGTCCTCGCTGCTGCAGGTTTTGCGATTGTTATACACAGCCTCAACACATGAAGGGAAGTCAGGCAATGCCAGCATGTGTTTATTCTCCGGAGCAGCAGTCCCATGTCAGTCACGGGGGCGCCCGTGGCGCTGGCTCAGTCATGGCTCGGAGACCACAGAGCTGTAGCCGCACCCCGGCCCTGACTGACAGCCCCAATGCAGAGTCTCAGTCTGGGCCACGAGGCTGAAGCCGGTTTCTTATTCCCTTCTTGTGTCAGGGCCTGGGCCGCAGTTTGTTTTCTCCCCGCAGCGTTTATAGCGTTTTTCTGTGACAGGTTCTCTTAACACAACTCCAAACTTGTGACCTCCATCTACCCCGAGCTTGTGCAATAGTGAAAGCTGCCAGCAGATGGCAGTGATGGTCTTCACTATCAGCAGACCTCAGAAGGTCAGACATATACAGGAGGCGGGAGGACAATGCTGTCTCTTCCCACAATGCTCCCTGCAGTGTAAGCAGCAGACATGTCTAAGAGGAAGGTGCTGGAGCTGTTCTATGATGTGGTCTCCCCCTATTCCTGGCTGGGCTTCGAGGTGAGAGGTTTTGTGTACTGCGGCACATAATACGTCACGGAGAGCTCTTCGCAAGGTGTCCTGCATAGCGTAACCTGTATAAAGAATCTCTTAAAGGAGCCTTCCCTGTCTGTGGTGCCATCCAAAGCATTGACCTGCAATGAAGATTCTGTAGCAAAAAGCTACGATCGAATTACCTGTGTCCTACACGAATAGTGCGGGGTCTGTCGTCACCCTGTCCATGCCCCCTGTCCCACCATAGTGCGGGGTCTGACGTCACCCTGTCCATGCCCCCTGTCCCACCATAGTGCGGGGTCTGACGTCACCCTGTCCATGCCCCCTGTCCCACCATAGTGCGGGGTCTGACGTCACCCTGTCCATGCCCCCTGTCCCACCATAGTGCGGGGTCTGTCGTCACCCTGTCCATGCCCCCTGTCCCACCATAGTGCGGGGTCTGACGTCACCCTGTCCATGCCCCCTGTCCCACCATAGTGCGGGGTCTGTCGTCGCCCTGTGCACTGCCGCCCTCCCACGCGTAGTGCGGGGTCTGTCGTCGCCCTGTGCACTGCCGCCCTCCCACGCGTAGTGCGGGGTCTGTCGTCGCCCTGTGCACTGCCGCCCTCCCACGCGTAGTGCGGGGTCTGTCGTCGCCCTGTGCACTGCCGCCCTCCCACGCGTAGTGCGGGGTCTGTCGTCGCCCTGTGCACTGCCGCCCTCCCACGCGTAGTGCGGGGTCTGTCGTCGCCCTGTGCACTGCCGCCCTCCCACGCGTAGTGCGGGGTCTGTCGTCGCCCTGTGCACTGCCGCCCTCCCACGCGTAGTGCGGGGTCTGTCGCCACCCTGTCCAGTACTCCCCCGTGCGGAGTCTGTCGTCGCCTTGACAGCGCGTCCTCCACGTGTAGCGCGGGGTCTGTCATCGCCCTGATAGCGACCGCCCCCCTCATGCGCACGTAGTGTTGAGTCGTTACCCTGTCCACTCTCCCCAGTACGGGGTCTGTCCTTCGGCACCCAGCACACCACGCTTTTAGTGTGGGGACTATTGCCCTCTCTGTGCCCTCAATTATTATTATTTTTTATTTCTTATAACTATGGGTCCTGCGCCGCCTCCCTGGAAACATGGCGATAGCTGTATGTGAGAGCACGAGTGGGTGAAACCCGGTGACACTTTATTTCTACTACTCAGTCTGGTAAAACACGTATTGGGGAATTGTAGTGCTGTTCCTCATTATGTCACCACGTCTACATTACACTCTGTAATAAGACTCTGCTTATCTGGAAATGGATTACTATTTGTCAAATTCACATTTACAAGACTGGAACTTGTTTCACTTGTCCTGTAGGAACACTGTGGTGCTCAAGGATTACTGCTGTGGAGTGCAGGGTTATTTATGGGCATTGTTCATTTTTGTGTTCTTCGTATGTGTCTGTACCTGACCCGTACAATCACACCTATGAGCTATCCTTTCATTTGCTCGAGTGAGGCACCATATAACCCCTTGCCTCTAATAGCCGTACATACGTGATAATACAGGTGCAGCTAATCGATTGCCGATATTCTGCCGCAAGGACTGGGATGGAAGAAAACTCCTTACACTCCACCCCGTATGCGCTTCTGCCAATAGTGGCATCTATGCATTTAGAGGAAGGGGGCTCCATCTTCCACCCATTTCACCGATCTCTAGTGACATTGGATTGCCACAGCAGCTGAGGACGTAATAATGGCCCTAGGGGTTGCAAGGTCTAATAAAATGCTCTTCAGCATCATGACCTCAGGCATAATTTGTCGCAATGCGAGGAAGCTCCATCGAGAGAAACATATAAATGCTATGAGTCTTTTAATGCGGCGATATATTTTTTTAAAGGTTTTTGGAATATTAGTAAAACATAGAAATTTAATTTTGCTGCTACTATAATTATACTTGCCTCCAGAATAAAGTTAAAACGTTGTATTTTTATTAAAATAATGTAAAATTGCTGTTTTACCTAATGTGTATTTTTTTTACAGGTACTGTTACGTTACAAGAACATATGGAATGTAGATATTAGTCTTCGCCCTGGGTTCCTTGGAGGACTAATCACTGCATCTGGTAAGTTACTCTGGAAAGTAGAGCATGGAGTGGACAAGTATCCGGCATAAACAATCCTTTATTGCGCAGTGGTCCTCACCGGCTAGGCCATCAGTTTTATAGACCCTTTTTTCCTTATTAGGCTGGAGTCACACTGCCATAATTCTCCTGCTAGAATCGCATCGTAAAACTTGCCATGGCCGGCACCTCTCCTGCCCTGAGCTTGACAGCTGCATAGTAATCCATTATGCTGTCATGCTCAGGTCTGGAGAAGTGCCGGGCCAGTCCGTGAAGTGCGGTGGCAGTGTGACTCCAGCCTTACGGTGGTTTCCCAAATTGCTTTTTTGGTGGAAAAGGGGAGGAACACCAATGCAATTGTTGATGTTGCAGTCAAATTTAAGTGGATTCTCTTTGTTGGATCCATTTTTGCACTGTATCAATACATGGAAAAATAAAAATGATGCATACCCATGACCTTATAAAAACTCCATGTAAATCTGGAGCAAGAGTTGGGATTGGGTTTTGTCGTGTGAAATTACCAAAGCTTTTCCCATCCTGGATTGGATTAGATCTTGTCCTAATTTTTAAAGGGGCAATAGATAAATTAGAAGTGGGGTATCCTCATGCCCTATTAAGCCCAAATGTCCATCACAGAGGAAAATCTACTCTGTGACCCAGAACAACAGCTCCTGCCCTGGCAGAAGCATCACATCAATGAATGGTTGGCTCGCTAGGATGAACGTCCCTGGTGACGAAAGCTGAAGACGCTGCTGAACTGCTGCATGTGGTTGCCCAGTCAGAGACATAATCAAACTACAATGTGAGGATATATCAAAATACCAGAAATGAGTTTGTTTTTATTCTCAAACAGGTAACTCCGCACCTGCCATGGTTCCAAATAAAGGAGCGTACATGTTTCAGGACTTGGAAAGAATGGCTGAGTTTTATCAAGTTCCTTTACGGCTGCCAAGTGACTTCTTTAATGTTGTTATTAAGAAAGGTTAGTTTTACTGTCCTTCACTCCAATAGATAGTCCATTGGGTGCAAAATCAAGTCAATTCATTTTGATTGCAGTCATAATGGATTCTTAGTAGATTTTTTCATTCTGTTATTATTGCTTGTTTATTAATATGAAATAGAATAGTATAATGTAGCATTCTGCCATAGGTTTCATGGGGTAAAAGGTGTCCTTTGCTCTGTTGGATTCCTGTTATTAGCAATATAGGAAATGGGATAGTAATCTGTTTAGCACCAGCTCCATACAGGAGCGGCAATCAGGGGCTATAGACTCTAATGAAAGTCTGTGACATGACTTCACACCTCCTAAATCGAGCCCAAAGTTGTTGAAGAGGAATAGATTTGCAGCCCCTTTATTCTAGCCCTGGTACGCAGACTCCCACTAGGGCCGGGGTCACACTTGCAAGTGCAATGTGAGAAACTTGCGCGAGTCTCTCGCCTCAATACCTGACACTCCCGACAGTGGCATAGAGAGACATGCAGCCGCACACTCACGTTTCGAGTGCCGGGTATTGAGGAGGGAGACTCGCGCGGCTTTCTCGCATTGCGCTTGCAAGAGTGACCCCGGCCTAACCATAACTTCAGTCATATATCTGACATGTCTGAAGTCCTTTCTAACAGGAGGGGCAGGGCTGTGGAGTCGGAGTCGGTGCTCATTTTGGTGGAGTCGGAGTTGGAGTCGGTATAAAATGGACCGACTGCTATAATTGCGTACAGTAATTCAATGCAGAATGTGCTAAATATTTTTTCATAGGAATTTGGGAAAGTTATGAAATGTCCTATAAATGGCTGTTCTATTCCTGATCTAAGGATACATTCACACACAGCGTTTTTGCTGCGTTTTTTGTGGATACATTTTTCAGCTGCAAAAGCAGATCAGATTTTTAAAAAAAACGGCATCACCTGAAAGGTTTTTGAGCCCATAGCTAATGTTTTGAATATCAAGAGCAGATTAGAAATCTGCTCTATCTATCTATTTATCCATATCTGTATCCATATCATATCTGTACCAAAAAGAATGAAAGCCGGATAACACACAGACTAAAGGTACTGTCACACTTAGCGATGTTCCAGCGATCCCGACCAGCGATATGACGCGGTCAGGATCGCTGGTACATCGCCAAGTGGTCGCTAGTGAGCTGCCAAACAGGCAAATCTCACCAGCGACATCGCTGGGGACGGGGATCGCTACTTACCTGTCAGACGCGGCGATCCTGCGTCCTCCCGCCCGGCTCCACGCGTCGCTCGTCGTCACAGCAGGAAGCGCCGCAGGAAGCTGACGACGAGAAACAGTCCTGAACGTTCTCGCGCGATCAGCGATAACCAGCGGGGGAGCCGGTCGTAGGTAAGTATCACACACAGAGATATCGCTAGCAATATCGCTGCTACATCACTAGTTATAGCGATATTGCTAGCAATATCTCTTAGTGTGACATACCCTTAACACTTCCTGCCAGGCAAAGGAGGAGGAAAGAACGTCGCAAAGATCATTAACAAGATATTTTGTAAGTGACAAAGTTACTGTAACAATGACAGCAGATATGTCTAAAAGACAGCTCATACAGCTTGTTGTGAAGGACGGTGTACCATTATCACTATTTGCACGACCAGCTTTTACAGCTCTTAATGGAGAAATGGCCCCCAAACTTGGTGTTTCTCTGGAAAGAGAAAGTATTAGACAATTAGTGATTGAAGAAGCCCTTATACAAAAGGAAGATCTTAAAAAGACTCTTAAAAGACGCTTCGTGTTTCTTAAAATGGATGCCTGCACACGTCACAGAGTGAACTATTTTGCCATCTATATTCGATATGTTTGTGGAAACAAAAATTGTTACCAACACGCTGGCAGTAAAAGATACTAAGGCCGGGGTCACACTGGCGAGGAATACGGACGAGTGAGAGGCGTTAAAAGCACGCATTACACACGGACAAATGATTCTCTATGGGTTTGCTCCCAACACCCGTATATTTCTCGGGTGTATTCTACGGTCCGTGCCAATCGCAGCATGCTGCGATTGTCAGCGTACTACGCCCGTAATACGCCAATGCAAGTCTATGGGTGCGCTAAAACTACGCATTACACACGGACCAGATGTGTGACTTGCGAGAAATACGCGCCCGGTGTCTTTACAAAAGCCGGCGAGAAATACGCACCCGGTGTCTTTTACAAAAGCTGGCAATTCATTGCGCTATACAGTAAACTCACACTGACAGGTTTAATAAAGAAAGAATAGATATATACACATAGAATATATATATATATATATATATATATATATATATATATATATATATATATATACATACATGTCATTGTGACAAATATATATATATATTTCACAGAGTTCTTCATAGCAGAATAGCCTCTAATTCAATTGCCGGCTTCTATCAAATCATTCCCCAACCCGACATGAAATGACACATGGTTTACATTCAGTAAAGCATTTAATTTCATTGCCCTATAGTGGTGGCTAATGGGTTAATGTCACCATACGATTGTAAGTTGACATTAACCCTTTGTTAGATTAACCCATTCGCCACCGCTACAGGGCAATGGGAAGCCCACGCATTTTTTAACAACGAATTAACCCCTTAAAATAACAACTACAGCTCCCAAATTTTACACACAAACCCTCATCTAATTATTAGTCAGGGACATAGAATGTGTGTATATATATATATATATATATTTGTCTCAATGATGTGTGTGTGTATATATATATATATATTATATACATTCTATGTGTTTATATCTATTATTTCATTTCTGTTAGAAACCCTGTAATAGGGCTCCATTATATGTTCATTTTGCAAGGCGGCGAGAAGATCTCGCCATACTGATTGCATACAGATGCCATACGGATTACATACGGATGCAGACATGAGCAAAATACGCAACCACACCTTGCTTACGGATGACATACGGAGCACTATTTAGGGGTCATTCATCCGTATTACGCATGTAAACTACGGACAGTATTTTGCGTCGGTTAGTGTGACCCCGGCCTAAAGCTCATCACAGTAGCCAGTTTCTCCAGGCCTTAGTGAAAAAAGTTCTGCAAGATTACAAACTCAAAAAAGAACAGGTTCTTGCTATTGTAACGGACAATGCTGCAAACATGATAAGTACAATTACACTGATGAATGAGAGTAATGAACAACAGCTAGAAGAACATTTAGGATTCAGTATGTTTGAGATGGAAGGCCACAGTGCTGTTCATGTAACTGAGGAACAAACAGATATTACAACAGAAGAACAGCAAAATTATACTGTAGAAATAGATGATCTTGTTGAAGCTGCTTCAAAACACTTTCATATTCATCACATGCGCTGTGTTGTGCACACGCTGCAGCTGGCAATAAGAGATAGTCTGCAAGAGGGACATGCTGGAAATCTGATTGGAAAAGTGAGGAAATTGGTTATTGCCGCCAGAACCCCTAAAATTGATTCCATCTTGAAGAGACGTCCTGGAAAAGAGCAATTGTTGATCAACTAAAACCGTTTCTTATAGATATGGCAAACCCTCAGGTAACCCTAAATGAAGGTCAATGGACACAGGTGGCTGAATTGAAGGAATTGCTTAATCACCCATTTACCGTGACTAAAAAATTACAAGCTGAGGATTTAACTCCTGGCATTTTCAGAAGGGAGTGGAAGAACTTGCCATTTTGCCTGTCCCAAAGAGGAGGTTTAATCGCAGATGGCATTTCTGCTTGAATGAAATGGAGAGACACAGCTATTGGGAAATAAAAATTTTCTGGCAGCTGTTTATGTGGACCCAAGTCATCGTATACTGCTTGATGATCAACGGCTTACTAAAGGAAAAGAAGCTCTGACTGAGGTAGCAGTTAGGATGAGTGGCCTACAGGAGGACTGCCAGGCGCAAGAGGACTTGGGTCCTGACAGTGCTACTGCTGCCATATCTTCATCCTCATCAGATGAGGAGTTTGACTTTGACAAGTATTTGGATGATATGGAGCAGGTAAAGCGTTGCTGCAAGGAAAAAGATTTCACTCTGTCTCCTAGAGCAAGCAGATTGACCATATTTCAGCAAAATGTTTCACTTGCTGTCAAAGAAATAGAAAAATTCAACTGTTCATCAAAACTGACTGTGCATGAGGCAATTCCTTTATACTTGGAAATTGTTAGAGATGCTGCCCATGTGGTTACGGCTTTGCCTCCAACCCAAGTTAGTGTAGAGAGGTTGTTCTCTAGCCTTAAAATTATTAGGTCAGATTTGAGGTCATCTATGAAGGAGGATCTGATGGAGGCAATTCTATTTCTTAGAACAAATTCATAGACTGCACAAATGTTATTTAGTATGTTTTTGTTGAAACTGGTTTTTGCCACTTACATAGTTTATTATAGTGATAGATTACATATATATATTGTAATCTACATACATTACACTATGTAATATTGATTACATATATATATGTAATCGCTATTACATAGTGTATTACGTGTTTACAATTTATTATTTTTTTGTGTTCTAAAGTTGTATTCCAATAAATATTATGTTCTATCTAAATATCTTGATTATTGTATCATAAAAATGATTTAATGTCTGATGTTCACACTGTACTACAATAAATTTTTCACTTAAATATAAGCAATATATGTGGGAGTCGGTGTAAGGGAGATTGAGGAGTCGGAGTCGCAGGTTTGGCTTACCGACTCCACAGCCCTGACGAGGGGTACAATTTTTGGTGAAAGATTGGTGTCCAGAAAATGGTATATACTGTGTCCAGCACTTTCTTTTCTCTACATATAAAAGTAATTAGGTAAATATCACAATAGTTTTACATATGCAAGAATTATATAAACCATAAGTGTTATTAAAGCACCCTAGCGTTCTTTGCCTTTTTCATTGCAGTGATGGAGTGGTGCTTCTAATCTAAGGTCCCTGCCCTCAGTATTATACTCACCTGCCGTCGTCTTCTTTTTATCACTACCGCTTAGGTCGGTGTTTGTGATCTGCCGGATTAATCCGGTGTTTGCCTGATGAGCCGGAAGTCACTTTTTAATGTAAGTCTGAGCCTTGTTCTGGCTCTCACAGACTTACACTGAGAACTTGTGACTGATATTTCTGACTGTTGGTCAGTCAGAGCAGCAGTCACAAGATGGCATCGCAGGACCGGAACAGCTCCAATTAAAAGGTGAAGACGGTGTCAGGTGAGTATAATACAAGGGTCAGGGACCTTACATTAGTTGCACCACTCCAGCACTGAAAAAAAAAAAAAAACTCTGTTGTGGTGCTTTGAAAAAAAGAGTATTATAACTGATGCAATATACTGCGCTGCTGCAATCCACTTAAAAAAAATATATTCTCTCTTCCTTCAAAAGTTAGTCTTTCATATTTTTGGCTCCACTTTACAGGGAGCCTTTCAGCCATGCGGTTTGTGACAGCTGTGGATATGTCACATCCAGAGTTCCTCGAGGAGGTCTCCCGGCAGTTGTGGCTGCGGATCTGGTCTGAGGTTGGTGTTGCATCATGTGCTTTCTAAGATCCAGTCCATAGGGCTCAATTCACTTTACTTTTATGATGTTAATAGAAAAAGAAACTTTTGTCTTGTACCAGTTAAACTGGAATCATCAGTTATCAGCGTTATAAGGAAATCGCTTTATTTAAAGGGAACCTGTCAACAGGTTTTTGCTGTGTGATCGGAGGAAAGCAAGAAGTAGGGGCTACAACACTGAGTTTAGCGATGTCACTTGTTAGGCTGTGTGTTTACTTACAATGAAGGTTTTATTACCAGGACATTATCATTGCCTAGGCAGGTGCTCACATGCCTACTAGATCGACAACTCACCCTCATCTGACGAGCAACTCACTGTCAATAAACAATGTAGATCGAGAACTGTGGTGTGGACGGGGGGCAGCTTTCTGAGCTCTGCTACATCTAAGAACTCTGTGTCACAACTGCTGCACCCAGTAAACTAAGTGACACATTGTTGGATTCAGGGTCTCTTTTCCAGCATTGTGCTGCTCTCAGATGAGGTAGTGAAAATCTGATGACAAATTAACTTCAATAAAAAAATATTGTCACACAAAAATGCACCAATTTTTCAAATTATTGAAAAACTTATGAGGAAAACCTCTATTTTCAGTCTTTTTTTCTTTTTTTTTTTGCATAGATTCAATTTGTTCCCTTGTGCCTTTGATCAGTCTGATTTACCTGCATTTTTTGTTACAGGATAAAGACATCACAGAACCAGAGAGCATACTTCAGGTAAGAATAAAGCCTCCTGTAATTGGAAATGTTACAGCCTGTCTTCTCTATGGTCTGCCGCACCTCCCGATGCCTCTGATTTCACGGGGAATTTTGTTTTATTTTATTGTATTTGTGTTCTGAATTAAAATCCACCAGATGTCATACAATGGAAGTATTCTGTCATACGGCAGTATAAAGTTGTCTATGTGGCTTTCTATATTTTTAGCTTGTGTGTAACGTGGTTGTTGAATTGTGTAACTGTCAATGATTTAATGTACTCATCATTTACTGATTTTCCGCCATATGTTTTATTATTTTTATATTCACACCACAAAAGAAAGTAAGCATTTGTAGGCATCTTCTCGGAAGTTCTAGATCATTTATTTAGTTATTGAAATGTAACACAACTTTTTCTAAAATCTTTCTAGTATCTTCAGTCCCACTGGATTGTAAAGGGCATTTGTTAGTAGAATCAACCCTTCTAAGCCGTTCATACGAATATACTGGTCATAGAAGATCCTATCAAATCAGTGGCGGACATACCGCATGTGCATCCGGTGCGGCTGCATCGGGGCCCGGAGGTGGAGGGGGCTAATAATGAGGGTAATCTGGACCGTTTCTCCGGCATCGGGGGGGCCCCTGGCCAGATTGCCCTCATGTGCAGTGGGCAGGGAGCAATCCCTGCAGCTCTGCTGCCTTTAGAAAAAATGGCAGCGAAGCGGAGCTGCAAGGATCCGTCCTGCTTCCTGCCCGCACTTCCTGTCAGTCACGCGGCTGGATGATGTTATCATTAAGCACGCGGCTGTGCTGGAGAGAGGAAACTGACGGTGATGCTGTGGGAAATGTGCCAAGAGGGTGAGTGGTGCTCTGTGTGCGTGTGTGCGCGCGCGTGCAGCGTCTACAGGTGGGTGATGCTTTAATTGTGTGTGTGGAGGAGAGGGCAATGATGGTGGTGGAAAGAACAATGATGGGGATAGTGGAAGAGGATGATGATGAGAGTGGTGGGAGAGAACAATGATTGGGGTGTTGGAGAGGGCAATGATGGAGGTGGTGGGGGAGAAGGCAATGATGGAGGTGGTGGAAAGGACAATGATGGGATGGTGGGGAGAACAATGGGGTGTTGGAGAGTGCAATGATGGAGGTGAAGAGGACAATGATGGATGGGAGTAAGGGGGACTTATAATGGTCTTATGAACAGGTGGAGGGGAGAAGGACATAAGATATGGATGTGAAATTAATTTTCTCGTGGAGAAGGGTGCTAAGCCTCTGATAGCGTCCTCCCCCCCCCCCCCCCATCTCACAATTCAATGTGATGCTATCGGGGACTTAAAATTTGCTTGTACTTGTGCTTTGCTTGTACTGTAAAACCTTGCATATATTCCGTGTGCACATAGCCTTACAGGTAAGGCCTGTTTCACATTTCCGTTTGTTGCCATCAGTCAAAATCCACCGTTTTGCAAAAAAAACAGATCCGCCATTTTTTTTGGCGGATGGTTATCCGTTGGATCCGTTTTTTGACGGATCTGCCAAAATTTTGGCGTCCGCTGACTTCAGTGGACGGACAATGAAACGTTTTTGTCTGCGGATAGCAACGGATCCGCCATTCGTTATAATGGTCGCCTATGGGCGGCGGATCCGTTGCCATCCGTTTTTTGACGGACCGCTTTTTGACACTGAGCATTCCTGGAAGAATTTCCTTGCCTGAAACTTATTTTTCTCTCTCTCCCCTCTCTCTCCTCGCTCGCTTTCTCTCTCTCTAGCTCGCTTTCTCTCTCTCTAGCTCGCTTTCTCTCTCTCTAGCTCGCTTGCTTTCTCTCTCTCGCTCGCTCGCTTTCTCTCTCTCTCTCTCTCTCGCTCGCTTTCTCTCTCTCTCTCGCTCGCTTTCTCTCTCTCTCTCGCTCGCTTTCTCTCTCTCTCTCTCTCGCTTTCTCTCTCTCTCTCGCTCGCTTTCTCTCTCTCTCTCTCGCTCGCTTTCTCTCTCTCTCTCTCGCTTGCTTTCTCTCTCTCTCTCTCGCTTTCTCTCTCTCGCTCGCTTTCTCTCTCTCTCTCTCGCTTTCTCTCTCTCTCTCGCTCGCTTTCTCTCTCGCTCGCTTTCTCTCTCGCTCGCTTTCTCTCTCGCTCGCTTTCTCTCTCGCTCGCTTTCTCTCTCTCTCTCTCGCGCTTTCTCTCTCTCTCTCGCTTTCTCTCTCTCTCTCGCTTTCTCTCTCTCTCTCGCTTTCTCTCTCTCTCTCGCTTTCTCTCTCTCTCTCGCTTTCTCTCTCTCTCTCTCGCTTTCTCTCTCTCTCTCTCGCTTTCTCTCTCTCTCTCTCTCGCTTTCTCTCTCTCTCTCTCGCTTTCTCTCTCTCTCTCTCGCTTTCTCTCTCTCTCTCTCGCTTTCTCTCTCTCTCTCTCGCTTTCTCTCTCTCGCTTTCTCTCTCTCTCTCTCTCGCTCTCTCTCTCGCTTTCTCTCTCTCTCTCGCTTTCTCTCTCTCTCTCGCTTTCTCTCTCTCTCGCTTTCTCTCTCTCTCTCTCGCTTTCTCTCTCTCTCTCTCTCTCGCTTTCTCTCTCTCTCTCTCTCGCTTTCTCTCTCTCTCGCTTTCTCTCTCTTTCTCTCTCGCTTTCTCTCTCTCTCGCTCGCTTTCTCTCTCTCGCTTTCTCTCTCTCTCTCTCTCTCGCTTTCTCTCTCTCTCTCTCTCTCTCGCTTTCTCTCTCTCTCTCTCGCTCGCTTTCTCTCTCGCTCGCTTTCTCTCTCTCTCTTGCTCGCTTTCTCTCCTCCCCCACCTGAGCGTGGGACGGGCCCCACGGGGAGCACTCTCCACCCGTGCCTCTAAAACAACCACTCTTTCCCTCAAAGCCAATCCGTCCAGCAGCTCCTCCTGACAGGAGCTGCTCCAAACACGTCCTCTCACTTCCCCTCCCTCTGAGGGAACTCTCCAACTGACTACAAATCTCCCGCTCTTTTCCTAAGCTCCGCCCACCTCCCTACACTCTTTATGAACCAAGCAGGGGCCATAGAGGGTGTTCTGCTGTTCTAAGTGGGTGTGGGATGCAGGTGTGGAGTGTGGTCAGGTGTCCTCATCTTACCTGGTCGTGGCATACCACACCTCTGGGTGAGGTGCAGTACCTCTGTGGCTACTGGACCCGCAGGGGCGCCACATACTCACTTATTACGTATAGCACAGTCCCTTAGTATATAGTGTACTCACTTATGTATAGCTCTGTCCTTAGTTACATAGTTTCCTCTTTTATTATGTATAACACTGTCCCTTATTATGTACCATCCTCTCTAGTTATATATGGTGCCGTCCCTTATTATATAGCTTCCTCTGCTGTAATGTAAAGCAGTGTCTCTTGCATAGTCTATTCTTGTTATTCAAAGCGCCCTCTTTTATTACATAGTCCCCTAGCTTAGATATAAAATGACTGCTGATGGAGGAGCCGGTGACCAGACCAGTCCATCAGCTCCTCCATTAGCAAAGAAGTTTTCCCGTGGTACATCAGCCGTCATTGCATTATACATCTAACAAGAGAGGATGGTATGTAATAAAGACAGGGCGCACTATAAATAATCTGATATGTAAGGGATGGTGCTGTACATAACAAGAGAGGGCACTGTGTAATAAGGGACGGCGACATACATAATAAAGGAGACAATGTAAGATATATACATGTATTTGTGTGGCTATATATAATATCTCTGTAGTTTTGTCACCATAAAAGGAGGGGGGCCCCAAGCTGTTAGTGTCCGCCCCTGGATCAAATGATGCCCTGATAAGCCGATTCTCGTATACAAATAAACTGAAAAAGATTTCTGTGCCCGATTAATTAGGAGGGTTGAACCTAGAGACAGATGCCCTTTTACTTTTGATTTTCTGCTCCAAAAATAATTTACTTTATTTCATTGTTTTATTTTTTTAATTGTTTTAACTTTTTAGGCTGCTAAGAAAGCTGGAGTGCCTGAAGACCTGGCTAAAAAATTACTGTCCACAATCACCTCACCAGAAATCAAGAATAAGCTGAAGGAGACAACAGACAAAGCTTTGACATATGGGGTAATTATGAGCATTGTCAATGTTAATTTTTCCTCTTTGTAAAGATATCACAATGTCCAAAAGTTAGTATTTTGTTAATGTTGATAGATATGTATGGGGTACTTCTGTGTTTTTTTTTCCCCCTGTTTTTTAGCTATATAAAATATATGAAGAAGCCACCAGCCACACACAGCGCTGTGTAAAAGTCATACATACAATATGTGCCTACACTATGACTATACCTTGACAGGAGTGCGATATGTGACTTTGAAATCTAGGGCCACATTTGAGGCCCCCCCCATACATTATTACTTGTATAGAGAGCATGGCTTACCTTGGAGCTTCGGTGCCACCACCCCAACGTGCGTTTCGGCTACAATGTCTTCTTGGGGAGTCAGAACCATGCTCCTATACAAGTTATACTTAATATTCCTCTTGCAACTTTTCAACATTTGGTGTGTTGGTTCCTTTCTGGTTCACTTAGTGTCGCTTACTATTTTGGCAACACCTGATCGCACCATGCACACGTGTTTCTCCTTTTACATATTTGTGTATCATTACCTTCAATGTTATTATGTAGCTGAGTTGCCTCCTGCTTCTGGGCCATTTCCTGTCATTATCTATTTTATTGTATGCTCTTTTTTTATAACCTTTGATCTAATATAAATTACCTATTAATCTTACAATCTGGTTTTTGGGTGCATATTTTTCTTTATATGCTCTTCCTCTTTAAAATGGTATTTGAATAACAATAAGTTGTAATTTATTTGCTGGATAGGTGATGTCTTTTAGATTGGCAGAAAAAGGGGGGGCTCTATGTCCAAACGCCAGAACAGTGGACTCTTCCCGTATTCACTCCAATGAATTGAATAGGAGCCGATCTGCCATTACACAGTGTACGGAGCTGCGCTGCTACAGCTCAGTGCAATGTATATCTAGAGCCGGTAATTATACATGATATCCATAATGGAGGTTAGGGATAGGTCGTCAATACCAGATCGGTGAAGGACTGACATCCCATTGATCAGGTGTTATCAGCTCTGGCATTAGCTACATATCAATAGTGCACTAAGCTGAAACAGCGTGGCTCTGTACACTGTGTAATGGCAGATCAGCTCCTATTCATTTAATTGGAGTAAACGTGAGCGGAGTCCACTGTTCTTGCCATTGGGCGTAGAGCTCCCCAATCTAGAAGATGCCACCAATGCGGTAAATAAGTGATAATTTGATCTTACCTGAATACGTTTTTGTAAAGGGGCAACGTGCTGTCAAATCTTAATATCCCATGAACTTGATAGCTTTAAAAATAACAATTAGTTATCAATTCTCCCACGTCACTCCAGTTATGCCTCTCCGCTCCTCTGTCAACATGGCTGCAGCAATCACATCAAGTGTACTGTGTGTGTGTGCGTGTGTGTATGTATGTGTGTGTGTATATTTGTTTGTTTTTATTCTACACATGA
Organism: Dendrobates tinctorius; assembly: GCF_039654945.1. Classification (NCBI taxonomy): domain Eukaryota; kingdom Metazoa; phylum Chordata; class Amphibia; order Anura; family Dendrobatidae; genus Dendrobates; species Dendrobates tinctorius. The sequence continues at coordinate 32,361,836 of NW_027361823.1, forward strand.
AATTCTGCTGCCTCTGTTATAAACCCTGTGCTTTCCTCTGCTAGCCATGGCCAGATGTAATGAACACAGACCTGATTGCTTTATGTCTATATAGTATAATGTGTCCTGTTAACGTTGCATTCATATTTTAGCCTCCATCGATTGTGTTTTTTGTTTTCTTTCATTGCTGTGCAGGCTTTCGGAATGCCCTCCATAGTGGCTCATATAAATCAAAAGCCACAATTGTTTTTTGGATCTGATCGGTATGAAATTTTAGCTCATCAGCTGGGTCAGTATAATCAGTACTACAGTAGTATAAGTCGTCTTTTTTATTGTTTTTTTTTGTCTTGATGTAGTGAATGGACTATGTGATTAACTATATTGCACATATATGTTTTATTGGCCGGCATGTCACTCATTGTTCCACTGCTGTATAGCAGCTTTTTACATATTTTACAGTATACTTAAACATCATTTTGCTGTAGATTTACCAATATGGATGGCTGCAGGTAAATCACTTTAAATGAAGATGTAAAAAAAAAAAATTCATAGATGTTACGTCGCCCCCTACTGGCACCAAGGAAAATTACACCATAGGTGAAATTGTTTTCAATATGGATTTTCAACATGGGTTTTATCACTGCAACGAGAAATCAATGGTGAATCTGCAGCTTGTAATACCAGGGAATTCTGCTATGTATTTGTAGTGGCAAAATCTGTTGTGTGAACTTACCTTAACATTGAGTGTTTTCCAATGTCTTTTTCTTTTGTTTTTGTTTTTTGTTTTTTTTCCCCAGGTGAAAAATGGCTGGGTCCTGTGCCACCAAAATCCCAGCTGTGATGACATCATCGGATTGAAAGTAGTAAAAGCAGAGATACCAATGTTGTATTACTGTTTCTACACATATCATGTGCACCAACATTACCTCTTGCTATAGTGAATGTATAAGTAAACTGTACACAAGTTGAAGTCACCACCAAAGCTTGTTGTTATAAAGATGGACCATAAAGGGTTAAGGACCTATAGCTACCACCGTTTATGCCTTAATTAATAAAGTCAGTCCTTGTATTTGCATCGTCATGGCTTTGCTGTGCATGTAAAGGTCTATAAGGTCACACTAGCCTTGTGCTACCTGATGAAAACTATTATGACAAAACCTCATGAACTGTACTAAGTGTGTTTTCATGAAAGAAGGTGACTGTGATACTGCATGTATTAAGGGGTTTGCACAGCATCTATCCATACAGTCAGACCTGACAATATTTCCATGATCTCCAAAACGGGCATGTGTATTTATTTCCTCTATACCTCAACTGAATTGGTTAAATGTATCATAAGGCTACATTCCCACAATGGAAAACCAAAAGAAGAAGCCCCGAGACCCAAGTTAATGATTGCAAGAAAAGCGTTTAAGGACAAAAAGGTGTCTATAAAGTCAAAATACCTTTATTAACTAGTACGGTAAGTCGTGGCAGAGAAGACGCTCACAAACAACATATTAATCATATATTATAAAGACACAGCAGCAGTCGGTATAGAGGAATGGTTATTACTCACAGATAATGTGCAAAAGGTGAAAAAGTACATGTGTAAACCTAATTGTGCACAACTTATTCCTCAGCGCCACTTTTTAACGATGCTGAGAAATAATGTTATAGCGTCGGAAAATCTCAGGAGTTTCGGCTACAGGGGGTAGCAGACACCCTGGAGAACATGATTCGGGTTGGTCATGTCTGGGTGTCAGATCTGTTTGACAGCTGACGCCCTGCAGCAACACCCACGATCAATGCTAGCATCGATCGCGGGCACTTAACCCATCTGATGCCACTGTCACACCGGCATAGATGAGCATTGCGCAGGGAATGAGTTCTCTGCCCGCTTCCATCAGGACAACGCGATGCAAAACTGTCCCACTAGTTAACCCCCTCAGTGAACACCTTAAAGGCAAAAAACAATGCTTTATCATCATACCACCAATCAAAAAGTGCAATAGAAAGCGATCAAACAGACAAATGTAAATTAAAATGGTACTGCTGAAAAAGTCATCTTGTTCTGCAAAAAAACAAGACGCCATCCAGCTCCATCAGCAGAAAAATCAAAATGTTATAGCTCTCAGAATAAAACGATGCAAAAATAATTATTTTCTCTTTAAAATTAGTTTTTATTGTGTAAAGGAGCCAAAACATAAAAAAATATAAATTAGGTATCGCTGTAATCGTACTGACCCAAAGAATAAAGCTGCCTTACCAATTTTACCACACGTGGAACGGTATAAAAAAAAATCGGAATAGAAAGTGATGAAAAAATGTCATGTACCCGAAAATGGTACCAATAGAAACCTCAGCTCGTCCTGCAAAAAACAAGCCATATGATGACTGTCGGCTGAAATATGGAAAAATTATAGCTCTCAAAATATGGTGATGTAAAAACTAGTTTTCACAATAAACGGCATCTTTTAGTGTGTGACAGAAGCCAAATATAAAAATCAGATATAAATCTGGTATAACTAATCGCACCGACACGAAGAATAAAGTCGCCTAATCACTTATACTGCACCAGGAAAGGTGTAAAAAATAAAATCAATTCTTCACATGCTGTTGATTTTTCATTCTGCCTCCCAAAGATTTCAGTAAGGCTCAGCGCACATTTATCCTGCACTCTGCGCTGAGTGTTTACACCGGGGTTTCCATGTAAATCTCTGAAATACGTAATTCACACGGAACCTCTGGCGGAAGATTCCCTATAATGAGGCAGATAGAGGCACTGTGGATGCCCTCTGACCTGTGATCTGGCAGTGTCTGTCTTTTTAGGATTGCATGAAAGTGCCGTCGGCCACAGTTTTCTGAAAAGGACACCACTGAACAGAGGCCAGACGGAGTACAGAGTAACTCTACTGCTTCATTATAGTGAATGGATCCATCAGGGGTTTCATCTGTCACGTCACTCAGAGATTTAGATGTAAACCCCAAAGTAAGTGCTCAGCATATTGCACTGGATAAATGTGATAATAAATTTTATAGAACTTGTTCCCAATAAAAGCTTCTACTCAATCCACAAAAAAGCAAGCCCTCACTTAGTTCTGTCATCTGTAAATGGAAATGTAGGGGCTCCCATGTTACTGGTGGCACAAAAGCTCTGGAAAAGCAAAATGGCTCCTCACCCCCCAAAAGAAATTTAGCAAATTCTATGCTCCCAAATCCAAATGCCCCCCTCCCCCTTCTGAGTCCCACAGTGTGCCTAAATCCCATTTAGTGCCCACATGTTTGGCATTTCTGTAGGGATGAGAGCCCGCTTAATTTACAGGTGCATGTCTCCAGAAGCATGAGCTTGGCATACCGTAGTTGTTACCAGGGCTGTGGAGTCGGTAAGCCAAACCTGCGACTCCGACTCCTCAATTTCCCTTCCACGACTCCCGACTCCAACATATATTGCTTATATTTAAATGAAAAATGTATTGTAGTACAATGTGAACATCAGACAATTAATCATTTTTATGATACAATAATCAAGACATTTAGATAGAACATAATATATATTTATTGGAATACAACTTTAGAACACAAAAATCTGTAATAAATTGTAAATATGTAATACATTATGTAATATCGATTTTTTTTTTTTTTTTTTTTTTTTTTTTAATATATATATATACACAATATATATAAAACACTATGTAATAAACTATGTAAGTGGCAAAAAACAGTTTTCAACAAAAACATACTAAATAACATTTGTGCAGTCTATGAATTTGTTCTAAGAAATAGAATTGCCTCCATCAGATCCTCCTTCATAGATGACCTCAAATCTGACCTAATAATTTTAAGGCCAGAGAACAACCTCTCTACACTAAATTGGGTTGGAGGCAAAGCCGTAACCACATGGGCAGCATCTCTAACAATTTCCAAGTATAAAGGAATTGCCTCATGCACAGTCAGTTTTGATGAACGTTTGAATTTTTCTTTGAGAGCAAGTGAAACATTTTGCTGAAATATGGTCAATCTGCTTGCTATAGGAGACGGAGTGAAATCTTTTTCCTTGCAGCAACGCTTTGCCTGCTCCATATCATCCAAATACTTGTCAAAGTCAAACTCCTCATCTGATGAGCATGAAGATATGACAGCAGTAGCACTGTCAGGACCCAAGTCCTCTTGCGCCTGGCAGTCCTGTAGGCCACTCTTCCTAACTGCTACCTCAGTCAGAGCTTCTTTTCCTTTATTAAGCTGGGGGGCAGAACCTCATACTGTTCCGCAGCATCTCATACTGCACACCTCAGCTGCTGCAGAACCTTATACTGCACACCCCTACACTTGAAAATAAAGCCTGCACCTTAAGCTGTGGTGAATGCAGTCTATTTATTCCAACTATCAATTGATGTTACTGAAGACGAGCAATGCCTGTCCTGGGTGTCCTTTTGGGCAGCTATGAGGTGTACCTGACTGGTGATTAAAAATAAAAGTGTTAGTCTGTGCTATCCGGCTTTCATTCTTTTTGGTACAGATAAGATATGGATAGACAGATATGGATAGATTGAGCAGATTTCTACTCTGCTTTTGCTATTGAAAACATTATGAGCTCAAAAACCTTTCAGGTGATGCAGTTTTTTAAAAAGCTGATCTGCTTTTGCAGCTGAAAAACGTATCCTCAAAAAACGCAGCAAAAATGCTGTGTGTGAATGTAGCCTTAGATCAGGAATAGAACAGCCATTTATAGGACATTTCATAACTTTCCCAAATTCCTATGAAAAAATATTCACATTCTGCATTGAACTACTGTACCCAATTTATTATATATTGTCGGAGTCGGACCATTTTATACCGACTCCACCAAAATGAGCTCCAACTCCACGACTCCGACTCCACAGCCCTGCTTGTCACTACAGCGTACTGGTCACTACAATGGCAGTTTTCAGTTTCTACTCAGCAACATCCACTGCTGCTTGTTTCTGGAAAACACCCATGAAGTCAAAATCGTCCCTACACCTGTAGATAAATTCCCAAAGGGGCATAATTTCCAAAATGGGGTCACCTGAGGGGGGATTCTGCTTTTCTAGCACTTAGGGGCTCTGTATATGGAGTCCGCAAACTATTCTAGGAAAATCTGCGCTCCAGGAGGCATATAGCACTCCGTCCCTCCCGATTCTCTCCGTATGGCTAAACAGTATTGTACAGCCACATATGGGGTATTTCTACATTCAGCAGAAATTATGGGACAAATTTTAGTGCCATTTTTACTGTTTTCCCAGTATGAAAATGTAAAATTGGGATATCACAATTTTTGTGGTAAAAATGTAAATTATTTTTTCTTCACTGCCCAATGGTATAAAATTCTGTAACACATCTGTGATGTCAATATAATCACTGCACCCCTAGATGAATTAATTGAGAGGTTTAGCTAGTAAAATGGGGTCACTTATGGGGGTTCTGCTGCTCTGGCACCTCAGGGGTCCTGCCAGTGTGACATGGCACCCTCAAACCAGTACAGCAAAATCTGCATTGTAATATGGCGCTACTTCCCTTCTGAGCTTTGCACTGTGTCTCAAAAGTACTTTTCAACCACATATGGGGTATCGGTGAACTCAGAAGAAATTGCACAACAGTTTTTGGGGTTCATATTCTCCTGTTACCCTTGTGAAAATACAAAATTTGGAGTTAAAAAGATTTTTGGGGAAAAAAATTTGATTTTTTTTTATTTATCACCACCTATCCCATAGTTGGGTGATAACTTGTTCTCACTGCGTGACCCCTTTAAAAGAATTTTGTCAGCACACAATAATTGTTCAAAACAAGCAGTGGACCCTTGGTGTGGCCAGACATTTAAGGGGGTTGTCCACTACTAGGACAACCCCTTTTTAAATGTTTGGCCCCAAAAAAATAATAAAGCCTCCCTCTGTTCCTGCAGTGCTGACACTTGCAGTCCGGGGGCTGTGATGCGGAGGAATGACACGTGATGTCTTTCTCCACCTTCGGACAAACAACATGAAGAGAAAGTTCAGGCTGCAGCTGAATGCATCTATCCATTTTCTCCTTTTGCCCTTGTGAAAATACAAAATTTGTAGCTAAAAAAAGATTTTTGTGGGAAAAATGTGATTTTTTTTTTTTTTTAATTTTCATGGCTTAACGTTATAAACTTCTGTGAAGCACCTGGGGGTTTAAGGTGTTCCATACACATCTAGATAAGCTCCCAAAGGGGTCTAGTTTTCAAAATTATATCACTTGTTGGGAGTTTCCACTGTTTAGGCACATTATGGACTCTCCAAACGCAACATGGCATCCGCTAATTATTCCAGTAAATTTTACATTCAAAAAGTGAAATGGCGCTCTTTCCCTTCTGAGCCCTGCTGTGTGTCCAAACAGTAGATTTTCCCCCACACATGGGTTATCGGCATGCTCAGGAGAAATGGCAGAACAAATTGTATGGTCCATTTTCTCCTCTTACCCTTGCAAAAGTAGAAAAAATTAGGTCTAAAGGAAAATTTTTGAGAAAAAAAGTACCGGTAAATGTTTATTTTTTCCTTCCACATTCCAAAAATTCTTTTGAAGCAGCTGAAAAGTTAATAAACTTCTTTAAAGGGAACCGGTCACCCCCTCCAGGCGATTTTAAGTAAAAGAGCCACCTTGTGCAGTACTAATGCTGCATTCTGTCAAGGTGGCTCTTTTATTTAGGGTACCTTCCACCGCAGATATAATCTTTTTTAAAATTGGTCAGACTTACCTGATATTTGACAGGGGGGCAGGTCTTCCCCCTCTGCCTCACATCCATCACTCGTCTTCCTGCGTTGTTTGCTTCACCTCTTCATTTTTCTTTTCAAATCCTGGCGCCTGCACTGTAGTATGTATTCTGGGGCATGCGCAGTTACCGCTACCTGTCCTCTCATGACTTCCTGACTTTCCTATCGCGCCTGCGTGGATGCGCGGCCAGAGATCCTGCCCCGCAGTCGCTTATGATTTATTTACACTGCGGGGCTGGGAATCTTGGGCATGAGAACGACAGATAACTACTGCGCATGCCTGAGATTCCCAGCCCCGCAGTGTGAATAAGTCATAAGCGACTGTGGGGCGGGATCTCTGGCCGCACGATAGGAAGGCCAGGAAGTCGAGAGAGGACAGGCAGCGGTCACTGCGCATGCCCCAGGATTTGAAAAGAAAAATGAGGCGGAGCAAACAACGCAGGAAGACATGAGTGATGGATGTGAGGCGTCTCGGTCAGATAGGGAAAGACCTGCCCCCCTGTCAAATATCAGGTATGTCTGACCAATTTTAAAAAAGATTATTTCTGCGGTGGAACGTATCCTAAATAAAAGCCACCTTGACAGAATGCAGCATTAGTGCTGCACAAGGTGGCTCTTTTACTTAAAATCGCCTGGAGGAGGTGACAGGTTCCCTTTAATGTGGTCTTGAGTACCTTGAGGGGTGCAGTTTTTAGAATGATGTCATTTTTGGGTATTTTCTGTCATATAGGTCCCTCAAAGTCACTTCAAATGTGAGGTGGTCCCTAAAAAAAAATGGTTTTGCAAATTTTGTTGTAAAAATGAGAAATCGCTGGTCAACGTTTAACCCTTATAACCTCCTAACAAAAAAATTATGCTTCAAAAATTGTGCTGATGTAAAGTAGACATAGGAAATGTTATTAACTATTTTATGTGATATGACTCTATGATTTAGGCTAAGTGCACACGTACCGGAACTCTCGCGGAAATTACCGCGAGAATTCCGGAATTCCATTCCGCGGGAAAATCGCATTTTAAATTCCCGCGATTTTCCCTCGGAAAAACTAGCATTTTGCAAGCGTAATTAGCTTGCAAAATGCTAGCGTTCTCCAAGCGATCTGTAGCATCGCTTGGAGAACTGATTGACAGGTTGGTCACACTCATCAAACATAGTGTTTGATAAGTGTGACCAACTTTTTACTACTGAGGCCGCCTATGCAGCATCAGTAGTAAAAGATAAAATGCAAAAAATAAATAAAAAATGGTTTTATTCTTACCCTCTGACGTCCCGCGCAGCCGTTCCCAGTAGTCCTTTGGGAAAATGCCCGCGATGACGTCCGTTTTCGCGGGATCGCGATGTCTCGCGGTAATTCGCGATGACCGCAAGACTTCGCGATCCCACGAGAACGGACGCCATCGCGGGCATTTTCGCAAAGGACTACTGGGAACGGGAGCGGGAAGGCTATGCGGGACGTCGGAGGGTGAGAATAACAATATTTTTTTATTTTAAATTCTATTTTTTACAGGGATATGGTACCCAAAGCCCGGAGGACAGTCTCCTCTCCTCCGGACCGTGGGTACCATCCGCAATTGTTCTGCTTACTTTCCGCATGGTGTGCACAGCCACATGCGGGAAGTAAGCGGAACAATGCATTCCTATGGGTGCGGGATCGCCGCGATTCCGCAAATTAATGAGCATGCTGCGGTTTTTACCGCGAAGCGATTCCGCTGCGGTAAAAGCCGCAACATTAGCACAGCATTGCGGAATCCCATAGGAATGCATGGGATGCTTATTTTTCGCGGCAAAATCGCGCGGTTAAAACTGCCGCGGAAACGCGAAAAAAACGCCACGTGTGAACTCAGCCTAAAGGGCATAAAAATTAAAAGTTTGAAAATTGCAAAATTTTCACCAAATTTCCGTTTTTTCACAAATAAACGCAAGTCCTATCAAATTTTAACACTATCATTAAGTGTGTGTATTTAAGGGACGGTGTTAGCACAGGGCGTCCACAGCGCACCACGCTACCGCACTTTCTCCTGACGTTTGAGATATGCACTTATGGAATAGGTATGTTACAATCTTGGATCGTTTTGTCCTTTCTTTGTGGCACAGGTATATATACTTTCTCTACTTTCTCTATGTCTTTTTGCTTTATAGTAGGTGACTCTTATGGGTCACTATTGAACGTTGATCCAGTCAGCATTTAGGACCCGTTTGTCTTCTATCTATTTACAGGTATTGAATACAATTTGCATTAATCTTGTCTTATGAGATACTTATATATTGGGGTGGAGAAAAAAATATATTTGTATATGTACACCTTCTCTTGTGGAAATGTTTCACAATATTACATTGTATTTTGACAATTTTTATGTTATAATGTGTAATTGATTTTGATACTTGAATGTACTATATGGACCTTTTATTATTATTTTTTTATCATTTTATTTTTTGAGTGCATAAGAATATTTGCATGGTTTTGAAAGATTTGTTTATCATTACAGATAATTCCTTGATAAAGGCCTGCGAGCCGAAACGTTGGATAATTTTGTCTGTATTTTTCATTTTTGGTCCGCTTCAAATAAAAATTAAGAGCAGCTATGTGCATTGTTTTCTCGTAATTCAAACGAGTGTGCCGGGGTTATCTTTTCTATTAGTATCTTCCTTACCCCTGAGCACCCACTTTATTGTGGTGAGCACCCCATTACCTATACTATCATTAAGTACAATATGTCTCGAGAAAACGTTCTCAGAATTAGTGAGATCCATTGAAGGTTTTCTGCGTTTTTACCTCATAAAGTGACAGTGGTCAGAATTGTAAAAATTGTCCTGGTAAGGAAGGTGAAAACAGGCTTCGGGGCGAAGGGGTAATGTAATTATATGGGAAAAGTCTGCACTAAAACTCAGCGCTCCTATACAAGAAATTGACATGTTGTAGTTTTCAAATACATTGCAGGTCTGTTTTATGGTGAGTGTGCTAAAAAAAAAAAAAACAGTGGGTGTGAGTTCTATAAATCCATAGCACTTTACTGGAAATGTAAGACTCTTTTTTTGACAGCGAAAATGTACAATATCAAAAACTCTTCATAGGAACTTAACCTAAGGGTAATAATTAAGGATGAGCTACCCTGAACGGTAAAGTTCGGGGCTCATACCTAGTGTGCAGTGCTGTTCTCCAAACACGGACTTTTCCCGGAAGTCAATTTTCTGTTCGGCTTGGTCCCCAATAAAGTTTGTAGAAAGGCTGCAGCGCAGCCAATTAAAATGTTTTTAGGCTGTGGGCACTTCTGGAGCCTTCACAGCCATGCTGTGCGCAACATGTGAACTTGTCTGCATAAACAACAGATCACAGGTGGCAGGGCCATTGTGCTTTGTCTAGTGTAGGGACAAGGACGCTGCTCGAGTGAGGGACAGTGTAAAACAAATAACTAAAATAAACAAAAATCGTTGTGGGGTCTTCTGTATTTTTAATAACTAGCTAAGGCAAAGAAGGAAGCTGGGATATTAGTAGGCTGGGAAGGTCCATAGCTTATTGGCCCCTTCCCAGCCTAATAAGACCAGCCCTCAGCCACTTCAGAGATGGCACATCCATTAGGTTCGCCAATTCTGGCGCTTAGCCTCGGCTCTTCCAGATTGTCCTGGTGCGGTGGCAATTGGGGTACTAGTTTTTGGGGTTGATGTCAGCTGTGTAATGTCCGCTGGCATCAAGCCCAGGGGTTAGTAAGGTAGAGGCGTTGCTGAGACACCCACATTACTAATCCCATATTTAAAAACAAAAAGACACAGAAAAAAAAGTTTGAGTAAAAACTCCCCAACACATTCCCTAGTTCACCCATTTATTAAGAAAGAATCCCCGCAGCTCCAACTTAATCCATCGTATTTCCCAAGACGTCCAGCGATTCTCTACTACAACTTTGGAGCATCATTCTGGTAACGTGAGTAACCTATGGAGTGTCGTTCTACCTCTCAGGATAAGGGACGTGTACCGCATGGGGTATTTACAGTGGGGAAAAAAAGTATTTAGTCAGTCAGCAATAGTGCAAGTTCCACCACTTAAAAAGATGAGAGGCGTCTGTAATTTACATCATAGGTAGACCTCAACTATGGGAGACAAACTGAGAAAAAAAAATCCAGAAAATCACATTGTCTGTTTTTTTTTCATTCTATTTGCATATTATGGTGGAAAATAAGTATTTGGTCAGAAACAAGCAATCAAGATTTCTGGCTCTCACAGACCTGTAAATTCTTCTTTAAGAGTCTCCTCTTTCCTCCACTCATTACCTGTAGTAATGGCACCTGTTTAAACTTGTTATCAGTATAAAAAGACACCTGTGCACACCCTCAAACAGTCTGACTCCAAACTCCACTATGGTGAAGACCAAAGAGCTGTCAAAGGACACCAGAAACAAAATTGTAGCCCTGTACCAGGCTGGGAAGACTGAATCTGCAATAGCCAACCAGCTTGGAGTGAAGAAATCAACTGTGGGAGCAATAATTAGAAAATGGAAGACATACAAGACCACTGATAATCTCCCTCGATCTGGTGCTCCACGCAAAATCCCACCCCGTGGGGTCAGAATGATCACAAGAACGGTGAGCAAAAATCCCAGAACCACACGGGGGGACCTAGTGAATGAACTGCAGAGAGCTGGGACCAATGTAACAAGGCCTACCATAAGTAACACACTACGCCACCATGGACTCAGATCCTGCAGTGCCAGACGTGTCCCACTGCTTAAGCCTGTACATGTCCGGGCCCGTCTGAAGTTTGCTAGAGAGCATTTGGATGATCCAGAGGAGTTTTGGGAGAATGTCCTATGGTCTGATGAAACCAAACTGGAACTGTTTGGTAGAAACACAACTTGTCGTGTTTGGAGGAAAAAGAATACTGAGTTGCATCCATCAAACACCATACCTACTGTAAAGCATGGTGGTGGAAACATCATGCTTTGGGGCTGTTTCTCTGCAAAGGGGCCAGGATGACTGATCCGGGTACATGAAAGAATGAATGGGGCCATGTATCGTGAGATTTTGAGTGCAAACCTCCTTCCATCAGCAAGGGCATTGAAGATGAAACGTGGCTGGGTCTTTCAACATGACAATGATCCAAAGCACACCGCCAGGGCAATGAAGGAGTGGCTTCATAAGAAGCATTTCAAGGTCCTGGAGTGGCCTAGCCAGTCTCCAGATCTCAACCCTATAGAAAACCTTTGGAGGGAGTTGAAAGTCCGTGTTGCCAAGCGAAAAGCCAAAAACATCACTGCTCTAGAAGAGATCTGCATGGAGGAATGGGCCAACATACCAACAACAGTGTGTGGCAACCTTGTGAAGACTTACAGAAAACATTTGACCTCTGTCATTGCCAACAAAGGATATATCACAAAGTATTGAGATGAAATTTTGTTTCTGACTAGTGTTGAGCATTCCGATACCGCAAGTATCGGGTATCGGCCGATACTTGCTGTATCGGAATTCCGATACCGACTTCCGATATTTTTTCAATATCGGAATTCGGCATCGGAATCGGAAGTTCAGTTGATTGACGGCCTGACGTCATCATGATGCGCGGTGTGTGCGCATCATGATGCGCCGTCATTTCGGGCCTTCCGGGGGTCTCTGCCGGCCTGCCGGGGGGCTGTGCCGGCCTGCCGGGGGGCTGTGTGGACTGCCCGGGGTCTCTGCCGGCCTGCCGGGGGGCTGTGCCGGCCTGCCGGGGGGCTGTGCACCCTGTGGGGGTCTGTACCGGCCTGCCGGGGGGCTGTGCCGGCCTGCCGGGGGGCTGTGCTGATGTCCGGGGGTCTGTGCAAGCATCGTCCGATGGGACTACAAGTCCCATCGGGCGATGCCTGCTACCATGACAGTGATTGACACATTAGCCAATGATGGGACAGTAGTAGTCCCATCATCCGGCTAATGTGTTAAATGTTAAAAAAAAAAAAAAAAAAAAAAAAAATACTACATACATACTACATGCTACATACATACTACATATATACTACATACATACTACATACATGCTACATACATACTACATGCATGCTACATACATACTACATATATACTACATACATACTACATACATACTGCATGCTACATACATACTACATACATACTACATATATACTACATGCATGCTACATATATACTACATACATACTACATATATACTACATGCATGCTACATATATACTACATACATACTACATATATACTACATGCATGCTACATATATACTACATACATACTACATATATACTACATGCATGCTACATATATACTACATACATACTACATACATACTACATGCTACATACATACCACATATATACTACATACATACAATACATTCATACAATACATACATAGACATACAGTACATATAACATAGAGTAACATACTTACCAATACTTGTCACATTGTTCCCCGAAGCCATTGTCTTTCCGGAATAAATATTAACATAACAAACCACAAAAATACTCACCCACGATCCGAAGCAGTCCACGAGTGTGTCCCACGACGATCTTGGGTAGAGAACTGCAGCATCAGATGATGCTGCCGTTCTCTACGGGCTGCAGGAATCCAATGACGGAAGGTAGGTATCCTTCCGCACTGTATTCCTCCGCCACTTAAAAAAAAAAAAAAGTCCCTAGTCTCACTTTATGCCATTGCTGTGTGGGAAATTCCCACACAGCAATGGCATAAAGTGAGACTAGGGACTTTTTTTTTTTTTTAAGTGGCGGAGGAATACAGTGCGGAAGGATACCTACCTTCCGTCATTGGATTCCTGCAGCCCGTAGAGAACGGCAGCATCAGCTGATGCTGCAGTTCTCTACCCAAGATCGTCGTGGGACACACTCGTGGACTGCTTCGGATCGTGGGTGAGTATTTTTGTGGTTTGTTATGTTAATATTTATTCCGTAGACGACAATGGCTTCGGGGAACAATGTGACAAGTATTGGTAAGTATGTTACTCTATGTTATATGTACTGTATGTCTATGTATGTATTGTATGAATGTATTGTATGTATGTAGTATATATGTGGTATGTATGTAGCATGTAGTATGTATGTAGTATGTATGTAGTATATATGTAGCATGCATGTAGTATATATGTAGTATGTATGTAGTATATATGTAGCATGCATGTAGTATATATGTAGTATGTATGTAGTATATATGTAGCATGCATGTAGTATATATGTAGTATGTATGTAGTATATATGTAGCATGCATGTAGTATATATGTAGTATGTATGTAGTATATATGTAGCATGTATGTAGTATGTATGTAGCATGCATGTAGCATGTAGTATGTATGTAGCATGCATGTAGTATATATGTAGTATGTATGTAGCATGCATGTAGTATATATGTAGCATGCATGTAGTATGTATGTGGTATGTATGTAGTATATATGTAGTATGTATGTAGTATATATGTAGCATGTATGTAGTATATATGTAGCATGTATGTAGTATGTATGTAGCATGCATGTAGCATGTAGTATGTATGTAGCATGCATGTAGTATATATGTAGTATGTATGTAGCATGCATGTAGTATATATGTAGCATGCATGTAGTATATATGTAGTATGTATGTAGTATATATGTAGCATGTATGTAGTATGTATGTAGCATGCATGTAGCATGTAGTATGTATGTAGCATGCATGTAGTATATATGTAGTATGTATGTAGTATATATGTAGCATGTATGTAGTATATATGTAGCATGTATGTAGTATGTATGTAGCATGCATGTAGCATGTAGTATGTATGTAGCATGCATGTAGTATATATGTAGTATGTATGTAGCATGCATGTAGTATATATGTAGCATGCATGTAGTATATATGTAGTATGTATGTAGTATATATGTAGCATGTATGTAGTATGTATGTAGCATGCATGTAGCATGTAGTATGTATGTAGCATGCATGTAGTATATATGTAGTATGTATGTAGCATGCATGTAGTATATATGTAGTATGTATGTAGCATGCATGTAGTATATATGTAGTATGTATGTAGCATGCATGTAGTATATATGTAGTATGTATGTTGCATGTAGTATGAATGTAGCATGTATGTAGTATGTAGTATGAATGTAGCATGTAATTTTTTTTTTTTTTTTTTTACATTTAACACATTAGCCGGATGATGGGACTACTACTGTCCCATCATTGGCTAATGTGTCAATCACTGTCATGGTAGCAGGCATCGCCCGATGGGACTTGTAGTCCCATCGGACGATGCCTGCACAGACCCCCGGAGCCTGCACAGACCACCGGCAGGCCGGCACAGCCCCCCGGCAGGCCGGCACAGCCCCCCGGCAGGCCGGCACAGCCCCCCGGAGCCTGCACAGACCACCGGCAGGCCGGCACAGACCACCGGAGCCTGCACAGACCCCCTGGCAGGCCGGCACAGACCACCGGCAGGCCGGCACAGCCCCCCGGCAGGCCGGCACAGCCCCCCGGAGCCTGCACAGACCACCGGCAGGCCGGCACAGACCACCGGAGCCTGCACAGACCCCCTGGCAGGCCGGCACAGCCCCCCGAAAGGCCCGTACAGACCCCAGAGAGGCTGTACAAGGGCAGGAAAGGGTTTTTCTTATTCCGATACCGGAAGTCCCATAGACTTGAATGGGACTTCCGGTATCGGAATCGGCGATACCGATACTTTTTTTAAAGATCGGCCGATACCATCCGATACGATACTTTGAAGTATCGGATGGTATCGCTCAACTCTATTTCTGACCAAATACTTATTTTCCACCATAATATGCAAATAAAATGAAAAAAAAACCAGACAATGTGATTTTCTGGATTTTTTTTTCTCAGTTTGTCTCCCATAGTTGAGGTCTACCTATGATGTAAATTACAGACGCCTCTCATCTTTTTAAGTGGTGGAACTTGCACTATTGCTGACTGACTAAATACTTTTTTTCCCCACTGTATATACCAGGATGAGGGACATGTATACCATAATGAAGGGTGCATATAAATATATATATAATATATTTCAGAATGAAGGGGACAAATCTTGCACTGGGGCCCATCAGACTAGTTATGCCACTGGTGGAATGGCTTTTAAAAAAATACATCTCCGAATTCCTGGTTTTTTTGTTCATTCCACCTTTTAAAATTCTGAATGAAAAAGGATAAAAAAAGTTGCACGCCTGAAAATCTTCTCCCCTAAAAGAATAAACCTTCACATGACTCAATCGGCATAAATAGAAAAGTTATAGCTCTCAAAATATGGCAATGCAACATTTCTTTCTTGTAGAAAAAAAAGAGCATTTCTCAGTGTGTGATAGAAGCCAAACATAAAAAAATCAATATAAATTTATCACAACCACAACAGAATAAAGAGATCTAATCACTTATACCACACGAGGAACAGAAAAAATAAATTCAATTCTTCACCTGCTGTTGATTTGTTCATTCTGCCTCCCAAAGATTGCAGAAAGGCTCTGTGCACATCTATCCTGTGCTCTATGCTGAGCACTTACAGCGGGGTTTCCGTGTAAATCTCTGAAATACGTGATTCAGATGGAACCCCCAATGGAATATTTTTTATAATGAGGCAGATAGGGATATATGCTGTCTGGCCTATGATCCGGCAGTGTCCGTCTTTTTTTTTTCAGGCGTGCACAAAAGCGGGGTTGGCCACAATTTGGTGCACTTCTGAAAAGCCAGCACAGCTAAATACTGGCCAAAAGGCGTGCAGAGTAACTCTGCTACCTCTTTAGTGAATGGAATCCGTCAGGGATTTCAGCTGAATTACGTGTTTCTGATATTTAGATGGAAATTCTGATGCTCAGCATAGAGCACAGATCAAGTGTGAATGATCCAAAATGTTTTCTAAATGCCAATATAAAAATATAACAATAAAAGCTCCAACTCAACCCACAAAAAACAAGTGGTCACACAGGTCCGTCACCTGTTAACAGAAATCTAGGTGGTGTCCAAGTTACTGGCAGCACAAAGGTTCTGGAAAAGCTAAATGACTCCCAGCAAGTCTAGCAAAATCTACTCTACTAAATCCAAATGCCACCCATCCCTTCTGAGCTCCCAATGTGCCTAAACTGCAGTTAACATCCACATGTTTGACATTAACTTAGAGAAGTGAGCTCATCTAATTTAAGGTTGCGTGGCTCCAGAAGCACAATCTGGGTGCAATGCATTGGACATTACATGTACTGGGCACTACAATGGCATATTTCCAATTTTCACTTTGCAGCCTTCACTGCGTGTTTTTTTGGCAAACGCCCCATAGCGTACAAAATAATCACTACACCCATTGATGAATTTCCTGAGGGGTGTAAATTCCAATATGGGGTCACTTGAGGGGGTTCCACTATTTAGGCAGATCAGGGGCTCTGCAATTGGAGTCTGCAAACTATTCTAGAAAACAGTGAAATAGCGCTCCTTCCTTCCTGAGCTTTGTCATATGGCCAAACTGTACTGTACATCCTTGCCACGTTCAGGAAAACTGTGGCATTTTTTATCCATATACCCTTGTAAAAATAAAAAAAAATCTGGGGCTAAGTATTTTGGTGATATAAATGTAATTTATATTATTGTTTAGCCTGCAAAAGAGAAGACTGAGAGGAGACTTAATAACTGTCTACAAATATCCCAAGGGCTGTCACATTGCAGAAGGATCATCTTTATTCTCATTTGCACAAGGAAAGACTAGAAGCAATGGGATGAAGCTGAATGGGAGGAGACACAGATTAGGTATCAGAAAAAACTTTTTGACAGTTAGAGTGATCAATGAGTGGAACAGGCTGCCACGAGAGGTGGTGAGTTCTCCATCAATAGAAGTCTTCAAACAGAGGCTGGACAGATATCTGTCTGGGATGATTTAGCGAATCCTGATTTGAGCAGGGGGTTGGACCAGTTGGCCCAGGAGGTTCCTTCCAACTCTACAATTCTATGATTCTATGATTAGTTCTTAACCACAGAAAGGTATAAAATTATGTGACACGTGGTGACAATATCACTAGATGCATTCACTGAGAGATGCAGTTTGTAAAATGAGGTCACTTATAGAGGGTTCTGCCGTTTTAGCACCTCAGGGGCTCTGCCAATGGGACATGATGCTCTCAAACCATTCAAGCAAAATCTGCATTTCAATATGGCACTCCTCTTCTGAGCTTTGCACTGTACATGAAAAGTCGTTTCTGAACCCATATCGGATATTGACGACCTCGGGAGATATTGCGTAGCAAATTATGTGGTCCATTTCGTCCTAATAGCCCTTTTGAAAATTAAAAACATGGGGCTAAAAGCATTTTCCTCGAAAAAATTATTTTTCATTTTCGCAGCCCAATGCTACACAATTCTGTGAATCATCTGTGGGTTTAAAATGCTCACTACACCCCTAGAGAAGTTCCTCAAGAGGGGTACTTTATAAAATGGGGTCACACGTGGGTGGTTTGTGCTGTTTTTACAACATAGCGGCTCTTCAAATACTACATGGCGCCTGCAGTTTATTCCTACTACATCTTTGCTTGAAAAGTCAAATAGCTCTAGTTCCCTTCCGAGCCCTGCCAGTTGTTTTCCATCACATATTGCTTATTGGCATACGAAGGAGAAATTGAACAACAAATTATATTGTTCAATTTTTCCTTGTTACCCTTGTGTAAATTAACAATTTGGGGCAAAGGCAACATTTTTATGTGAAAAATAATTTTTATTTTCACGGCTCAACTTAATAAAATTCTGTGAAGCAACTGGGGGTTCAAGGTGCTCACCACACATCTAGATAAATTCCTTGAGGTGTGTAGTTTAGAAAATGGTGTCACTTGTGGATTGCTCCCACTGTTAAGGCACATCAGGGGCTCTGCAAATGCCACATGGGGTCTGTTATCTATTCCAGCCAATTTTGTGCTCCAAGGCTATTTGCTCACATTCCGGATGTAGCAGCGCATTTTTGGTCCAAAATGCTGCCTTCTATTGAACGCAAGTAAATCCTCATGTGTTCACTGAACCATGCGGATTTACGGCCTGCAATACATTCTATAGGTGAAATTTCTGTTGCGTAGATTAGCATCTCCTGAAGAGAAAATGGCATGCTGCGGTCCTGAAGGATGCGCCACATGTCAGCGTTCGTGGGTGATCCACAGGTGCGCATAGTGGACATGGGAATTCTAGAAATCCCATCCACTATGCTGTAACATTTGGCCGCAGCGTCAAAACCGCAACAATTCTTGAATGTAGGAATGTACCCCAAAAGTAAAACGGCGCTCCTTCCCTTCCAAGTCCTGCTGTGTGCACAAACAGTAGTTTTCCACCACATATTTGGTATCAGTGTACTCAGGAGAAATAGCACAGCAAAGTGTATGGTCCATTTTCTCATGTTACCTTTGTAAAAATGCTAAATTTGGGGCTAAAGCAAATTTTTTTGGAAACAAGTAAAATGTTCATTTTTCCTTCCACATTGCTTTAATTCCTGTTTAGCCCCTGATGGTGTAATAATCTTCTTGAATCTGTTTTTAAGCACTTTGATGGGTGTTGTTTTCAAAATTGTGTAATATTGGGGTATTTTCTGTCACATAGGCCCCTCAAAGTCACTTCACATTTGATCTGGTCCCTGAAAAAATAGTTTTGTGAATTTGTTTGGAAAAATGAAAAATTGCTGATAAAATTTTAATCCTTCTAACTTCCTAACAAAAAAAATGTTTAAAAAATAATGCTGATGTGAAGTAGACATGTGATAAATGTTATTTGTTAACTATTTTGTGCGATATAACTCTAGCTTAAGAACATAATAATGAAAAGTTTGAAAGTTGCAAAATTTTCAACTTGTTTTTGCATAAGTTCCAATATTTTCAGATATAAACGCAAAAAAGTATTGATGTAAATTTATCACTAACATAAAAAACAATGTGTCATGGGAAAAACAGTCTTAGAATCACTGGGATCCTTTTGAAGCGTTACAGAGTTATTACATCAAAGAGACATTGGTCAGAATTGCAAAATTTGACCTGGTCAGGAAGGTGAAAACAGGCTTGGGGGGTTAAAGGACTGAATGTGTGAGTCTAAAACAGCCCTGTTTGCCAGTGTGAATATCAAGACTACTAATATTATTTTTTAAAGGGAACCTGTCATACCCAAAAACAATACTGTGTTTATCTGAATTGTTAATATCCAGGTAAATTTTGTTAAAATCCTATCTGGCTGCCTTTTTGGACCAGCAGGTACAGGGAGAAAATGAAGGCATAACCGCCCTGTAGCGATTTACTTTCATCCATAGGGGCGATGCTCTGAGCCTGGCTGTAGTCAGTCCCATGCACATTGACAGCCTGCACCACACTGAGTTTCTTCGGAGACGGCTGAGGAGGGATACAGTTTTGCTAGCAGTGCAGTGAGCTGTGACTGTGACTAAGCAGCTACAGGGAGGATATACAGTAACTTCATTTTTTCCCTGTAGACACTGCTCCATTAACGCAGGCACGATTTTTACACTATTTATCTTAACATTAACCCTGTATCTACAGGTAAATAGTGTTTTGTGTTTTTTTTTTTTAATGGCAGGTTTCCTTTTAATAAAGATAGTGATCTGGAAGCAATACCCCGAATTTTAAAGAAATGCTTGAAACAAAAACCTGATTGAAACAATAGGTAATTTTTCTGATTAGTGATTACACATTCCCTTTAGTCAAGAGCATCCATAATGGTTTACATGTTCACTAGATTTTGTAGCTTCA
Organism: Dendrobates tinctorius; assembly: GCF_039654945.1. Classification (NCBI taxonomy): domain Eukaryota; kingdom Metazoa; phylum Chordata; class Amphibia; order Anura; family Dendrobatidae; genus Dendrobates; species Dendrobates tinctorius. Next base: position 32,382,240 of record NW_027361823.1, read on the forward strand.
TTAGTGGTTAGATGCTATTTAATAAAGCTTAAAGGGGTTGTCCAATTTGCATTTGGAAGACCCCAAAGACTTGACCTCGTCCCTAGAAGGCACTGTATCTTATCCAGGCCACATGTCTGAACTCTTGAGATGGGGTCAGAGGCCTCTCACCCAGCCATATCTGTTGTGCTGCTTTTCACTAAAGAGAGGCAAAACCCCAGAAATATGTGTCTGTAAAAGCAGAGCCTGGGTTTGCTTTTAGCCTTTTAAAGGGTTGATGACTTTTAAGATTACTGTTTCCACTAGGTGGCACTAGAGTTGCTGTCCTTTTCCTCTCTGAAGAGGCTGAACCTTTGAGAGCACAGGACTGATCTTTACTATTACCTCCGATCTAGAACTCAATTTTCCAAGCAGTAAGAGCTGTATAACATCATGGTGAATTCAGTCCTGGGATGTCTTGTCTTGTTGCTTAGCATCAGCTGATTAAAGGACACAAACCTGTCAGTTGTCAAATATAGTATAAAGAAAAGCTTATCTGTTACTAGGATCTTATTGTGATTATTATGATGCTAATATCTTTCATGTAGCTGTACAACATCATATGAAACAGGAGTGAATACAAAATGCACAAACACGAGCCATACAGTTGTGCTCAAAAGTTTACATACCCCGGCAGAATTTTTGCTTTCTTGGCCTTTTTTCAGAGAATATGAATGATAACACCAAAGCTTTAGAGGTCTGTAATTTTTATCGTAGGTATAGTTCAACTGTGAGAGACAATCTAAAAATAAAAACTAGGAAATCACATTGTATGATTTTTAAATACTTGTTTCATGTATTAAAATGGAATTTAATTATTTGATCACCTACCAACCAGCAAGAATTCTGGCCTTAACAGACCTGTTTTTATTTATGAAGCACTCCTACTCTGCACTGATTACCTGTATTAATTGCACCTGTTTGAACTCGTCGTTACTCGTTACCTGTATAAAAGGCACCTGTCCACACAATCAATCACACTCCAACCTCCCCGCCATGGCCAAGACCAAAGAGCTGTCTAAGGACACCAGTGACAAAATTGAACACCTGCACATAATATGGAAACTAGGCAAGCAGCTTGGTGAGTAGGCAACAATTGTTGGCACAATTTGAAAATGGACGAAACACAAGATGGCTATCAATCTTCCTCAGTCTGGGTTTCCATTCAAGATCTTGCCTTGTGGGTAGGGCCTCCTTCACACGTTCTTGTGATTCCTGTATAGGAAAAACCATTACTGGTGAGGTCCGTGTGTGGTCTGTATGTACATATGTGACATTCGTGTATCTGTTTGTTGTCTGTGTTTCACATCCGTGTGCCATCTGTGTGACACGTATCGGCGCCTGGGAAAAGCAGTACAGTTCGCGCTGCTCCCAAGCGCCACCTGCTGAAGGCAGCTGTCATCCCAGGGCAAGTGGGAAGAGTGAGGCTAAGCAGAAGGCAATATCCGACCCCTTTACGGGTTATTAATATCAACTCACAGCTGTCTGTTTAGCCTTTGCTGGTTTGAATTTGTAGGGGGACCCTACATCATTTTTTTTTCTGGGGTCCCCCATAAATTCACCAGGAAACGCTAAGTAAACAGCTGTGAGCTGTTACTAATATATAACAATATATAACAAATAGTAAAAATAAAATGCCCTAAAAAAACATCGCTGTGCTTTTTTCATGCATACGGTGCCACTAATTATTTACTGGCCTGATCATATAGTAATACAGATATGATTCTATTGTAAACCATTAGGGATGCTAAGGGTATGTTCATACAGGGTTTATTTTTGTGATGGAAAAATCATCTGCTAATATTAATCAATACCCTACCCCAGACAAAGTAAATTTAGCTAAAACATGCTATGCATAAAAAAAAATAATAGAAAAAAATATATACTTAATTTTTTTTTTTTAACCTGAAAAAAATAAAAATGTATTCTTTTTTTTTTTTTCAAACAATAAAAGGACAATATTGCTTAAAAAGTAGCTGCGATTTGTTTACTGCATGGCAAATAATAATTCCCTATTGGACACAAAAACACTGTAAAAATCAATTTAATAGAAAAATTTAAAAATTATGTGAACATGAAAAATGGCATCGGTCATTGCGGCATGAAATGCTTCCGGAGGCAAGAAAAACCCTTTAACAATGAGTCAAAAGAGAAGATGGCAGATAAAAAAAAAAAAGTTATCTGGCATGGTAGCTAATTCTAAAGTGACTTCGAAAATTGCTGTGGTGCAACCTAAGACAGGAATAAATCATACTACTCATGCTGCCGATGAGTAATCACATGGCATGTCTCTTTAAGAAAGGAGAGATGACGATGGGTGGACATTCACCACCATATAAAAGACACTGAAGGGCCATTTTTAGGTCAGTAAGATCAGTGACAGAAAGAGAACAAGACCGATCGAGGAAAGAGATCCCTCGAACTACCATCTGCAATCCTCCCTGCCTCTCCTTCCCTCCTCTCCCAACACCATTTAGCAGGGAACAGAACATAAGGATTCACAGTCATGAGTGAAGGAACAGCTGAAGAACCAAAACCCAAAACTCCAGGGACTGAACCAAATGCGGCTGACCCTGGTGCAAGCGAAGTGGAGAGGACGGTGCTAGGTGAGAATTGTGAATTAATTCTGCAGTAGTGTGAATTCACACTGGCCTACTACAACATGTTGATTTTCCAGTATGTGCTCTCTTCCTATTGTGAATTAATTACCTAATGTTCCTGTCATGGGCTATTTCTGGTCTGGATTAATCCCATCTGTTCATCTACTCCCTGATAATATTTCATATGTTACCAAGGAAAGTCATGAATGAGAAGTGAAGAAGACCTTTTTCTATATCACCATCAGTCTTATGTTACGTTATTATACAGCTATTCTTGTTAGAACATATTTGCACATTCAATCATGTAATACCCTATCAATCACATACTAATATTTTAGCTGTGCACATACTCACTGTACAGAAATAGCTCAGAGCTTAGGGTATAAATATATGTTTAGAATTGGGATTACTATGGTACTATGAGTTTTGAAATTACGGTACACATTTTTTTTCCAGCAACGAAAGTCCAAGGGACCGTTAAATGGTTCAATGTAAGGAATGGCTATGGATTCATAAATCGGTAAGCTTTCTATCAAAACTAAAATATATTTGACTATATTTTGGATTAATATACACATTAAAGGTTTTTTGATCGCTAGGTGTCTGACCGGTGGGGAACCCGAATGATTCTGAGAACAGGGCTCCTCCCGTCTGAATGGAGTGAAGGTCAAGCATGTCCACCTCCCCTCCATTCATTATCAATGCAAGTTCCACAGATAGGAGGGCGTCCCTGGCTGTCCCATTTCTCTTGTACACATGAGATCATTACAGCCTTACTCAACCTTTAGAGATGTATAAGGCTGGTTTCACATTAGCGTTTTTGTGCGCAGCGCATCGTGCGTGCGCATGCGCACCGCGCACCTATGTTTAACATGACGTGCGCATGGTCTTGCGCACACTTGCGTTTTTGTGCGCATGCGTTTTTTTGTCTTTCGCGCCAGGCGCGCCAGACGCAACATGTTGCATTTTTTGGTGCGCCCTGTCTCGGCAAAAAAACGCATGCGCACGCTTGTGCACGGAATGCGCAAAAACAACACATTGAAGTCTATGGGAACGCATGCGTGCACATGGTCTTGCGCACGCTTGCGTTTTTTTGGGCATGCGTTTTTGAGTTAAACAAGTCTAGAATGTTCTCTAGACAATGGAAAAAATGTCACACCTAAAAACGCATGTGCATAAAAAAACGCAAACGCATGTAAAACGCAAGCAACGCTGTGGTTTTTTGACGCATCAGCGTGCGCATGACGTTAAAAAACCGCGCGTTTGTTTTGCGTTTTTCTTTGCGTTTTTTATGCGCCCGATGCGCTGCGCAAAAAAACGCTAATGTGAAACTAGCCTTAAGGCTAGATCATGTCTATTTGGTTCTACTATTAGTGATTGGCGAGTAGCATCGTTGCTCGGGTCTCCCTGAGCATGCTCGGGTGATCTCCAAGTATTTTGGCGTGCTCGGAGATTTAGTTTTCGGCGTCTCAGCTGCATGATTTGCGACTTGTAGACAAGCAGAATACTCCAGAATCTCCATGTAATACTAGCACACAGTGATCCAGAGAGTCTGATTTTCCATTATGTAATTCATGTAATTCAGAAGAGGACTAGAATGGTGTTGAATATAGGTGTGTACTAGTGATGAGCGAGTATACTCGATGCTTGGGTCTCCCAGAGCATGCTCTGGTGATCTCCGAGTATTTTGCTGTGCTCGAAGATTTAGATTTCGTTGTCTCAGCTCCATGATTTGCGACTTTGTAGACAGACTGAATACATGTGGGAATTCCCTAACAAACAGGCAATCCACACATGTATTCAAGCTAACAGTCGCAAATCATGCAGCTGAGGAGACCACCCGAGCAACGATGCTACTCGCCCATAGTTATCCGAAGACATTAGCTCATCACTAGAGATTACTAATACTTTAAAAAAAACCATGACAAAGTCTCCCTGTTGGAGACTTTGCATTGTGGCCCATAAGCTTCACGTTTTTCCACTGACCATCACCTTACTATTAAATCTTCACATCTCTCAATAGAACTGTGTAATATTTTTCTAATTTGCTATTATCTTTCTAGAAATGACACCAAAGAAGATGTCTTTGTCCACCAGGTGAGACGTGAAACAATCCTTTGTAAGAGTGTGAGGGTATGACAGAGGTATTATGAAAGGTTTGAGAAAGCCATAAGCATTTCCAGCGATCAATATTTAGGAAAGTATTCTACAACAGGAGGATCTGTTCCCTGTTAGGCCTCGTTCAGACGACGTGTTCTGTTCCTGTTAATTGGATAGCACATGGACAAATGTTATTCTGTAGGGCTGCTCCGATGACAGTTTCCACACAGACCAAGTATCCGTATGGAAAAAAAAAATCACAGAGTGAACTAGTATCTTCCTTATTTTGGATGAAACTCGCCTATTCAAGTTTATATGGATCATTCATATTGCATCTGTTATTTACGGATACATTGCAAATAGTAACAAAGGAAACTGTATTTGGCCTTGTAAATTTTTTTTAACTGGTGATGTATAAAAAGTAAAAACCCATGACATACAGATGTCATATAGGTGTAAAAAATGGACAAACTGATGGCATATATGAATGCAATATAGAGGAAAATATGGATAAAAATTGGCCTTTTTTTTTTCTGAAGGAAAATTGTATGGTTTTTCATGCTCTCGTGTGATCCTGACCTTAAAAACATATATACCATATATATATTTTTTTCATGACTTTTCATTTACCTAAATCCAATTACACTGGTACTATATTGTTTTTTGTATCTTTATCTACAAATCCCCGGAATGTTTTATGGTTAGAGCAATGATTGATGTGTCGCTGACTTTATCCTTTCTGGATAGGCGTTTAGTGCTGATGATGAGTTAAAATAGAACACCATCCGCTGCCAGGCCTGTCAAAACGTAACTTGAGAAAGTCACTAACACAGAGAGGAGTGAAGGGTCAATTGGAGGAATCAATGGGACAAACTTGTCTGAATAGTAGTAAACTCACGTTTCATGGCCAGAACGACCCCAAACAATTCAGCATCATCGCGAGAGACTGTGGGCAAGTGGAATGACAATGTAATTTATTGGTATGACAGCGAACTTTGCTTACCTTGGTATTGAGCAGTCTGGGTGACTGGAAGGGCTCCAACTTTCAAGTAGTGTTTCATTCCATTAGATAGCACTGAGCCTGTTATTGCTACCGTCCTATGTAGCAGCACCTGTTCCCTTCACGCATTGCCTGGTGCCTAGCACAGCAGAAGCGCTGATGAGGTGAACTTTGTAGTCTGAGTTTTATGATGAAGCAGGAGGTCATCATCATCCCCTGCGGTGTGACACTCATCTTATTTAAAACTACTTGTCTTCACACTACATTATTCGTGAAGATGAATTATACATATGAATTTTATGAAGAAATTATATATTATACAGTGTTGTTCAAGGCCGGATTACACATCAGTCAATCGTCTAGCGGCATCCACCAGCTTGTACACTCCAGTGCAAGACATGGGAGGTCGTAGGATTGAGTTTAAGTTTACTCCTGACAGTATATTAGTTCTAAAACTGTTTTCTGAAGAAGGGGTGATTATGAAGTTTTTACTAATACATTATACCTATTTATACATTAGATAAAAGTCTATTAAATCTGCTGATTTAGACAAGACCATCATATGTGTATGTGGGTCTCCAAACTCTCCATCTACAGATTATTTTGTTGGCGATAAGGGTCAAGCATTTTGAATCTACACAGACGATTCTTTATTTTTCTCCCGTTAGATAAGATGCTTGGAATAGACCTACTCCTCTCTCCCCAATGAAAACACATAAAAGGTTGGCTGAGCCGAGTGTTTGTATGTATAATGAAATCATGAGAGATAGTTGTCCAATGAAAGGGACTTCAACGGACAGGTATCTAAGGTTAATGGCACCTAAAGGAATTAAGATCAAATATTCCATCTGCCCGCACTGCAAGCTAGAAGACATAATCGAGCATGCTATAGTTATCTCTCAATTGACACAGGATAGTATGAAGTTAAGGGGAACCTGTCAGTCGAATCATGCTGCCCAAACCACGGGCAAGTATGTTTTTCTCTGAAACACTCCAAAGAAAAGATTGTACGAAGAGCTGGCCGGGAACCATAGGAAATGGTTAGACAATTTTTGTGCCGCCGCCAGTGGGTTTCTCCCTGTATTGCTCGATTGCAAATTATCATGACCCAGCTATAATGGTTTATGGTGGCCTAAAGTGAAGGCTTCTAGTCTGAGTAGTAAGCAGGTTTTGTAATGTATATTAATGACAACAAAGGGCCTGGATGGAGGTTATTATAAGGCCTGAAGCAACATTTCATGACCTTGAATATTAGGATTTCTTTTCTGTTTTTTTGTATTAACTTACCCATTGTGTCAAATGTTTATATTCCAAGAATTGGTCTTAATTATGTTCGAGCAAAACGATTCACAGAACACTGGTCCAGGTGCCACATTGGTAGCACATGGCAGTCGGACCAGAGCCCTGCGAACCTCCTCTTACCTGCTAGCATCCTCGTGGCCTCCGTCTACTGATTAGTAGGCCTTGCATGACGTTATTGCTTCGGCATTGTGGATCTTTTTGCTCAACACTAGTTTTAGGCCTCATTCACCCATCAGTATTTTTGATCAATATGTCATCATTGTTTGTATGTCAAAACCAGGAGTTTAACATTCAGAGAAAAACTATAATTAAAAGATTGACACCTCTTCTGTGTTTTTGGGACACTCCTGACTTTGGTATACAAATACTAAAGAAATATTGATCAAAGCTACTGATGTGTAAATGACGCCTTTGCATACAATTTTCCAAAATGTTATGTATTCTATTTCACAGACAGCAATCAAGAAAAACAATCCTCGCAAATACCTGCGGAGCGTAGGGGATGGAGAGGTGGTGGAGTTTGATGTTGTTGCTGGGGAAAAGGTAAGTCGCTCTTGTCGGTCTGTTTTTATGATGTGTAATACTCACAGGACATGTAACATAATCTGAGGTATAAGAAGTAGACAGAACTTTCTTTTACTTATAAAAATTATTTATTTGCTCCGTTCAGCTGTTGCAGTTTATTCTATGTGCATGCACAGCTTCTTTAAACCCTTGTTTGCTGCTCTGGTGCAGCTATGGTAGACAGGGGAACAACTGATTGTGGGGGTCCAGTGGTCAGACCCTCATGATCTGACATTTATAACCTAACAGTGGCTAAGTGATAAATCTTTATAGCCAGAATACCCCTTTAAGTGCTGTATTAACGTGATTCTTAACTCCATTAATCTGCAAACTTAATTTTTTAGGGCGCCGAAGCAGCTAATGTAACAGGCCCAAAAGGAGCTCCTGTCCAGGGTAGTCGTTATGCTGCTGATCGCCGTAGATATCGCCGCGGTTATTATGGACGCAGAAGAGGACCTTCAAGGGAGGTATGTATAAGGTGACAAATTCAATAGCTGTGTTTTTTTATATATATATTTTTAAGAGTATGTGTGAATATATCCTAGCTACAAGGATACACAAATGAAACCTAATTTTATGCGTCCATAATTAATGCTGGACAGAACACGGATGTCAGATGGAATGCGCACTGACGTCATCCATGTGCTATATGTGTTTTTTTTACGGACCCATAGACTTGTATTGGCCCTTGTCATCCAAGCTGCCGGTAAAAAGCGGATATGTCGCCGTGTGTTTTGCACAGATACACGGTCTGTGCAAAAACATGAACATAGGTTATAACGAGTGATTGCATGCCCTTTGGGTGTGAGCTGGTATTACGAACCACGCAATGGGGTGTAACCACGCACCAGACTGGCGTATGTGCAGACTAACAGCAAGCATAAATACCTGGTGTACCTCTCTTGCCACTCCTACCTTGTGTATGAAAAAGCTCTGTAGTTAATACTGTTCGGGTACAGTTATTCGATAGTGCTATCCATGAAGTGCATGGGTAGAGCTATCTCATAGCTCTATTTCTAAAGGAAATGAACAGGTAGAGCTAAAGCCCCTGTCACACACAGCGCTCTCGCTAGCGAGATCGCTGCTGAGTCACAAGTTTTGTGATGCAACAGCGATCTCGCCAGCGAGATCGCTGTGTGTGACAGCTATCAGCAGCCGGCCCCCTTGCCGGGTATCGCTGATCGTTCATGAAAGGTTAGGACTTTTTTTTTGATCGTTGGTCAGCCGCTGGCCAGCACGCATCGCTGCGTGTGGCAGGCGGGAGAGCAACGACCAGCAATCAGGTAGCTGGTAACCAAGGTAAACGTCAGGTTTCTAAGCAGCGCGCGGTGCTTAGAAACCCGATGTGTACCTTAGTTACCAGCGCGCTGATACAGGGAGCTGGTAACCAAGGTACACAGCGACGCGCCCGCTTGGCGTCGCTGGTGCTGATCGCTGGTGAAGCTGCCTGTTTGGCAGAACTGTCTAACCCTATGCTTTTTCCATTTAAAGCAACGGCATGAATAACGTTTGCTTTTAAGCTTTTCACATAAAGCCTTGTGCCATTCCAAATGCTACGCTTTCTGTTAAGATTACGCAGGAGCATAATTACAGCTCCTGAATTCAGCTTTAGTTCATGAAGAGGCAACCCAGTGGGATTCAAAGAGTTAAGAAACTTTTCATGCATAAATAGCTTTTTTATATCGGTTCAGATGTATGTAAACTGCCTCTGTGCGGTCCGCTGGGCGGGGCTTAATCAACTGCTCCCCCCCATCCCTGTCTTGCTCTACACAAGAAGAAATGCGTAGAGCAAGACAGGGAGCGGGGGAGCAGGTGAATAAGCCCCGCCCAGCGGACCGGACAGCGGCAGTTTACATACATCTGAACCGATATAAAAAAGGTATTTATGCATGAAAGGTGCAGGGTCAGGGGGAAGCAAAAGTACTAAGAGAATCCTCATGTGCTACACAATTGAATGATATCATTATATGATATCTCAAAAAAGGGGTGACAGATTCCCTTTAAGAGAGCCCTGGGGTCAGTACCAAAGCGCTGAGTGGATTTGCCCTAACTTCCGTACCGTACCGTACTTTAAGAGGGGCCTGGAGTTAGAACCAGAGTAATTAGTGGAATTTCTCCAACTTCCATACCAATGATCCCTTTAAGAGACCCTGGGATAAGAACCACAGCGCTAAGTGGAACGGTCCTAACTTCCTTACCGGGGATCCCTTTAAGAGGGAAGATGTGCCTATGGGGATGGAGGATATGTGATGGTTATATGGGCACGGGAGGGGGTGATTCATTTCTGTCATGTGCTCTCTGCTCCTTTCTGGGGGGCAGACAATGGCTGGGAGCTTATGTTTCCAGGGATGCTACATTTCTCCCACCTGGTTAGTATCTGCTGAGGTGTTGTCGCTGAGTGGGAAAACTGTTGCTCATAGCAACTAATCACAGCTCAGCTTCTTTTAAACAGCTCTGGTGAAATGAAAGATGCTTTGTGATGGGCTGTGGATGACTCATTGTGCACGGACATGTCCAAATTAGGTATATGGATGGGTACGTGTGATATCCGCGAAAAAAACCAGATATGACATGTACTGGAAAGATGAACGTGTGAAAAAGCCCTTAAGCATGGCTCTAAATTTCTGCAATATTTTCTCTTTCATGGCTGACTGCTCACAAGGGGGGGACTCCTGCATAAGTAATGGGGCCACTTAGTTAAATGACAAACTTTTCTTTCTTGGACACAGTATACACCTGAGCTGCCACATATACATAATACGAGTTAAATTAACAAACAGAAGGGTAAAGTAATGGAGCTGATATACATATACAGGTGCTTCTCACAAAATTAGAATATCATCAAAAAGTTCATTTATTTCAGTTCTTCAATACAAAAAGTGAATCTCATATATTATATAGTCATTACACACAGAGTCATCTATTTCAAGTGTTTATTTCTGTTAATGTTGATGATTACGGCTTACAGCCAATGAAAACCCAAAAGTCATTATCTCAGTAAATTAGAATAATAAAAAAAAACCTGCAAAGGCTTCCTAAGCATTTGAAAAGGTCCATTAGTCTGTTTTAGTAGACTCCACAATCATGGGGAAGACTGCTGACTTGACAGATGTCCAGAAGGCAGTCACTGACACACTCCACAAGGAGGGTAATTCACAAAAGGTCATTGCTAAAGAAGCTGGCTGTTCAGAGTGTGCAGTATCCAAACATATTAATGGAAAGTTGAGTGGAAGGAAAAAGTGTGGAAGATAAAGGTGCACAAGCAGCCGGGATAACCGCAGCCTTGAAAGGATTGTTAAGAAAAGGCCATTCAAAAATTTGGGGGAGATTCACAAGGAGCGGACTAGTGCTGGAGTCATTGCTTCAAGAGCTACCACACACACAGACATATCCAGGACATGGGCTACAAGTGTCGCATTCCTTGTGTCAAGCCACTCATGACCAATTGACAATGCCAGAAGCGTCTCACCTGGGCTAAGGAGAAAAAGAACTGGACTGTTGCTCAGTGGTTCAAGGTGTTGTTTTCAGATGAAAGTAAATTTTGCATTTCATCTGGAAATCAAGGTCCCAGAGTCTGGAGGAAGAGTGGAGAGGCCACAATCCAAGCTGCTTGAGGTCTAGTGTGAAGTTTCCACAATCAGTGATGGTTTAGGGAGCAATGTCATCTGCTGGTGTAGGTCCTCTGTTTTATCAAGACCAAAGTCAGTGAAGCAAACTACCAGGAAATTTTAGAGCACTTCATGCTTCCCTCTGCCGACAAGCTTTTTGGAGATGAAATTTCATTCTCCAGCAGGACTTGGCACCTGTCCACACTGCCAAAAGTACCAATCCTGGTTTATAATCAACAATATCACTATTCTTGATTGGCCAGAAAACTCACCTGACCTTAATCCCATACAGAATCTATGGGGTATTGTCAAGAGGAAGATGAGACACCAGCCCCAACAATGCAGATGAGCTGAAGGCTTCTATCAAAGCAACCTGGGCTTCCATAACACCTCAGCAGTGCCACAGGCTGATCGCCTTTATGCCACGCCGCATTGATGCAGTAATTGATCCAAAAGGAGCCCCGACCACGTACTGAGTGCATTTACTGAACATACATTTCAGTAGGCTAACATTTCGGATTTTAAAATAAATTTTCAAGCTGGTGTTATAAAGTATTCTAATTTACTGAGATAATGACTTTTGGGTTTTCATTGGCTGTAAGCCATAATCATCAGCATTAACAGAAATAAACACTTGAAATAGATCCCTCTGTTTGTAATGACTCTGTATAATATATTATTTTCACTTTTTGTATTGAAGAACTGAAATAAATTAATTTTGTGGTGATATTATAATTTTGTGAGAAGCACCTGTAGATGTCATAGCTCTAACATTTAAATGACTGTGAGTCGCATCTTCCTGGAAATGAATGAGTGGATGAAAAAATTAATCGCAGCAGCTGCTGTTGTTGAAAGTCTAAATTTGTCTCAGACTGTGTGAGAAGTAGAAACAGATGCTCCGGATTATAAGAGAAAAAGGAGCGTGAAAGCACAGTCAACTTCAGCAACTCAGATTACAAGCACACTTGTCTAAGGGTCATGCCCACAATGACTGGTCATGTTTAAAGGCTGGGGACGTGCTTGATGGTCAAGCCCATCTAATTCCACAGCCATATTTAGAAATAATTGTGGATATAAATAATTTCTCTATATATGTACTCATGTCTAACAGCTCAAACCTTTGTATGGCACATTGGATCTTCACAGAAATTTTGAGCTTTCTAGTATCAAGTAATATATTGATACTTGAGGGTAAAACTATTTTAAAAGACCCATTTGGTGAAAACTTTTCTTCACATTCCAAACTCTATCTAGACGAAGGCTGGAGTCACACATAGCGACTTACCAGCGTTCCCGACAACGATATCAACGTGTCAGGATCGCTGGTAAGTCGCTATGTGATCGCTGGTGAGCTGTCAAACAGACAGCTTCACCAGCGATTAGCACAGCGACGCTGCGCACGCGGCATCGCTGTGTTCGTTAGCGCTGATGCCATGGATCCATGTAAAAAATAGAATTAAAATAAAAAATAATGTTATTCTCACCTTCCAACGTCCCGCGCAGCATTCCCGCCTCTCTCCATGCTCCGGTCCCAGTAATCCTTTGCGAGAATTACCGCGATGACGTCCGTTCTCGCGGGATCGCGAAGTCTCGCGGTCATTCTTCCAAAGGATTACTGGGAGCGTGGAGAGAGGCGGGAATGCTGCGCGGGACGCCGGAAGGTGAGAATAACAATATTTTTTATTATTTTACACCTGATCGCTGGTCTCCCGCCTGTCACACGCAGCGATGCGTGCTGGCCAGCGGGAGATCAGCGACGAAAGAAATGTCCAGAGTTTTCTTGCAGCGATCAGCGATACCGGCAGGGGGGGGGCGGTCGCTGATCGCTGTCACACACAGCGATCTCGCTGGTGAGATCACTGTTGTGTCACAAAACTTGTAACTCAGAGATCGCTATGTCTGACTGGGCCTTAAATCTGATAGCTGACCATGCCTATTTATTACTATAAAAAGAGGGGTATACGCAGCTACCACATACCTTTATTTTCATTTATGTCTGGGTTAAACAAAGAATTGACAATAACAACATTAACAGCCCTTGTTTCACCCAACAGAACACAGTAGTCTTCATAATAACTATGACATTGCAGGTGAATTGGGGTAAGTGGTGACAAAATCTAACATTTGTGCAGAGTTGGATCAAGATTAATCGAGGTTCCAGAGAAAGAAGTGCCTCCTACCCATTAACAGTGTCCTCCTCGATTAATCTTGATCCAGCTCACGTTTTAGAGAAACCAGTCGTTTCATTTTTCCAATATAGTTTGGGGAATTAAATCTCAACTCCTCATATTGATTGGATACTACAACGTTGTATTAATTAAATCATAATAAAATTTTCTTGCTACATAACACATTACTGTACAAATGTATAAGATAGCCCTTTACCATACTACAGGGAGTTGACGGTGAGATCAAAGACGGTGTCCTTGAAGCAAACCAAACCCAGCAACCACTTCGCCAGCCAACCAACTACAGAGCAAGGTATCGTAGGTAGGTTCTTCAGAGTAGTAATGTGTATTTTTATTATTATCTAATTAATATTATATATTTTATTTTCTATTAAAGTGTCTGGTGTTCTGAATAAAGCTCCAAAGGTCACAAGAGCCAAATAACATTAGCTCCTTATTGTAATTCTCTTCCAAATACTTATTACTGAATAATGCTGTATAATATTTCTATTTCTATCAGACTAGATTCTGACAATTCAGCAAATTATTTACAGAATTTGCTACAGAATCATTGGAGAAGACTTTCAAATACAAAAGTTTATTGGAGTTAATTGCATCAAATTAATAAAAGTCTCTAAGGCTACTTTCAGATTTGCGTTCGGAGGCGCAGCGCAGGGCCGCCGCTAAGCTCTGCCCCCGGCCGCGCCTCCTCTGGTCAGCTCTTCCTCTGATCGCATGACACTGCATGCGATCAGCGTACCCTATAGTTAGCGTTGGGTACGCTGGCTGTGTGCTGGGCTGATATTGCCGGCGCTTGCGCCTTTTGGCGCTGTGCCGAGCGCACAAAAACGTGCCGTGTTGCATTTTTGTGCGCTTGTCGTAGCGCCAAAAGGGCGCAAGCGCCGGCAAAATCAGCCCAGCGCACGGCCAGCGTACCCAACGCTAACTATAGGGTACGCTGATCGCATGCAGTGTCATGCGATCAGAGGAGGAACTGACCGTAGGAGGCGCGGCCAGGGGCAACGCTTAGCGGCGGCCCTGCGCTGCGCCTCAGAACGCTAGTCTGAAACTAGCCTAAGCCACAGAGAAACGTGAATAGTTGCACCAGTGTTAAAACATGTAATCCTTTGTATGGAGGAGTTGACCCGGATTATAGAGCCTTTATCAGCATAAATGTCCAATTTGAAGGTGCTCAGCATATATCACCATGTAGATATAAATGATTCAGAAAAAAGTATGTGGCACTCACCATGGCAGCTTGAACAAAAAGTCCTTTATTTCATGACTATCATCTTAGATGGTAGGGTGCAGCAGCGGGCAGAGGCTTGCGGGAAGAGAGGAGACGGGACGACGGCCATTTCACCTGGACCTATTGAAACGTGGCAACGTGAAACGGCCGTTGTCCTCTCTCCTCTTTCCCCGCACGCTTCTGCCTGCTGCTGCACCCTGCCATCTAAGATGATAGTCATGAAATAAAGGACTTTTCATTCAAGCTGCCATGGTGAGTGCGGCATACTTTTTTCTGAATCATTTAAATTAATAAAAATGTGCAAGCCCCTGGTGCATTTTGGGCTAAAGAAAATGAAATCCTTGGCACTAAAAATTTTCTGTATTTAGAAAATGAGAAAGTTATTGAACATGCGCCTTCACACTTTTCTCATCGTTCACCATAATTTCCAACTTTTTTACACCTGATGAAAATTGACAGCCTTTTCAAGCTGATGGTTACCTTTAAATTATCATTCTAGTTTTTTTTAGTTAATTCTATAATTTATACACTATTGCCTTAGTTTGTTATTCCTTTGAATGTTCATAAAAATGTATGTATTCCTTCCATTCAGTTAAGTCATGTGATTTCATACATTCATACCTTTATGTTCTCTCAAGTGAGACACTATCTCAGCCTGGGATGGGGGATAGAAACCCCTATCCTAGTTACAGATGATAATTAGACAGCTCCTATGTAAATCTGTTAGATTTCTAAATAAATCTCTTTACTATCGACATTGTGGATGGCATTGTAGGTAAAATATCTGGTTTTAATGATCATGCATAACTTTGTCAGGGCAATAAAAGCTAAACCGGGTTGTATAATATTACCTAAATAAGCCGGCCACTGGGCAAAAATGTAACTGATGAATTGTAATGTTGATAAATGTATAGTACCGTAGTTTGTCCTGCATTTACACTACATGTACATAAACGAGTGATAACTAAATAAGTTAAGTACTTATGTATTCAGGTAACAAGTAAGATAAGCAGCAGTACTCAGTGTTAAACAGCCGCTACTGTTTCAAATAAGAGTTTATGATTATGATGCATAGAAATAGATAACAACCCAGGATACCATTGTATTATTACCCCTCTATAAATTCTATAAAAGGGTTCAGAGGCGTCAACTTGATTTATTAAACGATCTAAGAGATCTTGCTTATAATGAGAGGTGTTATGATTGAGTCACCATAGGAGGCAAAAACAGAAATGCTAGCTAAGTCCAGAAAACCAAAGAAGTTGGCAGCTATCGGATTGCAGACCCCTGAACCTATCAACACAACTAGCAGTAGCCGTGGGGGGTTCCTACGATGCCCTAGACCCCTCGATCACAGCCGGAGAATTAAATAGGCCTAAAGAAAGAAAGGGGAAATCTAAACTGCCCCAGAGCAGACCCCAAAGCAATAGGCAGCCCCCAACATATATTGACGGTGAAGCAAGATGAAAATACTAACACAGACAGAAAGATAGACTGAGCAAAGACGGGGCCCAAGCTAACTAGACAGAAAAGGACAGGAAGGCTGCTGTCTGCAATCCGTGAAAAACCCTATGAAAATAAGAGCCAACAGACTGACAGTGAAAAAGGCCCTGAAGATGCTAGGCTTCAAAAAAGCTATGTCAGTACTCAGAAATATTCAGAAGACAGAGCTACAGGCAAAAGGAGATTCAGATCACCCCAGCAGGGAATGGAAGAATACAGAAAAGCAAGGAAAACAAAAAACAAAACAAAAATGCTAACAGTCAAAACAGAAAACTTAGCTTTAGAGGAGCAGGAATCAGACTGGTGTCCTAGAAGTCCACAGAGAAATCACCCGCAGGGCAGAAGGGCGTCGGCAGCCTTTTATCCAGTCCGTGACTCCACTCAGCCAGTCATCCTCATTAGGCTCAGGTGCCTGATAATCAGGCTCATTACCTTCCTTTACCAGAATAGGGAGTTCACCAGACCTCAGTGACGAAGGGGAAAATGAACTCGCAACAGAGAGGTTATAAAAAAATTAGGCCTGTCCAAGTTGCAAAATAGGATCCTCAGAAGTGATCTCATTTTACATTTATTAATAAATATGTGGACAATACAAAGAACGGGTATATGATTTGTTCCTGCCAAAGACCTTCCAAAAGACCAAGAGGAAAGGCAATTTAGACATCTAAACACGAAAAGGTTCGAAAATGATCGACCACTGGAGGTAGTAATGGCAGTTAATATATCAGCTGTTAAGAAAAGGGCTGGATAATTTTCTCATAACAAATGGCATTGAGGGTTATTATAATGTAGCGATAAATTTATCATTGACCTACGAAGGTTTGATGAATTTGTGTAACTAAGTAACAGTTCAGCCTCCCTCACTGCATGCTTATAATATATTAGCTTACTTAAAGCACCACTCTTACGAGGCTTTTTTTTTACTTCACTGCCGGAGTGGTATTGCTAATGTCTGTTTCCTGCCCTTAGTAAAATCCGTACCAGCGCAGCTGCTGCCGTCTTCTTCTGCTCCCGGGGCCGCTCTGCTCCACAGTTTTGTGATCACAGCTCCTGAGTTACAAGTAAGAGGGAGCGGTCACAAGCTCTCACTGTAAGTGTCTGAGAATCTCCTTCTGGTTCTCATAAACTTACATTGAGTAGGGACTTTTGGCTCACCCAGCAAATACTGGAGCGACCCGGAAAGTCACAAACTGCAGAAGATGACCAGAACCTTGCTGAGAACAGAAGATGTCTGCTGGTAAGTATTTTACTATGAGCAGGAACTTGCATTAGTGAAGCCATTCCGGTGGAGAAATAAAAAAATAAACATGACGGAGTGTGGCTTTAAGACAATATAGAGGAGATGATAATCACGCTGACCCACAGCACGCAGAGATGGTACTGACACTAGCTGCCCATGTAGTGCTGCTGCATCATGAGATCTATAGCAGAGGATGGAGAAATCAAGTGTAGGATGAAATCTACGAATCTGGACGGGAACTGAAGAGAAGGCAAAATGGCTGAAAAGTAAGTATACAATAGACAAATGGGGTGCAGAGATGGAAAAAAAATCTGAACTGCAATTTTAGTAAATTTCACTCTGTAGTCGCTCATAGGCTACCATCTTAGTATAAACATATAATGTTTGGCATGTTTTCTTCTTTATTCTGCATTTCTCTGTATGGCATAAGACCAAAAGTTGTAGCACCATGTACCAGGCCAAAGGGCAGATGCAATTATTCATTTGCATGCAACTTTGCTATTGTTGATAGCACATTTCTGTTTATATGGGTAAAGTGTGTGGGCAATGATTTTAATATCCTCATAAAAGATGCACTCAGATGTCGTTTGGGCATCTGTTTGTGAACCAATGACCAGAAAAGAATGTATGTATGCCCAATCACTGGGCCTCCGAAAAGACATTCTCGTTTGTTGATGTTGTGTTATTGGTTTTGTCTCATAAGGACAACCGCTGTCTAAATGCTCTATTTGGCCACTATGACATTCTCTAGTGGGCCCTCTCTCAGACAGACATGGTTTCTCTATGTATTTCATGGAAAGCCATTTATTTCAGTTGTCATCATTTAATACATGTACAAGGGGCCTTAATATCCTCAAATGAAAACCAGGATTTTTTTTAGATGTCAGGCACATTAATATCAGCCCATCACCAGGCTGGCTTCATTATCTGTGAAGGCTTTTATGGTGGAACAACCCATAGAAGCGGTTACTTAGCATTTACACAACTAAGAAAACAAGGAGCATTTCAACATCTATAAAAAGATTTTTCCACAGACCTATGACTCAGTCCAGAACTCTTCCACCTCCTGGAGAAAATGAAAACACGGAAAACCAATATGAGACAGGGGCTCCAGATCTACAAAACCGACGTGGTTTCCGAAGACCATACAACTACCGGCGTCGACCCAACCAAGCGAGTACTCTAATACAAGGAACTAAGGAGGCCAAGGTATTATTTCTCTGGTCTACTCTGAAGATATACTGTATGTTATGCTGTGAGCTTGTTATCCTATTACCATAGTAGTTAATGATGTTTTTAATGCTGATGTGAGTATAATTTATTTTATCTCTGTACTGTAGCCAACTGAGACCACAGCTGAGAAGCCCGTGCCAGTGGCTGAGAAAAGCAATGCTGTGTAATCTGAGTGACCCGATCTTCCATCATGTAA
The DNA here is from genome assembly GCF_039654945.1 of Dendrobates tinctorius. Taxonomy (NCBI): domain Eukaryota; kingdom Metazoa; phylum Chordata; class Amphibia; order Anura; family Dendrobatidae; genus Dendrobates; species Dendrobates tinctorius. The sequence goes on from NW_027361823.1 coordinate 32,401,021, forward strand.
GTGATACGGTCAGTTTGAGTTACAAAACATGCAGTTGCTTCTGTGCCTCTGACCAACTTAGCAGGACTAAGATGATCATATGATCCAATTCAGGGGCAAACATATCATTGGTGCAACCTGCGCAAGCGCACAGGGGCCCAAGAAGCAGGTGGGATTGTACATTATGATGAGCTATTGGACTGCAAAGAGCCCATGTACTATTCTTGCACAGGGGCCTCTTCTGTCAGTGTTCCACCAGTGATCCAATGATCCACGCTTCATCACAAAAAGGCAAAATGGTATTTTTTATCTTCTTATTTTGTCCATATACACCAAATATGGAAAGGAATGATAACAATCTGTTTTATACAGCGTTATATAAAATATTAAAGTTTTTAAATAATTGAATATATGTACGGTACCTGCACTCATTGGTGTAGGGCTGACCACAGGCACGGTTGTCCTGGGTGCAAAATTCTTAGGAGTGTAAAATTTCAAACGTAATAAATGGTAGCACTTCCTTTTTCTTCTTTTGAAATTCTGCACCCCAAAGAATTGGCGTTAGCAATAAAGATCCTGTGCAATGCACATGTTCCAAAATTCTGGCTGGGTGACCTAGAGCTCCGCCACATTGAATCATATCAGAAACATCATCACACTGCTATATTTGAATCCTGTGGTAGAGCAGGGAACCATAGGCTACCTCCCCCTTCACGCTCTAATCTAGGCAGTGCAAGCACAATGACGTCACTTCGTTGCTCCGCATGTGGTGTCCCTTTGTGTATAGGGGATGAGAGTACTCACTCGCCCGTATTAGGAGAGTATATACTTTATTTCTTTTTATAGGGGTGACATGAAGGTGTCATTATTATTTTTGAAGGAGACACTCCAGGGGCATTAATACTATTTAAGGAGGCCACTAACATAGCAATAATACTTTTTAAAGGGTCACCATTACATTTTAAGGGAATACTACAGTGGCAATAATACTTTCTAAAGGAGCACTTAGGGGACAGTGGTTGCTTTAAAAGGACACTATTTGAGGGTATCATTGCTGTGTTAGAGGGAGCAGGCAATTCATGCTATGCCATTGCCTGGAACTGGAGCTTTGCAGCATCCTTCTTAGTCCATTATTTGCTTTGGTGTATGAAAAGAACCCCAAGGAATCAATAAAAAAAACTCTATACAGTTACATAAAAAAAACAACAGAAAACTGAGCTGGAGAATAACTTGAATAACATGCATGATGTAAAAGCATGTTCTCACTGGCCATGGAAACAAACAAAACCAAAGAAAAGGCAATGTGTGTATATACCCTAATGAAAATAAATAAGTAAAAAAGCAAGTGTATTAAATAATTAACATAGGGTACTTAGCAAACACTGTTTTTGATTTATAAAAAAGCATAAAGATGTCCCACCGCAACAAGGTGTATCCCATTGGGACAGTACCTACACTCTTTAATGTTAAAACCTACTGTACTTAGTGCGAATAGTGGCAGAGAGTCACCGGGTCCCAACTGGACACTCAGCTTTGGAGGGACTATATATGAACTGCCAGTGAAAAGGGGGCCATGCCCTACTTGTACTGAATACAAAAATACTGAAAAAAATGTTTATTATTTAATACACTTGTTTTTTTACTTATTCATTTTCATTAGGGTATATGCACGCATTGTCTTTTCTTTGGTTTTGTTTTAAACTGTACAGTTGTTGATTTTGGTCAAATATGACCAAAAGACACTAGCGCTGCGAGGCAACAGAGCCACCATGCTTTTCATATACATCGATTACTACCCTGTAACATTCAATGAAATGTATGGTCCAGTTTTGAGGTGCAAAGTAATTGTGTAAATTTTGATACAATTTTCTTTTTTAGGCATAATGTGAGCAGAAGAATGAAGAACTTTAAATGTGGCCACTAAGTAGTACTAATGCTTAGAGTTCAAAAGTTGCCTAATAATTACGAGGAGGATACCTTGCCTGCTGCAGATTTCTGCACTGAGAACAACTGGTGTTTTTTCAATGTCAGCGTGCCAATGTTAGAAGTAAATACATATAATTTTTTTTAACAATAAGTGCAGAAGAGATAATGAAGACTGTCTGTCAAAGATCCATTTGACTGCATTTTCAAAAAGGAATTGTAAATTATTTGGTTAAGAAAATGAGTTTCCAGCTACTTTCCAGTTTCTGCAGCAGCTTTGAACAACCTTTCCCCTCCTGGCTGATGCACATCTGATGACATCATGGCCCAGATAATGACCTTGGTTCACAGATACATTTTTGGCAAGTTTATTTTGCACAAGCCAAAGACAAACTTTCAGACGCATTGAAATAAAATCTATCATTTTGAAAAATTATAATGTGTTGTATTCATTGAGCTCTAGCAAAATATAATGCAGATTTTGGTGCTGGATTTCTCTTCATCCTATTCCTGGAGGGTAGATTTACCATACAACTGTAAACCAATGTTATTCAAACTGTTCATCCTTACTTTACAATTCTTCACATACAGTGATGCAGAAATTTTCCTGTGTAAGGCCACATTTACACGTTCAGTATTTAGGCAGTATTTTACATCAGTATTCGTAAGCCAAAACCAGCATGGGTGAAAAATACAGAAGTGGTGACGGTGATTAACCCCTTTCTGACATCCGACGTACTATCCCGTCCACGGTACCCGGGCCCGTATGACCGTGGACGGGATAGTACGTATCACAGCTGACACCCGGCACAATGTGTCAGGGGCGGTCACGGACCGCCCCCGACACGTTAACCCCTTGCACACCGCGATCAAACACGATCGCGGTGTACCGGGGGTTAAAGGGAAGCATCGGCAGGGAGGGGGCTCCCTCCATGCTTCCCTGAGCCCCCCACGGCAGCGCAATGTGCAGCGCTGCTGCGGGGGGCTCCTTTCCTCCAGGCCCCTGAATCCAAGATGGCGACGGGGGCCTTCGGGGGCCTGCAGTAAGCTGGCTTCCTCAGTGCCTGCAAAGCGCAGGCATGAGGAAGCCTTCGGCAGTGCCTGTGCCAGATCGCTGATCTGTCACAGTGATCTGTGATGTGACAGATCAGCGATCTGTCACAGGACAGTGATGTCCCACCTGGGACTATTTAATAAAGTAAAAAAAAGTGTAATAACGCGCGATCAAAAAGACGCATATAAATATCCATGGTACCACTGAAAACGTCATCTTGTCCCGCAAAAAACGAGCCGCCACACAGCATCATCAGCGAAAAAATAAAGTTATAGCTCGCTGAATAAAGCGATGCAAAAATAATTATTTTTTATATAAAATAGTTTTCATTGCATAAAACCGACAAAAACATAAAAAAAACGACCTAAATGAGGTATCGCTGTAACCGTACTGACCCGAAGAATAAAACCGCTTTATCAATTTTACCGCACGCGGAACAGTGTAAACGCACCCCCCCAAAAGAAATTCATGAAACGCTGGTTTTTGTTCATTCTGCGTCCCAAAAATCGGAATAAAAAGCGATCAAAAAATTCCACGTGCCCGAAAATGGTACCAATAAAAACGTCAACTCGTCCCGCAAAAAATAAGACCTCACATGACTCGGTGGGTCAAAATACGGAAAAATTATAGCTCTCAATATGTGGTGATGCAAAAACTATTTTTACAATAAAAAGCGTCTTTTAGCGTGCGACAGCCGCCAAACATAAAAACCACCATAAATAGTAAATCAAACCCCCCGTTATCACCCCCTTAGTTAGGGAAAAATAATAAAATTAAAAAAATGTATTTATTTCCATTTTTCCGTTAGGGTTAGGGCTAAGGGTGTGTTGGGGTAGGGTTAGGGTTAGGGGCGTGTTGGGGTTCGGGTTGGGGTTAGAATTGGGGGTTTCCACTGTTTGGGCACATCAGGGGCTCTCCAAATGCAACATGGCGTCTGATCTCAATTCCAGCCAATTCTGAGTTGAAAAAGTCAAATAGTGCTCCTTCCCTTCCAAGCTCTGCTATGCGCCCAAACAGTGTTTTACCCCCACATGTAGGGTATCAGCCTACTCAGGACAAATTGCAAAACAATTTTTGGGGTCCAATTTCTCCTGTTACCCTTAGGAAAATAAAAAATTGGGGGCAAAAATATCATTTTTGTGGAAAAAAATGATTTTTTTATTTTCACGTCCGAGTGTTATAAACTTCTGTGAAGCACTTGGGGGTTCAAAGTGCTCACCACACATCTAGATAAGTTCCGTGGGGGGTCTAGTGTCCAAAATGGGGTCACTTGTGGGGAGTTTCAATAGTTTAGGTACATCAGGGGCTCTCCAAACGCACATGACACCCGCAGACCATTCCATCAAAGTCTGCATTCCAAAACGTCACTGCTTCCCTTCCGAGCCCCGACGTGTGTCCATACAGTAGTTTTCTCCCACATATGGGGTGTCAGCGTACTCAGGACAAATTGGACAACAACTTTTGGGGGTCCAATTTCTCCTGTTACCCTTGGGAAAATGAAAAAATTGGGGACTAATTGATCATGTTTGTGGAAAAAAATACGATTTTTTTTATTTTCATGCCCGGGCATTAAAAACTTCTGTGAAGCACTTGGGGGTTCAAAGCGCTCACCACACATCTAGATAAGTTCCTTAGGGGGTCTCGTTTCCAAAATGGGGTCACTTGTGGGGGTTTCCACTGTTTAGGTACCTTAGGGGCTCTCCAAAGGCAACATGACACCCGCAGACCATTCCATCAAAGTCTGCATTCCAAAACGTCACTACTTCCCTTCCGAGCCCTGACGCGTGTCCATACAGTAGTTTTATCCCACATATGGGGTGTCAGCATACTCAGGACAAATTGGACAACAACTTTTGGGGTCCAATTTCTCTTGGTACCCTTGGGAAAATAAAAAAAATTGAACCTAAAGTATTTTTTTTATGAAAAAAAGTTAGATGTTCATTTTTTTTTTTTTTAAATATTCAAAAAAAATTCCTGTGATGCACATAAAGGGTTAATAAACTTCTTGAATGTGGTTTTGAGCACCTTAAGGGGTGCAGTTTTTAGAATGGTGTCACTTTTGGGTATTTTCTATCATATAGACCCCTCAAAGTGGCTTCAAATGTGATGTGGTCCTAAAAATAAAATGGTGTTGTAAAAATGAGAAATCGCTGGTCAACTTTTAACCCTTAACTTCCTAACAAAAAAAAAATTTGGTTCCAAAATTGTGCTGATGTAAAGTAAACATGTGGGAAATGTTAGTTATCAATTTTTTGTGTGCCGTATCTCTGTGATTTAAGGGCAAAAAAATTCAAAGTTGGAAAATTGCGAAATTTTCAAAATTTTCGCCAAATTTCCGTTTTTCTCACAAATAAACGCAAGTTATTTGAATGAAATTTTACCACTAACATGAAGTACAATATGTCACGAGAAAACAATGTCAGAATCACCGGGATCCATGGAAGCGTTCCAGAGTTATGACCTCATAAAGGTACAGTGGTCAGAATTGTAAAAATTGGCCCGGTCATGAACGTGAAAACCACCCTTGGGGGTGAAGGGGTTAAGTAGTGGACAACCCTTTCTTAATCAGAATGTTTGGTGCCAGTAGAATAAAAACACTTATCCTCACCTCCCGTGCTGGTGCCGTTCCAGCGGTGTCAGCGCTGGTGATCCCAAGGCTCTCTTGTGGTTGTTATGACACGTGAGCCCTGCGTCCAATCAGCCTTGGCGTCACTGTCCTCGCCTTTGGACAAATCGAACATTAACATGAAGCCAGCGCTGCTGATAGTCTCTGACTTCCTGTTGATGTTTGATTTGTCCAAAGGCAATGACAGTGACGCCAAGGCTGATTGGACGCAGTACTCATGTGTCATAACAACTGCACAAGAGCCCCAGGAGTGCCGAAACCGCTGGAATAGCGTATAAGTGTTTTCATTTTATCGATGCCAAACAATCAGATCGAGAAGGGGCTTCCTAGTAGCTGAAACCCCTTTAATTATAATCACCTATGTAATACTTTTACCTATACAATGTGATGTCTGAGATGCTAAAAAGCTATGATGCAGTGTTGCACATTTATTAGTGTGTACAAGTGTCTGCTTAGCTCCATAAACAGAGACATTTTTCATGACAGGACTTGCTCTCAGACCCAGTTTTTTGTGCAATGGTCCCATTATTGCTTACTGTTCAAAAATGTCTGAACAGACCATAAAAATAGAACACTTTTTTCCATTGTCTGTAAAAAAAAATATAATACTACCATGATTATTTCAAAACTGGAAAAGATTGTACAAATTAATTTTATTCAAAATATTATTATCAGAATTCTATATTAGACATGCAGTACTGTGCAAAAGTTTTAGGCAGGTGTGGGAAAAATGCAAACAGCTACAAGGAGGGTATAAGATCAATTTCTCCACGTACTCGTTGTTCCGATAAGGCAGCTAACAGGCTTTAAATGCTATTTATCTGCAGATTAACCCTATGGCCATGTGCACACATTGAGTATTTGGTGAGTTTTTTACCCCAGTATTTGTAAGCCAAAACCAGGAGTGAAACTGTCAGAGTAAAAGCATCATAGAAACATTTGCACCACTTCTGCATTTTTCACACAATCTCCTGGTAAAAACTCACCAAATACTGAATGTGTGCATGTGGCCTAAATCTGCAGATCAGATGAATTTCATTTCTACACATGACTGCATCCCTTTAAATTCGGTAAAGAAAATAAGAACAGGTACATCTCATTTCTGTAGTTTGTCAACTAGCCTGTTATTTGAAATTAACATTATGACTAGGAACAATTAACTAATAATAAAAAGTTGCAAAAATAGAAAACATAAAAAAAATCAAAATGTGTCATGTAGATAATATATATGTCTCCATAAATATTATTAAAATGTCATATATTGGAAAACTTTCTGCATAAGGATGAGTTCATATAACCTGAAGTGACAACATACACCTCGATCCCTGGAGCCTTGCACTTGCGAGAATAACAAAGGTAACATGACACAGAGCAGCCTGTGACTTCTGTAATCATATACCTGAGTACGTGGATTTGAATAGGACCGTGCTGCTGTTAAGGTAGACTGGGAGCTTCAAGTAATAATAGACGAAACACGTGCACAATAATGTCATTTTTACATCTCGTTTTTACTTTGCTGTTCACGTCATTCTTTTTTTTTTTGTGCCGCTTTGTCAGACGGGTTCTAAGCTGAAATCGCTTGAAAAAGACATCATGCACACATACCCTTATACAAAGGGAATATGCATGCTAATTTACCAATTTTTTAAAGCTATCTGGTGCCATCTGCATTTTGCTATATAAGACAATGTGGAAAAACTGAAAACAGATAAGCAGGCATCCAAAGTATTAGCTTTTAAAATTAAATATTAGTAAAAAAAAATATGATGGATGCATAAAGAAATATAGACATCTTAAATAAAACCAATAAAAAGTCTGTGAATGCTAAATACAAAGCGGTAATACTGGTTTAGTTGATTGGCATTTGCAAAGTCACGCCACAGGTATGTTCAGATAATCAGTGTAATATTCATACTTCAATGGTAATGGTTATTTTATTTATATGAGTTTCAGTGAAACTGTAAGTTGGGCATATCTTGAGATCTACCTTAAGTAGAGTCCGCTGTCTTGATCACATTACTAGTGGCGTGTTGCCAGAAAAAAAAACACACAAGAAGATCACCGAGCAATACATTAACAGAGATGAACCTCAGGCATCAAGAAGCAACAGTTTGTAGGATTCTTGGGAAAATTTGCTTCTTTACTGAAATCCAGCAGCTGAAATCCACTCCCGGGTCCATATGACACATTATTCCTGCTCCTAACTTGAAACCGATTTTCATCTTCCATTGCCGGAGGGCAGCAACAGCCACCTATTGGTATTAACATCTTGAACGATGAACAATAAAGATTCTGTATCCAGCCAGGATATCCCTGCTATACTTCGAGCCCTGGGGACATTGGCTCTAGCAGCGGCCACGGCTGTAGCCATCCGGTGGTTTTTTTCACATGATCAGGTCGAAAAGGGAAAGGATAATTATTCAAAGCTCCAATGTAATCAAGATTCAATAGAAGATGCACAACCTCCAGGGGAAGATCCTAAATCAGAAGAAGAAATGGTGGAAAATAATATAATGGAACCCCAGGTCAGTGATGAAAAAGTCAAAGAGATGACGGTTTTAACATTTGATTGTTTATTATCACGTGAACTTTTGAAAAGTTCTTTAGAAACGTCCTGTCCAAATATGTATGTGGAAGAAAAAGATGGATTTCTGGCTGATCATAAAGGTTTATCAAGTGACCTGACTCCAGTTTCCTGCAAAGTGAGTAAAATGTCAGCCCCCCAAAGTGATTTGCACATCTCAGAGCAGGCAACTGTCTGTAATTCGGGATTACCTGCCGCTTTTGTTTATGATGAAACAAAGGATACACAGAATCAAGTATTTTCTAGCTGCTTCACACAGACCTATGATATGACATTTAATGAAAGGTCACAGGAGCAGCAGATCCACACTGAATCAAGCTCAAGGAATGGTGAGTGTATTGTTATGAATGTAAAGTTCCCGAAGTGTAAAAGTCAATTTATCGGTGATGACAACATGGTGTCTAGAACATATTTGCAGAACAAGACTGTAAACGTTGGTTGGGATGAAGACCAATTTAGTATGGACAAATGGGAAATTAATGGAAATTTAAACTGTGATGCTGATGTAAACATTTCAAATCATACAAAACCCTGTTTGGAGAATGAGGAGAACATGCCTAGTATAATTAATGGCGGGAATACTGGAGAAAATACCAAGGAACATATCTCTAAAAGTGAGAACTGTGTTAATATATGTGTCCCCTGCCATCCTGAACCACAGGAGACAGACAATACTTTCATAAAGGCTTATAGTCCATTTAATAATGAAATTCTTACAAGATGTCACAATAATAAGCAGCAGACAATCTATACAACATTTACAATGCTGGATATCTTACAAACTGAAGATGCAATACAGGAGGCTAAAAAGACCACTATAACCGTATCCAATGAAGATACTGTACTGACAAATACATTTTGCCAACATCATCATTCCCAAGATGAAAAATGTAACTGTATGCAAAATAATCATCCTATGTGCTCACGGCAATCAAGTAAGGAGCAGAAGATCTATATGACTTCTGAAGAAATACTTGAAAAAGTAAATGACAACTTGACAGGTTCTAATATGATCTCTGTGCCTTTTCCTGAAGAGTACATGACTGTTAACAAGAAAAATGGAAATTTTTTTTCATCACTCAACACCTTGCATACATATCATAATGGAAAACACCACAGAGAGTTTCCTTCAAGAGGACATATTTCTTTTGATTCACAAGACCATGTGGAATTGTTTTTACCTGAGTCTGGTCCAATAGATCAAAGGAAAATCAAAAATACAATTTCTCATTCTACTAACCATGTTATGCAATGGAATACTACAAGTGTATATAATTCTACAGAATATATAGATCTGATGTATCCACTGGTTAATCGTGAACCTGAAAATGTGATTATTCCTCTTATTGAGAATGATGAAGGCCAAACTAATATTCAACACACTGTGTCACTTTTATCTGAGAAATCAATGCCTGAATGTTATGATGGAGAACATCAGAATTTGGATGCTGAGGTGGAAAGTTTTTTTGAAAGTTCTACATCCAACAGCACACTATATGATAAACTTGTACAGACCACCATGAGAAGGAAGAACTTATGCTATCCCTCCACTCTCAACACATTCAATTCGACAAGGGTCACCAACACTGAGGTCCAAAGTATTAAATCTACCAGTAATAAACAAGACAATGATGAAATCTACAATGGGCACAAGCAGAATTCTACATCGCTTACCATGGACCAAAAGGAATTCTGCACTGTCATCACTAATGGCTATTTTAGTAGGTATCAAAATCAAGACTCCAAAAGTTTTGGTTGGGCTTCTGAAGAATTGAAACCACAGGAGTGTTACAGTAGAAATCAAGAGTCTGTCATTTCCAAACCCTTATCAAACACTCTGCAGTACAATGTGATTCTGGCTGAAGTATCCCCTTGCCAGAGTCCAATTTACTCCAAACCCACTGCTTTGGGTGATATGATGGAATCAAAATGTCAGCAAACTACAAAAGCAAATAAAGACGACACTCATCTGTCTGTAGAAAACATGGCCGTGAGTAGGGTAGAAGAAACTTCTGATTCCTTGTGGTCTTCAGTTCAAAATCTTGAACAGAGTATTTTTGACAACCCAGACTTCAGTTCCAACAAAGCATATTCTGCACAAGGCTCTATTACGCCAAGTCCTTTGCATAATGAAGAACAAGCTAAATTATTTCAAAGTAGAGATCAGGAAAGACTGGATACAATAAAATCAGATGCCCAGTCATTTTCCAAGGAAAGGATAATGTCCACTATTGCTGAAACTCCAGAGCTAATTTTACCGGAATACCAGTCAGTGTTCATTTCTGAAAAGAAGATACCCCTAATGACTAAAAGCTGTGATAACATATTTTCTGGGCCTTCATTCCAGGGATCAGCAATGAAAAACAAAGCACAGAGCATGATGTGTTTACTTACAGAATATTACACTACAAAGTTACATTCCTTGGAGAATGGGCCACTCGAAAAAGTATCAAGGGGATGTTTCATTCGTATTCCAAAGGGCTTTCAGAATATACGAGAAGGTGTGAGCTTTCAGCTGACTTTGGGAAACTGCCTGGAACTGTTAAAGTTAGCCAGAAAGAACACTGTGCCTGAACTTCTGAAGGCAGTGTACACACTTATCAGCGATAACTACCTAAATGTGCTAAAGAACTCTGCTATTTACAGTCAGCTGACATGCTTGGAGAGAGAGAAAATCCTGCAGTTAAGAATGAGGGGAAATTTGTCTCTTTGCATAATTGAAACACAAAGTATATTTGGATTAAACAGAAATATTAACCGTTTAGAGCATATGACTTCTGATCAATCTATTAACCAGATTTACTCACTAAATATGGAGACGAATGAATGGAAAAGAGTCACTAATATTCCGGAAGAAGCCTGTCTCAAAGGTTGTAGTATCTGCTCTATGCATAATTACCTATTCATTGCAGGAGGCATCCAAAAGACCAAAAACGGCTCAATATGCTCAGACAAACTATTTTGTTATAACCCTCTGACTGATATATGGACACAGCTCACGCCAATGAACCAAGCAAGGTCCCAGCTGAAGCTTGTCCCACTTGATGGCTACCTTTACGCCATTGGAGGAGAGTGCTTACAGACAATGGAAAGATACGATCCAAGATTAAACAAATGGACCCTTTCAGCACCCCTCCCAAAAGGCTCTTTTGCTGTGGCACATGAAGCTGCAGCCTGTGGAGGAGACATTTATATTTCAGGAGGCCATTTGTTTTACCGGCTATTAAAATACAACCCAGTTCAAAATCAATGGGAAGAATGTCCTTTCAATGCCAGCAAGGGCCGTTCTTGTGACATGGTAGCGGTGGGCCATATCCTTTATAGATTTGACATGCACAAAGAATCCAGAGTCCATATTTTTAAATATAATACCACTGCCAAGGTGTGGTCTGAATATACAGCAACTTTTCCAAACAGCAAGGTTCCTTTTAGATGTGCTGTGCTGGACGGTACCATCTATTGCTTAAACAGGGAGACGACTGCCCGATTTTCAGTAGAAGAGGAAAAAGCAATGTTTGAGTCAACTATGTTCAACAAAGTCCCTACCAAGGGAGTAGGCTACCATTGTCCTGTTGTGTTAAGCCTACAAAGTCCATTGTCTCAAACATCTGTCTAAACAGTTTAGTCACGTGTAAAAAAATGTGTTTATGATTTTAGGCAGTTACCTAGTTTGTGTTACCAGCGTTCATAGCATGGCAAGTTTTGCACCCCATAACCTGGTAATAATTCCTGCTGATTGCTCTCCTAAAATAAATAATATTCCCAAAGTACTCCTTTAAAACAAATAATGCCCGCTAAGCCCCTTAAAAATTAATTATGTCCCCTTTGTGCACTACCCATAAAAAAATTAGATTGCCCTAATTCTATTGACTGAGTCATCTTCTTGCCCGCACACAGAATGGGCTTGCATAGACGAGGCAATACAATAACGTCATTGTGTCTTCCTGCGCTGGGACGCTGATGTCTTGTTGGCTGTGGACCTACAGCAGCTTACAGCCTATAGAATGGAGAGTGGTGGGGCAGGAAACCTGTGGCTCTCTGCTCTATCACAAAATCCAATAGTAATGGTATTATTTTGACACCAATACAATTCAAAGTGGTGATCGTTTGCAGATCTGAGGCACCCGGCCAAAAGTCCAGGGCATGTGCACTGTCATGGATCTTCCATGCTTAAAGAGACCATTGTTATCTTATTTTTTTTATTTTTTTAAATCTTCAAATTTAGCTCCTCTAAGAATTTTGTGCCCAGGCCAACTGCCCCATTCCCAACCCCTCAGGCTACGATAATGGTTTTAGACCACATTTGCATAATCACAAGTTAACTTCATATTCTACTAGAATACGGAGAAGCTTTTCTTTTAAGGAACGCTTATTTTTCGCTCTCTTTTGACGTATTCCCATTTAATGTCCAAAATTAATCTAAACGTCCCAATAGTGTGAAGTGCAGAAGCCCAATCCAAATTAGCATTGCCCCTATTTTAATGGGTGGTGATTATTTGCAAAGGGATGTTGTCTTGTAAGCAAGTGAGAAAGTGGAAAATGTTGCAGGCGGTTTTGTACAAACACTTCAATTTTACGTCCCTTTGTAATGTATTTTTATTAGAATATTGGAGTTATGGGGTACTGATATAGATCACATGGAATTAGGAGACCATCACTTGGAGGGATGATTCCTTGTTTCCTTGGACATCAATAGGAGGCGTGAAAGGCCCTTTTCATGTTGACGTATATCTTGTCTGTGCAATTCAGACTTATGTATGATGAAGACTTCGTAATTAGAACATGCAACATAGCTCTATTTCCTTAATAAAATATGCAAACATGCAATAACATTGGAACAAAAATAACTAGAGATTTGTATTCGGAGGTATAGTTAAACATCCACATTCTACAAATTGTCTCTAAACCTTTTATAACGTGAATTTGGATTATTTATTAACTATTGTTTTAATTGCAGTACCGTTGCAGTTATTTGCTGTTGTTCTGTATTTATTACATTATGCTGTAAATAATAGTAATAATGTTTTGTCTACAGGAGTGAAATGCAATGTGGTTACTCAGGAGGTGTCTCTATACACATGATATCAATGTATTTTTTAGTTACCAGTTTAGATTTTTTTAGTTTAGGCCGGGGTCACACTTGCGAGAAACTCGCACAAGTCTCGCGTCTCAATACCCAGCACTGCCGCTGGCACTCGGGACCGGAATGGGCGGCTGCATGTATTTCTATGCAGCTGAACGCTCCGGTCCCGAGTGCTGGCGGCAGTGCTGGGTATTGAGACGCGAGACTTGTGCGAGTTTCTCGCAAGTGTGACCCCGGCCTTAGTGTTATTATAATCAAATTAGGTCTCATGAGATAAGCTATCACAGAGGAATCATACTGACTTTCAAGAAACAAAGTAGCCCACGTTCTTTCCTTAGGGACCGGATTTATAAATACCCTGGGTTAAATAATTTTACAGATTATTTAAAAAAGATATATTGAGCGTTTTACCATAAATTAAGAACACATACGTAAATATAACATGTAATGTATTTCAATAGGAGATAATGGCATCTTTCTTACCTCTCTTTCTGAATGTTTCATAAAATGTCTCCAAACAGCAAACACTACAAGAACAGTAAAAATAGAGGGAGGGAAAAAGGGGCTGTAACTGCAGTATTTCTCTTAGGGCTTGCTAGCACGACTGTATAACACCGCAGAGTGCTATCTGATGTTTTATCAGATAGTACTCGGCCCAATGTTATACTATGGGGCAGTGAAAACAAAAAGCAAAAAGCACAAATATCCTGAAATAAAAAGTAAAAAATAAACAGCAAATAATGCATAAAAGTAATAATTAATTTTGATCAAAATAATGTACAAGCCATCCCGCCACGTCACGGCAACCCTTGTGGGACAGTCCTACATACACATTAATTTACTTTTTCAGTTCAGACTCCGGTTTTTTTTATTAATTTCATTGTGCATTCAGTGCATATATGGGTGTGACCGCCCTCTTTCTGAGCTGGGAAATCCATCCTGTCTGACCTAAGCTTTTACTATGGTTCAGTCGCTCGATCCTTGTTCACATTCACATCACTTGGCAAGTGAAAAGGTTTTAAATACTAGAGTTAGGACTGTCCCACAAGGGTTGCCGTGACATGGCAGGATGGCTTGTACATTATTTTGATCAAAATTATGTTTACTAAATACCCTTATTATTATTATTACTTTTATGCATTATTTGCAGTTTATTTTTTACTTTTTATTTCAGGATATTTGTGCTTTTTGCTTTTTGTTTTCTCTGGTTAATGGTCATGTGTTAATATGCACTTACATTGTGCATACACACTAATTTACTTTCTCAGTTCAGACTCTAGTTTTTTTTACTATGGGGCAGTGCAGAACTGTGATTTTTTTTTTCATGCCAATTCGGCATAAGAAAACAGTCGCAGCATGCTGCAGGTGCATCCGATAATTCCGATCGCATTCATCCATTCAAGTCTATGGGTGTGTGGAAAACATCGGACTGCACTAGGATGTCATGATAGTGCAATCCAATGTACATACACAGAGACAATGGAGAAGATGGAAAAATTAAGTTCTCCGTCTTCTTCCCACCTGTGCTGCAATTCTCTCATGGGAGAGTATCAGCTCACACTCAGATGACATTCAGATCAAACTCTGACAGAATTTAAGCCGAGTGTCATTTGCATAATTGGCACAATTCTCTCGCATGACAGCCTTGTCGCCCTGGCCTTACTTCATGTTTATGTTTAGGATTCATGCTCTGAGAAAGGAGTCAAAAAAAGCTAGCAAACCTTATTAGCTTGGTGTAGCAACACAGTCCCGCCAGAAGCAGTGTGAAAGACTGGTGGAAAGCATGCCAAGACGCATGAAAGCTTTTTTTAAAAATCATGGTTATTCCACAAAATATTGATTTCTGAACTCTTCCTGAGTTAAAACATCAGTATTGTTGTTTCTAAATGATTATGAATTTGTTTTCTTTGCATTATTTGAGGTCTGAAAGCACTGATTTTTTTTTAATTTTGACCGTTTTTCTTTGTCAGAAAAGAATGCAAAATTTATTGCTTGGAAATTCGGAGACATGTTGTCAGAAGTTTATAGACTAAAAGAACAATTTACATTTTACTCAGAAATATACCTATAAAGAGAAAAATCAGACAAACTGAACATTTGAAAGTGGTTTCTTAATTTTTGCCAGACTTTATGTCTGTAGATCCTAGCATAAGGCCTAAGTATGCAGGTTACACACAACATTGGTTGCACTACAGTACATCTACATATACAGCATATATATACAGCTTTCCAAGGATTAATCAGAACTTACTTTTTGCTATAAATTAATTGCATGTATAGCTGATCCCACCACTGGGTCCTACATCTTTCTCTAAGGGTTCATACTCACATGCAAGAAACTTGGACGAGTTTCGCAAGTCAATACCCGGCAGCAGATCGGAGCGTGCGGCTCCATGTATTTCTATGCAGCTGAACACTCCACTTCCTAGTGCCGGCGGCAGTGCCAGATATTGACGTGCGAGACTCGTCCAAGTTTCTCGCATGTGAGTATGAGCTCAAAAACAGCGCCCCTATAAATGTGGCTGTCAGTAGTGAGGTGGCTGGAATTCTCATTCATTTAATGTATTGGAATTCTGGCCACCTCTGCACTGACTGCGGCACACAACATGCCATGTCCTCCATATACATGCAGGTCTTATTGTAGTACCTGCATCTGTTATACATTTTTTTCATATCCCTTGGGTATGCCGTTACGTACTAGATGGGAATACCGCTTTAAGTTGTGCTCAGAACCATTTTATGTCATAGTGTCAGCTATTAGCATGTTCATTCTTTCACAAGGTCCTAGGCTTACTGATAAATTTTCATATTAATTAGTAGTAGTATCAGCCATTGTGACACTTGCCAGCTATAAGTCATATAGAGAGCCAATGACTTGCACCATAATAAAGCACGAGTTTACTGAACAGCACTAACGTTTTTATGGCTTTATGGTCACATTTGTACAACGGAGATAAAAAAAAAGTTACTTTAACTTTATGTTACTCACCAGACACCAATAAGCCCTGGAAAAAGATAAAAGAGTGCAAACTTGCGTTCACAATGAATGCGTAATATTTTGTTCTGGTTTCATATGTTTAGCACCAAGTTTCATACCTATAACTGATCATTACAATAAATGCAAGAAATATAGTCAGGCAACTCCCTATTATGATAACACATACAAAAGACCTGCTGAGTTCAAAATGCCCAAAACAGTGTTTACTCTAACGAGAAATCACACAAAGCCATTGTTTTTGTGCAAAAATATACAATCAATTTTATTATATAAAATTCATATCATCACAAATCCAATGAGTATACATAAGGTGGAAACAACGAACCACTCGACACAATGTGCACAAGATTTTAACCAGAAAATAACGTCTGGTACAGGGTATAAATACAAGAGGTTTTTAATAAATTACTGCCTCATGATAAAGTGCCTGTGCATAAAATTGCTCATATCTCATAAAGAGATTAAAGTAAACATCCTCAAATATGGAAGCAAATAGGACAATGCCAGCACCACTCGACCTGTCCACATGGGTAAGAGACACTGTTCCTGTGCACTTTTACTGTGAATTCCTTCTGGGCGTGATGCAGATTACAGGGTGTATAGGGGCTTATTTAACCTTGTTACTTGAGAGGTGCCAGTAGCATAGTAAGGGACCATTGTCCTATTTGCTTCCATATTTGAGGATGTTTACTTTAATCTCTTTATGATTGTGATTTCTCGTTAGAGTAAACACTGTTTTGGGCATTTTGAACTCAGCAGGTCTTTTGTAGGTGGTTTCATATGTTGCATGAGGCCACGCTACCAACACTGTAATGTACTTGAACTTGACATGGATGTAACACTTTTGTTGGCTCAGTCAATGGCAACACAAAATAAACACCGAATGATAATGTTTAGGCTCACTGACAATGTACTTTCCAAAGAGTTTCATTACAGATTAAGCTCTTATGGCCTGTGTCTTCTTTTCTTTTGTTTTATTCTAAGATGTTTTTTTTTTTCTTCAATATGTCATTTTGCATATTTACTTATTCCCCATGGAAGGGTAGCATTCTATAAATCAGGCTTCTTTTTTATCGTCCATCTGATAATTCTCCACTAAACTACATGCAAGTTAATTTAGGGACATTATGAGCTTTCACTGCCCCCTTGTGGTTGCTAGTGCTCATCACAGCAGGAAAAAAAAGCTATTCTGCATCCCCATAGTGATTCTATAGTCACCATATTTAAGACATAAAAGGTCTCAAGAGAAATATACACCATGTATAGTATGTGATCTGAATAAAATGAAAATTGAGATCTGCTATAAATATTAAATTCCTATACATCGACAACACATGGGAAATGAAGCATTAGATGGTGCCCACTGCAAACAATGGGCTGGCGGTCCTAATGAGGCCCCAGTCGTCCATATCTGGCCATATTCCTACTTAATTCTATTGCTGCTTTTAAGCCACTGGCAGAAAATCCATTGCGTTTAACAATTCAAGCAAAGTAATGTGATTTCATGAAATCTCCTGCCCGCTGTGTTTTTCATGACTGTTGACATCTGCATTTTTGGTGCATTAACTATAGAGAGTTCTACGGGGAGAATGTAAAAATGCATTTTTAAGTGCAGAATCACAAAATTAAAAAAGAATAAAAAATGCTACTTCAAATCTGCACTAAAAATGCATCAAGAAAGGAGCAAAGATATAAAACCTGCAAAAATGCAATAATCGGGACAGATTCCTGTTGCTTATTTTGGTGCCGGACAAATACAGAAAAAAATGCAGCTGAAAAAGAAGCTTTTTTCAATATAGGAACATGGTGGCCTTAAGATTGTGTTCAGATACACGCATTATGCATGTGTGTGCTGAATGAGTTTAACCTGTTAAATGCCACTGTCAATTTCTGACAGCAGCATTAGGTCAGGATCACACATGCGAGGAATACGGAGGAGACTCCCATGTTAATACCCGGCACTGCCGCCGGCACTCGGGAGCGGAGCGTGCGGCCACATAGCAATACATGGAGCCGCACGCTCCACTCCAGAGTGCCGGTGTCAGTGCCAGGTGTTAACATGTGAGACTCGGCCGTATTCCTTGCATGTGTGATCCAGCATGTCGGCAGGGAGAGGCATAATTCTATGGGTTGCCGCAAAAGCTGAGGGTCTGTTGAAGACCTCCATGCCTGTCATCATGGAGCTCCTTTAAAACTGTGCATGTGGCCGAGCTTCAAAGGAGACCGTGATTTTTACTATATGCAGCAATTCTGTGGTATTGTTATATATAGTACAAGAGATCATATGATTGCAGGTTCAAGAACAAAAAACATTAAAAACTTAAAAGAAAGTGTTAAAAAATATGAAAAAAATATAAAACATAAGTCCAAATCACACTCTTTTCCCCCACTAAAAATAAAAAAAATACACAAATATGGTATCGCCACATCCAGAAAAGTCCAATCAGTCAAAATATAACAATAATTAACCCAATTGGTAAGTACCCTAAATAGAAAAATATTAAAAATGACAAAGATGCATTTTTTTGTTCACCGCAACACCACAAAAAATGCTGTAAAAAATGGTAGAAAACATCAGTCAGATTTTTTTTTTTAAATTTGATTGAATATGATTTTTTTCACCACTAAAATAACAAAAAAACCTGGATAACTTTGGCATCGCCATAATTGTACTGATGAAGAGAATCATATTGCTAGGTCATTTTTATCACACAATGTACGCTGAAAAAACAATTCCCAAAACACAAAGTCGGATTTGTGTCTCTTTTTTTTCCAATTCCACCGCACTTGGATTTTTTTTTCCCTTATTTTCCAATACACTATGTGGTAAAATGAATGGTGTCATTCAACAGTACAATTCATCCTGCATAAAACAAACTCATATGTCTAAATGGATTAAAAAAAAAATGAAAAAAATGTTGTGGCTCTTGAAAGAAGGGGAGGAAAAAAAAGCAAAAATTAAAAAAACAGAAATTGGCCAGGTCATGAAAGGGTTAAACAGTACAACCACTACTTTTTATGCACAACGTTCCACAGCAGCACAGTTTTTGCGGACAGTCATTATCAGTGGTGGACACTGTGGAGACCCCTACCCTTGGTAAACATGTGTTGTGTAGCCTAGCCTGTTAGCGCCCAGACTGAGGAGCAAGTAGGAGGCAGAGTCAGAGACTGGCATCAACGCCAAGTGGTGGCTTGGTCTGTACGCCACGGTTCTCTTGGTCGACACTCCACGGTCGAGACTGGTGGAGACTGTTCAAGAACAGTATATGGGCGCTTTGCAGTTCAATAGTTCTGTCTATGACAGCATTTACTTGCTGCTTTGGATGTAGAAGTGACCCCCTTACCTCTTGCGTCCTCCTCCGGCTGCACAGATGGTGTCCACTCCTGGTCAATTTCTATAATGTTCAAAACTCTTGTGATCTGTTTAGGTGTTAGCAACTAAATATTTTGTCATATCAAGGAAACAGACAGCAGTTTGCAGCATTTCAGGAAAGAGAAGTGACGGAGACTTTTGCACTGTTACTTGCAGAGATAAATTTTACTTACAGGCTAGAAACATTCTTAGATAAAAGGAAACATTGCTCTGAGAATAAATCACAAACACCTTTCATTGACCATTGTGAATCTGTGTTGTTTGTTTGGTTTCATCTAACATATCTTTCCACTTTTTCTCAATTTCTTCTTTACACTGTAAGAAACTTTCTTCCAGTCTTCTCATTTGATCAACCACTGCAGGATCCCTGTGTCTCATTACCATTTCATACACCATCCATGTAGTTTTAACTAATGAAAGATCCAGACAGATATTAGTTAACAGGGAAAAAGCAAATATGTATATATACAGTATATATTTCCTTTTAAGTTACAACCACATGAAGGAAAAATCATGTATGACCGTCATGAACAGAAACACAGATTCTTACATGGATGAGATTATTGATGGTTGTCTGATTAATGTTCTGCCACGCTGAATGCACTTGGGCACCCAAATCATCAAGATCCTCTGCTGGCAGCTCTCCTTGCAATTGTTAAAGAATAATGTGCCACTTGTTGATGGGTTTGATGGGAGACAAGTCTGGAGACACTGCAGACCATGGTAGCACATTTAGGCCAAGCAGCCTTCTCACGGGAGCACAGGCAACGTGTGGCCTTCCATTTGTTGAAATACAGCTCATGGGACATTTTAGAAAAATGACCGTGTTAGGGCTGGCGGAGCGCACCAAATAATAAAGATGGTAATAAGGTGCGTTCGCAGCCCGGGGTCCACCGTGCAGGGGTGGTAAATTGCTGCTAGTAATGGCGGATGCTATATGGCGGTATAATAGAGGGGCACACGCGGGTTAACGTCACCCGGTGTGTATAGGGGCAGACTCTGTTGCTTCACAGAGCCGCACTACCGCTGAACATAAATGCCGGAGCCTGTGAAAGCTCACAGAGCTCGGCAAGGTAAACGCTTAGTATCAGGTCACAGAACTCAGCCCCAAGGACACAGGGTTCGAATCCCTCTAGACGTACTAAGCGAGCGGTGTCGCAACTGCGGATGCCACTAAGTGATGCTGGCGACCGTAGAGTGTCAACCAAGAGAACCGTGGCGTACAGACCAAGCCACCACTTGGCATTGATGCCAGTCTCTGACTCTGTCTCCTACTTGCTCCTCAGTCTGGGCGCTAACAGGCTAGGCTACACAACACATGCGTACCAAGGGTAGGGGTTTCCAATGAGTCATTCACCAGAGACATTCATACGTGCATACAACTCTCACTCCACATGGTCTAAATCTTTCTCTATATTAGCACATGGCCGAGTGGCCATGCAAACCTTTTATAGCTGCGTCCTTCCGGGACCTTCCTGATGATCCAATCCGAGCTGGAGAAGGACCTGAGCATGTGACCTCCGATTTCCAATGAGAGATCATCCCACGGGCATGTGGGTTGCCCTCCCAGGGCCGTGGGGGTTCTCCGTACCGGGCCCAATGAGCTTCAATGGGAGATGTCACGGCAGCTGGGACCCAGCCCGTGGCCCTGGGCGCCCATTGTAAAAGGGGAAATGTTCAGTGTGCTTATGATGATTAGAGTTTATGAATGAATGAGTCGTGACGCCACCTGTGGTGTTTGGCAATGAAGATGTCAAGCCGACGCTGCAGACAGATCCTCTGGGACAGAAGGTGGGGTGCAGCAATGATGTTATAGCCCTCCACAGGCAGGGCTGTAGTCCCAGGGCAGAGTAGGTGACGTGACACTTAGATGGTGTAGTGTCGGGCGCAGGGGATGTAGAAGTGCTGGGCAGGTTGATGCAGGAATAAGTGGAGGACACCAGGGCATGTAGTTCCAAAGCTTTACTCACAGTCTGTTGTGGCACAAGAGCCCGCATCCGTACCGTGTCCTCCGGGTCAGGAGCTCAGCCAACTTCCAGGCAAGATGAAGTACTCCTTTCCAACACTCCGCCAACATATGTGCCTTTTCTGAACGTCTCCCTCTTAGCGCCTTTAGTGAAGTTCTCACAGTACTGAGTTACACTGGAGTTCCTCCTGTCAGATGTTCCTATGAACTCTACTTGTACAGCAGACAGCTGTAGCCTGCTTCGGGGACTCCTTACTACCTAGTCCCGGCTCACACACGTTGCTGTTGTGCCCCCAAGTCTTGTGTGGGAATAAAGTGGTGACAACTTCTATTCCTCCGGTGTCTGCTGCAGGACCATTAGTATCCATACAACCTCGGGGACCGGACCCCGGCCTAGCACTTAGAACTTGGGAAGGGTTCTCCTCTAACCCTAATCCTTAGTTCTCCTCTTCTCCTCACGTTTCGTACTAATCCTTTTCCTTCTTATGGAGAGTCAGGCTTTCTATCAATGTCTCCTTTCCTGTCTCTGGAGTAGCTCGCTGCTGTCCAGCATGCGTTGCTATAACTGAACCAGAGGTGGCAGCAGCAACCAAGCCTACAGAGCTGGTCTGAGCAGAGAGCCTGGATCGACGAGTCTGCTGAGCAGCCTCCTCTGCGGCCGGAGAGGAATGGGAGACTGCCGAATGCAAGGCTCGGGATTCCTGCTGTACAGGAACCCAACACCTAACAGACCGCACTACTGATACCAGAACCAGATCAGTGTAACCATCGCAAACCATAATCCCGAGAATAGGACTGGTTTAACGTTCCTTCACAAAGGACACATTTTAGATAACTGGCCGATCTATAGGTTCCATGAGTTAGCAAATATGACACCAAGCTGTTAATTTACCTGTAATAAAGTCTAAAGGAGACTGACTATGTAATGCCACCCCAAACCATAATCCTTGGAATAGTACCGGCGTGAAATTCACTCACAAAGTCCTTTTCACGGTGTTGCCCACATGGTCTCATCAGAATCATCAATGACAGGAGCGTAACTACTGAGGTTGCAGGGGTCGCATGTGCTTAGGGGCCCGCCCAGTCCAGCAAAGAAGCAGCCGGCTTCATGTGGGACCTGGGCTTCGATAACGTCCTGCTTCCCCTCCTCCAGCATGGACTCGGTTATTCCTCTCCCTGAGCTCTGCACTCCACCCCCCAGTGTCTCAGGTGATGAAGGATGAGACCTGCTGCCGACACCTTTCAGTGACCAGTCACATGGAGCTCCGTGACTACAGAGTGTAGGGGGAAGGCATGCATTCAGGTGCGCACGATGGCTGTACACAGGACCTGTGATGAGGTCACAGAAGGGGAGGAGTCAGGGGTCACATGATCAAGGGCCTCAGTGTATGCAGGACTCTGCTGGTCTGGCCGTCATGGTGCTTGATGATGGTAAGTTTATGTGTGGGGTCAGGAGGGGTTTACAGTGTGGATATAGCAGAGCTGTGTGTGTACAAGGTGTACAGAGCAGAGCCGTGTGTGTACGAAGTGTATGGAGCGCATCCGTGTGTGTTTGAGGTGTGCGAAGCGGAGCCGTATGTGTACAAGGTGTTTGGAGCGGAGCCGTGTGTGTACAAAGCGGAGCCACGCGTGTACGAGGTGTACGAAGCGCAGCCACGCGTGTATGAGGTGTACGAAGCGCAGCCACGCGTGTACGAGGTGTACGGGGCTGAGCCGCGTGTGTACGAGGTGTGCGGAGAGGAGCCACGTGTGTACGAGGTGTGCGTGTATGAGATGTGCAGAGCCACGTGTGTACTAGGTGTACGGAGTGGAGCCGCACGTGTACGAGACGTGAGGAGTCGCGCGTGTAAGAGGTGTGCAGAGCCATGCATGTATGAGGTGTGTGGAGCCGCGCGTGTACGATGTGTATGGAGTGGAGCCACGCGTGTACGAGGTGTGCGTGTACGAGGTGTGCGGAGCCACGTGTGTACGAGGTGTAGCAGAGCCGCGCGTGTACGAAGCGGAGATGTGAGTGTATTTTTTGCATGGGGGTGGCCCCCATTTGCATCGGGGCCCATAATTTTATAGTTACGCCACGTGTACGAGGTGAGCGGAGCCGCGCGTGTGCGAGGTGTGCAGAGTGCATATGTACATGTACGAGGTGTACGGAGCGGAGATGCATATGTACGAGGTGTACGGAGCGGAGCAGCGCATGTACGAGGTGTACAGTGTGGAGCCGCACGTGTTCGAGGTGTACGGAGTGGAGTAGCGCGTGTACGAGGTGTGCGTGTACGAGATGTGCGGAGCAGCGCGTGTACAAGGTGTGCAGAGCCGTGCGTGTATGAAGTGTGCAGAGCGAAGCCGCGCGTGTACAAGGTGTACGGAGTGGAGCTGTGCGTGTACGAGGTGTGTGTGTACGAGATGTGCGGAGCCACGTGTGTAGGAGGTGTGCGGAGCGGAGCCGCGCGTGTACGGAGCGAAGAAGTGCGTGTATTTTTCGCATGGGGGTGGCCCCCATTTGAAAGTTTGCACCGGGGCCCATAACTTTGCAGTTACGCCACTGATCAATGATGCTTAGTGACCAATTTTGTGCTGTAATTGAAATTAGACATAACATACCAAGCCTAAGACGTCAAATAGTCTCTACTGTGAGAAGCATGTGTCTCCAATCTTTAATAAAATTGAGCACATCTGGGACATCACTGGTCATGAATTACAACGGGAGCTGTGAGCAGCGGATCTTGATGATTTGCACAAGTGGAGCAGCATGGCATACTCTTCAGAATCTCCATGTAAGGCTGGAGTCACACTAACCTGCGCAAAATACGCTCCGTATTTTACATGCGTAATACGGATCAATGACCACTAAATAGTGGTCCGTAGGTCATCCGTAAGCAAGGTGAGGTCGCGTATTTTGTGCATGTCAGCATCCGTATGTAATCCGTATGGCATCCGTATGGTGAGATTTTCTCGCAGGCTTGCAAAATGGACATATAATGGAGCCCTATGACAGGTTTTATAACAGAAACCAAAGAATAGATATAGACACATAGAATGCATATATATAGATATATATATATATGTATGTATTCTATGTGTCTATATCTATTCTTTCATTTCTTTATTAAAACAGTCAGTGTGAGTTTACTGTATCGCGCACTGAATTGCCGGCTTTGCTAAAAGACACCGGGTGAGTATTTCTCGCAGGTCACATGTGTTGTCCGTGTGTAATCCATATTTTTTGCGCACCCATAGACTTGCATTGGCGTATTACGGGCGTAGTACGCTGACAATCGCAGCATGCTGCGAGTGGCACGGAGCACAGGATACTGAGGAGAAATATACGCCTGGTGCGAGTGACCCCATAGAGAATCATTGGTCCGTGTGTAATGCGTGCTTTTTGCGCCTCTCACGCACCCGTATTCCTCGCCAGTCTGACTCCGGCCTAATACTTGCACACATTGATCCACAGAGTCAGATTTTCCATTATGTCATTCACGGAATTCAGAAGAGAACTAGAATGGCGTTGAATATTGGAGAAGATGCCAATAGGTGTGTACATTAACACATCAACACTACAGTACATACACGTACACACTGGTTTAGGGAAAAAAGTTCATGGCAGGACTTCTTTAACAACGTCATTGATAACATGCCAAAGTGGGTAAGTATGTTATTTCAGCGCGTTGCGTTCATAGTTGATATTGAATCAATGAGGATGTTTAACATTTTTCACATCAGTATGTGTGTCAATCCCACAATCTCAAAATCGCATTTCTCGAACATACACACATGGACCAATTTCATAGAAAGCTAAATAAACCTATTAATAAGCCTTTTGAAGTGAGGGAAGAAGCAACATCTACACAGGGAAGATACAACCATACAATCTCCATATATATGTTTCTTTAGTTTGGTTTAATGCTGCAAGACAGCAGTGCTAGCTACTGAGCCACTGGCTCCTGGGTCATTGGGCAACAGAGAACGGGAATATTTTATAACTTACGTAGTAGGAAATCCCTGTTATCTTACATGATAAAATTCTGCTTTGCTTTTTATATCAAGAACAGTATAGATGATATAATGGCTCGCTAAGATGAGCGTAAAACACGACCGAGTGCTATCTGATGTTTTAATACCCCCCCCCCCCCTCCAGCTCCTTACATCTTGCGGGCATTTGACTGCATTTCTAGACCTTTATTTCATCCCCATGGGTCTGCAGCTTTCAGGCACTCAGTGCATTGGTATTTCTGTTATTTTAGAGATTTCATAGCTCCTCATTGAGGTAACAATGCTTCATTGTGTGATGTATTTTTTCATGTTTTACATGATTATGCATATCAGGGGATTTTTCTTGTTTCCTTAGTGATAATACATGTTCATGTACCATCAACATGGCATACTCTGGGAATTTGCAACAATATACATTGGGATTTCCCCTCATGCTCTAAGCATTTATTTATTTATATTTTTGTCCTTCTATTGCATCTTCTCCTCAAGCATTTTCTGGATAGTTTATCTTTGGGAATTGTCATTTATATACTGTGCTCATATTTTTGAGCAGTCATGTACCATGGTCATTCATGATTATTATTTGCTTTTCTTCTACAATACATTTACCGTGTCTTTTGCACCACATGTTCCAGATATATATATATGTATATATACACTCACTGGCCACTTTATTAGGTACACCTGTCCAACTGTGTGTTAAGACTTAATTTCTAATCAGCCAATCACATGGCGGCAACTCAGTGCATTTAGGCATGTAGACATGGTCAAGACAATCTCCTGCAGTTCAAACCGAGCATCAGTATGGGGAAGAAAGGTGATTTGAGTGCCTTTGAACGTGGCATGATTGTTGGTGCCAGAAGGGCTGGTCTGAGTATTTCAGAAACTGCTGATCTACTGGGATTTTCACGCACAACCATCTCTAGGGTTTACAGAGAATGGTCCGAAAAAGAAAAAAAATCCAGTGAGCGGCAGTTCTGTGGCCGGAAATGCCTTGTTGATGCCAGAGGTCAGAGGAGAATGGGCAGACTGGTTCGAGCTGATAGAAAGGCAACAGTGACTCAAATTGCCACCCGTTACAACCAAGGTAGGCAGAAGAGCATCTCTGAACGCACAGTGCGTCGAACTTTGAGGCAGATGGGCTACAGCAGCAGAAGACCACACCGGGTACCACTCCTCTCAGCTAAGAACAGGAAACTGAGGCTACAATTTGCACAAGCTCATCGAAATTGGACAGTAGAAGATTGGAAAAACGTTGCCTGGTCTGATGAGTCTCGATTTCTGCTGCGACATTCGGATGGTAGGGTCAGAATTTGGCGTAAACAACATGAAAGCATGGATCCATCCAGCCTTGTATCAACGGTTCAGGCTGGTGGTGGTGGTGTCATGGTGTGGGGAATTTTTTCTTGGCACTCTTTGGGCCCCTTGGTACCAATTGAGCATCGTTGCAGCGCCACAGCCTACCTGAGTATTGTTGCTGACCATGTCCATCCCTTTATGACCACAATGTACCCAACATCTGATGGCTACTTTCAGCAGGATAATGCGCCATGTCATAAAGCTCGAATCATCTCAGATTGGTTTCTTGAACATGACAATGAGTTCACTGTACTCAAATGGCCTCCTCAGTCACCAGATCTCAATCCAATAGAGCATCTTTGGGATGTGGTGGAACGGGAGATTCGCATCAGGGATGTGCAGCCGACAAATCTGCGCCAACTGTGTGATGCCATCATGTCAATATGGTCCAAAATCTCTGAGGAATGCTTCCAGCACCTTGTTGAATCTCTGCCACGAAGAATTGAGGCAGTTCTGAAGGCAAAAGGGGGTCCAACCCCTTACTAGCATGGTGTACCTAATAAAGTGGCCAGTGAGTGTATATATATATATATATTTTTTTTTTTTTGCAGGTAGACCACTTAGAAATTGTGTTCACATCTTTTTCATGGTAACACTTTTTGGTTATTTGTGGATTCATTTACCAAGCCATTTGTTACATAAATCGTATTTTATATGTGGCTCAAATATTTTCTAGATATATTATACTGGGAACTGCAAACCATGTATTGGGTTCACACCTCTAGCAATTCTATAATTAGGGTCCCTTATATTCATGGTCATCATTTTTGACCTTTGGATTATCTGATACTAGGGTCGTTTTGGCATATTTTGCGTGCGATTGGTGTTTTTTATACCCTTTATTACATTTATTATAAGGTTGATACAGGTCTTTATTTCATGTTTACATGCAGTTGTGTATGCAATATAATATTATAAGTCTTTGCCCAATGTACTGGAGGGAGTAAACATCAGGTTCCTACTTAAGAACCGTTTTTTTGGGAGTGTAACTTATGGCCAAATTGTTCTTGGCCTTTTTTAATTGTTTTTAATTATTTTTTGTCACTTGTGTGTTTCTTCTATTTGCTAACAATAAAAACTGATAATTCATTATAGTAAATATTTTGTATTGATTTTGGGTTGATCGCGTCCATTTTGCACACTTCTCTTTCCATTTTTGCATGTTTTATCGGATAGCACAGGGCTAAATATTGCAATATGGGGGAATGCAAATCTGCGATTATTTTCTCATGCCAATTTGGCATGAGAAAACAATCGCAGCATGCTGTGAGTGGCTCCGATATTCGGATGACGCACCCCCATACCAGTCTGTGAGTGCATGTGAAACATCGGACTTCACTCGGATGTCTACACAGAGACAATGTAGGAGATGTAAAAATAAGTTGTTCATCTTCCCCACACCTGTGCTATGATTCTCTAGTGCGAGATAGTCGGATCACACTCATATGACACTTGGCTCAAACAGGTGCGGAGAAGAGGGAGATCTTATTTTCTTCCTCTCCTCCAGAGTGTCATTAGCATATTCAGTCCGATTCTATCGCATGAGATAATCTATGCCAGTGTGAGTGATCCATTAGTGTCATACACTGAGATAGAGCCCCATATTAAGACTAGGGGTGGTCCTATAGGTCTGCTGTTCTGTAGCCTGTACTCATCGCTACAGACCTTGATAATTACATGGTTGTGTTACATGCTTCTAACAGCATTATTGCTTCGAAAAAACATGAGGAACATCAAGTGTAAGCTTAAAGTGATAGACAACGACCATGTCCAATTGTGAGCACCAAAAAATCTATTATATATCACAAAATAATAATTTCATGGTAGTGAATTAAAAGGAGAGATCTGCAGTAGAAACAGCTGAGCTATGTACTAAGGTATTGCACACGAGACTACAGAAGCGCTGACATATTTCTTTCTATTTTTCTCTGGAAGTAATAATGTTCTCATAAATTTGTGTTTCTTGCAGCCTAATATACTTTTCCTTCATTTGGATTGCTCACTCTCATCCTACCTGATGACGTTTCCATTTGCTCTAGCATTCTTTCCAGATCCATGTTAAGGTCGGTTAACATCTTGGAAACATCTTCATATGTCTGCTTGTCTGGGTTTGCTTCTGCCATCTAGTTTAAAAGCAATGTCCTTGAGAATTATTATAATAATATATTATTATATATGCGGTATATATTGCAGTCAGCAACAATATTATATATTATACTGTATATATTATGCATTATATATATATTAGAACAGCTAGGCTGTGTGCCCACAATGCGATTTTTTAGCGATTCCAACGCATTTCTGCGGCCACGGAAACGCTTAAAAAACGCATCCCCATGCAATCCTATGGGATTCTGCAGTTGCTGTGCCAATGCTGTGGATTTTTCCGCTGTGGAATCGCATAGTGGTAAAATCCGCAGCATGTCCATTATTTCTGCGGAATCGCGGCGATTCTGCCGCCATAGAATTGCATTGAAACGCTCACTTTATGCATGTGGCTATGCCCACCATGCGGGAAGTGAGCGCTTCATGTGCAGATGGTACCCAGGGTCTGGAGGGTACCATATCCCTGTAAAAAATAGAATTAAAATAAAAAATAGGGATATACTCACCTTCTGTCGGCCCCCAGAGCCCTCCCGGTCGTCATTGTCCCTGGCGGCAAGTTCCGTTCCCAGGGATGCCTTGCGACAATGACCTCTGATGACGTATCGGTCTCCGGTCGTTCCGGTCTGGGAACCGAACTTGCCGCCAGCGACAATGAGGGCTACCGGGGCCGACAGAATCTAGAATTCCCGACAGCTTTGTTTCCAGAATATAGATCTATGCTGTGTACAACTGGCAAAAGTGTCTGAAAACATACATTTTTAGGACACTTTAAGAAGTTGCTTTCTGAGGATTTCACAGACCAGGAAATTATTAGATTTCCTACTACCATATTTGCTTTCCTATGTAAACTGAAAAGGCTAAAGTTGAAAAGAGGCTTGTATAGCTTGTATAACTGGATAATGATCCTAAACGCACAACAAAATACATAATAGACTACCTCAAAAGGCGCAAGCTGAAGGGTTTATAATGTCCCTCACAGTCTCATGATCTGAACATCATTGAAAATCTATGGCTAGATCTCAAAATAGCAATGATGCAAGATGACCCAGGAATCTCATAGAAATGGAAGAATTTTCCAAGGAAGAATGGATGAAAATCCCTCAAACAGAAAAGAATTGAAAGACTGGCTGGCTACTAAAAGCATTTACAATCTCTGACATTTGCAAAAGGGGGTTCTATTAGATAATAACCATGCAGGGTGCCCAATCTTTTGCATCTGCCCATTTTCTTTTGTTGTCATTTTTAAAAGGTAAAAGATGAATGTATATATCTATATATATATAATGTGTGTGTGTGTGTATATATACTGTGGAAAATTCAGTATGATGATGTTTATTCAGCCCATCAGGCTATGTGCCCATACAGTGCGACGTTTCGGTCCAGTAAGGGTGCGGACCTTTCTCAAGCTTTTTGATGGATAGTTTGAAGGTTTGGTATATGCCTGGAAGCGCGCACCCACTTTTTTCTTATTTTGTTTGTGTTGCTTTTTCATCTTTTCATTATATATATATATATATATATATATTTATTTATTTACCTAAAATTTACCTAAAATGCAGAGGAAATGTGTCATCTTGAACTTTAGGCCTTTTAGAGATCATTTCATCTTCAGCTTGCTTAACTGATCACAATAACAGTAATTTTGACCAGGGGTGCCTAAACTTTTATATGCCACTGTAACATCATTAAAGAAGGTCTCCCATCAAAACTTGTATCTGGTCAATACATTTCCATCTGTACTGCTTTTACCAGCAGGTAATGTGACATTGTTGTGTCATGTGAACGCTGCAGACAATTAGCAGATGATGAGCGGCGACAGCACATCAATACTATGTCAAGGCAGACGTCTACTCTGAAAGTAAATGCTGCAGCCGATCAGCGGGTCAGTGCTAAAATAGCAGCACTGACATCGATGGAATGACACCACTGCCGGGGGTGTATAGATTATTTTAATTATCTATGGAGCCCAGAAGTGATTTAGCAGTGGGGTTGTCATATAGTGGACGACCCCTTTAAGAGAACCTGCTCAGTGACTGGAAGAAAGCAGGTGAACCAGGGTTGTGGAGCCTGCGGCTGTACATGGGGGTAGAGGTTGTCAATATGGGTGCTGGTAGTTTATGAAGGTTATGGCTGTCACAATATGGGGCTGCGGTTGCATATGGAAGGTTGTGGTTGTTACTATACTGTGAATGTCACTATAAAACTATGTTCACACAAAGGTTTTTGAAGCATTCGAAAAGCAACAAGTTTTTCAAATGAAAACGACTTTAGGACACTTTTTTATGGTGAAATTTTGTTGCAGGCTTTCAAATTGACAGTGTATTTATGGGGCATATCCCATCATGACCCGCTTCAAAAGATGTCACCTGCACTTTTTTGGCTTTTTTCAAAACCTCTTCAGCAAAAATAAAAACACTGAAAAATGCCTGATACGAATAGCAAAATGAATTACCCATAGAAATGAATGGGAAAGGTTTTCGGAGCATATTTCTAGCAGTTTTTGAGGAGGATTTTAGAACAAATTTGCACCAAAACCGAGTCCTAATAAAAACCTCTGTGCTAACATAGCCTAAGGAGACATTTACACATAGCTGGTTAGCTGCTGAATTTTGAGCCGGTACTACACCAGAAACAAATACCCAATTTCTGCTGCGAATACACGACGCAGTTCATATTTTTGCTGCCTATTTGTGGCGTGTTTCACCCTATGCATTGCTTAAAAATCCACACAAGCAATTGAAATTCACTCTGCAGGTCAATTTCCTCACAGATTTTATTTTTCCTCACAGTATTTGGAAGAAATGTCATAAATCATTAACACTATCGTAATATATTGAGCAAATATGGCAGCAAGTACTGTATGTCACTGGTGAGCAAACCCCAAACATAGACACGTCTGCCATTCACAGCCCGAGGTAGGACAATGATGTCTGAACGTGATCAGGGCCTCCAAATGATGGAGTCTATGAGTCCAACATTGCTGTTCATACTCGCACCATGAATGTCGGACGTGTGAAACCTGCAAAGCGTTTTAAGAGTTGGATGGTATAATATGTTATTAAATTCTCGGTCTATTTTTATATCTATTTTTGATTATCTCTTACTTTTTCCTTATAGTTTTGTTCCTTTCTCTCAGAAGCTCAGGTAAACACCTCGGCCCTCGATGCTCAGCTTCCTGCGTCACTCAGGAGCTGCCACCTCACCCACCGTGCAGGCTGTGCTGTCATGGTAACTGCGAGGCCTGTAGTTTCCTGAAATTCACCTGACTCCTCTCATTTATGATTATGTAAAATCCTATTCTGGGCCGATAAACAAGGAGAAATGTTAAAAATCCAGAAATGTTTTTATATAACCCAATAGTGAAATTATTTCCAAAGAGAAAACACGAGACATAATAAAATAATTGAATGATGCAAGCAAACATGGCTGTAGCAATACGGGAGGTAGAAGAGGTAGGCCTCTCTGATATACCAATGGCTAGAGATGAACAAATTACTTCATAATGGTTCGCACAAATCCAGTAAAAGGGTGGCCCGCTTGATACCATTTTGCTGGGTTCTTTATAGGACCATGAAAGGGTTAAACAGTAATAAAAAAACCTAATCTCACCTATTCTAACACCTGCTCCTCGTCTGTTTTGCTTTCTCATCTCCCCGCCGAGTCCTTCATTTATCCTCTATGCTTTTTGTACGTGTCGTGAATTGCACCCTATACGCCCCAAGAGGCCTAATGCTGGAAGATCCTCAGAGCGAAGGGTGACAGGAAAGAGTGAAGGAGGACTACGGAAAGAGACCTCAGAGCATAATTAACATTTTTTCACTCCTATTTTGATTAGGACAAATTTTACTTAGTCTGAATTGACCACTGATTCAAGCAAATTTTGGGAAATTTGCTCATTTCTGTTACAGATTTTGTACTGGCGTACGCGATTCAAGCTATGATTCAGGTTCCAGAAATATCTCATTAATAGGGTAAGTTGGTAGGATCACAAGACCGACACACATCCAAAAAAAAAGGTCCCGTTACTCTGATCAGAATGGCATCAATTTTTTTCAGATGTTAATAAAAAAACAAAAACTGTCTCCATTCTGTCACTCTGAAAATCGGACCGCACTCGGATGTCATCGATTTTTTTTCATGGACCCATAGACGTGCTTTGGTGATTTTGATCCAACACTAGGATCAAAATTGGATGTTTAATTTTTTTTTCCTAGACCACTCGGTCCGAGGATAAAAATCAGACATCTGCAGAGCCCCATAGAATATCATCGGTATGAGTGCTAATAGATTTGGTGCACCAGTCCATACAGTACAAATGTGGGGGTCATAATATATTATGGTTATACCCTTCCTTTCTCGTTCATCCCGGTGCCGTTTATTATAGTGTATTATAAGTGTATGAATAGTTATTTCTATATAATGGTACTGCTTCTCATGTCCGCCATGTCTGTCATGTCTGTCATGTCCGCCATGTCTGTCATGCTGCAAGATGCCTGGAGCAGTGAGCACGCGCGCCTTACCTCATGGCTGCACGCTGTTGCTGGGTAACCATCCGTCTCTGTCTGACTCTGCAATCCGCTGTATTCCTGGAAACCCCTGATCATGTGACCTCCTCTATGGTTCTACCCAGGCTGTTCTAGCGATGCTCTCTATGATCCTGGAGGATCTGAACCCAAAGTCCCTCCCTGGTCCTGACCCGGAAGTACTGGTGCTATGGTGCTATATCAGACCGCCCCTCCCTATGGTCAGGGCCTGAGTATTGTGTTGCTTCCCTGCATGGCTGCTTGGTCTGCTGGGTCACTCCCTCTATTCTGTGCCCCTGCCCTCTGCTCTGTCGTGCGTCTCTACACACGCTCCGTGCTTGTACTCCATCTCTTGTCCCGTGCCTTGTCTTATGTTTGTCCGTTGTGCCATGTTTCGTCCTTGTCCTGCTTGGACTTGTGGTCCTTCCGTTGTTCTCTGCCTTGTCTGTTTCTGCCATGTCTTGCCTTCGCTATGCTCTGCCTTGTGTTTCTTTCTATGTTCTCGGTCTTTGCTTGCTCTGCCTCGCTCTCTTCCTATGGTGCTCTGTAGTGCCTCCTGGCACATGCACCATTCCTCCTCTTACCTTTTGTGCTCTCTTGCACATTTATATGTCTAGTCCCAAGGCTCTGCCTTGGCCTGGCTCTGGGCTTCGGCCTACGCTCTACTGCTAGACTCTGTCCTCTGGTGCTCTCTAGCACACTCCCTGACTAGTCCCAAGGCTCTGCCTTTTCCCGGCTCTGGGCTTCGGCCTATGCTCCGCTGCTAGCTCTGTTCTCGCTCTGATCTGACTCTGTGTCTCTGCCTAAGTTTCCGCTCCATGTTCCGCACCTGCCTAGCTCTGCCTTGTTTCTTGTCTTGCTTTGCTTTGTTACTTCGTGTGCCCTTTACATTTGCCTGGCCTTCCTAGCCTCCTGCTTGTGCCTCAGCCGTGTCCACCCTAGCCGTGCCCGCCTGCTTGTGCCTCAGCCGTGCCCGCCCTAGCCGTGCCCGCCTGCTTGTGCTTCAGCTGTGCTCATCGGTCAGTGACAGCTGTGTTGCTTGCTATGCCTCAGCCGGGTTCGCTGGAGTTTTGCCCGCCTGTTAGTGCTGCTGACCGATCAGCTAGCCAGTGCCCCAGCCGTTTTCTCAGTGCTTCCTTGCACTTCACGCTGTTTCTGCACTGTGCTCTACGTGCTCTCTATAGCACACGCAGGTCCTCGCCTGCCCTTGGCATACCTCCCCGTGCTTCTATAAAAGTACGCGCAGGTTTTGCCATGTACCCTGTCGTGCCCTCTAGCACGCACAGGTCCTAGTCTGTACCTTGTCTTGAACCCTGACCCTGGCGTGCCTCTCTGCACGCGCAGGACTCTGCTTTTAAACTCTGTCCCTGGCATGCCCCTCAGCATGCGCAGGCCTCCGTCCTTGAACTTGACCCTGGCGTGTTCCTTTGCACGCGCAGGACTCTGCTCTGAACCTGTCCCTGGCATGCCCCTCAGCATGCGCAGGCATCCATCCTTGAACCTGACCCTGGCGTGTTCCTTTGCACGCGCAGGACTCTGCTCTATACCTTTCCCTGGTGTGTCCCTCTACACGCGCAGGCCTCCATCCTTGAACCTGTCCCTGGCGTGCCCTCTACACGCGCAGGCCTCCATCCTTGAACCTGTCCCTGGCGTGCCCTTTGCACGCGCAGGCCTCCGTCCTTGAATGAACCCTGGCGTGTCTCCAAGCATGCAACCTGCCTTGAACCCTGGCGTGGCTCCAAGCACGCACCCTGCCTTGAACCCTGGCTTGCCTGCCGGATTCCTGAAACCTGCTGACCGCTGCCAGAGGTCTGGAACCAGATGACTGCGGCCTGATGTCCGGAGCTGATTTCCGCAGCCTGATGCCTGGATCCTGTCGGTTGTTGCCAGTAGTCCGGAGTCCGATGCCATCGCACCCTGTCTTGGACCCTGGCGTGTCTCCTTGCACGCACCCTGCCTTGGACTCTGGCGTGTCTCTCGGCGCGCACCTTGTCTTGGACTCTAACGTGTCCTAGCATGCATCCCTCCTAGGAACCCTGGAGTGACCCCTAACACGTACCCTGCCCTGGACTCCGGTAAGTTTTCTGCACGTGTTATGTCTGGAATATTTGGCGTGCCCTTGCACGCACCTTGCCGTGTTTCACCGTTTGTGCCCTGCATCTGATTCTCTGTTTTTGGCTTGTATGTGATTAAAGTGTGTAACCTTGTTTGCTGAAGAAACCTTGTGACCTCGCTTATGTTTCATATCCTGTTCGTCCTGTTGCCTGACACTCAATAGTGTCTCCCTCAGCCGGCCGTCTGGTCCAGCTGCCATGGTGGCTCACCCCCTTGGTCTTGCCCCTGACAGTCCTTGTACAGGGGGTGAGTTCTCACTTGGTCAGCTCGCCCTAGGTG
The DNA here is from genome assembly GCF_039654945.1 of Dendrobates tinctorius. Classification (NCBI taxonomy): domain Eukaryota; kingdom Metazoa; phylum Chordata; class Amphibia; order Anura; family Dendrobatidae; genus Dendrobates; species Dendrobates tinctorius. The sequence goes on from NW_027361823.1 coordinate 32,436,979, forward strand.
TGTGGGTGCCACGGCCCAGAGGGTCCACTCTAAAAAGGAAAAAACGACTCAGCGTAAGCTGACACTCGTCACACTGCTACACTATTATGTGTATTACCGCTTCCTGCTAAATGTATATTTGATAAGATGTTCCTTTGTGCTGCTATGTATAGGGTAAATGCAGTCATAATATTGGCCACTACCGTAGATGGGGGCACAGAGTTCATGGGATTGTATATAGTAGAGTAGGAATAGGAAACCAGCATGTGAATAGTAGGAGGGGCTGCTGTGTGGTAGGAAAGGAGAGATGTAGAGGTAGAGTCAGAAGGAACCGGGAGCTCGAACCGTCCACATGGGTTACAGGCCCAGGATGCCACAGCAGACCCATAACGTTAACAAAGCAGTGTAGCCTGGCCATCCGGGGGTCCTTAGGGCAGAAGTACAATATTAAGTATCAATGTTGCACCAGTTTGGAAGAGAAGAAAGAACGTGGTCCAGGAACAGTATAGGGCGCAGATTATGTGGCAGGTCACTGCGTGGGCTGATGCCCTTCGATCCAGGGCGAAACGGATGAAGGGATCCCCAAATACTGTGAGTCTGGACAAGGAGGCTGTTGCGGTACCGCCAAAGGCGCTATTACCCCGTAATGTACTGGATGATGTGGCAAGTAGTGCAGGGAAAGATGAAGAAACATGTGATGTGCAACCTGTGGTTAATGCTGTGAAATACTTGGATGTGCTGAGAAATGGAAACAGTAAAGATGTCCAGCTTCAAGTTGAAAAGGACTGTGTCACAATTTTTATGAAATCGTCTGCAGAGTGCCTTCAATGGCACAGAAGGGAACCTGACGATGAGGGACCTGGAGACACAGGTATGCTGACTAAGGGACACTATGTTTATGTGAGGGGAGGCCAGGGTGTGATGCAGCAGAAGTTCTCAGCCATGACTACCACTCTGGCCCACCCTTACACAAAGATACTACATAAATGTCATTAAACCCTTAAATATTATTTAATCAATTAACTTCTGTAGTCAATAGTGACAATTATACCTAAGGTTTGGCAGAAGGAGGGGACTTAGCCCACTGACATCCCTCCTATTGCTGTGAGGAGATGGGGTTCTCATGGCAGCTGGGGTCAGGACAAAGGTCACTAGATTTGCAATGTCATTTGGCAATATTTAGAATTAATAAAATAAATAAAAAATGATATATATACAGTCATGGCTGAATGTGTTGGCACCCTTGAAATTGTTGCAAAAAATGAAGTATTTCTCCCAGAAAATTATTGCAATTACACATGTTTGGATATACACATGTTTATTTTCTTTATGTGTATTGGAGCAACACAAAAAACAGGGGAAAAAAAGGCAAATTGGAAATAATTTCTCACAAAACCCAAAAATGGGCAGGTCAAAATTATTGGCACCTTTCCAAAATTGTGGGTAAGCAACTTTTTTTTTCAAGCATGTGATGGTCGTTTAAACTCACCTGTGACAAGTGTGTCCAGTTTGCCTTCTTTTTTTTGTTTTTTTTTGTGTTGTTCCAATACACACAAAGGAAATAAATATGTGTAAAACAAAACATGTGTAATTGCAATAATTTTCTGGGAGAAATACCGGTACTTCATTTTATGGAACAATTTCAAGGGTGCCAACACTTTAGGGTGTGTATAAATCTTCTCAGCTCCTCCTAGTCTACAACCGGTTGCCTCAATATATCAGGCTTTCCCTTTACCCTTTAAGAGCATATTGATTCTTACTTAATCATCCTCATATATTGTCCCCCATAAAAAAATAAATAAATCTCTTCAAGCGCAAGAGAAATAGTAGCACAAGACTGTCATAGATGTCACAAGCTACATACATCGTCCTAAGGTGGAAATATTGATTTTGTGACTCACACCATACCCTGTGGAGAACACATCAGGTGATGTTTGCTAATGACAAATGTGCAAATATTGTGGAGCTATTACAGTTTAAAAAATCACATACATGTGTGATGTAATGTATTTTAAACCCCCTTTTTTGTAATGTTTTCAAGCAGTGATTTTAAATTATATCCCTTAATATGTTAGCTGAGCTTGAGACGGATCCAACTAGACATGTAGACCATTACCTATAGGTTCATGTCCATCTTCTTTGGTTATTAATACACCAAGCAGAGAAAAAAATCTGGCAGAAAGGCAAAAAAAGCATACAAAACATTTGACATCAAAATATTATATTCGAGGGGTTGTCCAGGTTGTCATGAAGGTCTGCAATCACTTTAACTATGACTGCAAACTTGTGAATCCTCACATTGCACATAGCGCACGACTATGCATACTCCTGGCCACATTACTAGGCGTTCCTGACCATGTTCAGTTCATTTGCATTGTGAACGACCATGCACGTCTAGTTAGAATGTGGCCATGGGAATCCAAATTGCTTACTTATGGTTACATGACCGCCCATTACCGGACAATCCTGCCAGTCAGCACTGTGAGGATTCACAAGTCTGCAGTCACATAGACTTTGTCACATACAGTTGTGGCCAAAAGTATTGACATCCCTTCAATTCTGTCAGATAATACTCAGTTTCTTCCTGAAAATGATTGCAAACACAAATTCTTTGGTATTATTATCTTCATTTAATTTGTCTTAAATGAAAAAACACAAAAAGAATTGTCTTAAAGCCAAATTGGATATAATTCCACACCAAACATAAAAAAGAGGGTGGACAAAAGTATTGCCACTGTTCGAAAAATCATATGATGCTTCTCTAATTTGTGTAATTAACAGCACCTGTAACTTACCTGTGGCACCTAACAGGTGTTGGCAATAACTAAATCACACTTGCAGCCAGTTGACATGGATTAAAGTTGACTCAACCTCTGTCCTGTGTCCTTGTGTGTACCACATTGAGCATGGAGAAAAGAAAGAAGACCAAAGAACTGTCTGAGGACTTGAGACACCAAATTGTGAGGAAGCATGAGCAATCTCAAGGCTACAAGTCCATCTCCAAAGACCTGAATGTTCCTGTGTCTACCATGCGCAGTGTCATCAAGAAGTTTAAAGCCCATGGCACTGTGGCTAACCTCCCTAGATGTGGACGGAAAAGAAAAATTGACAAAAGATTTCAACGCAAGATTGTGCGGATGTTGGATAAAGAACCTCGACTAACATCCAAACAAGTTCAAGCTGCCCTGCAGTCCGAGGGTACAACAGTGTCAACCCGTACTATCCGTCGGCGTCTGAATGAAAAGGGACTGTATGGTAGGAGACCCAGGAAAACCCCTCTTCTTACCCCGAGACATAAAAAAGCCAGGCTGGAGTTTGCCAAAACTTACCTGAAAAAGCCTAAAACATTTTGGAAGAATGTTCTCTGGTCAGATGAGACAAAAGTAGAGCTTTTTGGGCAAAGGCATCAACATAGAGTTTACAGGAGTAAAAAAGAGGCATTCAAAGAAAAGAACACTGTCCCTACTGTCAAACATGGCGGAGGTTCCCTGATGTTTTGGGGTTGCTTTGCTGCCTCTGGCACTGGACTGCTTGACCGTGTGCATGGCATTATGAAGTCAGAAGACTACCAACAAATTTTGCAGCATAAAGTAGGGCCCAGTGTGAGAAAGCTGGGTCTCCCTCAGAGGTCATGGGTCTTCCAGCAGGACAATGACCCAAAACACACTTCAAAAAGCACTAGAAAATGGTTTGAGAGAAAGCACTGGAGACTTCAAAGGTGGCCAGCAATGAGTCCAGACCTGAATCCCATAGAACACCTGTGGAGAGATCTAAAAATGGCAGTTTGGAGAAGGCACCCTTCAAATATCAGGGACCTGGAGCAGTTTGCCAAAGAAGAATGGTCTAAAATTCCAGCAGAGCATTGTAAGAAACTCATTGTTGGTTACGGGAAGCGGTTGGTCACAGTTATTTTGGCTAAAGGTTGTGCAACCAAGTATTAGGCTGAGGGTGCCAATACTTTTGTCTGGCCCATTTTTGGAGTTTTGTGTGAAATGATCAATGTTTTGCTTTTTGCTTCATTCTCTTTTGTGTTTTTTCATTTAAGACAAATTAAATGAAGATAATACCAAAGAATTTGTGTTTGCAATCATTTTCAGGAAGAAACTGAGCATTATCTGACAGAATTGCAGGGGTGTCAATACTTTTGGCCACAACTGTAGGGATTGTGCCAAACTTGGAGAATCCCTTTAAGGCTATTAAAAACCCCCAAATAGGAATGGTATAGTAGGAAATATGTTTAAAGCCTTACAACCCTTTGACATAACTCTCAGATCCAGGAGAAACCATCGTTCCCTAAGGGTACCGTTACACTTAGCGATGCAACAGCGATCCCGACAACGATATGACCCGGTCAGAATCGCTGGTGCATCGCTAAGTGGTCGCTATTGAGCTGCCAAACAGGCAGATCTCACCAGCAACATAGCAGCGGTCGGCGGTCGCTACTTACCTGTCAGACGAGGCGATGAAGATGTCCTCCCGCCCGCGTCCACGCGTCGCTCGTCGCCACTGCAGGAAGCCCAGCAGGAAGCAGACGACGAGAAATGGCCCAGGACGTTCTCGCGCGATCAGCAATAGCTAGCGGGGGAGCCGGTCGGATGTAAGTATCACATGTAGCGATATCTCTAGCAATATCGCTGCTACGTCACAAAACCAGTGACGTTATAGCGATATTGCTAGCGATATCGCTATGTGTAACGGGGCCTTTACTTTGAAGACTCAGTAGATAAAATTTTTAAAATAGCGACATTTGACCCCTCCACTGATCAATACATATACGGTCCGGTGGCAGCTGGATGTAAACACATTGATCAGAGCAGGAATCACCAGCTCCATTCAATGTGTAATACCCACTGCTGGGTTCTGCAGAACAGATCTTTATCTCTAATGTATTTATATCCAGCCACCACTAGAGCTAACAACAGTTGATTGGTGGGGGTGCTAGGTGTTGGGCCCCGGACTATCCTAAGGAACACACCTCATTGTGTTAATTTATCAATAAATTCACAACTGGACGTTACTAGTTGGATCTATCAATTTATCCATAAATATTTAGGAGAAATAACAGGACAGCACAATTAAGCTACGATAATGGGTCATCCTCCCAGGGCCGTAGGGTACTCGGTACCGGGCCGGTGTCAGTGGGATGTGTCACAGCGGCGGTGACCCGGACCGTGGCCCTGGGCGCCCAAGTAATGGGAATGAATGTAGTTAATGGAATGGAATAGTTTGTGACGCCACCTGTGGTGCTCGGCAAGGGAGGTGTTAAGCCGATGCTGCATGCAGATCCTCTGGGACAGATGGTATGGTGCAGCAGTGATGGTATAGCCCTCCACAGGCAGGGCTGATGTCCCAGGGCAGTGTAGCTGTAATGGTTGTCAGGAGGCGCAGGCAGTGTAAAGGATGGCACCCAGATGTAGTGGTGCTGAGCGGGTTGGCGCGAGAATGAATGGAGGATACCGAGGCTTGCAGTTCCAAAACTTTACTCACAGTCTGCGGTACACAAGGGTGCCTGCCTCCGGGCCGTGTCCTCCTGGTCAGAGACTCAGCCAACCTCCAGGCCAGATGGAAAGCTCCTCTCCAACACTCCGCCAACATGTACCTTTCCTGAACGACTCCTCTATGGCGCCTTAAAGTGTGAAGAGCTCCTGTACCGTGGTACTCTGGAGTTCCTCTTGTCAGATGTTCCCAAGAACTCTACTCTTATGCAGACAGCTGTAGCCTGCTTCGGGGACTCCCTTCTCCTGAGTCCCGGCTCACTAATCAGTTGCTGTTGTGCCCCAAGTCTTAGATGGGAGTAGTGCATTTACAGCCTACTACTCCACCGGTGTCTGCTGCAAAACCATAAGTGTCCATACAACCTCGGGGACCGGACCCCGGCCTTGCGCTGAAAACCTATAGGCAGGGTTCCTCTTCCAACCCACGTCCTCTCTGTTCTCCTTACTCCTTCGTTCCGTACTGATCTTTCTCTCTCTTATGGAAGCTTAGGTTGCAGTTCTACGTCTTTCTCCTTCTTTCCCTTTCCCGTGCCAGCTGGCTCAGATCACTGAGGCAGCTGCAGCACTCCTTCCTCCATCCCTTCTTCCAGGGATCCTCACTCCTGTCTGAGTGACTTCTTACCTGCCTGACCTTCTGCCAGACTGAACCTCTAATCCTACACTTTCCCACTCTTTTATATATCTCAACTCCACCCACCTCCCAACACATCCAGTGTTCCAAGCAGGGAACCACCAGAGGTGCTCTGCTACTCTCTAAGCACTGAGCCGCAATGTGGTTGTGCAGAACTACCCTGTTGTGTGGGGTGCGAGTGTTGGAGTGTGGAAAGGAGTTCCCACCTTACCTGGAAGGTGGGGCACTACACCTTAGGAGAAGGTGCAGTACCTCTGTGGCGACTGAGCCTCAGGGGCACTACATACACCCCCGTTAAACACAGCACGTCCGCGGGCTGCAAGACAACAAAGTTGACAGTACAGGACCATACAAAATTTTATAATGCTGCATAAACATTTCTTATACTAAACTTCCTAATATAGGAGGCATTGTTTCTTGAACGTTGCAAACAATTCTTAATTAACTATCTAAATTTCAAGTCAAAATGTGCAATTTTTCATACTTTACGCAATTCTAAGTGCTATTATCTGTGACTCACGATCACTCCAGTATTATTCAGCTTTCCTTCTCTAGTACACGTTTTCTTTCTCTTTCTAGTGTACATTTTCTATTCTCTTTCAAGTGACACCTGTGATACCTGGTTCACCATTCACATTTTCAACTCTTTATTTAAATCTCTCTTATCAAAACATTTCTCACTCTATATAAAAGCCATTTACTAACTGCCCACTCCTTCCTCTTGGCCCTCAGAGAGCACTCCACCCCTGAATTCCGGTTCAGAGCTCCCCCTGCTGGCCTGGAGTAGAACTGTGTTGCATGTATGGACCCTAGTTACTAATACTCTCATAAGATACATTATCAAAAATACTTTGCATTAAAACGTTAAACAATTATTCTTGCAAGTGCTGGACACCGCTCCCAGCAGGGATCTCTTGCAGTGTCCTTTGAGGTAGACATCATCTTCGCAAAGTGTCCTTATGTAAAACCTTGACATCATCTTTGCAAAGTGTCAATATGTAAAACCAAGGGAGGGCACCTAAAGAGGTGCAACTATTTACAATGACAGTTTTGGATCATACAGCGTCCATGATCTCCTCAGTTCCAAGTGTAGAAACGATGCCAATCCAACAGGACAACTTTGGGAAAACCAAAAAATCAAACCATGATGAGCAAACAACAAGGCACAACGGTGCTAAACAAACCCTCCTGGGTCACGAGAGTTACTGTAAATTCACTAATGCTGGTCCCCTCCTGGGGTTCTGGAAGCCGATTGGGTACCGCTACCAGAGGTGGTATCTTCAGCTTGATTCTGTTGCTGGTTACTTGCTATAGGGCACTGAAGCTGTGGTAAAAGGAACCCATGATGCATCTCAATGCCCATCAACTGCTCTTCCTCAATAGGTGATTCTGCTGCTCTGGTGCGAGGCCTAGCACTGAGAGATTCCGCAACTTGTCGGCGCTCATAAGCAACTATACGAGGGTTCGTCAGCGAAGGGATCCCGAGGTCACTTTCCCAAAGCGACTGAGACTCATCTATTCCCCGAAGATGTCGAATCGTGCGCGCCTGTTCCAGCTGTACCCTTCTGAGTAGGGATCTCTTCCACCGCCCCATCTTTGACTGACTAGCACCCCCAGCGGACTCTTCCAACTGCCCCATTTTGAGTTGCCGCAAACCCGCCTCAGACAACGTGAATTCGGAGGTCAACCCATTAGGAGGGCCGGGGTATATACCTGGTGCCTCCTTGGCCTCCGCTCTGGTGCAGACATGGTGGCAATGGGCGCTGCCCGGTGAGACACCGGGGACGGCGGTGGAGCCAATGGTCGCTGGCGGGACCTGCGCAGCCGCGTCAGGTCTGGGCAGGGGCTTGTCTTCCTCCGCTTCAGCTACCTGGGCTGTGTATAATTCCTCCGATAGTAGCGGCAGAGAGGGAACAGGGCACACTGCCGGTGACATGGCAATGGTCGCAGGCTCCACAGGGTCTGCCGGGAAAAGGTCTGCTGCAGCAGCGGCTGGTACCGGTGTCGCGGGTACCGCAGGTGTAGGCCCCTCCTGGGCAAGCTGCAGATTCAATGTCCATAATGCTTCCTGCCTCAGTTGCAGGCGGCGCATCAGCTGGGCAATTTCGCCCTCCAGTTGCTGGCGGCTCATCTCAGAGACGGGGTCGGAGCCTTCAGCCAAGGCGCCGGGGAGATCCGACTTAACCTCCGCGCGCTCTACAGGCCTCCTTCCCTCACTCTCCAAAATGGCGTTCTGGCGTTCTTCTCCCCGCCTCGGCCCCTTTCCCGCCACTGGCTTCTTCTGCCCCTCCTTCTGGGGGCAGCGTCTTCTTCCAGCGCCTCCATACCAAGCCAGTATATGAACCCCTTGGGGGGTGGGCCATGTTGCTGTCACATAGTAATTCAGACAGGGGAGGCCCAAGACTCTTCGCGGTCTTTTCCTAGGACCTCCTATCTCTTCACACCCTTCTCCTCCACGCCAGCGGCCATCTTCAATATTCATGTCACAGTCTATTAAATTGGGTCTTCTACACATTTTCAAAAGTTCAAAGGCCAACAAATCTCAGGCACACAGAACCTGATGGCATCAGGTCTTGTCATCCTGTTCGTGACGCCAAATTGCGTCGCCCTCCCAGGGCCGTGGGGTACTCGGTACCGGACCAGTGTCAGTGGGACGTGTCACAGTGGCGGTGACCCGGACCGTGGCCCTGGGCACCCAAGTAATGGGGATGAATGTAGTTAATGGAATGGAATAGTTCGTGACGACACCTGTGGTGCTCGGCAAGGGAGGTGTTAAGCCGACGCTGCATGCAGATCCTCTGGGACAGATGGTATGGTGCAGCAGTGATGGTATAGCCCTCCACAGGCAGGGCTGATGTCCCAGGGCAGTGTAGTTGTAATGGTTGTCAGGAGGCGCAGGCAGTGTAAAGGATGGTACCCAGATGTAGTGGTGCTGAGCGGGTTGGCGCGAGAATGAATGGAGGACACCGAGGCTTGCAGTTCCAAAACTTTACTCACAGTCTGCGGTACACAAGGGTGCCTGCCCCCGGGCCGTGTCCTCCGGGTGAGAGACTCAGCCAACCTCCAGGTCAGGTGGAAAGCTCCTCTCCAACACTCCGCCAGCATGTACCTTTCCTGAACGACTCCTCTATGGCGCCTTAAAGTGTGAAGAGCTCCTGTACCGTGGTACTCTGGAGTTCCTCTTGTCAGGTGTTCCCAAGAACTCTACTCGTATGGCAGACAGCTGTAGCCTGCTTCGGGGAACCCCTTCTCCTGAGTCCCGGCTCTCTAATCAGTTGCTGTTGTGCCCCAAGTCTTAGATGGGAGTAGTGCATTTACAGCCTACTACTCCACCGGTGTCTGCTGCAGAACCATAAGTGTCCATACAACCTCGGGGACCGGGCCCCAGCCTTGCGCTGAGAACCTATAGGCAGGGTTCCTCTTCCAACCCATGTCCTCTCTGTTTACATTACTCCTTCGTTCCGTACTGATCTTTCTCTCTGTTATGGAAGCTTAGGTTGCAGTTCTTCGTCTTTCTCCTTCTTTCTCTTTCCCGTGCCGGCTGGCTCAGATCACTGAGGCAGCTGCAGCACTCCTTCCTCCATCCCTTTTTCCAGGGATCCTCACTCCTGTCTGAGTGACTTCTTACCTGCCTGACCTTCTGCCAGACTGAACCTCTAATCCTACACTTTCCCACTCTTTTATATATCTCAACTCCACCCACCTCCCAACACATCCAGTGTTCCAAGCAGGGAACCACCAGAGGTGCTCTGCTACTCTCTAAGCACTGAGCCACAATGTGGTTGTGCAGAACTACCCTGTTGTGTGGGGTGCGAGTGTTGGAGTGTGGAAAGGAGTTCCCACCTTACCTGGATGGTGGGGCACTACACCTTAGGAGAAGATGCAGTACCTCTGTGGCGACCGAGCCTCAAGGGCGCCACAATAACATGCTTCAGAATTGTAATTTTATGTAGAGTACATGCATTAACTGAATCTGACATGTCAAGAGAGCACACAGGTCCTCTTTAATAAAAGTAGCTTACCCAAAATGTCAGCTAAATGAGTGAGAAAGCAATGTAAAAAAATCGTAGCTGTTGAAACAGTGTGGCATTGTGGAGTTTTATGTAAGATTTCGAACTATAGTCCGTTTTGTGTTTCCTTGTTTAAAGATATGTAGTGTGGACAAAGCAGTAAAAGTGTGATATGACAGCCTGCGCGTCACAAATATTGATTTAGGGATACTAACAGGGTGGGTTAGGTAATTTCCACTAAAATGATACCGAATTGCTGTGGTAACAGAAGTGTGTTCAATTTTTACACATGATTTGTGAAGATCTCTATGCTGAAGCTTACACCAGTACATTATTACAGATGGACTTTCACAATCAATTGTTACACAGAGGAAAATAAGGTGCAAAGGTGAATGCAGAAAAGGTACAACAGAAAGATTAAGGATAAGAATTGTGCAGGACTGATAAAAGAGGCATTTACTCAGATACATGATTATTGGAGCTACTATGTATATATGACCCTGAAAAAGGGGAAACGTCCATTAATCTTACACTAAAGTTGCAAGTTGTTGTAGTTAGAAGTTTATTTTAAGGGGTTGTTCTCATCATTCGTCTTCAGATACGCATCGCTCCCCTGCCTCTTTTCTTCCAGCTTGCCAGGGAACAGTGTGCTTCTGAAAACTGACAGTTCAGGGTGGTGGCACGGTAGCACTGGTGGTCCAAACTGTGCTCTCTGAAATACTGCTAACAGAGTCATCATGGGAGAAGCTCAGGAGCGCTGGAGCTGTCCGGATTTATCGATCAAGCAGGGTATTGAAGAAAATCAAGGAAACGCTTGGCGCTGCTGGATGCTGCATGGAAAAAATTTCCTTTGATGTCATTTTTCTATTTTTCCACCACTCTATCACATGCTATTTCTTGTGATATCTTTAGCAATTCCTACTTCTATTATTTTGTTTTTTTTCAATCTATACTCTCTGTCAATCTTCTCTCCATCCCCTACGGTTCTGCTACTCACAACATTCAGGGTACATTCCCACAATGAGCTTTTGGTGAGTTTTTGATGCTGCAGAATTTCTGCACCTATTATTTAAATTAGATTACTTGTGTTTTTTCATTGTGTCTTTATGTGCTTATTATACACACACTTTTTTTGACACTGAGTTTTTTGTCTCTTTTTGGTGTGTGTCATGCTTTTCTTTTATTCTTGGTATTTACATAGTAACATAGTTAACAAGGCCAAAAAAGACATTTGTCCATCCAGTTCAGCCTATATTCCATCAGAATAAATCCCCAGATCTACGTCCTTCTAAAGAACCTAATAACTGTAAGATACAACTGCAGTGCGCAGGCGCTGGGAAAGGTCAGAGAGGCCCAGCGCCTGCGCACTGCAGTACTTTGCTCTGCCCTCAACAGGGGAGAGAAGTGTGCCTGCGCAGGAGTGCGATGCCGGGGAGCAATGATGCAAGCAGGAGGACGGCATCGCAGGAAGATGGGAGGCGTCAGACCCGGACCTGCGATACCCATCGGACCAGACTGCATCCGACCGCCCACCCGGGTGAGTATAATAAAATGTATTTTTCTTATCTTGCAGGTTGGACCAGGGACTTATGTACAGCATTATAGAATGCTGTAGATAAACCCTGAAAGGCAGCGGCTGCATCTTATAGCGGCCAAAAGAGGTGACAGGTTTCCTTTAACAAAACTTGGTTGATATACTTAGGTGCAGATTACATGCACTTTAGATGCATTTCTGCTCCGGAAATGCAGTAAAAAGGCATGTGCATTTTTTACCTGCAGATTTTCCGCATCTGATTAAAGTCTATGGGAAAATCAGCACAGAAAACTCAGCGTACCCACAAGAGAAATTGACATGCTGTGGATTTGAAACCCACAACACAGGACAGTTTATGCTAAGTAAAAAATAAGCCCAGTGGGCATGAGATTTCTATAAATCCCATCTACTATGCTGGAACCTACATGCAGGTCCGGAACTGAAAGGCTGCATCCCCTGTTCCTGGGGGGAAGCCTGAGTGAGCCAAACCTTCCCCTATTGCCTGGGGGAGGCGCTAGAGAGACGGACCTTCCTGCTATCCCAGGAGGATAAAAGCAGAAAGTGTGCGCTGCAGAACACTTTGGCGCCAATGGAGTGCAGCGCGCAGAGCGGTGAGAGACACGCTCTGCTCCCCCTGCCCCCACCAGAGATTACCACCGCTGAGACAGGCCGCATAAAGAGTGCACACAGAGCAGAGCCGTGCACACAGATGGTCCGGAGCTGCAAGGTATCCACCCCAAGCGAAGAAGAGCCGAAGTGGTCACGCGAACTACGTCAGGGAATGCAGAAAATATGGGAGGAGGTCGAGAGTCTGAGGGAAGCGCTTGCTGCTGTCTTTGAGTCCAGCACCATGCCCCGAGGTGGCTCGCAGTGGGGGATGGGAGAAGTTGGAGGAGATGTGCTGAGCATGAAGAGAATTTCAGCAGCAGTTCCAGAATTTAGCCCCATGTCATGGGGTGGAGAGCGAGTGTGGAGGGGGTGTGTTTCTCACAGAGGATGGTGATCCTGACAAATTGCCCACCAGACAGGCACAAAAGAGGGTGTTGGATGTGTGGAAGACTTGGACACCTGTCCAGAAGTTGCTCTATCCAAGACGGCCGATGGCGAAGATCCGCTCACACCTCTGAAGGTCCTGATAATTGGAAAGAGCACTGCCCCTGGGAGAAATGGTACGGCGAGAAGAGAGGAGCCACACCCAGAGCCACGACGTCGGACACCGAGAAGAGATGGAAAAGGTGTCGACTATCTACAGTGAGGTGTCTGCGCTGCTCAGGAACGTGGAGGCGAATCTGGTGAAACTCCAAAAGTGAATCCGAAGGTCCCATCTGTGAACATCCCAAAGAAGGGGAGGAGAGAGTGTCAAGTGTTCCTGAAACGTTCGTTCCCAAGATTCCCGATGGTGATGAGGAAGAACCACTTACTTCATTCCCTGGACTGGATAGTTTACTGCCCGCTACCCCAAGGGATCCTGACCAGATGGAAGAGATGCAAAGTGCACCTGATATATCTCCTCCTGCAGCTGCTGAGTAAAAAGAGGAAGAATTTCTTGACACGCCAGAAGCGGACCCAGAAGATGAACAGACCCCAGAGATGGCTGCTTCATTGAACTCGGATGTACTTCCGTTCTCGACAACTCAACCTGAAGTGCTAAGTACTCTTAACGAGCAAATCCAAGGGGAGCCTCAAGGTGCACAGAACAAACTTTTCTGGCAGAATGTGGTGCAAGAGAGACAGGAGTGGATGCAAAAACTGTGGGCATCTGTCCCACCTCAGATAAGCATAGAGGAGCGCGAAGAACTCTCACACGTGGAATGGTGAGTTAAAGGAGAGGAGGAGTGTAAGGGTGACGACCGGACCGCAGGTACCTGCATGCTGGGTCCGGAATTGAAAAGGCTGCATCCCCTGTTCCTGGGGGGATGCCTGAGTGAGCCAGATCTTTCCTTATTTCCTGGGGGCAGCGCTAGAGAGGCGGACCTTCCTGCTGTCCCAAAAGGAGGTGAGTGAGAGGAGAAAAGCGCGCGCAGCAGTGGAGGGATAAAAGCAGAAAGCGCGTGCTGCAGAACAGTTTGGCGCCAACGGAGTGCAGCGCGCAGAGCAGTGAGAGGCACGCTCTGCTCCCCCTGCCCCCACCAAAGAGTACCAGCACTGCGAAAGGCCTCACAGAGAGTGCCCCCATCGCTTGCAGAGCTGTGCACACAGAGCAGAGCCAAGCCATGACACAGAGCAGAGCCGTGCACACAGAGCAGAGCCAAGCTGGCCGTGCCGCAGCAGAGAGAAGGGCTTGGCGTGCTGTAGAAGCCAGAGAGAGGAATGCTCTGTCCTGGGAGCACCAGCATCGCTCAGGTCAGCATCCACCGTCGCCCGTCACCAACAGCGGGGACCAGAGGGAGATGTGCAGTGTGCCCGGTGACCACCAAAAAGCAAGGTGCCAGATACTTCGGGCCCATGAGTACCGTGCATGTACCGCCTGAAAGAAACCGGGTGCATGACTGTTAGCTACACCCTGACGTTGCCAGCTAATAATTGCACTGAAACTTGTAACCTGACTTCATTAGTGATTATAGTTGCAGAACCACGTTAGGCTGGTACAGGACTGTAGTCCATACCCTTGTCAGCCCAGTATATGGACTAGGGGCAGTGGAAGGTACCGGAGACCGACCACTGCCGCCAGAAGATGGGGTCTTGTTGTTTACCGGACCCCATTGGAAAAGGACCCCATGCCAGCCATTGTCGGCGCTATTCACTTCATGGACTGAGGAACCAGTGACTTTCATCGGAAACACCGTGATCTGTACCGTTGTTCTTCTACTCACCATATCCTTTTTGCCATTTATACTGTTAATCCCTTGTTTAACCCTTTACCTCCCTGCGTGGAGTATTTCCCTGTAAAATAAAACTGTTAACCCTTGCTCTGCCTCCTCTCCGTCACTGCATCCCGGATACCTGCTTACACTGGCAGCATCAAAAACACACAAAAAGCTCATGGTGGTAACATAGCCTCAAGTTCCCACTTTTCTGCTACTTCCAATGGCTAGTATATGATAATGAGCCACTCTTCTCTGATGCCTGCTGACTGTGCTGGGAGCTTCGTCATCATCATCATCATCATCACTCTCTCCTGTGCAGTCACAGTCTAGTTTTGTTGTGCTCCGTTCTCTGCACCCACCGATCAGACACTTATCCCAGCCATCAGCTTCCTCATTTCATTTCTACAGTTACTAGAACATTATCAGTTGTCGGACAGGTTCTTTGTTGCTAATATTTTCTTACCAAACACAAAGATTTACCTATACCAATTACGTCAATCATTTGTCCCCCCTCCCAACCTCTTTGAACCCTAATTTAATACTGGCTTGTTTAAACTAGGTGATGCAAAACACTTGTCTCACTCCATTGTACCATTATCTTTTTTATGATTATTGATATTCGTCCTTTGACCCATGAGGTCATATCCCTCCAATTTTTATCTATCTATCTATCTATCTATCTATCTATCTATCTATCTATCTATCTATCTATCTATCTATCTATCTATCTATATGTGTGTGTCTCTATCTCTTCTTTCATTGGCCTGATGAAGGCTCCTGTACAGTGCTGAAACGCGTAGCCTCAGTGAAGTGAGCGTACCTCTACCCAGGAGCTGTCATTTTTTTCCAGCAATGCCCATTTGATCCCTGTTTTTCTTCTACACCCTGCAACACATATTTTGGTTGCAATCATGTATAAACAGCATAAGGAGGAGAAGCAACTGGTCCATTCTTTACACCTTCTCAGAGAGATTTACCCTATGTTGGTTATAAACACACCTTGATAAGGTGAACTGTTCTGCTTACTCTCAGGGAGCAGTCAAACAGACGTATAAATCGGACCAAGATCGGCCCGCAGTGCATGGACTGGCTGGCGTCTCTCTGTACCCAAACATGACTGCTTCATGTATTTACATGCAGCTGTCACACTCAGGTGGGGAGAGCTGCCGACCAGTCCGTGCATTGTGTTCCAATTTCAATTTATGCTGCCATCTGACTGCACTCTCAGAGTCACTACATTTATCCAAAACCTCTCCACTTTTGATTACTGTTTTTTTTGTGCATTCCTTTTAGGACTTATTGATCTAGCCAGCTTTAGAGAGTCGCTTGAAAGCTTTAATGCAAATAGCTTGGAAATGGTGGTTTTTGCCTAGAGAGCATTCCATCTCTGATAAACTGTGGAGGTGGCTGGTAGCGTAGGCAAATTGCAGTAAAATATAGAATAGACACCCTTATTTTTGAGAACAGAGAGGATTTTTAGTAAGATATAAATTGCTAACTTACTTGTTTTTACAAGTAATTATCATTTGCACCCATATATGATGATGAGAAAACCACTGTGAGACAGTGAGGGGGATCATATGCGAGGGTCCATATGTGTCACCTAGTATGTGGACAGAGTTGTATTAAACACACTGGAGCACCTTGTGTTCACAGCAGGACACCTGTGAGTCACAAGGCAAAAGAAAAGAAATAATTGATTGGGTCCAAGTAGTGACTCAGTCATTTTTTTTAAGAAAACCCGTTAAGGGCTATTATTTTTAGAGGGATTTGCAGATTTGGTAGTGGGGTGAATCCCTCTCTCCACTCCGGGTTTTGGAAGTGGCTCTATGGCCACGATCCATTTAAATCTGTCAGTTTTGCCATGGGTGTGTCAGTGTTGGAGTTTGCAATCTGCAGAGCAGGAGGCTCTGTGCAACCAAGGTCTGTGTGCAGCTAAAACAGAGCCAGGGACTTCCAGGTGGCTGATGCACCCAAAAGACATGGCGGTGCCATTGTCCACGGCAACGAGTTCTGAGTTCTGGACTGTGTTTGTGGAAACCCTGCTGCGACCCGGAGGACAACACTCCTATGTGTGAGTTATAAAAATAAATACACTATTTATGTTGAACTTTCTGTAGTCCCTGCCTATATGTAGCACTGCACCAACCCCACAGCACCACACCACTCTAACTATGGTAAAATAAATGATGAATCAAATGCTCTAATATTCTAAGGAGGGTAGGCTGCACTTCCAATGGTAAACAAAATAGATATAGAAATAAGTATCAGGCTGCCACACCTTGTGTGGAATGTAATATAGGCTAGAAGGAAGGAAACAGACAAAAACAAATACTGGTGCGCACACATGATGGAATACAACAATTATATGTAAAGTTTATTGAAAACCTCTGTACTCCCCCCTGACGAAGCTGTCCTGAACAGCGATATGCGTGAAGTCTCCTCCCACACCCTGATCCTTGGGACTTTTCACCTATTATAGCCTCCTTCAGGAGCTTCTTTAGTACAATTATGGTAGCTATATATATATGGTAGCGGATATTTCTCTGTAGCTTCATCTACTATTTCTACCAGAGCCTCATGCGCCTTCCAATTACTCAATACCATCTTGATCTTCTTTTCCCTTCCTCACACTTGTTTCCCTGTGTTTCTATCCTGGTCCAGATCATCTGGCCTTTGAGTCTTATACTATGCATCTCAAATTGACTCATGATATTCCTTTTGTTGGGTGATGACTACCTATACTGTATGGGTTTCTGTGATCTTGATTGTTAGCAGATCTTGTTATTGTCATACTATTTCATCAGATCCACAAGCTTGCTTTCATCTCATGTTATTGTTATGCCTATCTCTCGGGGTGGATTCCTAATTTCTCGACATTTACGGGTTATCCCATCAGTGTCAACCATTCATCTCTTTGGTTGCCAGATGAGGGGGATTAGTTAGGTTTTTATTACCTGTAATTGGTTACCCTTTGATAGGCCTATGGTCTGATGACCCACACTCTTATCAACGAGATCTTTTTCTTAGATATCAATGGAGCTTTCATATATTGTATTTTGTCCCATATGTACATCATTCAGGGGTGTTGGATGATTATCATGTCATGCACACGTTTTTAATGTCCATCTTTGTATGTCTGAGGTTTTCAATAAAGTTTACATATAATTGTTGTATTGCATCAGGTGTGCACACCACTCTTTGTTTTGGTCTTTTTCCTTCCTTCTAGCTCAAATGCTCTAATATGGCTTTGGCTTTTTTGATCCTCCTTATGATGGAAAGGTTTCTGTGTTTTACAGTCATATGTGCTTGAAAAAGACCCTTATGGGTCGAAACGTTGCATTTGACAGAATAAAGATGTCATAAGATACTTTATCTTCACCCAGATGGAATGCTGTTCGTTTTTTCTTATGATGGTTTGCTCTCCAATTGGGTCATTGGACTTTTGAACCTGCATTCTGATGGTTGAGTGCTGCTGGCTGTACCTTTTCTATTTTGGTCTGTGTTTTATAGTGTCTTGCCTTGGTAACAGTACCGCTTTATCTGATCATCTATTGACTGCGTCTCTTGCTAGTAGGTTTAGGAGTCGGACACATTCACACAGAGTATGTTGAAGAGGATTTTCAAGTGGATCCGCTTAAAAAAAAAATCTCTTCAAAAATCACATAAAATATTATTTAAATTCGTTCTATTAATTTTAAATGTATTTCAACATAAAATCCACTTTGTTTTTTATATAGTGAGTTTGTTTTAGAGTTTGAAGAACATGGTCACAGAAAAATGGAAGTTTCATCTTATTTCTTTGAGATGAATTCTTAATGGAATTTAACCTTTCAAGTAAAAGGCTTCAAAACGCATTATGGAAAAACAATTCAAGCTCCCTCTCAAAGCCATTTTAAGGCTATGTTCATTCAGGAAATCAGGATCCATTTTGTCTCCTGAGTCCCCATTCCGTGCTCTAAATCTAGCACATAGCACACCTACACAGGAACCTGCCTACACATTCCAAATCCCTGAGAAACTGAGTTATATCCCAAACTGTTGGCAGCAGATTATTCAGGATACTCTCTCCAAGCGTGTGACAACAGAGCTTCTTTATTCAGGAACAATCTATATACTGTATATAAAACTCAAAATCTGTAGTAGCCTGCTCTATACAAATCCACAGTTCTCACCCGATTTGGGTGAATTTTGGCACAGCCCCTCTCCACCCACAGGAGCAGAATACTGCGCATGTTACATCTCGCTAGTGTTCCCCCGTCATGAGATTGGGGCCCCTGAAGTTAGGCCCTATAATGTGAAATCTGTAGTAGCCCGCTCTATACTGTGAAGGTGAAAGTAAAAGTGCTGAGGGAAAACAACAGTCGAGACTGAAAGGGATGGATTATAGTGATGGCGCCAAAGAGTTGCTCCTAAAGGGGCTGCACCACCACACTCAACACACAAAACATTTCACAAACATCATACAAACATCACACAGACAGCAAACATACACCAACCTACAAGCACAACACCACACAAATGCCACAACACACCACACAAACACCAGACCACTCTAGACACACACAGCACAAACACCACCCCACAAATACCACATACACACACACACATGCATGCAAGGACCACACACGCAACCAGAAACATTGCTTGCCAAAAAGCACTACAATAGATAGTTGTTTAACTGTAAACCAATTTTACTATTTTCTCCGTGAACTACTTATAGATTACACTTGCGGGTTGAGGAAGGGTTGCACTATGTTGTTAATTGGGTGCATATGTTTTATACGTTTGTGTAAGGTGCATAAATTTTCATTTTTGATAAAAAATAGTTAAAAAAATAGTTGTAATAGTTTATAATAAAAATATGTATTGAATATGTAAAATCAATAAAAATGTTGAAATTAAAAAAAAAAGTTGTTGTTCACATCAATGCTATAACAAATTAGTAAAATGGTAAAGTAATAAAAATTTAAAGAGGGAAAAAAATTTACTGTAGCACTCTGAAAATGTCAATTTCAGGGTGACACTGAAAATTTTACTTTAGCTACCATAATCAACAATTTAACATATTTTCCGTCAGCAAATTTGCGTGTATTCTACTAGTATATGATAAGCTTAATAGATCAGGATTCAGGAATAAATCATTTGGGTGTCTCTATCTGTGCAGCATCTACAGCAGGCTGCTTCTCTCATACACAAACACAGGAAAACAGGAAATACAGTCACATGCTCTCCCTGTGTGAACCTCTGTGAGTTTTTTTTTTGTTATAACTTTACAAACAGCATACAAATCTAGCAACTAAACACTCATAGACAGGAATGGAGTTGTTGCACCAAACATATTCCAACACAAACCCAGATATCTAGAAATATCTATGTCTAAATTACAAAAAAACTTGCATGCTTTTTGGCATAGAGCCTTCTCTGTCCAGGGGTGTATATAAAACCTCACCGGCATCCATTAAAGCAGAATCTCTTGCTGAACACTATTACATGTGTGCTGTCTCTTGATTCTCAAAGCTTGTTCATCTCAAAACCTCATGCCTCCTTTTTATTTTTTTTTTCTGCAGCCAAAATCTGTTTCAGTCGGAGAAAAAGTGCTGCATTTAAAACACATGTATTCATTACGATTTGCTTCTTTTTGGCATGTTTTCGCAGCTTTTTTGGGAGCAGATTCCATGTGAATTTTTTCTACAGAACATGTTTAATAAAGTTTTATTCACCAAAATGCTACTTTTTTTCTAACTTTTTCCTTGCTTTGTATGGGTGAATAAAAGTAAAAAAAAAACACTGAAAGAATTGACATGCTACAAATTTCAAAAACTCAGCAGTTTTTTAATTCAATCAGAAAAAAAAAAAAATTAAGCGTATGCATGAAACTTCTGAAATCTCTTTTGCTGGTACTGTAAAAAGCAGCTTCGTTTCCGCAGAAAAAAATAACCCGCTGCAAAAAGTTCCGTGTGAACATAGCCAGAGAAAAATAAATACCTCCAAAAAAATAAATAAATAATTTTGTCCGGGTTCTATAGTTGGTTTGTGAAATTATTTTGTACATACTATTTGGCCATTGTATGTGACCAGCGACTTTGTATTCTGGCAAAAAAAAGGAAGAAAAGGATCCACATGGCCATATGGATAAAAAATATGTAACTTTATTTCACATGGTTAAAAAAAGTTGGCCTGAGAATTAAAAAACATTGCCCATTCTGACATTCGTTTCTGGCAGAAGCCTTTAGTCAAAGAATTTGGCATGATGCCAGCGGAAGCACTATATATATATACAGTTGTGGCCAAAAGTATTGACACCCATGCAATTCTGTCAGATAATACTCAGTTTCTTCCTGAAAATGATTGCAAACACAAATTCTTTGGTATTATTATCTTCATTTAATTTGTCTTAAATGAAAAAAACACAAAAGAGAATGAAGCAAAAAGCAAAACATTGATCATTTCACACAAAACTCCAAAAATGGGCCACACAAAAGTATTGGCACCCTCAGCCTAATACTTGGTTGCACAACCTTTAGCTAAAATAACTGTGACCAACCGCTTCTGGTAACCATCAATAAGTTTCTTACAATGCTCTGCTGGAATTTTAGACCATTCTTCTTTGGCAAACTGCTCCAGGTCCCTGATATTTGAAGGGTGCCTTCTCCAAACTGCCATTTTTAGATCTCTCCACAGGTGTTCTATGGGATTCAGGTCTGGACTCATTGCTGGCCACCTTAGAAGTCTCCAGTGCTTTCTCTCAAACCATTTTCTAGTGCTTTTTGAAGTGTGTTTTGGGTCATTGTCCTGCTGGAAGACCCATGACCTCTGAGGGAGACCCAGCTTTCTCACACTGGGCCCTACATTATGCTGCAAAATTTGTTGGTAGTCTTCTGACTTCATAATGCCATGCACACGGTCAAGCAGTCCAGTGCCAGAGGCAGCAAAGCAACCACAAAACATCAGGGAACCTCCACCATGTTTGACTGTAGGGACCATGTTCTTTTCTTTGAATGCCTCTTTTTTTCTCCTGTAAACTCTGTTGATGCCTTTGCCCAAAAAGCTCTACTTTTGTCTCACCTGACCAGAGAAGATTCTTCCAAAACGTTTTAGGCTTTTTCAGGTAAGTTTTGGCAAACTCCAGCCTGGCTTTTTTATGTCTCGGGGTAAGAAGTGGGGTCTTCCTGGGTCTCCTACCATACAGTCCCTTTTCATTCAGACGCCGACGGATAGTACGGGTTGACACTGTTGTACCCTCGGACTGCAGGGGAGCTTGAACTTGTTTGGATGTTAGTCGAGGTTCTTTATCCAACATCCGCACAATCTTGCATTGAAATCTCTTGTCAATTTTTCTTTTCCGTCCACATCTAGGGAGGTTAGCCACAGTGCCATGGGCTTTAAACTTCTTGATGACACTGCGCATGGTAGACACAGGAACATTCAGGTCTTTGGAGATGGACTTGTAGCCTTGAGATTGCTCATGCTTCCTCACAATTTGGTTTCTCAAGTCCTCAGACAGTTCTTTGGTCTTCTTTCTTTTCTCCACAGGACAGAGGTTGAGTCAACTTTAATCCATGTCAACTGGCTGCAAGTGTGATTTAGTTATTGCCAACACCTGTTAGGTGCCACAGGTAATTTACAGGTGCTGTTAATTACACAAATTAGAGAAGCATCACATGATTTTTCGAACAGTGCCAATACTTTTGTCCACCCTCTTTTTTTATGTTTGGTGTGGAATTATATCCAATTTGGCTTTAGGACAATTCTTTTTGTGTTTTTTCATTTATGACAAATTAAATGAAGATAATAATACCAAAGAATTTGTGTTTGCAATCATTTTCAGGAAGAAACTGAGTATTATCTGACAGAATTGCAGGGGTGTCAATACTTTTGGCCACAACTGTATAAAGGGTTGACCGTATGTGACATCACAACATGCATTAGCATATAATACAAATACATAAAAAAACCCCTGAAAAATAACAGAAAATATAAAGAACTGCATGTTTCCAAAAAGACACATGGAAGCTATTCAGAAAGAAGACCAGGGAAATAGCATATAAGCGACAATAGGGAATGCAGATGAGTGAAATAATCATATAATTGTGCCCCTGCTGTGTACTGTGTAATGGCTGTGTCTGACCATGCAGGGACCTGGTCTGATCATACCACAGCTCCTGCGCAGGGGGGAGGAAAAGAGAGTATACTGATATTAAGCACGGGATCACGAATAATTGTTACTTTGAAGTAAAACAATGTGTAAAAACAAGCATGTAATGCCTTACCTCACAGAAAGAATCATCTGCGATGCCATGCTGTCCTGTCTGTATACTCCCTTTTGTATCTTCCCCTGCTCATGTGATATGGAATGATCAGACCATGCTCCTGTACAGTGAGACATGACCATTACACAGTACACAGCAGGGGCACATTTATTAGATTATCTCAGCACGGGAACATTTTACTTAAACACATCCAATTGTGAAAATTATTATTATTCCAAGATCTGTTGATTAAAATGAACTTTTGTTCAAGGGAAAACCTCTATAAGGCTGGTTTCACATTAGCACTTTTTAAGCGCACGCACGGCCGGGGGTAGCTCCGCCCCCGAGCCGGCTCTCTGCCCGGCGTGCCCGCCCCTTGCTTGTAGCGCCGCCTCCTAGCGCACAGCGGCGCCTGCGATCGGCGCACCCTATCTTTAGCATAGGGTGCGCAGATCGTGCGCAGGCCGTGCGCTAGTTGCGCTTTGACCTGCGCACTTTTGACGGTGCGCCGTGCGCGCCAAAATCCGGAAAGTTTGATTTTGGCGCGCACGGCGCACCGTCAAAAGTGCGCAGCGCAGGTCAAAGCGCAACTAGCGCACGGCCTGCGCACGATCTGCGCACCCTATGCTAAAGATAGGGTGCAAAAATACCTTGCAATAAGACATATAACAGTAGTCAGCAAGTGCTGATAAAAGGTAATAACAAACACAGGGTATTTAGTCTATACGTTTTTTGCAAAAAAATGTATACCAAGCTGCCTCACCAACGTCAAGGTAACCCGTATTGAAGCAGTCCCTATCTAATGTATTTAATACCTGAACATATGAACTGTGTCTAAATGAGCAGGATTAAGATAGGCGCTTTCTGGTATGGGCACGTGATGCAAGACAGCTCCTTATGTGCTGTTGTGTTTCAGTCAGGGTGGAGTGAACATGGTCCAACAGACTTGTTCACATTGTGCATGTCACATGTGTGTTTTTAATCCAGTTTTTTTCATGCTTATGCATGATTTGAGAGACCCCACCCCTCTCTTGTGTGACATGCACATAAGGAGCTGTCTTGCATCACGTGCCCATACCAGAAAGCGCCTATCTTAATCCTGCTCATTTAGACACAGTTCATATGTTCAGGTATTAAATACATTAGATAGGTACTGCTTCAATACGGGTTACCTTGACGTTGGTGAGGCAGCTTGGTATACATTTTTTTGCAAAAAAACGTATAGACTAAACACCCTGTGTTTGTTATTACCTTTTATCAGCACTTGCTGACTACTGTTATATGTCTTATTGCAAGGTATTTTTGCACATTTGTCATTCTGTGCTTTTTGTTTGTGTTTCAGTAAGGGTGGAGTGAACATGGTCCAACAGACTTGTTCACATTGTGCATGTCACATGTGTGTTTTTAATCCAGTTTTTTTCATGCTTATGCATGATTTGAGAGACCCCACCCCTCTCTTGTGTGACATGCACATAAGGAGCTGTCTTGCATCACGTGCCCATACCAGAAAGCGCCTATCTTAATCCTGCTCATTTAGACACAGTTCATATGTTCAGGTATTAAATACATTAGATAGGGACTGCTTCAATACGGGTTACCTTGACGTTGGTGAGGCAGCTTGGTATACATTTTTTTGCAAAAAAACGTATAGACTAAATACCCTGTGTTTGTTATTACCTTTTATCAGCACTTGCTGACTACTGTTATATGTCTTATTGCAAGGTATTTTTGCACATTTGTCATTCTGTGCTTTTTGTTTGTGTTTCAGTCAGGGTGGAGTGAACATGGTCCAACAGACTTGTTCACATTGTGCATGTCACATGTGTGTTTTTAAAGATAGGGTGCGCCGATCGCAGGCGCCGCTGTGCGCTAGGAGGCGGCGCTACAAGCAAGGGGCGGGCACGCCGGGCAGAGAGCCGGCTCGGGGGCGGAGTTACCCCCGGCTGTGCGTGCGCTTAAAAAGCGCTAATGTGAAACCAGCCTAAATAGAACAACAATCTGTGACTCAGAGATATACAGATCAGGTCAGCAGTCGTACATAGCAGTACAGGCTTATATAGGTGCGGCCTCATAGCTCATTCCACTAGACAGGTCTGACTAGATTGCTGTATATCATTAACAATACATAACCTCACTTATGCTAATCCATATTGTGTACAAGGGTAGTCTGATGGTGGAGGGCATGGTCTGCACTCATTTACCTATTCTACAGTAATCTCTTTTTAATTTAAAAAACACTCATCAACATGTCAAAAGTGAACAGATTTTGCTTTTAAGTAATTTCCGCCGTACCCGAGTATTTTTATTTATTTTTTTTAAATAAACTTGCCACTCTGTAAGAGTCGGCCAGGACTATAGTGTCCAGGCCTTCCCTCACAGAAAGATACAATTCACTGTACAGCATACCTGCGTCTCCTGGTTCGTGTCCCCTGAGTACTTCTCAAGCGGCGATGGCCCCTCTCCGAGGCGACTCCCAGTAATTAAGACACAGTCCATGTTAACTTGAATGGTTTCTTTACTGACAACTTCACACAATATATCCATAGTTGGCGCATCATAGATTACACATTCATGTTTACTTGCTTCCTCAGCTTTCCCTACTTTGCTGACGCTTCTATACGGCACGTGCCCGTCTTAGACTACTTCTCAGCTTCTTCCTGGCCTAACCTCGCCATGATAATTCCTTCTGCCTGTTTTGCCCCAGACTTGAAATCATCCACCACCTGGTTTGGTTGCCTCTAGGAAAGCATCCGACCCATCTGTGCTGCTCCCTGTGAAGCTACAGCATCCTTCTGTTCCTCTCTCCGTCCAACTCACGCCATAAGAGCGTCCGCCCAGGCTATGAGTCGCCACATCCTCTCTACTGCTTTAGCCCGCTATGCTGATGTCCAATAGCTGTGGATATCTTGGACTGTCGCTGCTTAACATTGCATGGCTGCCGATCCGTCCTGGGCCTATAGCCCATGTGGACACTTCAGGCACCCTGGCCCCGTCTGAACTAACCTTCTCATCTAACCTTAACACCCGCGAGCCTCTCCTACATTTAACCCTATCCTACCAAGAGCTCTACAGTATATACTAGAGTGCCCCTCTCTAGTGTCCAAAAGGAGCACTACACTTTCCCTGTCTAAAACATAGCATATTACAATAAAAAACAACATATTTACAGCACATGGTAGCACATATCACAGTGTGGCAATACCATTAATTCTAGGTGGTAATACATGACAACATGTAGCAGTACCACTAAGTTATTATAAAAATCATTAAGAACATTAAAGGAGGAAGAGCAAGGCAATAGTATCATTCCACCCCCTTACAATACATTTCAAGAAATATGAATCATTTTATAGTGCTATTTTTTTTCTGTCTTAAAAGCGGTGTTGCTCAAATGATTATTTTTTATCTTGGGGGGGAGGGGTTGTATTTAGGCAGCTCTGCATTATTACTCTATATACGCGACACCCTTAGTAAAAAAAAAAAAAAAAATTATCACTAACTATAAATGACCATATTTTTGGAACTTAAAACAAAAAAACAACAACTTGGGATCAGCAGGAATGAAATAAGAGCAAAACACTGATTATATTTGACCTCGCAACACATACTCTTTAAGGGAACCTAGCAGGTCATTTAACTGTCCAAAACCGCTATTATATTATATACACAGCTAATATTCTAGTAAGGAGTTTTAAGTGACAGAGTAACGTTGCAATTTCTTAAAAAAACAAATTGGAAAAAGAGTGGTGATTGCAAGGTGCTGCCACGAGTGAAGATAAGCGTGTATGTTCTCTTGACCGCATATGGCGACTACAGTTTTTCCCTTTTTTCCCAATACCTACCCAGCTCCCAGTATCCCCCCACTCCTAAAATAACACACTACAATTTTAAATTCTTTGGATAATTTTGGCCACAGCGGCCGATTTTATTAACGAACAATAACATTAACAATAAACATCAAAAATATTAATCATAATGCAAATAATATGAGGGGAGGGTTCTTGGAGCTAAAAGATCTGGCTATAAAACCTTTTTGGCCCAAAAACCAATGTAAAAAACTCGACCACCATGTTACCCTCAGCCGTCCAGCCCAGCTCGAGGGCACCGTAACTCCCGTTCCGGGAGACTAACCACCAGAGCTCCCGAGGTAAAAAACCCCGACCAGAGCCCATAACCAAAAACCAGATCCCCCATACCCTTTTAAAACTGTCGGGAATATTACTTCCAACTCCTTCCCCGACCAATCACTGCCAACTCCAAGAACCCCACCCCCCGCCCCGTAGCCACTGTGACGACAGCAACAACAACGCCTCGTATGGATTTTCACCAAAAATTCCTCCTGCACTTTACATATCTATCTATTTAATTTATTATATTTTTTTTGTGTGTATATATATATAAATCCCCAAATCCCTCGACTCTGTACTACCGCACAACAGGGAGGGTGGGTGGGTCTTCTCTCCTCTGCTACCGATGATGAAGTGTGGCTTTTTCCCGCACTTTTTCCACTATCCAGGCTACCCCCACCCTGAACTCCCCCCCTGGCCCATCCCAGCCAATCATTTACCCTTTTAAAACTGTCGGGAATATTACTTCCAACTCCTTCCCCGACCAATCACCGCCAACTCCAAGAACCCCACCCCCCGCCAACCACAAACAGCCCTGACCACCTCAGGCTCGTGAGTGCCCCAAAACCACCAAGGCCCTCTCAATCCCCTCCTGGATTGCCAATGCCCACAATAGAATTTAAATGAACCCCATCGTTCAGCCAAAAATTACCGACACCTGCCTCCAACTCAAAGTGCCTAACGCTAATTCCCCCATTTCTAGACACAAACCCCGACACTGCCCAATTCAATTTTACCCTAGCCCGGTTAATCCCCTTTAAAGACCTCACTTGCCTCCACCTCTTCCTAGGTACCACGTCCGACCATACAGTCACCACGTTCAGGAAAGTCGTCCACAATCTTAAAAAATCGGAACGTATGTCTCTAATTAGTTCCCTCACTGGCCTGACCCCTAAATCGTTACCCCCCGCGTGTATGACAATAACGTCGGGAGTTCTGTCCAGGCGTGCGGACTTGGCTAATTCCGGTAGTACCCTGCTCCACACCATACCTCGGAAACCCAACCAACGGACCAGAACCTGCTCCCTCCTAAAGCCCAATTGCCTACCATCTGGCCTCGCGTCAGCCCGTAGCGCACCCCAATACACATACGAGTGTCCAAATATCCAGGCAAGAAAGGGGTCGCCACCTGAAAAAACATAACAGATTATGGAAAACACAGTCCTGGACATATAACCACCACAATTAACGTTGAACATAAAGTAAATAGCGATACAACTGCCACCTCCCAATTCCTTTAATCGCCTCAGCCCCCAGGCCAAGACTGTCCGCTTCAGTTGCAGCCCCGATCCTAAAACAATGGGACCCGTACCTGTCCTGGGGAAGGCCCATTTCTAACAATCCCTTCTTCAAGACCGCAATGAACTGGAAGCGAGACAAATAAGTGCCATCCGCATGGCACAACAGAGGACCCGCCCTACCTGCCCACACATCCCAATATGATTTCAAACAACTGCGTGGGCACATTACTGCCCCTTCGACTCGGCCCAAAACTACTCGTCTGCCCTTACCCAATTGATCAGTTTTTGAACACCAAATCCAAAAAACAATGCCCCCCAACCAAAATTCCACGTCTTCTGCCAACACCCCACTGGCTGAAACCTTGCTGCCTGACACCACCTCACCAATGCGCATTGCTCCAAAAAAGGCCAAAGAAAAAGCCAACCTAAAAAGCGCCAATTCGAATCCAGAAGTACAAATACCCTCCAGTACTCTGCCTAAACTTTCCAACATACTAAACGAAATAGGCCTTCTCTTGTCACAAGCTTTTTTACCCCTGCGAAACCCCCTCAAAGCCTGTTTTATCAAAAAAGTTTTGGTCACATCCGTCATTAACTGTAATTTAAAACCAAAAGCCAAACCCACTACAAACTTGTTTACCTTAGCAGCGGACCAACCGCTGTCGGCTGCCCTCCCAATTAAAAACAATACCGCTAACACCCTATCCTCCTCGCTACTAACCCCGCCCCATTCTGCCATCCAACTCTGCCATACTCGCCACGAAGATTCGTAGGCTGACCATGTCTGATGCGATAACGATTCCCGAATCAGTCGTCCCGCTCTTCCATAATCACCTTCCACAGATGAGAAGGGCATTCCACGCCCGTGGCATCCGCTCCTGGCGCCAGCTCTCAAAAACGCCCCCACTGAAAATGAGACAAAGAGTCTGCTATTGAATTCGTAACACCGGGCACATGCACTGCAGAAATCCCTGCATTCAACTCCAAACAACGAAGCACCAAAACTCTAACCAACCTGATCACAGGGGAAGAAGAGGCAGTCAAACTGTTAATCACCGCCACTACACTTGCGTTGTCGCAATGAAAACGCACTCTCCGATTCGCGATCATGGGACCCCACACGAAAACAGCTACCACAATAGGAAACAGTTCCAACAACGCCAAGTGTTTTGTAAGGCCCAACAACTTCCATGCCGGAGGCCACCGCCCCACGCTCCACTTTCCCTTGCAGTAGGCGCCGTAATCAAAGCCGCCCGCTGCATCCTTATAAATCTCAAAATCAAAATTGCTCAAAGTCTCCTCCTGCATCAACGACCGACCGTTGTAATTCCACAAAAAACGCTGCCAAACCATCAAATCCTCCCTATGCTCCTTATTCAAACGAACATAATGGTGCGGAGCCTTCACTCCCGCCGTCGCACCAGCCAGGCGCCGAGAAAAAATGCGACCCATAGGCATGATCCTACAGGCAAAGTTCAATCTCCCCAATAAAGATTGCAACTCCTTCAGGGTCACTTTCCGCAACTTCGCAATCCTATCAACCTCCTGTTTCAACAACGACAACTTGTCCTCTGGCAAACGACACTCCATCCTTTCCGAATCGACGATTATGCCCAAAAAACTTATAACGGTCTTAGGGCCTTCAGTCTTCTCTGATGCCAGTGGCACCCCAAAGTGCTCAGCCACCCAAACCATGGCTGCCAACGCGTTCCTACACAACGGTGAATCCGGGGGACCGATAAAAAGAAAATCATCCAGATAATGAATGATCGATTGTATGCCTGTAACATCCCTTACCACCCATTCCAAAAAAGTACTAAACATCTCAAACAATGAACACGAAATCGCGCAACCCATCGGCAAACACCTATCGAGGTAGAAACTCCCGTTCCAAAAACAACCCAACAGCGGGATACTTTCTGCATGAACCGGCAGTAACTGAAACGCAGACTCAATGTCTGTCTTTGCCAACAGAGCCCCTGAACCATACCGACGCACCCAAAGCACCGCCGTATCAAAGGAGGTATTCTCCACGGAACACAACTCTCTATCAATACCATCATTAACTGACAAACCTTTTGGGTATGACAAATACTGAATCAAACAAAACTTGTTCGGCTCCTTCTTCGGAACTACCCCCATAGGGGAAACAACTACACCCGCTTCCGGAGCCGTGGGGAACGGACCAGCCATCCTACCCAATTCCACTTCTTTTTTTAACTTCGCATCCACCACCTCCGCATGCATCATTGCCGAACGCAAATTTTTGAACGAAACAGGAACCACGTGGCCAGGAGGTGGAATCTTGAAACCCTCAACAAAACCGTTCCAAAGAACACTTGCCTCCGCCCGAGCTGGGTACCTATTTAGAAAGGGGGCCATCTCTTGAACTCTCACCGGACTCTCCCCCTTGACCGGCACCCACGTTCGGCTTACCTTTTCCTTTTTTAAAACATTTTTAAGCCCCGTGCGAGCTGCCATTGCAGTGTGAGCACACATGCTTGAACTTACAGCTGTTCCCGTACTTACACTGTCCATCATTAAATTGCCAGCATGTACCCGACTTTTCTCTTCCTCCCTGGGTTGCCTGACCACCGCTTCCGTGACCTGCTTGCTGACTGCCACCGCCCCCGCTCCCGTGAAAGGACTGCCCATACCTCACCGGAGCCATCACCTTCAGCCACAGCCCGATATCCTTTTGATCCCACTTTATCTCTGGCCTTACCGCCTTCCTCTGTCTAAACTGCTTGTCATATCGCAGCCACGCCTGCCCCCCATAAACACGATGCGCCTCCCCAATAGCATCTAAATAACAAAACAAACCAGAACAATTGTCCGGAGACTTTTCACCTATGACACTTGCCAAAATAGCGAATGCCTGCATCCAGTTCACAAAAGTCTGTGGAATCAGTCGCCACCTCCTCTTTTCCTCCTCTTCCTTTTTGCTATCATCCTTCTTCCCCTTATCCAGGTTAAATTTTTCCAACGGAAGAAGGGAAAATATCTCCACGTACTCATCCTGCCAGATCTTTTCTTTCACTTCTTTCTTTAAAGGGGCACCCAAAGGCCCCTCAAAACACACATAAACCTCCCCCTTAGCCCTATCATCCAGTTTTATCTTATCACCCTTATCTGTCTCCGTCTGCACCGAGACAGATGCCCCCGCGTCGCATTCGACCGAGCGTAGCGCCTCACCTACTGGCTGGTTGCCGGAACCGCGACCCACTAACCATGCCCCCCGCCGGGGATGGAGCTGCTTCCCCAACTACCCCCCCTCCAGTCTCCTCAATATTTGTGACATATTGTCCAAAATATCCCTCAGGCCGGGCACTTCAGCCCCGGTAGGCCCACTAAGCCCCCCTGCTCGCTAGCATCTCCCATCCTACCCCCAACATCCTGCAATACATCCCCTGCGGGCGACAGACAAGACATGGAGCCATACTCACATTGCTGCGTGGGTGCTGTGTCCCCGCCAGCTGGATATCCAGAATCCTGGCATCCTCCTTGATCCCGACGCACGCTCCGCTGCTCAAGGCCCGCACCCCTGGCCTCCTCGTCACCAGGAGGGACCCAAGCTCGCGAATCCCGGTGCTCTCTGGAACTCCCACCTGAGCGGGACCTGCGACGGTCCCTGGACCCGGACCAGCCTGACCGGTCCGTAGCATCCTCCGGCCGACTGCTGGACATCAGCTCGTGACTGCCCGCCGCTCCGTCTGTTCTCCATGATGTGCTGGGACCAGGCAGGGCATCCTCACACTGACCACTCCCGCCCGCCGCTCTCTCTGCCCTCCGTGCTGTACTAGGGCCAGGCAGGGAGTCCTCACCCTGCTCCCTCCCGCCCGCCGTTCCCTCTGCCCTCCATGCTACGTTGGGGCCAGGCAGACACTGCCCCCTCCTGCCCGTCGCGCCACTCCGTCTGGCGCCCCGACTGGCAGGCACCCCGGAGCGATCCTCTTCACAGGGGGCACCTGCCGCATCACCCGCTGCCGCCGTCCTTCCCGGCGCCGCCCGCTGCCGTCCTCGCCGCTGTGAAGGAGACCTGCCGCAGCCTGCTCCTTCTCCCAGGGGCCGGCTAGGTGCCGCCGTGCCACGCGATGCTTCGGCTCCAGCCCGCGACGTCACATCCTGGCTTGCCTGCTGGTCCTGTCGGCTCCCGGTTTTTGGCTACAAGCGATGACAGGCCGGCTGGGCGAATTCCTGCCGGGACGGGCGCCGAGAGGGGAAGCAGCCCCGGCGCTTGTGCCGCCCGCAGGGTCCCTGGAGGGGCTCCGCAGCCGTCGCCTGCTGTGCGCTGTCACCTCCGGTGACAGCCTTTCAGGGGGCCGGGTCCTTCTTCCACGCCGGCTGGTTCCTGGTGGATCCGCCGCCCTGAAGAGGGAGGACAGCTGTGTTTGGAGCCAACCTCCCCTCTGGAAGACAGCTGCTCCACGGTCTCCATCTTCCTGTGAGCTGACAGGTGGGTCTTCTCTCCTCTGCTACCGATGATGAAGTGTGGCTTTTTCCCGCACTTTTTCCACTATCCAGGCTGCCCCCACCCCGAACTCCTCCCCCCTGGCCCATCCCAGCCAATCATTTCGAACCGGCCATAACAAATTTAAAACTTGCCCGCCCATTGCAGTCATGGGGGGCTTCCTTTAGGCTGTGCCCTCCCCAGCCCCCTTCTGGATCTTTATTCATTCATACAATGCATTTCAAAGTTGGGTTGACCCTTCATAGTATGTTATATGTTATACAAAGCCATCTCCCTTATATAGGGGAGGGAAGAAACAACTACACAGCTTAAAACAATAAATAATTAAAACCAACAATTTATACAAGTCACATACCGTATGTAAAATTTACAGCAAAGAACCCTTTGTTGTATATAAATGTTAATTATGTTGAGTATATGTATGATGTCTTAAAATTGTATAAAAACAATAATAGAAAAAAATAATAATACAATTTTATTTATTGTTTAGAATTTCTTCCCTCCCCTATATCAGGCAAGTGGCACTGTACAAAATACTATACCTGATGAAGGAGTCAACCTGACTTCGAAACGCGTTGTATGAATGAGCAAAGATCCACTGAACATACACCTTTGTCTTCACTCTGCGGCAGCGGCCGTGAATCACCGCTCTTTATCCTGTTCGGTTTTAATGTTTATTCCCACCAGTGTGTGGGTCAGCGGTCGGAGCAGCATCCCTTCATTCTTCTCAAAGAGCTGTGCCAGGTCACAAACCAGGCAGGTGAGCATATAAAATCCTTTGCTTGCTGTGTCGTATATTGAGGGTAACTGTTAGCGCGGGTGGTCAGGAGACTTGATGAATGAAGATTTCGGCCAGCTCTGGCGCTGAGGGAAGACCGGGCAGAGGGATGAAGTGAGCCATCTTGGAAAAACGATCCACCACCACCAGGATGACTGTGCAGACCGCAGAGCAGGGTAGGTCGGTGATGAAATCCATGGCGATGTTCTCCCAAGGAACCGTAGGGACAGGCAACGGAAGCAACAAGCCGGACGGAGATCTCCGTGGCACTTTGTTTTTTGCACAGGATGGACAAGAAGCCACAAAGTCGAGTACATCTTGGCGAAGTGAGGGCCACCAGTAGTGACGTTTGATAAGGTCAAGGGTCTTCTTAGTTCCGGCATGGCCGGCCAGTTTGGAGGAGTGCCCCCATAGAAGAACCTTTTTGCTTGAGATTCTCTGGCACAAGCGTCTTGCCAGGCGGAGGAGTAAGCCAGTTCACTGGAGACACGGTGATGATCCTAGTGGGATCAATGATATGTGACGGTTCCTCCGTGGATTCGTGTGGTTGGAAGACCCTGGACAGGGCGTCGGCTTTGGAATTCTTGTTGCCGGGACGGAATCGGAGCTCGAAATCAAATCGGGCAAAAAATAAAGACCATCTGGCCTGGCGAGGGAAGAAGATCCGACTGAACGTGAGCTGGCCGACTGAGTGAAAGGAGAAACTGACCTGGAGGAGCGCCTGTCTCTCACTGACTCCCGAGCGCGCTCCAGGAAGCGCAGGTCAATGCGGGTAGCCAGCGAGATAAGGTCCTCTAAGGTGGACGGGGTATCTCGACCTGCGAGTTCATCCTTTATTTTACTAGAAAGGCCGCGCCAGAATGCCCCCACCAAAGCTGCGTTATTCCAGCCAAGCTTGGAGGATATAGTGCGAAAGCGAATAGCGTACTGTCCGACCGTGAAAGAGCCCTGGTATAAGTTAAAGAGTGACTCAGTGAGAGAGGCTAACCGGCCCGGCTCATCGAAAACCTTATGAAACGTATCCAGGAAAACCGGGAGACTCGAAACGACCGGGTCGTCACGTTCCCAGAGCGGGTTTACCCAAGAAAGGGCCTCTCCCTCCAGATGGGACATGATGAAGGCCACTTTGGCCCGGTCCGAGGGATATTGCTGCGGCAGCCATTCAAAGTGGAGACTACACTGATTTAAGAACCCCCTACAGAGCTTGGGATCCCCGGTGAAACGAGGCGGCTTGGCGGGGCGTCGGAGGAGCAGTAGACGCAGGGGGAGGAGTCGGCACTGCAGCGGCAGCCTGGAGGGCCGACAATCGACTATCAAAGGAGGCCATGAAGGACAAAATGTGGGTTTGAGTATCTTGCTGCTGACCCAGCTCCTGTTGGAGACTGGCCAGCTGAGTGGCATTTCCAGGATCGGCCACCTGCAAGGCCGACAAACGGGTGTCCATCGACTTCATGATTGACATAATGCGCCCCTGATTCTCCCGTAGGAATAGCAACTCTTTCTGGGTAGCAGCCGTAGTACCGGCGGAGTCCATGGCCTGATCGTACTGTTAGCGCGGGTGGTCAGGAGCGGAACTCCGAGAGTGGACCCTCTGGACCGTGGCACCGAGGGACCCCGGGCGAGCTGCCAGGTGGAACCGACCCCTATACAGGGACCGTTAGGAGCAGGCCCAGGGGTTCGAGTACCACGGTAGCCGGTACCGAGAGGGGCGGCTCAGGATGGACCGGAGTAAGGCTGAGACTGGAGTAGGACGGCAGGAGCACTGAAGACAGGACTGGAGTAGGACGACAGGAGCACTGAAGGCAGGACTGGAGTAGGACGGCAGGAACACTGAAGGCAGGACTGGAGTAGGACGGCAGGAACACTGAAGGCAGGACTGGAGTAGGACGGCAGGAACACTGAAGGCAGGACTGGAGTAGGACGGCAGGAACACTGAAGGCAGGACTGGAGTAGGACGGCAGGAACACTGAAGGCAGGACTGGAGTAGAACGGCAGGAACACTGAAGGCAGGACTGGAGTAGGACGGCAGGAACACAAGGCAGGACTGGAGTAGGACGACAGGAACACAAGGCAGGACTGGAGTAGGACGACAGGAACACTGAAGGCAGGACTGGAGTAGGTAACCAGGAACACAGGTAGCAGGACTGAGAAGCTGCTGTGAGGAGCAGCCGAGACAGGAACTGCAGGAGCAGAGTGTGCACAATGGAGCGAGGCCAGAGTGTCAGGAAACACAACGATCAGGCGCCTCCCTCAGGGGGAAGCGGCCTGATATGGCCCCGTCTGGTCAGCCATTGGTCCAAAGGTGCTTCCGGGTCAGGGCACAGCCGGAGCATAAGAAGCAGGAAGGAGGCGCGGCCGCGGCCTATGGCGCATGCGCATAGCATGCAGGGAAGGCATCGGTCGCGGGCCTGTCTCAGGTGCCCGCCGCGGCCGTCGGGTGGAGAGAGGCTGCGGCGTGGGAGCGGAGGGCGACTGCGGCGTGGGAGCGGAGGCCGGGTGAGTATAGCGGAGCGGTGTAACAGTAGCACACTTGGAGCACCTTTTCTCTTTTTCTTTGTAATTTTATAAAAATGAAGTTTTAATCTACTGCTTGCAATTTGAAAATGTGGCAGGAGTAGGGATGTGCAAACCCGAACAGTAAAGTTCGGGTGTTGGTACCGAACACCTAGTGTCCATGCACAGACCCTGAACACAGACTTCTCCAGGAAGTCTAAGTTCTTAGAGAACATCATGATTCGGTCTTGGCCGAACATCCTAATAATAATGCCACCACAGAACCACAGATCTTTTTACTCAGTGGTTTTGGTGGTCAGGTGTACATCAGGATGTTCGGGAGTATGCAACCGCTTACAGTGTATGGGTGCATTCTAAGGCTGTGTGCACACGCTGCGGATTATGTGCGGATTCATCCGCGCGGATTTTGTAAAATCCGCAGGTGAAACCGCAGGTCAAAAGACCTGCGGTTTTACCTGCGGATTGCTCTGCGGTTTTGCCCTGCGGTTTTTCATCTCCTCAATGGAGGAGATGGCAAACCGCAGGAGAATCCGCAGAAAGAATTGACATGTCAATTCTTTCTGCGGATTGAAAACCGCAGATAATCCGCGCGGAAAATTCCGCACCGTCTGCACTGCGGTTTTTGATTCCCATAGGGAATCATGGTACTGTACACCGCAGCAAAAACTGCTGCGGGTCCGCAGCGGCCAAAACCGCTGCGGAACCGCAGCAAAATCCGCAGCGTGTGCACACAGCCTAAGACCTCTCATTCTCGTCCATTTGGGTCTATCCAACCATTAGCAAGTCCCAGTAGACCTTGGGCTCATTCTTCGGTTGATTTTAACACTGATCTACCCGTGTCAGCAGGTAATACTGCCATTTTGATGGTGGTGTATAGATTCAGTAAAATGTCACATTTCATTGCTCTACCCGCTTTACCTAATGCCAAGACCTTGGTGCAAATTTTCATCAGAGAGGTCTTAAAACAACATGGTATCCCTACCGATATTATTTCTGATCAGGGGTGCAGTTTATTTCCAAATTTTGGAGGGCGTTTTGTACTCATTTGGGGATCCATCTGTTCTCTTCAGCATTTCGCCTGCAGGCTAATGGGTAAACTGAACGGGTTAACTAGAATCTTGAGACTTATCTAAGGTGTTTTGTG
The DNA here is from genome assembly GCF_039654945.1 of Dendrobates tinctorius. NCBI lineage: Eukaryota > Metazoa > Chordata > Amphibia > Anura > Dendrobatidae > Dendrobates > Dendrobates tinctorius. The sequence goes on from NW_027361823.1 coordinate 32,473,962, forward strand.
TCGGAGAATTAGAAGGATTGGGTTACCTACTTACCTCTAGCTGAATTTGTGGTAAATAATTGCTATCTTGAGTGTAAGTCTCCATTCTCAGGGGCATTTGGGTTTCATTCTCTGTCCCGTTCATTTAAAAGGAATCGTTCTTCAGGAATACCTGAAGAAGAACATTTTTCATCATCAATTATGTCTGTATGGCAAGGAGTTCTTAATAATTTGAGGAAGATGATGTGCAAATATGAGTGTTGCTGATTGGAGTCGTTTGGTCAGTCTGGACCTGTGTGTTGATGACTTGGTGTGGTTGTCCTCAAGGAACATTAAGTTGAAGGTCCCATCTTGGAAACTGGGTCCCAGATTCATCAGTCCTTATAAGGTCGTGGCCGTCGTCAATCCTGTAGCATTCCGCCTTGCTTTGCCGCCCACCTTTTTGATTCATATTGTGTTTCATCGATCTCTACTCAAAAAATATGCTACGTCCTTTGTATCATCACTGCTACCACAATCTCTGGTCATTGTGGATGCAAATTTGGAATTTTAAATAGCTAAGATTGTTGATTCTCACTTAGTTCGTCAGTCGCTTCAGTACCTGGTACACTGGAAGGGTTACGTTCCTGAAGAAGGGATGTGGGTACCAGCATCTGACATCCATGGTTGACACGGTCTTTTCAAGTAACACACCCTGATAAACCTGGAATTGAGATCCCTCGGAGAAGAGGGTACAGTTATGGGTTTACTGCAACAGAGAGGAGCGTCTGATTTCTCTTACTCCTGCACTGTTTAGAAGCACTTCACCTTCATTTTAAACAGTGCAGGTTTCTTTTAGCAGAGCAGAGGTTAATCTGCTCAGCTGAGTGCTCTTGGAATTTTTCCTGCATTAAGGCTCTTAGTTGTTCATTGGAAGGTACTCTCATCTCCTATATAATTTCGACTCTGGCGAGCACTCATTGCCAGAGCAGCTTATGCTGCATGGTTGAAGTTGGTGATTTATGGTTGTTGTTTGAGAAGGTATTTGGTGTTTTTATCTGAGACTTGCCAGGTTTTGGGTGTATGTTAATCCCCTTCTTCTCCTAGTTTGTTTTTTCTTCATCCTCCACTCCCTGGTGTATACCTCAGTTGTTTGTGTGAGTAAATTCTTTGATTATTAATTTCCTTTATCCTTGTTTGTATTACCTTGTTAGTCTGGTTGGTGTATTACAGTACACTACTACTCCCCTCTTCCCTAGGTGAGGGAGGGGTACAGACTGAGGGCAGATTCAGGAGCTAAGGCAAGGTACGTGGTCCTGGCATCTTCACCATCAGAAATAATTTGGGGAACATGGCAAGCTAGTGCGCCCCTAGTTTCAAGGACATTGAAGGAGCTCCTGATCCTGGGATACCCGACAACAGAGTCGTTACATACTGGGTAGACGCAACCTATCTTTCATGAATCCATGCTGGTTGTCATTATTTATATTATTCTCTGCAATATATCTCTGAAGGCCACATCTTATGATGCCCTTAAAAAACTTTCCACACTACTGATGTCAGGCTTACCGCTCAGTGGTTACCTGAATCCAACTTCTTACCTTTCTTAAATATCGGTCAGCCATTCTCCAATCTTGTGTCAACACACCACCTTTAATTGAAGACACAGACTCCTTTATTTAAAAAAAAAAAATACTCCCCATCCCTCCGTTTCCCATTTATTACTGTAAAAATTATAAACCACCATATTCCTCAACTGTCCACCTGGAATCCCTATGTGATGCTATCCCATGAAGAACTCCAGCTGTCCTACATCTGGGTGGTTTGTTGAGCGGTAACATGATGCAACCTCTCAGCTAGCCAGCCAGAACACATAGCAGAGACATGAGCATGATTATGCTCCTGCAGTGTGTAGCATTGACTTGACAAAGGTTACCAGAGTTCATAGCTGATGAACCCTGGTCACCTTAGTGATGTCACACACTTGCTGCGTGAGAGCTTTCTCATGAGCACTGATGTCCAACAGTGGTGCTAGTGGATTTGTGGACCCACTGTGCCACAGGCCCGGGACTGCCTAGGAAGGGGTGAAACTAAGCAGCTATCAGGTGTTCACAGGAGCTCCTAAGGGTGGAGACAGACTGGGCTACAGGTAGCCACCAGGTCCACACAGAATAGGGTTATGTTCAGACTCAAAAGTCTAGGATACAGGATCAGTGACTGTCTGCACACAGACGGGGGGGACAATGTTCAGGCACTGGCCACACAGGGACCAGGGTACTTCAGAAACAGGGACAGGCTGCACCGTGACCACGGGACTTCGAATTCAGGACTGGCCACTGCAGGACCAGGGGACAACATTCAGGTATCGGGACCAGGGATTCGGGTTCAAGATACTAGCTGCACTAGGACCAGGGATTCAGGCTCAGGACCCTGGCCGCACCAGGACCAGGGATTCAGGTTCAGGACCCTGACTGCACCAGGATCAGTGGACCTCACATCTGCCTGGTAGAGCACCAACTAAACTCATTACTTGGCAACTCCCTAAGGGAGAGGGCGTCTTTTATACAGGATGACTCCCAGCAATTGGCTGAGAGTCATCTAGCAGGTGTACACATTATACTAAATGCTTCAGAGCAATTTAATAGTCTGGGTGAGAACTTTTATGAACATTGTCCCGTTCCCAGAATATTAACATCAGTCACAAGCCATCAGCTTTCCCTTACTTGGTTATAAAAATTACGGGGGACCCCATGCCATTTTTTTTATTTATTTTTTTTTATTAACAAGTAGAGTAAGGTCACTTGAGTTCAAAGCAGCTGTGTCTCTTGCTTTGCAAGTGCCAGTGCGTACTGATGAATGACTTTGAGTCCAACACTCTGCACTTCGGCATTCATCAGACCAGCGCTCGAGCTACCGTGAGCAGCTGAGAGATCGGGAAACTTCATGGCAAACTTTGAAGGACATTTTAAGGTTACTGGTGTTTCTCACAGCTGGAACACCTGAAGGCTGTGAACTAAGGTTACCTTGGGTGTATATCTGTGTATTTTACTGTACTTAAAAAAAAAAGAAAAAAAATGGCGTGGGGTCCCCGGTAATTTTCATGACCAGTGGAGGTTGGAGGCTGATGGTAATATTCTGGGAACAGGCCAATAGCCATAAAGGTTCCCAGGCTATTAATACCAGCTCACAGCCATATGAATAGTCTTTTCTGGTTATTATAGGGGAGACTCCCCTCAAAAAGATGTGGGATCCCACTAATATTCAATAACCAGCAAAGGCTAAACAGACAGCTCTTGTCTACTATTAATAGCCTAGGAAAGGGCAAAGATATTGGCCCCATCCCAGTCTAATAACATCAGCCCTCAGCTGCTCCAGGAATGGCACATCCATTAGATGCATCAATTCTGGCTCTTAGCCTTGCTCTTCCCACTTGCCCTGGTGCGGTGGCAAGTGGAGTAATATTTGAGTAATTAATTGTCAGCTTCGTAATGTCAGATGACATCAAGCCCACAGGTTAGTAATGGAGAGGCGTCTACAAAACTCCCCCATTACTAACCCCATAGTCAGATTGTAATAAAAAAGACACAGTCAAAATACAGTGCTTTATTTGAAATAGAAACACAGGCTCCTTTATCTGAAATAAAACTCCCCACCCTCTTTCATCCATTTATTTTCAAAAATCAAAAAACACCATATTCCTCATATGGCCGATGAGAAGATAATCCATATCCGCAATAAGCTCCAACTCTGCCACATCTGGATTTCATGGCTGAGCAGTGACAAATGCACCAAATAAAAATGCAGCAAAAAATGCAGCAAATATGCAGCAAAAGATAGCAAAAACGCAGCAAAGCCCACTTTTTGTAAGCAGCTTCTTTAACCCCTTAACGACTGACGATGCGCCTTTTAACGGCGGCAGTTAAGGGTTCTTAGCCTATGGCACAGTGTGGCTTTTTAACGGCGCTAAGGAATAAGGGTATAGCACTCCCCAGAGTTGGAATTTCTCTGGGGTCTTGCATACCGGGGTTGTTGCGATCACCGCTATTAACAGTATAACAGCGACTGTAAAAAAAAGTCCGATTTTCCATTTAATTTCTATTTCCTCTGATGTGATCGCACATCAGAGGAGAGAGAAATAGGGTCCCCCTATCCCACCACCCGGTACCTCAGTTGTCCCTGCAACCCTCCCATGAAGTCCCTAGGGCCGCCGGCATCTTCTTTCGGGAGAAAATGGCGAGCACAATTTTTCCTATTGGTTAATTTTGAGCACTGTAATAGAACATTGATCAAAATAAAAAAAATAGTAAATCAAACCCCCTGTATCACCTGCTTAGATACAAATAATAAAATGAAAAAATGTATTTATTTCCATTTTTCCATTAGGGTTAGAGTAGGGCTAAAGTGAGTTGGGCTAAAGTGAGTTGGGCTAAAGCTAGGGTTAGGGTTGGGCTAAAGTTAGGGCTAGAGTTGGGATAGGGTTGAGGCTAGGGTTAGGAATGGGTCTAGGGTTAGGGTTGGGCTAAAGTTAGGGTTGGGCTAGGGTTAGGGTTGTGGTTATGAATGAGATTACGGTTAGGGTTGGGATTAGGGTAAGGGGTGTGTTGGGGTTAGGGCTGTGGTTAGGGTTATGTTACCGGTATGGTTGGGATTAGGATAAGGGGTGTGTTGGGTTTAGGCTAGGTTCACATTGCGTTAATGCAGTCCGTTCAACGCATAGCGTTGACGGGCTGCATTAACACAACTGTCATATTGTGATCGCGTTTAGCGATCACGCTAGCTCAGCTTCCCTGTCTGCGCTAGCAGTGACGGACCCTCGGAAGCTGCAGACCGTGTCCGAGGATTCGTCACAGAATGACGGCACATCGCTAACGCATGCCGATTATGGCATGCGTTAGCGATGCACTCGTCTATAGAAGTATATGGGTGCATTAGTGCATCCGTTACATAGCTTTAATGCCGCTATGTAACAGATGCGTTAAATGTACACTATTAACGTAATGTGCACCCAGCCTTAGGGTTGGAGATAGAATTGGGGAGTTTCCACACTCAAAATAACTTATCCATCTCTATATTTAAATTTTTACTATCCACACCAAGGGAGTGTCTAACGACTAAGATTCACAGAGGAGTGATTATGTAGGGAGGGAATATAAGGGTGCCGTCATGGGTTACGAAAAAACACATTACCAGGTAAGTAATACCCGTATTTTTCAGTCACCCATGACAGAACCACGAGAGACTTTCAGAGACTTGTAGCTTTAGGGAGGAATTACAGCCTGCAGCACCCTTCTGCTGAATGTGAGGTCAGAGGAGGCAGACAGGTCCAGCCTATAGTGTCTGAAGAAAGTAGAAGGAGATGACCATGTGGACACCTTACAAATCTGGTCGATGGAGGTATCTGCTCTTTCCGTCCAGGACGTCGCCATGGCTCTCGTGGAATGGGCCTTCAGACCTGCTGGAATAGCCCTACCTGTGCTGACATAGACTAGCATTATGGCGTCTATCAACCACTTCGCTATAGTCTGCTTAGATACTTTAAGGCCCCTCCTCGACTCCTGAAAGGACACAAACAGGGCCCTATGCTTTCTCAAAGGTTCTGTCATTTCTAGTTAACGCAGAAGGCACCTTTTAACGTCCAAGGTATGTAGACTTTCCTCCTTCTGGTTGCTGGGACTAGGACAAAAGGATGGAAACACTATCTCCTGATCCCTTTGAAAGCTTGCAACTACCTTGGGGAGGTAAGCTGGATCTCAAGATTATCCTATCTTCCATGACCTGCGTATAAGGAGGGTCTGCTGACAAAGCCTGTAAATCACCTATCCTACGGGATGAAGTGAGAGCTATCAGAAGGGCTGTTTTTAATAAAACCACCTTATCCGAGGTCGAACTAACAGTTCAAATGGACTTTCCGTTAATGCCTTCAAAACCAAATTTATATCTCAAGGAGGGGGGCTAGGTGAAGGAACAGAGTTAGACCTACTACAGGCCCTAGTGAATCTGGCCACCCATCTATTTGCCAAGTCACAATTATATAACCCTAAGGCTGAAATCTGTACCTTAAGGGTATTAACAGCGAGGCCAAGGTCCAACCCATTTTGAAGGAACTCAAGTATAGCCACTAGCGGGACCTCCCCTTCATGTACTGCCCCCAAGAAGGATAGGAATTTTGCCCAGGTCCTCCCATATATCCTGGTGGTCACCAGTTTCCTGTTGCTAAGCAGGATGGAAACTAACCGAGCTGAAAACCCCCTTTTCTCTAACAGTGACCTCTCAAATTCCAGGCTATTAAATGCAGCCCAGACATCTGAGGGTGGAGAAAAGGCCCCTGGGATAGGAGATCCCGGTCTTCTGGAAGAACCGATGGGTCTGATATTGACATCGTCCTCAGCCAGTAAAACCAAGGCCTCTTTGGCCTAAATGGAGCTATCAAGATCACTGTGGCTCCGTCCTCCGATCTTTCTTAAAACTGAAGGGATTAGGCATATTAGTGGAAAGGTGTAGAGCAGACCTAGTGTCCATTTCATCTGTAAAGTGTCTACCCTGTGAGGTTTTTCTATTGGGTTCAAGGAAGAGAACCTTCGGACCTTCCTCTTGCCTTTTGAGGCAAAGAGATCTATCTGGGGAACGACCCCACATGGCTACAATCTGCTCGAACACTGACTCTTTCAGGGACCACTCCCCCTGTTTTAGCTGATTTCGGCTTATAAAGTCTTCCCTTATGTTCTCTGCCCCTTTGATATGCAGAGCTTATAAAGAGAGGAGGTGCCCCTCTGCCAGAAGAAATATCCTTTCTGCCACCACCATTAGAGAATGGGACCGAGTGCCCCTTTGATGATTTGTATATGCCACTGCGGTCCGATTGTCAGACATCGCCCTCACATCCTGCAGATGAAGTTACAATCCCTTCAATGTTCTTTCTACCGCCAGGAGCTCCCAACTGTTTGATGAGAGCAATCACTCTTCCCTTGACCAGGTGCCCTGTAGCCAGAGGGTATCTAGGTGGGCTCCCCACCCCCTGGGACTGGTGTCTGTTGTTACTATTTTGCATGCTACAATCCTCCAGGGTACTCCTCTGGGAGCTAAATCGATCTGTAACCACCATTTGCGGTACTGGATGACTGTCTGTGGGAGCCTTAACTTTCTTTCTAAGTGACCTTGCAAGGCGCTCTCATTATCCAGCACACACATGAGGCCACCGTCACCTGTCTGAGTAGGTAACGGTTGCCTCAGGAAGCGCCAGCTGTTATGAATGGGTCACCGAGGAGTAGAGCGCAATAGGCTATTCCACCAGAACACCAGAGAGGTTGGTCACTCAGCGGATTGCAGACCCCTTATCTTAACAACACAACTATCAGTAGCCGTGGAGCGTTCCTACGTTGCCCTAGACGCTTCGTCACTGCCGGAGGACTAAAGCCTAAAGACAGAAAGGTGAAATCTAAACTGCCCCGGAGCAGATCCCCAAAGGAATAGACAGCCCCCAAACATATATTGTTGGTGAGACAAGATGAAGCACAAACACAGACAGAAAATAGACTGAGCAAATGATGGGGCCCACACTGACTAGATAGGACAGGACAGAAAAGGCACTGTCTGCAATCACGCAAAAAAACTAACAATTCCAACACGACTGATGTACAAAAATACTGAGGTTTGCACAAACCTTGCCCCCACTATATTAGCACTCAGGTGTGAACTGGTGGCTAGCAACAGGGTAATACAGCAGGGGACTGAGCAAACAAACAGAAGATACAAAAATAGAGGGCAGGAGCCAGCAGCCCCTGGGTGAGCAAGCTGACCCCTGACAGCAAGGCAAAATCAGATGCAAAGGGTTTAGCAAATGACACTTAGCTGAAAAATGCAGGATCAGGAAGGAGACAGAAATCCTCAATAAGCAAAGAAAGGAGTATCACCGCAGCCACTGAGAGAAGTCTGCTCGCTTATGTAGTCCCAGTCACTACCCCCACTCCTCCAATTATCTTCTGCAGCTGTTGGGTTAACATCAAGTTGACCAGCTCCACTACCAGCAGTATCCACAAGAGGGAGCCTTGCCTCAAAAGTCGGATTCATAGAGTTCACAACAGCCAGCGGTAAGCAGAGGGCAGGGCACCAGGGCGGCATGATGCATCGGCGGAGTGGAGGGCACCCACAGCCGCTAGTAGGAGCTTTAATCCCGGCCTCAGTGCCTGCCGGTCGCTCTGCATTGCAAATCAGCACGGCAGGGACTGGAGTGATGATATGATGTAATTGACATCAGTGCCCTGTTGTGCTGAGTCCTGCAGTACTGCGCCGGCACACAAGCTGGGGAGACTGCTGGAGCTGCTAGCAGGAGAGAAGACGAAGAAAAAAAATGTAATTACTTGATAAATCAGACAGTGACCTGATGAAAGATAATGTGGGGAGCTGTTGTATATGATGTGGGACTGGGAGCCCTATGGGGGGCTGTATGTGGGAGCCCTATGGGGGGCTGTATATGAGATGGACTCACATATCATATACAGCCCCAATAGGGCTCCCATATCATATACAGCCCTCCATAGGGCTCCCATTATAGGGGCTGTATATGATATGGGAGCCCTATGGGGGTCTGTATATGATATGAGAGCTGTATGGGGGTCTGTATATGAGATGGGAGCCCTATGGGGGGCTTTATATGATATGGGAGCCCTATGGGGGGCTGTCTATGATATGGGAGCCCTATGGGTGGTGGGTGGTGCTGTAAATAATATGGGAGCCATGGCTTGCCCCCCCAGTTTTGATCCTGGGTACGCCCATGGCCCGGTCACTTGTGGGGGGTTTCCACTGTTTAGGCACATCAGGGGGTCGACATGGTGCCAGCCATTGATTCCAGCCAATTTTGAATTCAAAATGGCAAACGGTGTCCCCTCCCTTCTGAGCCCTGCAATGCGCCCAAACTGTGGCTTTCCCCCACATATGGGATATCGGTGTACTCAGGAGAAATTGCACAACAAATTGTGTGGTCTATTTTCTCCTGTTACCCCTGTGAAAATAAAAAAAGTTTGGGTCTAAACTAAATTTTAGCTTGCAAGGTTTAGCTTGCAAAAAAGAAGACTGAGAGGAGACTTAATAGCTGTCTACAAATATCTCAAGGGCTGTCACATTGTAGAAGGATCATCTTTATTCTCATTTGCATAAGGAAAGACTAGAAGCAATGGGATGAAACTGAATGGGAGTAGACACAGATTATATCAGGTTCCTAACAGCGCCGGCATGCAGCCTCTGTTGAGCAGGGACTCACCAGTGCTGTAGGGGTCCCAGGAACAGTAACAGCTGGAGAGTACAGACACACAGGACCTGCACGCTGAAGTATTAGCAAGCAGTAACAGCTGAAGAGTACAGACGCACAGGACCTGCACGCTGAAGTATTAGCAAGCAGGCACGGGACCTATGGTCAGGCGACTGCAAGGGGGCGGGGTTTAGCATCCTGCTTACTGATATGACAGAACACCATACAACAACTCAGAGTCAGGCAAAACGGAGGTCACAACAGTACGGGCAAACGAGGCATAGGAGGGACAACCAGACGGGTAGTCAGACAAAGCCAAAGGTCATACATAAGAGGGTGACGTGGTACCAAGGGGACGAGCAGTGAGAAGTCGGGTCACAAGCAGAGAGTCATACACGAGAGGTGGAACAGTACAAGAGGGACAGGCAGAACTCGTAACAGGGACAGAACCAGATCAAAACCACAAAAGCAAGCAAGATATCAGGCACAAGGCACACGTACGCACAAGGTCAACTAACTCAGCCGAGGGCAGGAGTATAACTGAAACCGGATCTAGGTCCAGTGAGCATTAAATAGCCTCCTTCTGCCAGAGAGAGGCAGCACAATTAACCCATAGTCTAACCAGGACGAGCCAAAGCGAAATCCCTTCCTGGATCATGACAGATTAGATATTAGAAAAAACTTTTTGACAGTTAGGGTGATCAATGAGTGGGGGAGGCTGCCACAAGAGGTGGTGAGTTCTCCTTCAATGGAAGTCTGCAAACAGAGGCTGGACAGGCATCTGTCCGGGATGATTTAGTGAATCCTGCTTTGAGCAAGGGGTTGGACCAGATGACCCTGGAGGTCCCTTCCAACTCTAACATTCTATGATTCTATGATTTAATTTTTTTGTGAACAAAGTTATATGTTCATTTTTTCCTACCAAATTGCTTTAGTTCTCGTGAAGCACCTGAAGGGTTAATAAACTTCTTGAATGTGTTTTAGAGCACCTTGAGGGGTGCAGTATTTAGAATGGTGTTATATTTGGGCACTTTATTACATATTGACCCCTCAAAGTCACTTCAAATGTGATGTGATCACTAAAAAAAGAGGTTTTGTAAATTTTGTTGGAAAAATGAGAAACTGTTGGTCAATTTTTATCCCTTATAACTTCCTAACAAAAAAAATTATGTTTACGAAATTGTGCTGATGTAAAGTAGACATGTGGGAAATGTTATTTATTAAGTATTATGTGTGATATATCTCTCTGATTTAAGAGCGTAGAAAATGAAAGTTTGAAAATTGCAACATTTTCAAAATGTTTGCCAAATTTCTGTTTTTTTCATAAATAGATGCAAGTCATATCAAAGAAATTGTACCACTAACATGAAGTATAATATACAGTTTAATGGAACTTTTTTAATGGATTTAGTGCGCTGCTTAACCTGACATACAATTACACGTGCATTAACAGATCGATGTTTTATTCATATTTCCAACGCGTTTCGAAGTACAAATCACTTCTTCCTCAGGGGATTATATCATCCCCTGAGGAAGAAGTGATTTGTACTTCGAAACGCATTGGGAATATGAATAAATCATCGATCTGTTAATGCACGAGTAATTGTGTGTCATGTTAAGCAGCGCAATAAATCCATTAAAAAAATTCCATTAAACTATATGTTTCGGCTGTCACTGGTCTGACCTGTGGATGTGCGGCAGCTGACTGATAATTTCATGCGCTATTCCGCTCCTATATCAGGTGAGTAGAATTTTAATACCTTTCGTACCCTGTTTATCGGATGAGACCCTATTTGCGCTTTTCTCCGTTCCTATAGTGTGAATCAATGAAGTATAATATGTCACGAAAAACATTCTCAGAATCAGTGGGATATGTTGAAGCATTCCAGAGCTATAACCTCATAAAGTGAAAGTGGTCAGTATTGTAAAAAATGGCTTGGTCAAAAAGGTCAAAATTTGCTTGTCACTAAGGGGTTAAAACAGAAGACACAACACAGTTCTGAACTACATAACAACAGATACTGCTGTTCAGAGGTGTAGCTAGAGGTTCAGCTCAAGGGGGCAAAACATCTGAGTGGGCCCCTAACTGCTAATGCTGCCTACAGCTATGGAGGCAGACATTAATAATAGGTATATGGGAACCTCAGATGATGACTGCATTGTTACTTAAAACGTATTTGCACTCAAAGACCAACACCGATATTATCGCCATATGGTGACATATAGTGTTAGGCATGGAAGGACATACCGCCGGTTCAACCGGTGCGGCTGCACCGGGGCCCAGAGGCTCCAGGGGGCCCCTGCAGGGCGGCTAATGATGGGGCAATCTGGCCAGTTTCTCCGGGCCCGAGGCTCCGGGGGGACCCTGGCCAGAGTGCCCTCATGTACGGCGGGCAGGGAGCGATCCCAGCAGCTCCGCTGCCTGCAAGAGTTAATGGCAGGAGCAGAGCTGCAAGGATCCATTCTGCTTCCTGCCTGGCGCCCGCGCTTCCTGTCTCTGACACAGAGAGCAGCGCCACTGGATGATGTCATCATTCAGTGGCAGCTGTGCCAGAGTGAGGAAGAGCGGGCGCTGATGATGCTGCGGACAAGTTAGAGGTGCTGTGAGTGTGTGTGTATGTATGTGTGTGTATGTTTGCATGTATATGTGTATATGTGTATATGTGTGTGTGTGTGTGTGTGTGTGTGTGGGTGGAAGAGAGGGGAATGATGGGGGTGATGGGGAGAAGGCAATGATGGGGTGATCATAGAATCATAGAATCGTAGAGTTGGAAGGGACCTTCTGGGCCATCTGGTCCAACCCCCTGCTCAAAGCAGGATTCGCTAAATCATCCCAGTCAGATGTCTGTCCAGCCTCTGTTTGAAGACTTCCATTGAAGGAGAACTCACCACTTCTCGTGGCAGCTTGTTCCACTCTTTGATCACTCTAACTGTCAAAAAGTTTTTTCTAATATCTAATCTGTGTCTCCTCCCATTCAGTTTCATCCCATTGCTTCTAGTCTTTCCTTGTGCAAATGAGAATAAAGTTGATCCTTCTACAATGTGACAGCCCTTTAGATATTTGTAGACTGCTATTAAGTCTCCTCTCAGTCTTCTCTTTTGCAAACTAAACATTCCCAAATCCTGCAACCTTTCCTCATAAGACAGGGTTTGCAGACCGGTCACCATTCTGATGGGGAGAAGGCAATGATGGGGTGATGGGAGAAGGCAATGATGGGAGTGATTGGGAGAAGGCAATGATGGGAGTGATGGGGAGAAGGCAGTGATGGGGAGAAGGCAATGATGGGGGTGATGGAGAGGGCAATGATGGGGTGGTAGAGGAGAAGGCAATGATGGGGGTGATGGAGAGGGCAATGATGGGGTGCTGGGGGAGAATGCAGTGATGATAGTGGTGGAAAGGGCAATAATGGGGGTGGTGGGGGAGGAGGAAATGATGGAGGTGGTAGAATGGGCAATGATGGGAGTGGTGGGGGAGAAAGCAAAGATGAAGGTGAAGAGGACAATGATGGAGTGGGGGAGAGGACAATAATGGGATGCGGTGGGAGGAGGACAATGAGGGGTGTGGGGATTAGGATGGGAGGAAGGGGGACTTATAATGGCCTAAGGAACAATGGGAGGTGGAGGAAGACATTATCGCTTATTATGTCGAACACAGTCCCTTAGTAAATTGTGTACTCACTTATTATGTCTAACACAGTCCCTTAGTATACAGTGCTGTGCAAATTAATTGGGACAAAGCATTTTTTTAAGTAAAATCATAAGTTGGTTACCAGTCAGTGACTCAAACCAATTTTAACTGCTTTGAACAGGTGTGAGTGTACAACCTTGAGTAACAAAATGTGGATTGACTGGTTTTAGTCAGAAAATAACAGCTAGCTGCCCCCTCAGCTTCAGTTGAGAGCTTTTTTCTATTCGAAGTGGTTTAGTGTACTTTTTCTCTCAGTGTGATTCATGCCTGTAAAAATGGATGTTACTCCACGGGAGAGATCTAGAAGTATTACTCTTAATGAACATACATGTCTGACTGTAAGAGAAATCGCTTCCACCGTTGGTATTGGAAAATCTACTGTTTCAAGAATAATTCGCAGACACAATGAATCTTTATCGTTTTCTCCAAAACGAAAAGACAAATGTGGAAGAAAAAGGAAAACGACACCAAGAATTGACAAAACACTTATCAGAAATAGTAAAATTAATGCAAGAAAAACAAGTAAAGACCTCCAAATAGACTTGTTCGCTGCAGGTATTGATATTAGCGATTCGACTGTATGGCGCAGGCTTCTGGAAGTTGGTCGGAGGGCAACAACGCCAGTAAAGAAACAACTTGTGACATCTCCAATGAAGGCAAAACGACTCGCATGGGCAAAAAAATATAAATCTTGGACAACTAGCCAGTGGAAAAAGGTAATTTTCAGTGATGAAACCCATCTTTTTGTTCAAGGGTACAGAGCAAGTGTTGCTAGAAGAAGCAAAAATAAACCATTGCGAGCTGATCATGTTTAATAAACTGTAAAACACCCTCAAAAACAGATGTTTTGGGGCTTTTTTACAGCTGATGGTACAGGGAGCTTATTTCCTGTTGATGGTATGATGAATTCTTCCAAATACATAGTCGTTTTAAAACGTTTTATTGTGCCATTCATGTGTAAATTTGAAGGGACATTCCAACAAGATTTGGCTCCTTGCCACAATTCCAAGTGTTTGAAGAAATTCCTGGAAGAAAATAAAGTAAAGGGGCTGGACTGGCCTGGCAATTCACCAGACTTAAATCCTATAGAAAATTTGTGGAGCATTGTGAAGAGACGTCTTGGCAAAATGGACTGTACAACCAAAGAACGCATGATAAACAGTGCCATACAAGTGTGGTTCCATGATGAAGAATTTATGCAAAAACTTGGTTGAATCAATGCCAAAACGCATTGAAAATCTCATATCTGCTAAAGGACGACATATTTCTTACTAAATTGCATTATAACATTTTATTATTAAATATTCAAAAATATGTGTTTTTTTGCTTTGTCCCAATTAATTTGCACAAAACTGTGGTGTACCCGCTTACTATGTCTAGCACAGTCCCTTAGTATATAGTTTACTCATTTACTATGTCTAACACAGTCCCTTAGTATATAGTGTACGTACTTATTATGTATAACACAGTCCCTTAGCATACAGTATACATACTTATTATGTATAACACAGTCCCTTAGTATATAGTGTACTCACTAATTCTGTATAACACAACCAAAGTTACATAGTTTCCTCTTTTATTATGTATAACACCGTCCCTTATTATGTACCATCCTCTCTAGTTGTATATGGTGCCGTCCCTTATTATATAGCTTCTTCTGCTGTTATGTATAGTGCTGTCTCTTACATAGTGTATTCTTGTTAATTTAGTTATTCACAGCGCCCTCTTTTATTACATAGTCCCCTCTTTTTAGATATAAAATGACTGATGATCGAGGAGCCGATGACCATACGACCAGTCCATCAGTTCCTCCATTATAAAGGAAGCTTTCTCATGCTCCATCAGCCATCATTGCATTATACAGCTAACAAGACAGGACGGTATGTAATAAAATACAGGGCTCTATACAATCCAATATGTAAGGGACAGTACTGTACATAACGAGAGGGCACTGTAAAAAGGATAGAAATATACATAATAAAGGAGACAATGTAATATATATATACATGTATGTGTGCGTGGCTATATATATATATATATATATATACATATATATATATATATGTATAGCTTTGTCACCATAAAAGGAAGGGGGCCCACACACATTTCTTGCACAGGGGCCCCAAGCTGTCAGTGTCAGCCCCTGGTGCTAGGTAACAGTCCTGTGACCATATAAGAAATTACAGCACAATAAGGCTAAGTTCACACGTAGCGGAATACCCGCGGAAGATACCGCGAGAATTCCCGAATTCCATTCCACGGGAAAATCGCATTTTAAATTCCCGCGATTTTCCAGCGGAAAAATTAGCGATTTGCAAGCGATCTGGAGCATTGCTTGGAGAACTGATTGACAGGTTGGTCACACTCGTCAAACATAGTGTTTGACAAGTGTGACCAACTTTTTACTACTGATGCTGCCTATGCAGCATCAGTAGTAAAAGATAGGATGTAAAAAGTCCTAAAAAAAAATATTGTTATTCTCACCTTCCGGCGTCCCGCGCAGCCTTCCCGCCTCTCTCCACACTCCCGGCATCTTCCAGTCCCTGTATTCCTTTGCGCGAATGACCGCGAGACGTCGCGCTCCCGCAACGTCATCGCGAATGACAGCGAGACGTCGCACTCCCGCGAGACCGCGACGTCATCGTGGTCATTCTCGCAAAGGATTACTGGGACCAGAAGATGCCGGGAGTGTGGAGAGAGGCGGGAAGGCTGCGCGGGACGCCGGAAGGTGAGAATAACAATATTTTTTATTTTAATTCTATTTTTTACAGGGATAAGGTACCCAGAACCCGGAGGACAGTCTCCTCTCCTCCAGACCGTGGGTACCATCCGCAAATGTTCTGCTTACTTTTCGCATGGTGTGCACAGCCACATGGGGAAAGTAAGCAGAACAATGCATTCCTATGTGGGTGGAATCGCCGCGATTCCGCTAAATTAATGAGCATGCTGCGTTTTTTACCGCAAAGTAATTCTGCCGTGGAAAAAAACGCAGCATTAGCACAGCATTGCGGAATCCCATAGGATTGCATGGGATGCTTATTTTTCACGTTTTCGTGGCAAAATCGCGCGTTTAAAACCGCCGCGAAAACACGAAAAAAGCGCGACGTGGGAATGCAGCCTTATAGGTGGTAAGTGACTTACAGCTGATGTTCTTTCTGATGGAGTCGCTCACTTTTTCCGTCTTTTCCATCCAGCCCAGACCGACATGACAACTTCTCCTGCTACAACTCATCTGCAGAGATTACAGCAAAGACATATATGACTTCTCACATTTCCAGAATCGTCCCCATCTATTGCCAATCTGCGCAAATACCTCATCTTACGGATACCCGAATACTGAGCTACTGCTGCCGTATCTGCATAGAGGATTGGAGACGTTTAGGTTGACAGTACTTTATATGGGGAAAACCTGGTGACAGGTTCCCTTTAAGGACTTTATACAAATAATTAGCCTCTCATTATAAAATTATTAAAGGGGTTGTCCTGTCTAAAACTACAAGTCTACAAGTTGCTCTATGTTACAGCAGACTTGTGAATCCTCACATTGTTCGTACTGCATGCTGTGAGGATTCACCATTGTTGGAAGCGCCCAGGCACGTGACTACAAGTATGTGATATGCATACCCACGTCCATATTCCAACTTGACAGTTGACATGAGATTGCATATAGTCTCCTACTCCTAACACTAAGCATTATAGTAAATATACCCCCAGTGCAATAACCACCACCCCCTTCAGCTCCCCCTCTTCCTTCTCCACTCACATTCTCCCCATTCCTACAGTAGCCATGCTTACATTTAATAAATGTAAGGAGGTGGCGGAGACCCTCGGCTGCTCCCTCTCTCCTTCATACTGGTACCCTATGGTTCCCCTTGTATTTTGCACTGTTACTTATATGTACTGTAATGTTTTCTATGTGTATTAATGTTATGTTCATGTGATGTGCTGTGTTTGCCTTATTTCAATGTTCTACTCATACTAAAGAACTGTCACACTAAGTGAGATCGCTAGCGAGATCGCTGCTGAGTCACAAGTTTTGTGACGCAACAGCGATCTCGCCAGCGATTTCACTGTGTGTGACACGTATCAGCGACCGGCTCCCCTGCCGGGTATCACTGATCGTGCTCTAATGTCCTGGGCCATTTTTTTATCGTTGGTCTCCCGCTGGCCAGCACGCATCGCTGCGTTTGGCAACGGGAGACCATCGATCAGCGAGCTCCCAGCGCTGTAAGCAGACGCTGGGAGCTGAAATCCAAGGTAAACAGCGGGTAAGTAAGCGCACGCGTCGCTTAGTTACCCACTGTTCACCTTAGATACCAGCTCCCAGCGCGAGCACGCAGGTATCCAGGGTACACAGCGAGTAACTCAGCGACGCGCACGCTTGTTACCCGCGTCGTCGCTGGTCCTGATCGCTGGTGAGATCTGCCTGTTTGACAGCTCACCAGCGATCATGTAGCGACACATCAGCGATCCTCACCAGGTCATATCTTTGTCGGGATGGCTGGTGCGTCACTATGTGTGACGGGGGCTTTATACTGTGCCTGTATTTGATCTGTGATTAGTTCAGGGTAATTTACGTGGCTGGCTCAGCAGCCTCCAAACAGACAGGAAGTCCCTGTCTGCAGGTCAGAGCCCAGGCAGGAGTGCCTGAGGCAGGGTGTGTGTCCCTGTCTGGAACAGAAGGAGCCAATGTCTGGGGCATTTGTGCGCCCCCGTCTAGGACAGAAGGAATCCCCGGCTGGGAAATAGACTGCTGCCCTGGACTCACGGGCAGTAAAGTGGGCACTGGGATTGAGTAGTGCCCCGCCGAGGACTTTAAGCCTCCAGGAATCGGCTTGAGGACTGTGACTGTTACTGCGGCTGTCATTGCTGCCGTCGTTGCTGCTGCCCCTGATTCAGCAGCAGAAGAACTTAGCGAAAGAGCAGGAAGGTTGAATGATTTGCTGCAATTACATTTTTCTTCCTTTTTCTACTTATTACTACCTCCTCTACGCATTCAAAAAAAGTTATCCCTGTTGGATTTTAACTGAGTCCCTGGATCCTGTTTGCCTGTGCTGCAGCGACTGCAGAGATGAGTTAATTATTCTGGGTTATATCTGTCCTATACAACTAATCCCACATGTCACATAATGGGAAAAAGAAGAGATCCCACAATATAAAGTAATAAACAAGGTGTATACTTTATTGAAAGAAATCACTAAAACCAACGTGAAATAGCAGCAAGATTGCCATGAGGAGGACACACTGCAAAGGCCTTTATAGGGACTATATATTCATGCAGTATGGCATATAAACATACAATTTACATGTGATTACAAAAGAAAATTTTAAAATATGCAGTGCTTTATAATGGTGAATGCAAAAATATGGGCTCTACAATAGAGTAATCCCCAGACACAATAACTGTAACAAACACCATAAAAGCCCATACTGCAAAGAGAGATATACCATACAATTGCTGATGAAGTCCTAATAATGCCAAAGAAAGCCACAGAGTGTGAATCAACTAACTCAGCTCAATAGTAACCACCAATGAAACCGGTATACAATAAACTGTGTGAAAAATAAAGGAGCAGAGTAAATGAATATATCTACCTGTGGCAGAGCGGTGTCCCCACACCCTGACGCGTGTTTCGCCGCCTGCTTCTTCTTCTACTATTTTGCATGTTTTGCATATTTCCCATAAGGGATGGGGGCAGTGCTCTAGAATCACTGCGTTGAGAAACATGTGATGGTTTCTCCGCAGTGTTGAATGTTGATCTCCATGAGTTCATTCATCCTCATTTTTCACAGTCTTTTACTAGGCATTGCTCCTACCAGCCAGTTTCCTACTCCACACTGATGAGGGGCAATACCCCGAAACAGCTGTCTGTGGATGGATACCATTTTTTGGCATAGGTGGTTTCCTTCATTGGAGACTGCCCTTCCCGTGGTTGTTCCTTCCCGGGGAAAGACCTGGCTGGTCACTGCTTGCGTTGAGAAACATGTGATGGTGTCTCCGCGGCTTCTGTTTTGCATGTTTTGCATATTTCCCATAAGGGATGGGGGCAGTGCTCTAGAATCACTGCGTTGAGAAACATGTGATGGTGTCTCCGCAGTGTTGGATGTTGATCTCCATGAGTTCATTCATCCTCATTTTTCACTAGAAAAAAAAATGTCAGAATGGCTTTATTATCCTGATTTAAAATGAGAATGAGTTCTGCCATAGGATGAAATGGTTTGTGAGTCCAAGCGTATTCAATCCTCACCCTGCCTAACTGACAGCTGCAGCTTGTACTGAGCAGTGTTAGATCTCAGCGTCAGGAAAGACACCGACGAGCTGTCAGTCAGGCTAGGTGGATATTGAGTTAAACTTTCATAAAGTATTATACAGCCAATCTGACATGGATTTTCAAAGGCAATAAAACTTCATTATCAGATGTAAGAGATCTATTTAGTAACGTATACAGTTTGTATTGTGTAATCTGGTGACCCATCCTCTTTGATGCAAATATTAGCAAAGTCTTATACAAGTGGCTACACATGACAGAAGTATACAGCGTTCCATTTTGCAACTTGAATTATAGTGTATTAATTATATTTTCTCCTCGCAGCTTTCGATTTCATCATCTCGTAAATTGTCAGTTTAGGAATTCTAAACATTTCTATAATGAAGGCACAACGTAACAGGTTAGAGAACTTTTTATAATGTGAACTTGTTTGACTCCTAATGAGTCAGACAAGTACGGTACCTATGAGCAGCATACATCAAGATCTATAGGCAAAAACTAAAAGAATAATGTATTTGTTCTCCATCAGTACCACTTTGTGCTAATTTGTGTTTTAGGTACTTTTTGCAGCTTTATCGACATTTTTGATGAATTGTACAAAGAAAGAGATATGGGTAAGAGTTGTAAAATTACCAAATTTATTAAGGAAGCACTCCCATTGTTTTTTTGTGCATATATGTATGTATTGTAGTGCATGAGTGTGTTAATATAATTCCCTATCGGCACCTTCTTTGTCATTCCAGCGCCGTTCTGCTCCTCTTCTCTCCGCTCTTGAGACTATCCAGATCACGCTATGCTTTATGCGTGAGCCGTACATTTCTTTTACAATGTAAGCCTATGGAGCTTCGTTCCATAGACTTAAATTGCAAAAGGTCACAAAGGGCATAGAGTGAGACGGAGAGTTTGAAGAGCAGCAATGTCACTGAGAAGAGGAGCAGAGCGGCGCTTCATACAGAATTTTTTTTTTTAACCTGGCTGTGTAGCAGCTTTCAATTCTGGTGAGATGGTAGGTGTTCAGTAGGTTTTCCTAATTGACTTAGCTCTTGATAGCAGTACCATATTTTGTGCTGTAATGTTTTAGTTCAGACGTCAAAGTGTGTATCTTCTCAACAAACAAGTTTGTCGTTTAATCTCTACTGCCAGCAATTATCCATTTGTTTGCTGATTAACCCTTCATCTTAATATAAGCATAACAAACTCTCCACTGGACTTGTTCACATTATGTTGCAGTAATTTCTGGACTGCTATAGTTCAGTTCCTTTTTTTTGTCTACTTCCCTGGCTTTGTGTCTTCTGGTGGGTCCTGCTCCACTTGTTTGTCTGCCTGGCAGCATACCTTGTTGTTTTTTTATGTTGCTATGTTGCATCCTGTAAGTCCTGCACACTGTGCCATTGCCTAGTGCACTAATGTAAACTGAAAAAGCTCATATACGCATTAGACTAATGTGTACAGGGTCTCCTGACTCTCCAAAAAAGACGATTTCAAGGGAGAGAAGAATTCGACTATTGGAATTTTACCAACCAATCCTTTAAGAGTCGGACCCACCTGTCAGCTCACCAATCAAGAAAAACCTTCTACATACACATATAAAAAAAATGGATACCACCGTATGTCACTACTAGTGTTGAGCGATACCTTCCGATATCGTGAAATATCGGATTGGATCGGACCGATACCCAAAAAGTATCGGATATCACCGAAAGAAAGTCAATGGGACAGAAATATCGGAATTAAAATAAACCCTTTCTTTCCTTGTAGGTTAATTCTACATGAAGAAAAACAACTAATAATAATGTAGAATGTATTGGGGGAGGTGGAGGAGACATTAAAGGCATAGAGGTTTAGCCCAATCAAATGGAATAGCAGGAATAATTTTTTTTTTTTTAAGACGTTGGGAGTTACAAAGATATTGACTATGTTAACCTTTTTAATATTTTGTCAGATATGTATGTTTCACTACTTCCATGCTCTTCACCTTCTTTTTTACTTCTCCCACACTTTCTCCTTCATGATCCTCAGAAGCAGCATCTTCATCAACTTCTTCTTCACCTTATTCATCTACTTCTTCTTCACCTTCTTCCTATTATTCTTTTTTTTTAAATTCTTCATATTCTTCTTATTCAACTATTATTTTCTTCATATTCTACTTCTTCATCTTCTTCCTATTCTTCTTCTTCATCATATTCTTATTTGTGACAGGCATTCCTGTAGTTGTTATCTATAAAAGTTTGAAGATTACACCAGCCGTTCTGTCTGTCACAAAAGATTTACAACAGGATTTGTCTGCGTTCAGTTGGGCCTGCAGCAGCAGGCATTTTCCAGGGGCACCACAAGGAGGAACGGACACACCCCCATACACTGCTTAGTCTTCTTCTGCTTATAATTTTGATAATACCTTTGGCTCTGATTTTTAGTCTTATGCTTAACGTTCTTCTGCTTTTTGTTCTTCTGCTTCTTGGTCTTATGTCTCTTGTTGTTCTGTATCTTGGTGGTTGTCTTCAAGTTCTTTGTCCTCTTGGTCATCTTCTTCAGGGTCATCTTTTTGGTCTTCTTTGGGGTGGTCTTCAGGGTTGTCGTCAGGGAGATCCAGAGTGATTACCAAAAACCATTTCAAAAAGTTTGAACTTGGAAATGTAGCAGAAGGTACAAGAAGGCTGAGGAACTGCCGAGAACCAGCTGACAGTGCTGGAACCCAGATGGGTAGCAGAAGCTACAAGAGCCAATGACACTACCGAGGACCAGCTGACGGTACTGGAACCCGGTTACTAAGAAGGAGGTACCTGTGCTAGAAAGCACTACCAAGGACCAGCAGACGTTGCTGGAACTCAGATACCGAGATGGAGGCACCTAAGCCAAAGACACTGCCGAGAACCAGCTGACGGTGCTGGAACCCGGAGGGGCAGTAGAAGGATCAAGAGGCAATGGAACTACCGAGGACCAGCTGACGGTGCTGGAACCCGGATGGGTAGCAGAAGCTACAAGAGCCAATGGCACTACCGAGGACCAGCTGATGGTACTGGAACCCGGTGACTAAGCAGGAGGTACCTGTGCTAGAAAGCACTACCAAGGACCAGCAGACGTTGCTGGAACTCGGATACCGAGATGGAGGCACCTAAGCCAAAGGCACTGCCGAGAACCAGATGACGGTGCTGGAACCCGGAGGGGCAGCAGAAGGATCAAGAGGCAATGGAACTATCGAGGACCAGCTGATGGTGCTGGAACCTGGATGGGTAGCAGAAGCTACAAGAGCCAATGGCACTACCGAGGACCAGCTGACGGTACTGGAACCCGGTGACTAAGCAGGAGGTACCTGTGCTAGAAAGCACTACCAAGGACCAGCAGACGTTGCTGGAACTCGGATACCGAGATGGAGGCACCTAAGCCAAAGGCACTGCCGAGAACCAGCTGACTGTGCTGGAACCCCGAGGGGCAGCAGAAGGAACAAGAGGCAATGGAACTACCGAGGACCAGCTGACGATGCTGGAACTCGGATGGGTAGCAGAAGGTACCCCTGAAAAGCAAAGTTGCAAGGCCGCGAGCCGGCCGCAATAACCGAAACCCACAGTCCTACACGGGGTGCTTGTCCTATTGGCACTACGGAACCAGCCTTTATTGCCAGAACCCGCAGCCCACATAGGAAGCACCTAAACTGCAGGCACCATAGAGTCGGCTAACCCGACCGCAATACAACAGGACAATGTAGTGGTGCCAAAGTGACGTTGACACTTCCCTGAAACAGCTGATGGTGCTGAAACCCGGAAGGGCAGCAGAAGGAACAAGAGCCAATGGCACTACCGAGGACCAGCTGACGGTACTGGAACCCGGTGACTAAGCAGGAGGTACCTGTGCTAGAAAGCACTACCAAGGACCAGCAGACATTGCTGGAACTCAGATACCGAGATGGAGGCACCTAAGCCAAAGGCACTGCCGAGAACCAGCTGACGGTGCTGGAACCCGGAGGGGCAAGAGAAGGAACAAGAGCCAATGGCACTACCGAGGACCAGCTGACGGTACTGGAACCCGGTTACTAAGCAGAAGGTACCTGTGCCAGAAAGCACTACCAAGGACCAGCAGACTTTGCTGGAACTCGGATACCGAGAAGGAGGCACCTAAGCCAAAGGCACTGCCGAGAACCAGCTGACTGTACTGGAACCCGGATGGGTAGCAGAAGGTACCCATGAAAAACAAAGTTGCAAGGCCGCGAGCCGGCCGCAGTTACCGAAACCCACAGTCCTACAGGGGGTGCTTGTCCTATTGGCACTAAAGAACCAGCCTTTATTGCCAGATTCCGCAGCCCACTTAGGAAGCACCTAAACTGCAGGCACCATAGAGTCGGCTAACCCGACCGCAACGTGACAGGACAACGTATTGGTGGCAAAGTGACTTTGACACTACCCGGAAACATCTGGCGTGCTGGAACCAGGCTGGGCAGGAGGGAGTACCCATGCCAAAGACATTGCCGGGAACCAGCTGGCAGTGCTGGAACCCAGGGTAAATACTACAAACAGAGTGGAGACAGAGACCTAATTTGGAGCAAGTTTAAAATCTGTAGTTGTGTGAGTGTGGACAGAGTGTTAGGAATCTGAGTTCTGCCATACCTATGCAGAAACCCAGGTCCTCACATTTATCTCCAGAGGCTAAGTCTTTTGTGCCAGCGTTTGAGCATGCTCACAGGACGAGCTCAGTTCGGGAGTTCGGGAGTCAGATGCTCAGGTCCTGCTCTGAATCCTATTGGCTCCTACTGGAGATTTCCGGCAGGTCCCGTACGCTATAAAAAGCGCGCATGGCTGTTCCGCCATACGCTAGTATAGTCATACTTGCTGCTGTATGTTTGTTGATGGATGCATGGACTGGTGAATGACTCATTTGAAACCCCCATTCCTTGGTTATTACGAATGTGTGAGAGTTTGATTTAGAGCCAGTACTAGCGCCAGTGCGCCATTGCTCCAGCGCTCAGCAGCTAGCGTCAGCTTGCGCCTGCTTGACAGCAGCGTTTCTACAGCGGCTTAGTTAACGCCGCGCTGCAGTAGCAGCTCTAGGTGCATTCGCACTTGCAACGCCCTATTTCCCAGATGTACACGGTAGGTCTAGACGGAGTTGGTGCCGTCAGCTAGGGCCGCTCCTGTGACCAGATATCGCGTCTGTGTCGCTGAGCTCCTGTGACATTCAAACAGACTCAGCGTTGTTGCACATGTGTTTATGCTTGCAGCTCTCTGTGTGTAACAGAGCTTGTCTATGCTTGCAGCTCTGTGTGTGTAACAGAGCTTGCGTATACTTGCAGCTCTGTGTGTGTAACAGAGCTTGCGTACGCTTGCAGCTCTGTGAGTGAAACAGAGCTCGCTGCAGCCTTATCTGTTCATGTGCTCTGTGAGTGCAACAGAGCTTGTCCAGTGCTCTCGGGTGAAGCCTTAACCCTGTGCACTCTACCGCCAGATACCTCTGCCACCACCTAGCAGCGGTCTTACCATCTACTGCACGGTGGACCCCGAGCGGTGAACGCACTTTATTTATAATTTTATTTAGTGCGTTCCACCGCTCCTAACACAGAGCAGGAGAAATTGCCGGACACACAGCTGGGGATCAGCTGACATTACTGAACCCCAATAACACTGGAGCATATGTTGACTGTGCAGATGGCACTTCTGAGCAGCAACTGGCAGTGCTGGAGCCCAGGGTTAATACTACAACCATAGTGGAGCCAGAGGCCTAATTGGATCAAGATTAATATCTTTTGTAGACTACAACTGATTTTAAACTTGCTCCAATTAGGCCTCTGGCTCCACTCTGTTTCTATTATTGACCCTGGGATCCAACACCGCCAGTTGCTGCTCTGAAGTGCCGTCTGCACAGTCAACACTTGCTCCTGTGTTATTGGGGTTCAGTAACGTCAGCTGATCCTCTGCTGTGTGTCCGGCAATTTCGCCTGCTCTGTCCACATTCTAGTGGGAATGTGGACAGAGCAGGAGATATTGCCGTACACACAGCAGGGGAGCAGCTGGTGTTACTGAACCCCAGTAACACAGGAGCTAGTGTTTTTCTCTGTGCAGACGGCACTTCTGAGCAACAATTGGCAGTGTTGGAGCCCAGGATCAATCATGGTGTAGGCTGAGGCCTACTTGGAGCAAGTTTAAAATCTGATGTAGTTTGAATGTGGAGGGAGCAGGAGATATTGCCATACACACAGCAGGGGAGCAGCTGGCATTACTGAACCCCACTAACACAGGAGCTAGTGTTTTTCTCTGTGCAGACGGCACTTCTGAGCAACAACTGGTGGTATTGGAGCCCAGGATCAATCATGGTGTAGGCTGAGGCCTACTTGGAGCAAGTTTAAAATCTGATGTAGTTTGAATGTGGAGGGAACAGGAGATATTGCCGTACACACAGCAGGGGAGCAGTTGGCGTTACTAAACCCCACTAGCACAGGAGCTAGTATTTTTTTTCTGTGCAGACGGCACTTCTGAGCAGCAACTGGCGGTGTTGGAGCCCAGGGATTACAGTTCAGGTGATAGAAACATGAACACAACAGGAGCCCTGGATACTGTTGCCAACCAATTATTTAATCTGGAAGAGGACTGGCAAATTCAGGCGAGATCCAGGCCTTGTTCATTTTCAGAAAAGTAAGCCGGTCAACGTTATCGGAGGATAGTCGCATGCGACGGTCTGTTAGTACACCACCTGCAGCACTAAAGACGCGTTCCGATAATACACTAGCAGCAGGGCAAGCCAGCACCTCTAATGCATACTGGCTAAGCTCTGACCAGGTATCCAGCTTAGAGACCCAAAACATGAAGGGGGAAGAGCGGTCTGGGAGTACATTGAGAGGGCAAGACATGTAGTCTGTCACCATCTGACGGAAACGTTGCCTCCTGCTGACTGGAGCCGTCTGTGATGGTGTAGACATTTGTGGCGGGCACACAAAACTTTGCCACATTTTGGCCATACTGGTCTTGCCTTGTGCTGAGGCGCTGCTTCTGCTCCCTCTTTGTGCAGAGCTTCCTCCACTGCCTTGACGCACAGAGCTGCTTTGTAAAGCACTAGCAGCACTGCTCTCGGTGGAATGGAGAACATGATGGAATTCACCAGTGTTGTGAGTTCATTTTCCCCTTCGTCACTGAGGTCTGGTGAACTCCCTATTCTGGTAAAGGAAGGTAATGAGCCTGATTATCAGGCACCTGAGCCTAATGAGGATGACTGGCTGAGTGGAGTCACGGACTGGATATAAGGCTGCTGACGCCCTTCTGCCCTGCGGGTGATTTCTCTGTGGACTTCTAGGACACCAGTCTGATTCCTGTTCCTCTAAAGCTAAGTTTTCTGCTTTGCCTGTTAGCATTTGTGTTTTGTTTTTGTTTTCCTTGCTTTTCTGGATTCTGCCATTCCCTGCTGGGGTGAGCTGAATCTCCTTTTGCCGGTTGCTCTGTCTTCAGAATATTCCTGAGTGCTGACATAGCTTGTTTGAAGCCTAGCGTCTTCAGGGCCTTTTTCACTGTCAGTCTGTTGGCTCTTATTTTCATAGGGTTTTTCACGGATTGCAGACAGCAGCCTTCCTGTCCTTTCCTATCTAGTTAGCTTGGGCCCCGTCTTTGCTCAGTCTATCTTTCTGTCTGTGTTAGTGTTTTCATCTTGCTTCACCGTCATTATATGTTGGGGGCTGCCTATTGCTTTGGGGTCTGCTCTGGGGCAGTTTAGATTTCCCCTTTCTTTCTTTAGGTCTATTTAATTCTCCGGCTGTGATCGAGGGGTCTAGGGCATCGTAGGAACCCCCCATGGCTACTGTTAGTTGTTGTGGATAGGATCAGGGGTCTGCAATCCGATAGCTGCCAACCTCTCTGGTTTCTGGACTTAGCTAGTATTTCTGTTTTTGCCTCTTACGGTGACTCAATCATAACAGAATCACCCGCCATACCGCAGATCCTAGGGTACTCAATAGCAGGAAAGAATTGTGTTTAAAAAAAAAAAAAAAAAAGGTGTGTGTATATTCTTTCCTCTATATCTCTGAGGCCATAGGGGGAATTTTTTTTTCTCTCAATGGAGATAAAGCAATTGTCTGATCGTGTGGAGCAGCTCGCTGCGGAAGTGCGGGGAATTTCCGCCTACCTTGCTCGTTCGCATGCTGTTGAACCAAAGATCCCTACACCTGATGTATTTTTTGGGGATCGATCTAAATTTTTGAGTTTCAAAAATAATTGTAAATTATTTTTTGCCTTGAACCCTAACTCGTCAGGGAGCTCCGTGCAGCAGGTTAAAATTGTCATCTCTTTGCTGCGTGGCGATCCCCAGGATTGGGCGTTTTCTTTGAAACCAGATGATCCTATTCTGACTAATGTGAACGCATTCTTTCAAGCTTTGGGGTTGTTGTATGACGAACCTAATGCTATTGATCAGGCTGAAAAGACCCTGTTGGCATTGAACCAGGGTCGAGATTCTGCAGAGTTGTACTGTCAAAAGTTCCGAAAGTGGGCGGTCCTTACTACCTGGAACGATAATGCCTTGGCTGCTCTCTTTCGGAAGGGATTGTCAGAAGCCGTAAAAGATACTATAGTGGGATTTCCTGTTCCCTCTGGTCTGGACGATTCTATGTCATTAGCCATTCAGGTTGATCGGCGTTTACGTGAACGCAGGATTGCACGAGAGGTGTTGCCACCGGTTGAACAGACGTCTGAACCTATGCAATGTGATAGAGTTTTGTCTAAGGCGCAACGTCAGGAGTTCAGAAGGCGTAATAAGCTGTGTTTTTTCTGTGGAGATGCCTCGCATATTATTTCTGTTTGTCCTAAACGAGAGAAACGCTTTGCACACACGTTTTCTGTTGGTGGTGTTCAACCTAAGTTTCTTCTGGCAATTACTCTGATCTGCTCCCTGTCCACATTTTCCGCCAAGGCTTTTGTGGATTCGGGAGCAGCGCTAAACCTAATGGACTTGGATTTTGCTAAACGTTGTGGATTTCCGATGACACCTCTGCAGATGCCTATCCCTTTGAGGGGGATTGATGCTACTCCTTTGGCTAAAAATAAACCTCAGTTTTGGACCCAGGTGGTCATGCGGGTCGCCCCAGACCATCAAGAAAATTGCAGATTTTTGGTGTTGCATGGTCTGCATGATGGGTTTCCCTGGTTGCAAATTCATAATCCAGTTTTGGATTGGAAATCTGTGTCTGTGGTGAGTTGGGGTTGTCGGTGTGCCTTTAGTGAGGCTCTGGTTTTTTCCACCTCTCCTCAGTCGCATGATGTTCCTGACTATTTGGCGGACTTTTATGATGTATTTAGTGAGAATGAGTCTGCGTCCTTGCCTCCTCATAGAAGTTATGACTGTGCAATTAAACTAAGCCCGGGGTGTAAATTTCCCAAGGGTCGGCTCTTCAATTTATCTGTACCCGAGCACGAGGCTATGCGGTCCTATATTAAGGAGGCGTTGGAGAAGGGTCATATTAGACCATCCTCTTCACCCTTAGGTGCCGGGTTTTTTTTTGTGGCCAAAAAGGATGGTTCTTTAAGGCCTTGTATTGATTATCGTGCCCTCAATAAAATTACTATTAAATATCAGTATCCGTTACCCCTGATTTCGGATCTATTCTCTAGAGTTAGAGGTGCTTGCTGGTTTACCAAGCTTGACCTCAGGGGTGCGTATAATCTTATCCACATTAAGCAGGGGGATGAATGGAAGACGGCGTTTAATACTCCGGAGGGACATTTTGAGTACCTGGTGATGCCTTTTGGGCTCACTAATGCCCCTTCTGTCTTCCAGTGCTTCATGAACGATATTTTCCGAGACTTTGTCGATAAATTTTTGATTATCTATCTGGATGATATTTTGATCTTCTCCAAAGATTGGGATTCTCATGTGGAACATATTCGGACTGTGTTCCGGATCTTGAGGGAGAATTCCCTGTATGTCAAAGGATCGAAATGCCTTTTTGGAGTACAGAGGATTTCATTTTTGGGATTTATTTTGTCTCCGTCAACTATTGAAATGGACCCGGCCAAGGTACAGGCCATTTATGATTGGGTTCAGCCCACTTCTTTGAAGGCCCTCCAGTAGTTTTTGGGTTTTGCTAATTTTTATCGGAAATTTATAGCAAAATTTTCTAGTATTGCCAAGCCATTGACTGATCTGACTAAGAAGGGTGCTGATGTGTTGAATTGGTCTCCGGAGGCTGTTGCTTCCTTTCAGGAGCTGAAGCGAAGATTTACCTCCGCCCCGGTTTTGCGGCAACCTGATGTCTCACTCCCGTTCCAGCTAGAGGTGGATGCTTCTGAGATTGGTGCAGGAGCTGTTTTGTCCCAAAAGGATCCTGTAACATCTAAAATGAATCCCTGTGCTTTCTTTTCCCGAAAGTTCTCTCCATCTGAACGTAACTATGATGTGGGGAATCGGGAACTGTTGGCCATGAAATGGGCATTTGAGGAGTGGAGACATTGGTTGGAGGGAGCTAAACATCAAGTTGTGGTCCTCACTGACCACAAGAATTTGATTTACCTAGAGTCGGCTAAACGCTTGAACCCTAGACAGGCTAGGTGGGCCTTGTTTTTTACACGTTTTGATTTTGTGGTCTCTTTTCTTCCTGGAACTAAGAATGTCAAGGCAGACGCCCTCTCTAGGAGTTTCTTTGCTGATTCTCCTGTGGTGACCAAGCCTGCTACCATCTTAGGCGAAGGGGTAGTTCTTTCTGCCATCTCGCCCGATTTGAGACTTGCTCTGCAAGAGTTCCAGGAGGACAAACCTGAGCGTTGTCCCAGTGGAAAGTTGTATGTTCCCTACCAGTGGAAGAAGAGAGTGATGTCTGAAGTTCATTGCTCTGCATTGGCTGGTCATCTAGGTATTTTTGGTACTAGAGATCTGGTGAGTCGCTCTTTTTGGTGGCCCACCTTGTCTCATGATTAGAGTTGAGCGACTTTTGTTTTTTTAGGGTCGCGTTTCGTTTCGTGAAACCCGACTTTTCCAAAAGTCGGGTCGAGCAAGATCGTCCGATTATAGGGAAAAGTCGGGGTCGTCCCGAAACACGAAACCCAATGTAAGTCAATGGGGAATAAAAGTCGGCAGTGAGAGGAGGACAGGAAACACACCTACAGTGCCCATTTGAATGCCAAAAGCATCAATTCTTCTTACTTAAGCTTGTCAACCTTAATTAACTTCATAATACAAGTTACGCACTGAAAAATGGGGGTTATTTGGCTAAAGTTGTGGGGGGGGAGGGCTTGCTGCAGGTTTTCATGTGCCCTGGGCGAAAGAGCACCCCTTTAACACATACCACAACTCATCATGCTCTGATACGGCAGAGAAATAGCGGTATAGTACAATGAAAAATACCTCACTTTTTACATCTCATGACGAGGCCCATCTATTTCTCCATACAGAATCATTGGTCCCATATAATGTTTGAAACAGTATACGATGAGCTCCACATAATGCTACAGTATATGTTCGTCCCCATGGATGAAGCTCCACTGTCTTATGGGCCCAAATAATGCTCCAAACATAATGGGCCCCATTTCTAATGCTCTAGTGTATAATGGGCCCTGTAAATGCTGCTCCAGTGTCTGATGTCCACCTTTGGAATGTTCCAGTGTATGGTGGGCCCCATCTATCATTCTCCAGAATATAGTGCTCCCCAAAAATTGCTGTCCCAACATTGAAAACAATCAAATAAGTCTCCTCGCTAGGGAATCCCTGTACTTGTCTGGATTCCTCGTCGTCCCCATCTTCCATCTCACTGCACAGTATTTCAACTTTGCAAGTGCTGTGATCCTGGGCAAGCAGGGGGGGCCCACTCGTTGGCGATGGCACTGGCACAGGGCCCCTGATAGTACGGTGGTGTGTCTGATGGCGGGTGGGCCGAACCTGCACTTTCATCTGCAGCTTCCTCTTTGTCACCGTGTAAGATGGAACTGTATATGGGAAGGGTAACCTGAGTTTCATCAGGGTCAGATTCAGGTCGTGTAGCGTGTGAGGGGAATGTAGTGGTCTGGGTCAATGTACCAGCAGATTCATCGAGCAGTGCCTGGGCATCAGGGCACTTGTGTCGCCCCCAGGAGTACGGTCGCCACAGTGGCATTACCTTCTTCCTAGGGAGTGTGATGTCATGCTTGGGAGCAACGAAGGATCTCTCTAGCAGGTTAACTGATTGGGCGGCGTTATTCCCACGAGTCATGACCCTCCAAACAGCGTTCATGAAGGCAAAGTGTTTGTTTTACGTGGGCAGTATGGTTGCAAAGCTGAACCTTAAAGGAATGTCCAGAAGGGCACCACCAGGAGTGGAGCCTACGGTTAAATTCGACTCCACCTGGGAAACGTCAACCATGCCAGCTACAGAACAGATGCACACATTGCAAGCTTCATTCCATTAACGAACAAGACTCCGTCATGCCCCGCGGTCCGAGTCCGGCTTACTAGAGGGACACGTGAGGCTCTGGAACATGAGATTGGCCAATAACTGGTGTGTCATGCCCTTACATGTCCGTGGCTGCATGTGCGCTACACTGAAAAGGCCAGCGTTTGTCGCTTACAGGTGCAGATAACCCGCTGAACAACGCTAGTGATGGGGATCACTGATTACAATTACTACCCGCGAACAATGATTTCCCAGTAAGTACAGGTCAACCGCAGTTCCGGAATTAGGCCTAACCGTCATTCCTGAAAAAATGAAAAACTTACGTGTGCAAACCACAGGTGCTGTAGCTTGCTTAACAGCTCGCCAGCCGTTCTCACGCCCAGTATGGATTACACGTGATTGCACAAAGGTTAGAAAGGGTACCGTATCCCCGGATAACATGTATGGATAGCGTACACATTCAAAATATATGTCTCAGGAGGCAGGCTCAGACCGTGTTAGGCCCAGTATGGATTGCACGTGATTGCACAAAGGTTAGAAAGGGTACCGTTTCCCCGGATAACATGTATGGATAGCGTACACATTCAAAATATATGTCTCAGGAGGCAGGCTCAGACGGTGTTAGGCCCAGTATGGATTGCACGTGATTGCACAAAGGTTAGAAAGGGTACCGTTTCCCCGGATAACATGTATGGATAGCGTACACATTCAAAATATATGTCTCAGGAGGCAGGCTCAGACAGTGTTAGGCCCAGTATGGATTGCACGTGATTGCACAAAGGTTAGAAAGGGTACCGTTTCCCCGGATAACATGTATGGATAGCGTACACATTCAAAATATATGTCTCAGGAGGCAGGCTCAGACGGTGTTAGGCCCAGTATGGATTGCACGTGATTGCACAAAGGTTAGAAAGGGTACCGTATCCCCGGATAACATGTATGGATAGCGTACACATTCAAAATATATGTCTCAGGAGGCAGGCTCAGACGGTGTTAGGCCCAGTATGGATTGCACGTGATTGCACAAAGGTTAGAAAGGGTACCGTTTCCCCTGATAACATGTATGGATAGCGTACACATTCAAAATATATGTCTCAGGAGGCAGGCTCAGACGTGTTAGGCCCAGTATGGATTGCAGGTGATTGCACAAAGGTTAGAAAGGGTACCGTTTCCCCGGATAACATGTATGGATAGCGTACACATTCAAAATATATGTCTATACATCAAGATCAGGAGGCAGGCTCAGATGGTGTCAGGCACAGTATGGATTTGACGGCCCAGACTACACAGCGGAGGAGCAGGGAGAGGTAAAGATTGCAAATGCTGGGGCCCTGCCCAAGCAAGGGGGGCCCACTCGTGGGCGTCGGTACTGGCACTGGGCCCCTCATAGTACGGCGGTGTGTCTGACGGCGGGTGTGCACCACCACCGTCAGAGACACTTGATTGCACTATGAAGGACCCTGTACCAGTGCCCGCGCCCAAGAGTCGGCATACCCACCTGTCCAGGGCAACGGCACTCGCACGGTGTCGTGCGCTAGGTGGTGACCCCGGCCATGGGGGGGGAGGCAGCACAGTTAGGGAGTTTTAGAAAGTGGCATATGTTGATGTTGGACATTCAGCTGATGCAAAAGGTGAAATAGGTCAAGTCCCAGGAAGAGGTGGACCAAAGCAAGCCATTTTTCTGTCACCCTATGTGTCATCAGAGGAAGGTGGGACAAAATCCTTGGAAACCCATGCGTGGTTCATTTTAATGAAGGTTAGATCATCCACATTTTGGGTTGACAGACGGGTCCTTTTTTCTGTCAGGATTGATCCAGCTGCACTGAAGACTCTTTCCGATAGCACACTTGCAGCTGGGCAAGCGAGCTCCTGTAAGGCATATTGTGCCAATTCAGGCCAGGTGTCCATTTTAGCGGCCCAATAGTCAAAGGGGAATGACCTGTGTGGGAGAACATCGATATGGGAGGAAAAGTAGTTTGTAACCATAGTTGACAACTGCTGTCTCCTGTCACTTTCCATCGATGCAGTATTACCAGTTGTGTGAGCGGTACTTGAAAAATCAGTCCACAACATTGTCATGAAACCCCTGTCTCCAACGCCACTTCTGCTGTGTGCACCACGAACACCTCTGCCAAGCTGCCCCCGGCCCGTAAGGCTCGTGTGAGAACCATCACCGCTGCTGTGTGCTGGGAATGCCTCAAGCAACCGATTTACCAGAGTTGCTTGTTTATTAGCCAATATTAGGTCAAGGTTCTCCTGTGGCATGATGTTTTGTAATTTGCCTTTATAGCGTGGATCCAGGATGCTGGCCAACCAGTAGTCGTCATCGTTCATCATTTTGGCAATGCGGGGGTCCCTTTTTAGGATCTGCAAGGCATAATCTGACATGTGGGCCAATGTTCCCGGTGTCAATGATGCACTGCGAGTGCTGGTTGGAGGAGCACTTTCTGGCAAATCCACATCCCTCCAGTCACGCACAAACCCTGTACCAGACCTTGCCACGCCAACATTTTCACTTGCCCCATGAGATGCATCCTCCTCCCCTAAGTAATCATCCCCATCATCCTCCTCCTCCTCCTCTTCTTCCTCCACCTCGTCCAGGAGAGGTCCCTGAGCAGACAATGGCTGAATGTCATCAAGGATTCCCTCCTCCTCTTCCTCCTCATCAACATTGGCTGCAGACGCCTGCTCCTTAAGGTGCGTCAAAGTTTGCATGAGCAGACGCATAAGTGGGATGCTCATGCTTAGGATGGCGTCGTCTGCGCTTACCAGCCGTGTGCATTCCTCAAAACACTGAAGGACTTTATAGAGGTCTTTCATAGAGTTGAGCGACTTTTGGTTTTTTAGGGTCGCGTTTCGTTTCGTGAAACCCGACTTTTCCAAAAGTCGGGTCGAGCAAGATCGTCCGATTATAGGGAAAAGTCGGGGTCGTCCCGAAACACGAAACCCAATGTAAGTCAATAGGGAATAAAAGTCGGCAGTGAGAGGAGGACAGGAAACACACCTACAGTGCCCATTTGAATGCCAAAAGCATCAATTCTTCTTACTTAAGCTTGTCAACCTTAATTAACTTCATAATACAAGTTACGCACTGAAAAATGGGGGTTATTTGGCTAAAGTTGTGTAGGGGGGGCTGGCTCCAGGTTTTCATGTGCCCTGGGCGAAAGAGCGCCCCTTTAACACATACCACAACTCATCATGCTCCGATACGGCAGAGAAATAGCGGTATAGTACAATGAAAAATACTTCACTTTTTACATCTCATGACAAGGCCCATCTATTTCTCCATACAGAATCATTGGTCCCATATAATGTTTGAAACAGTATATGATGAGCTCCACATAATGCTACAGTATATGTTCGTCCCCATGGATGAAGCTCCACTGTCTTATGGGCCCAAATAATGCTCCAAACATAATGGGCCCCATTTCTAATGCTCTAGTGTATAATGGGCCCTGTAAATGCTGCTCCAGTGTCTGATGTCCACCTTTGGAATGTTCCAGTGTATGGTGGGCCCCATCTATCATTCTCCAGAGTATAGTGCTCCCCAAAAATTGCTGTCCCAACATTGAAAACAATCAAATAAGTCTCCTCGCTAGGGAATCCCTGTACTAGTCTGGACTCCTCGTCGTCCCCATCTTCCATCTCACTGCACAGTATTTCAACCTTGCAAGTGCTGTGATCCTGAGCAAGCAGGGGGGGCACACTCATTGGCGACGGCACTGGCACAGGGCCTCTGATAGTACGGTGGTGTGTCTGATGGCGGGTGGGCCGAACCTGCACTTTCATCTGCAGCTTCCTCTTTGTCACCGTGTAAGATGGAACTGTATATGGGAAGGGTAACCTGAGTTTCATCAGGGTCAGATTCAGGCCGTGTAGCGTGCGAGGGGAATGTAGTGGTCTGGGTCAATGTACCAGCAGATTCATCGAGCAGTGGCTGGGCATCAGTGCACTTGTGTCGCCCCCAGGAGTACGGTCACCACAGTGGCATTACCTTCTTCCTAGGGAGTGTGATGTCATGCTTGGGAGCAACGAAGGATCTCTCTAGCAGGTTAACTGATTGGGCGGCGTTATTCCCACGAGTCATGACCCTCCAAACAGCGTTCATGAAGGCAAAGTGTTTGTTTTACGTGGGCAGTATGGTTACAAAGCTGAACCTTAAAGGAATGTCCAGAAGGGCACCACCAGGAGTGGAGCCTACGGTTAAATTCGACTCCACCTGGGAAACCTCAACCATGCCAGCTACAGAACAGATGCACACATTGCAAGCTTAATTCCGTTAACGAACGAGACTCCGTCATGCCCCGCGGTCCGAGTTCGGCTTACTGGAGGGACACGTGAGGCTCTGGAACATGAGATTGGCCAATAACTGGTGTGTCATGCCCTTACATGTCCGTGGCTGCATGTGCGCTACACTGAAAAGGCCAGCGTTTGTCGCTTACAGGTGCAGATAACCCGCTGAACAACGTTAGTGATGGGGATCACTGATTACAATTATTACCCGCGAACAATGATTTCCCAGTAAGTGCAGGTCAACTGCAGTTCCGGAATTAGGCCTAACCGTCATTCCTGAAAAAATGAAAAACTTACGTATGCAAACCACAGGTGCTGTAGCTTGCTTAACAGCTCGCCAGCCGTTCTCACGCCCAGTATGGATTACACGTGATTGCACAAAGGTTAGAAAGGGTACCGTTTCCCCGGATAACATGTATGGATAGCGTACACATTCAAAATATATGTCTCAGGAGGCAGGCTCAGACGGTGTTAGGCCCAGTATGGATTACACGTGATTGCACAAAGGTTAGAAAGGGTACCGTTTCCCCGGATAACATGTATGGATAGCGTACACATTCAAAATATATGTCTCAGGAGGCAGGCTCAGACGGTGTTAGGCCCAGTATGGATTGCACGTGATTGCACAAAGGTTAGAAAGGGTACCGTATCCCCGGATAACATGTATGGATAGCGTACACATTCAAAATATATGTCTCAGGAGGCAGGCTCAGACGGTGCTAGGCCCAGTATGGATTGCACGTGATTGCACAAAGGTTAGAAAGGGTACCGTATCCCTGGATAACATGTATGGATAGCGTACACATTCAAAATATATGTCTCAGGAGGCAGGCTCAGACGGTGTTAGGCCCAGTATGGATTGCACATGATTGCACAAAGGTTAGAAAGGGTACCGTATCCCCGGATAACATGTATGGATAGCGTACACATTCAAAATATATGTCTCAGGAGGCAGGCTCAGACGGTGTTAGGCCCAGTATGGATTGCACGTGATTGCACAAAGGTTAGAAAGGGTACCGTATCCCCGGATAACATGTATGGATAGCGTACACATTCAAAATATATGTCTCAGGAGGCAGGCTCAGACGGTGTTAGGCCCAGTATGGATTGCACGTGATTGCACAAAGGTTAGAAAGGGTACCGTATCCCCGGATAACATGTATGGATAGCGTACACATTCAAAATATATGTCTCAGGAGGCAGGTTCAGACGGTGTTAGGCCCAGTATGGATTGCACGTGATTGCACAAAGGTTAGAAAGGGTACCGTATCCCCGGATAACATGTATGGATAGCGTACACATTCAAAATATATGTCTCAGGAGCCAGGCTCAGACGGTGTTAGGCCCAGTATGGATTGCACGTGATTGCACAAAGGTTAGAAAGGGTACCGTATCCCCGGATAACATGTATGGATAGCATACACATTCAAAATATATGTCTCAGGAGGCAGGCTCAGACGGTGTTAGGCCCAGTATGGATTGCACGTGATTGCACAAAGGTTAGAAAGGGTACCGTATCCCCGGGTAACATGTATGGATAGCGTACACATTCAAAATATATGTCTCAGGAGGCAGGCTCAGACGGTGTTAGGCCCAGTATGGATTGCTCGTGATTGCACAAAGGTTAGAAAGGGTACCGTATCCCCGGATAACATGTATGGATAGCGTACACATTCAAAATATATGTCTCAGGAGGCAGGCTCAGACGGTGTTAGGCCCAGTATGGATTGCACGTGATTGCACAAAGGTTAGAAAGTGTACCGTATCCCCGGATAACATGTATGGATAGCGTACACATTCAAAATATATGTCTCAGGAGGCAGGCTCAGACGGTGTCAGGCACAGTATTGATTTGACGGCCCAGATTACACAGCGGAGGAGCAGGGAGAGGTAAAGATTGCAAATGCTGGGGCCCTGCCCAAGCAAGGGGGGCCCACTCGTGGGCGTCGGTACTGGCACTGGGCCCCTCATAGTACAGCGGTGTGTCTGACGGCGGGTGTGCACCA
Source organism: Dendrobates tinctorius (assembly GCF_039654945.1). Taxonomy (NCBI): domain Eukaryota; kingdom Metazoa; phylum Chordata; class Amphibia; order Anura; family Dendrobatidae; genus Dendrobates; species Dendrobates tinctorius. The sequence continues at coordinate 32,511,745 of NW_027361823.1, forward strand.
CCACCGTCAGAGACACTTGACTGCACTATGAGGGACCCTGTGCCAGTGCCCGCGCCCAAGAGTCGGCCTACCCACCTGTCCAGGGCAACGGCACTCGCACGGTGTCGTGCGCTAGGTGGTGACCCCGGCCATGGGGGGGGAGGCAGCACAGTTAGGGAGTTTTAGAAAGTGGCATATGTTGATGTTGGACATTCAGCTGATGCAAAAGGCGAAATAGGTCAAGTCGCAGGAAGAGGTGGACCAAAGCAAGCCATTTTTCTGTCACCCTATGTGTCATCAGGGGAAGGTGGGACAAAATCCTTGGAAACCCATGCATGGTTCATTTTAATGAAGGTTAGATCATCCACATTTTGGGTTGACAGACGGGTCCTTTTTTCTGTCAGGATTGATCCAGCTGCACTGAAGACTCTTTCCGATAGCACACTTGCAGCTGGGCAAGCGAGCTCCTGTAAGGCATATTGTGCCAATTCAGGCCAGGTGTCCAGTTTAGCGGCCCAATAGTCAAAGGGGAATGACCTGTGTGGGAGAACATCGATATGGGAGGAAAAGTAGTTTGTAACCATGGTTGACAACTGCTGTCTCCTGTCACTTTCCATCGATGCAGTATTACCAGTTGTGTGAGCGGTATTTGAAAAATCAGTCCACAACATTGTCATGAAACCCCTGTCTCCAACGCCACTTCTGCTGTGTGCACCACGAACACTTCTGCCAAGCTGCCCCCGGCCTGTACGGCTCGTGTGAGAACCATCACCGCTGCTGTGTGCTGGGAATGCCTCAAGCAACCGATTTACCAGAGTTGCTTGTTTATTAGCCAATATTAGGTCAAGGTTCTCCTGTGGCATGATGTTTTGTAATTTGCCTTTATAGCGTGGATCCAGGATGCTGGCCAACCAGTAGTCGTCATCGTTCATCATTTTGGCAATGCGGGGGTCCCTTTTTAGGATCCGCAAGGCATAATCTGACATGTGGGCCAATGTTCCCGGTGTCAATGATGCACTGCGAGTGCTGGTTGGAGGAGCACTTTCTGGCAAATCCACATCCCTCCAGTCACGCACAAACCCTGTACTAGACCTTGCCATGCCAACATTTTCACTTGCCCCACGAGATGCATCCTCCTCCCCTAAGTAATCATCCCCATCATCATCCTCCTCCTCCTCTTCTTCCTCCACCTCGTCCAGGAGAGGTCCCTGAGCAGACAATGGCTGAATGTCATCAAGGATTCCCTCCTCCTCTTCCTCCTCATCAACATTGGCTGCAGACGCCTGCTCCTTAAGGTGCGTCAAAGTTTGCATGAGCAGACGCATAAGTGGGATGCTCATGCTTAGGATGGCGTCGTCTGCGCTTACCAGCCGTGTGCATTCCTCAAAACACTGAAGGACTTTACAGAGGTCTTTCAGCTTCGACCACTGCACACCTGTCAACTCCATGTCTGCTCTCAAAGTGCCTGGCCGTGTATCCTCCCACAAATGCATTATGGCCTGCCTCTGCTCGCACAGCCGCTCCACCATGTGCAGGGTGGAGTTCCACCTTGTTGCAATGTCGATAATGAGGCGGTGGTTGGGAAGGTGGAGCAATCGCTGCAGCTTCTGCATATGAACGGAGTGTACAGGCGACCGGCGGATGTGCGCGCACAGTCTTCGCACCTTCTGGAGCAGGGCTGTTAACTCCGGATAATTTTTGAGGAAGCACTGCACCACCAGGTTCAAGGTGTGAGCCAAGCAAGGTATGTGGCTGAGTTTTGAAAGGGCTATGGCTGCCACAAAATTACGGCCGTTATCACTAACTACCTTGCCTGCCTCAAGATGTACACTGCCCAGCCATGACTCAGTCTGTCACTTCAAGTACTCGGCCAGCACCTCGGCGGTATGTCTGTCGCCCAAACACATCATCTGCAACACAGCCTGCTGACGCTTTCCACTAGCTGCTCGATAGGGGGACACATCGTGTGCAACAGTGGCAGCTGCAGATGGAGTGCTCGTACGACTGCGCTCTGTGGACGAGCTTTCGCTTCTGGAGGAGGAGGAGGAGGAGGAGGAGGAGGGTGGAACGCCTACAGCCAACTGTTTCCTATACCGTGGGCTAGGCAGCACTGTCCCACCACCGCTGTCCCCTGTGGACCCTGCATCCACCACATTAACCCAGTGCGCAGTGATGGACACGTAACGGCCCTGGCCATGCCGACTGGACCATGCATCAGTTGTGAGGTGCACCTTTCCGCTCACTGACTGCTTGAGTGCATGGACAATGCGGTCTTTCACATGATGGTGGAGGGCTGGGATGGCTTTGCGAGAGAAGAAGTGGCGACTGGGTAGGTCATAGCGTGGTACTGCATAGGCCAAGAGTTCGCGGAAAGCTGTGCTTTCCACCAACCGAAAGGGCATCATCTCAAATGAGATTAGTTTGGCAATGTGGGCGTTCAAACCCAGTGTACGCGGATGAGAGACTGAGTACTTTCTTGACCTACTCATAGTGTCTAGGAGGGTGAGCTGGACTTGAGAGCTGCATATGGTGGAAGTAGCGGTGGACAGGGCGGACTGAGAGAGGGTTGATGATGGTGATGGAGTTGGTATTCTTTCTGATGGCCTAGAATCAGTCTTTCGTTGATATAACAGTGGGATTCCCTGACTGCTGTGGCCTTGCAACGACACCTCAACATTTGCTGCTGTGCTATCCGGTGGGCTTACAGTGGGGGAAACAATGTAGCGTTGATGACTACCTTCGTTGTGATCAGTTGCACATGTGGCACTTGAGGTTTGGTGTTGTGTCCACGCTTGCAAGTGCATGCTGGTTAAATGTCTAAGCATGCAACTGGTATTCAAATTTTTCAGATTTTTCCCTCGGCTAATGGTCTTTGCGCACTTCTTACAGATAACCTTGGCCTGATCATGAGGATTTTGTTCAAAAAAGTGCCACACTGCACTCTTCCTACTTTGGCAGACATTTTGCGGCCTAGCACGCTGTGATCTTTTGACCCTCTGGACAAGCTGTCCAGCAACTCTTTTGATGTTTGGAACCTGTCTTTGGAGTGCTCCGGGCCTGCCAGATAACAGCTGTTGCGATGTCGATGTCTGCTGTGGATGCTCCTCATCTGAGCTATTGGAAGCAGCACCCTCTTCCCCCAATGGATGCCAATCTGGGTCAACAACTGGGTCATCCATCACCTCCTCTTCTATGTCATGTGCACCTTCCTCTGTGTCACCGTGTATGGTGGTATAGTGTGCGGGAAGGGGCACCTGAGTCTCATCAGGGTCAGAATCTGGCTCTGTACACTGCGAGGACAATGTAGTGCTCTGAGTGAATGTACCAGCAGAATCATCCATCAGCGGCTGTGCATCAGTGCACTCCATGTCAGATTCATCTTGGCCTGGGTAATTCACCATTTCACTTGATAATCCAGGCATGGTATGTGAAAACAGCTCCATGGAGTAATCAGTAGTATGGCCCGCGTCATCCTTCAATCTTGGTTGGGGTGAAGGACACAAGGAAAGGTGTGGTTCATGAACATGAGCCTCCAATGACGACTCAGTGCTTTTACTTTTTACAACTGAAGAAGAGGAGGCGATAGAGCTGGAGGCTGAGTCAGCAATGTAAGACAAAACTTTTTCCTGATGCTCTGGCTTTAAAAGCGGTTTGCCAACTCCTAGAAAACTAAGCGTTCGAGGCCTTATGTAGCCAGACGATGACGCAGGCTCAACACCTCCTGCATTCGGTCCTATTTTGCTCTTGCCACTACCATCAGATCCACCACCAACACCATCATTACCAGCTGCCAACCCCCGCCCAATTCCACGGCATCTTCCACCAGCCTTCCTCATTTTTGGTAGAAATGTAGACAAAATCCAACAAACTATATAGTAATGTAAAACAAGGTACAAGGTGTCTATAGGACAGGGGAGATTTTGAATTTCTGCAGACACTTGTGGACACTGGACACTTTTGGATTGTGTGAGGCCCAATGAATATCTGAGCGCTATGTGACAGGCTCGATGGCACAGCTGTGACCTAAGTGACTAGAGGATAAGTGAGATTTTGAATCTCTGCACACACTTTTGGACACTGGACACTTTTGGATTGTGTGAGGCCCAATGAATATCTGAGCGCTATGTGACAGGCTTGATGGCACAGCTGTGACCTAAGTGACTAGAGGATAAGTGAGATTTTGAATCTCTGCACACACTTTTGGACACTGGACACTTTTGGATTGTGTGAGGCCCAATGAATATCTGAGCGCTATGTGACAGGCTCGATGGCACAGCTGTGACCTAAGTGACAAGAGGATAAGTGAGATTTTGAATCTCTGCACACAATTTTGGACACTGGACACTTTTGGATTGTGTGAGGACCACTGATATCTGAGCGCTATGTGACAGGCTCGATGGCACAGCTGTGACCTAAGTGACTAGAGGATAAGTGAGATTTTGAATCTCTGCACACACTTTTGGACACTGGACACTTTTGGATTGTGTGAGGCCCACTGATATCTGAGCGCTTTGTGACAGGCTTGATGGCACAGCTGTGACCTAAGTGACTAGAGGATAAGTGAGATTTTGAATCTCTGCACACACTTTTGGACACTGGACACTTTTGGATTGTGTGAGGCCCAATGAATATCTGAGCGCTATGTGACAGGCTCGATGGCACAGCTGTGACCTAAGTGACTAGAGGATAAGTGAGATTTTGAATCTCTGCACACACTTTTGGACACTGGACACTTTTGGATTGTGTGAGGCCCACTGATATCTGAGCACTATGTCACAGGCTCGATGGCACAGCTGTGACCTAAGTGACTTGAGGATAAGTGAGATTTTGAATCTCTGCACACACTTTTGGACACTGGACACTTTTGGATTGTGTGAGGCCCACTGATATCTGAGTGCTATGAGACAGGCTTGATGGCACAGCTGTGACCTAAGTGACTAGAGGATAAGTGAGATTTTGAATCTCTGCACACACTTTTGGACACTGGACACTTTTGGATTGTGTGAGGCCCAATGAATATCTGAGCGCTATGTGACAGGCTCGATGGCACAGCTGTGACCTAAGTGACTTGAGGATAAGTGAGATTTTGAATCTCTGCACACACTTTTGGACACTGGACACTTTTGGATTGTGTGAGGCCCACTGATATCTGAGCGCTATGTGACAGGCTTGATGGCACAGCTGTGACCTAAGTGACTAGAGGATAAGTGAGATTTTGAATCTCTGCACACACTTTTGGACACTGGACACTTTTGGATTGTGTGAGGCCCACTGATATCTGAGCGCTATGTGACAGGCTTGATGGCACAGCTGTGACCTAAGTGACTAGAGGATAAGTGAGATTTTGAATCTTTGCACACACTTTTGGACACTGGACACTTTTGGATTGTGTGAGGCCCAATGAATATCTGAACGCTATGTGACAGGCTCGATGGCACAGCTGTGACCTAAGTGACTAGAGGATAAGTGAGATTTTGAATCTTTGCACACACTTTTGGACACTGGACACTTTTGGATTGTGTGAGGCCCACTGATATCTGAGCGCTATGTGACAGGCTCGATGGCACAGCTGTGACCTAAGTGACTAGAGGATAAGTGAGATTTTGAATCTCTGCACACACTTTTGGACACTGGACACTTTTGGATTGTGTGAGGCCCAATGAATATCTGAGCGCTATGTGACAGGCTCGATGGCAGAGCTGTGACCTAAGTGACTAGAGGATAAGTGAGATTTTGAATCTCTGCTCACACTTTTGGACACTGGACACTTTTGGATTGTGTGAGGCCCACTGATATCTGAGCGCTATGTGACAGGCTTGATGGCACAGCTGTGACCTAAGTGACTAGAGGATAAGTGAGATTTTGAATCTCTGCACACACTTTTGGACACTGGACACTTTTGGATTGTGTGAGGCCCAATGAATATCTGAGCGCTATGTGACAGGCTCGATGGCACAGCTGTGACCTAAGTGACTAGAGGATAAGTGAGATTTTGAATCTCTGCACACACTTTTGGACACTGGACACTTTTGGATTGTGTGAGGCCCACTGATATCTGAGCGCTATGTGACAGGCTCGATGGCACAGCTGTGACCTAAGTGACTAGAGGATAACTGAGATTTTGAATCTCTGCACACACTTTTGGACACTGGACACTTTTGGATTGTGTGAGGCCCACTGATATCTGAGCGCTATGTGACAGGCTTGATGGCACAGCTGTGACCTAAGTGACTAGAGGATAAGTGAGATTTTGAATCTCTGCACACACTTTTGGACACTGGACACTTTTGGATTGTGTGAGGCCCACTGATATCTGAGCGCTATGTGACAGGCTTGATGGCACAGCTGTGACCTAAGTGACTAGAGGATAAGTGAGATTTTGAATCTCTGCACACAATTTTGGACACTGGACACTTTTGAATTGTGTGAGGCCCACTGATATCTGAGCGCTATGTGACAGGCTCGATGGCACAGCTGTGACCTAAGTGACTAGAGGATAAGTGAGATTTTGAATCTCTGCACACACTTTTGGACACTGGACACTTTTGGATTGTGTGAGGCCCACTGATATCTGAGCGCTATGTGACAGGCTTGATGGCACAGCTGTGACCTAAGTGACTAGAGGATGTGAGATTTTGAATCTCTGCACACACTTTTGGACACTGGACACTTTTGGATTGTGTGAGGCCCACTGATATCTGAGCGCTATGTGACAGGCTTGATGGCACAGTTGTGACCTAAGTGACTAGAGGATAAGTGAGATTTTGAATCTCTGCACACACTTTTGGACACTGGACACTTCTGGATTGTGTGAGGCCCACTGATATCTGAGCGCTATGTGACAGGCTTGATGGCACAGCTGTGACCTAAGTGACTAGAGGATAAGTGAGATTTTGAATCTCTGCACACACTTTTGGACACTGGACACTTTTGGATTGTGTGAGGCCCAATGAATATCTGAGCGCTATGTGACAGGCTCGATGGCACAGCTGTGACCTAAGTGACTAGAGGATAAGTGAGATTTTGAATCTCTGCACACACTTTTGGACACTGGACACTTTTGGATTGTGTGAGGCCCACTGATATCTGAGCGCTATGTGACAGGCTCGATGGCACAGCTGTGACCTAAGTGACTAGAGGATAAGGGAGATTGGATTGCTTTTAAAAAAGCAGTTTGCGGAGCAGTGGGTAAACAGCAATGCCAGCCTGTCAGGAAGCCTTAAAAGGCAGCCCAACAACCAACACCACTGATACACTGATACACCACAATATAGCCTCCCCTTGCACTGCACACACAGTGACTGGTGTGTTGTGCAGGCCAAATTGCTATCAGCAGCAGAAGTAGTTTTTTTTTCTTCTCAGCAGGACAAAAAAAAAAAAAATTGGGATTGCTTTTAAAAAAGCAGTTTGAGGCCCAATGAATATCTGAGCGCTATGTGACAGGCTCGATGGCACAGCTGTGACCTAAGTGACTAGAGGATAAGAGAGATTGGATTGCTTTTAAAAAAGCAGTTTGCGGAGCAGTGGGTAAACAGCAATGCCAGCCTGTCAGGAAGCCTTAGAAGGCAGCCCAACAACCAACACCACTGATACACCACTATATAGCCTCCCCTTGCACTGCACACACAGTGACTGGTGTGTTGTGCAGGCCAAATCGCTAGCAGCAGAAGCAGTTTTTTGGTCTTCTTCCCTGCCTAACGCTCTCCCTACAGAATCAGCAGCAACCTCTCCCTATACTGAGATCGGCAGAAGTAAGATGGCGGTCGGCGTGCACGCCCTTTTATACCCCCTGTGACGCCCACCAAAGCAAGCCAATCACTTGCATGCCCTTCTGAAAGATGGTGGTGACCCGTGCCTATGTCATCACGTTGCCCACAGTGTCCGTTGATCCTGATTGGCTGAAAAAGAGCGCAAAACAAACTTTTGAAACGCGACTTTGGCGCGTAAGTCGCCGACCTCGTGGCCGACCTCATCCTAGGGTCGGGTTTCGTTTCAGGAAACCCGACTTTGCCAAAAGTTGGCGACTTTTGAATTTTTTCGACCCGTTTCGCTCAACTCTAGTCTTTCAGCTTCGACCACTGCACACCTGTCAACTCCATGTCTGCTCTCAAAGTGCCTGGCCGTGTATCCTCCCACAAATGCATTATGGCCTGCCTCTGCTCGCACAGCCGCTCCACCATGTGCAGGGTGGAGTTCCACCTTGTTGCAATGTCGATAATGAGGCGGTGGTTGGGAAGGTGGAGCAATCACTGCAGCTTCTGCATACGAACGGAGTGTACAGGCGACCGGCGGATGTGCGCGCACAGTCTTCGCACCTTCTGGAGCAGGGCTGTTAACTCCGGATAATTTTTGAGGAAGCACTGCACCACCAGGTTCAAGGTGTGAGCCAAGCAAGGTATATGGCTGAGTTTTGAAAGGGCTATGGCTGCCACAAAATTACGGCCGTTATCACTAACTACCTTGCCTGCCTCAAGATGTACACTGCCCAGCCATGACTCAGTTTGTCGCTTCAAGTACTCGGCCAGCACCTCGGCGGTGTGTCTGTTGCCCAAACACATCATCTGCAACACAGCCTGCTGACGCTTTCCACTAGCTGCTCGATAGGGGGACACATTGTGTGCAACAGTGGCAGCTGCAGATGGAGTGCTCGTACGACTGCGCTCTGTGGACGAGCTTTCGCTTCTGGAGGAGGAGGAGGAGGGTCGAACGCCTACAGCCAACTGTTTCCTATACCGTGGGCTAGGCAGCACTGTCCCACCACCGCTGTCCCCTGTGGACCCTGCATCCACCACATTAACCCAGTGCGCAGTGATGGACACGTAACGGCCCTGGCCATGCCGACTGGACCATGCATCAGTTGTGAGGTGCACCTTTCCGCTCACTGACTGCTTGAGTGCATGGACAATGCGGTCTTTCACATGATGGTGGATGGCTGGGATGGCTTTGCGAGAGAAGAAGTGGCGACTGGGTAGGTCATAGCGTGGTACTGCATAGGCCATGAGTTCGCGGAAAGCTGTGCTTTCCACCAACCGAAAGGGCATCATCTCAAACGAGATTAGTTTGGCAGTGTGGGCGTTCAAACCCAGTGTACGCGGATGAGAGACTGAGTACTTTCTTGACCTACTCATAGTGTCTGGGAGGGTGAGCTGGACTTGAGAGCTGCATATGGTGGAAGTAGCGGTGGACAGGGCGGACTGAGAGAGGGTTGATGATGGTGATGGAGTTGGTGTTCTTTCTGATGGCCTAGAATCAGTCTTTCGTTGATATAACAGTGGGATTCCCTGACTGCTGTGGCCTTGCAACGACACCTCAACATTTGCTGCTGTGCTAACCGGTGGGCTTACAGTGGGGGAAACAATGTAGCGTTGATGACTACCTTCGTTGTGATCAGTTGCACATGTGGCACTTGAGGTTTGGTGTTGTGTCCACGCTTGCAAGTGCATGCTGGTTAAATGTCTAAGCATGCAACTGGTATTCAAATTTTTCAGATTTTTCCCTCGGCTAAAGGTCTTTGCGCACTTCTTACAGATAACCTTGGCCTGATCATGAGGATTTTGTTCAAAAAAGTGCCACACTGCACTCTTCCTACTTTGGCAGACATTTTGCGGCCTAGCACGCTGTGATCTTTTGACCCTCTGGACAAGCTGTCCAGCAACTCTTTTGATGTTTGGAACCTGTCTTTGGAGTGCTCCGGGCCTGCCAGATAACAGCTGTTGCGATGTCGATGTCTGCTGTGGATGCTCCTCATCTGAGCTATTGGAAGCAGCACCCTCTTCCCCAATGGATGCCAATCTGGGTCAACAACTGGGTCATCCATCACCTCCTCTTCTATGTCATGTGCACCTTCCTCTGTGTCACCGTGTATGGTGGTATAGTGTGCGGGAAGGGGCACCTGAGTCTCATCAGGGTCAGAATCTGGCTCTGTACACTGCGAGGACAATGTAGTGCTCTGAGTGAATGTACCAGCAGAATCATCCATCAGCGGCTGTGCATCAGTGCACTCCATGTCAGATTCATCTTGGCCTGGGTAATTCACCATTTCACTTGATAATCCAGGCATGGTATGTGAAAACAGCTCCATGGAGTAATGAGTAGTATGGCCTGCGTCATCCTTCAATCTTGGTTGGGGTGAAGGACACAAGGAAAGGTGTGGTTCATGAACATGAGCCTCCAATGATGACTCAGTGCTTTTACTTTTTACAACTGAAGAAGAGGAGGCGATAGAGCTGGAGGCTGAGTCAGCAATGTAAGACAAAACTTTTTCCTGATGCTCTGGCTTTAAAAGCGGTTTGCCAACTCCTAGAAAACTAAGCGTTCGAGGCCTCATGTAGCCAGACGATGACGCAGGCTCAACACCTCCTGCATTCGGTCTTATTTTGCTCTTGCCACTACCATCAGATCCACCACCAACACCATCATTACCAGCTGCCAACCCCCGCCCAATTCCACTGCCTCTTCCACCAGCCTTCCTCATTTTTGGTAGAAATGTAGACAAAATCCAACAAACTATATAGTAATGTAAAACAAGGTACAAGGTGTCTATAGGACAGGGGAGATTTTGAATTTCTGCAGACACTTGTGGACACTGGACACTTTTGGATTGTGTGAGGCCCACTGATATCTGAGCGCTATGTGACAGGCTCGATGGCACAGCTGTGACCAAAGTGACTAGAGGATAAGGGAGATTTTGAATCTCTGCACACACTTTTGGACACTGGACACTTTTGGATTGTGTGAGGCCCAATGAATATCTGAGCGCTATGTGACAGGCTCGATGGCACAGCTGTGACCAAAGTGACTAGAGGATAAGGGAGATTTTGAATCTCTGCACACACTTTTGGACACTGGACACTTTTGGATTGTGTGAGGCCCAATGAATATCTGAGCGCTATGTGACAGGCTCGATGGCACAGCTGTGACCAAAGTGACTAGAGGATAAGGGAGATTTTGAATCTCTGCACACACTTTTGGACACTGGACACTTTTGGATTGTGTGAGGCCCAATGAATATCTGAGCGCTATGTGACAGGCTCGATGGCACAGCTGTGACCAAAGTGACTAGAGGATAAGGGAGATTTTGAATCTCTGCACACACTTTTGGACACTGGACACTTTTGGATTGTGTGAGGCCCAATGAATATCTGAGCACTATGTGACAGGCTCGATGGCACAGCTGTGACCAAAGTGACTAGAGGATAAGGGAGATTTTGAATCTCTGCACACACTTTTGGACACTGGACACTTTTGGATTGTGTGAGGCCCAATGAATATCTGAGCGCTATGTGACAGGCTCGATGGCACAGCTGTGACCAAAGTGACTAGAGGATAAGGGAGATTTTGAATCTCTGTACACACTTTTGGACACTGGACACTTTTGGATTGTGTGAGGCCCAATGAATAACTGAGCGCTATGTGACAGGCTCGATGGCACAGCTGTGACCAAAGTGACTAGAGGATAAGGGAGATTTTGAATCTCTGCACACACTTTTGGACACTGGACACTTTTGGATTGTGTGAGGCCCAATGAATAACTGAGCGCTATGTGACAGGCTCGATGGCACAGCTGTTACCAAAGTGACTAGAGGATAAGGGAGATTTTGAATCTCTGCACACACTTTTGGACACTGGACACTTTTGGATTGTGTGAGGCCCAATGAATATCTGAGCGCTATGTGACAGGCTCGATGGCACAGCTGTGACCAAAGTGACTAGAGGATAAGGGAGATTTTGAATCTCTGCACACACTTTTGGACACTGGACACTTTTGGATTGTGTGAGGCCCAATGAATATCTGAGCGCTATGTGACAGGCTCGATGGCACAGCTGTGACCAAAGTGACTAGAGGATAAGGGAGATTTTGAATCTCTGCACACACTTTTGGACACTGGACACTTTTGGATTGTGTGAGGCCCACTGATATCTGAGCGCTATGTGACAGGCTTGATGGCACAGCTGTGACCAAAGTGACTAGAGGATAAGGGAGATTTTGAATCTCTGCACACACTTTTGGACACTGGACACTTTTGGATTGTGTGAGGCCCAATGAATAACTGAGCACTATGTGACAGGCTCGATGGCACAGCTGTGACCAAAGTGACTAGAGGATAAGGGAGATTTTGAATCTCTGCACACACTTTTGGACACTGGACACTTTTGGATTGTGTGAGGCCCAATGAATATCTGAGCGCTATGTGACAGGCTCGATGGCACAGCTGTGACCAAAGTGACTAGAGGATAAGGGAGATTTTGAATCTCTGCACACACTTTTGGACACTGGACACTTTTGGATTGTGTGAGGCCCAATGAATATCTGAGCACTATGTGACAGGCTCGATGGCACAGCTGTGACCAAAGTGACTAGAGGATAAGGGAGATTTTGAATCTCTGCACACACTTTTGGACACTGGACACTTTTGGATTGTGTGAGGCCCAATGAATATCTGAGCGCTATGTGACAGGCTCGATGGCACAGCTGTGACCAAAGTGACTAGAGGATAAGGGAGATTTTGAATCTCTGCACACACTTTTGGACACTGGACACTTTTGGATTGTGTGAGGCCCAATGTACACTCACTGGCCACTTTATTAGGTACACCATGCTAGTAAGGGGTTGGACCCCCTTTTGCCTTCAGAACTGCCTCAATTCTTCGTGGCAGAGATTCAACAAGGTGCTGGAAGCATTCCTCAGAGATTTTGGACCATATTGACATGATGGCATCACACAGTTGGCGCAGATTTGTCGGCTGCACATCCCTGATGCGAATCTCCCGTTCCACCACATCCCAAAGATGCTCTATTGGATTGAGATCTGGTGACTGAGGAGGCCATTTGAGTACAGTAAACTCATTGTCATGTTCAAGAAACCAATCTGAGATGATTCGAGCTTTATGACATGGCGCATTATCCTGCTGAAAGTAGCCATCAGATGTTGGGTACATTGTGGTCATAAAGGGATGGACATGGTCAGCAACAATACTCAGGTAGGCTGTGGCGTTGCAACGATGCTCAATTGGTACCAAGGGGCCCAAAGAGTGCCCAGAAAAAATTCCCCACACCATGACACCACCACCACCAGCCTGAACCGTTGATACAAGGCAGGATGGATCCATGCTTTCATGTTGTTTACGCCAAATTCTGACCCTACCATCCGAATGTCGCAGCAGAAATCGAGACTCATCAGACCAGGCAACGTTTTTCCAATCTTCTACTGTCCAATTTCGATGAGCTTGTGCAAATTGTAGCCTCAGTTTCCTGTTCTTAGCTGAGAGGAGTGGTACCCAGTGTGGTCTTCTGCTGCTGTAGCCCATCTGCCTCAAAGTTCGACGCACTGTGCGTTCAGAGATGCTCTTCTGCCTACCTTGGTTGTAACGGGTGGCAATTTGAGTCACTGTTGCCTTTCTATCAGCTCGAACCAGTCTGCCCATTCTCCTCTGACCTCTGGCATCAACATGGCATTTCCGGCCACAGAACTGCCGCTCACTGGATTTTTTTTCTTTTTCGGACCATTCTCTGTAAACCCTAGAGATGGTTGTGCGTGAAAATCCCAGTAGATCAGCAGTTTCTGAAATTCTCAGACCAGCCCTTCTGGCACCAACAATCATGCCACGTTCAAAGGCACTCAAATCACCTTTCTTCCCCATACTGATGCTCGGTTTGAACTGCAGGAGATTGTCTTGACCATGTCTACATGCCTAAATGCACTGAGTTGCCGCCATGTGATTGGCTGATTAGAAATTAAGTCTTAACACACAGTTGGACAGGTGTACCTAATAAAGTGGCCAGTGAGTGTATATCCGAGCGCTATGTGACAGGCTCGATGGCACAGCTGTGACCAAAGTGACTAGAGGATAAGGAAGATTTTGAATCTCTGCACACACTTTTGGACACTGGACACTTTTGGATTGTGTGAGGCCCACTGATATCTGAGCGCTATGTGACAGGCTCGATGGCACAGCTGTGACAAAAGTGACTAGAGGGTAAGGGAGATTGGATTGCTTTTAAAAAAGCAGTTTGCAGAGCAGTGGGTAAACAGCAATGCCAGCCTGTCAGGAAGCCTTAAAAGGCAGCACAACAACCAACACCACTGATACACCACAATATAGCCTCCCCTTGCACTGCACACACAGTGACTGGTGTGTTGTGCAGGCCAAATTGCTAGCAGCAGAAGCAGTTTTTTTTTCTTCTCAGCAGGACAAAAAAAAAAATTGGGATTGCTTTTAAAAAAGCAGTTTGCGGAGCAGTGGGTAAACAGCAATGCAAGAATGTCAGGAAGCCTTAGAAGGCAGCCCAACAGCCAACACCACTGATACACCACTATATAGCCTCCCCTTGCACTGCACACACAGTGACTGGTGTGTTGTGCAGGCCAAATCGCTAGCAGCAGAAGCAGTTTTTTTGTCTTCTTCCCTGCCTAACACTCTCCCTACAGAATCAGCAGCAACCTCTCCCTATACTGAGATCGGCAGAAGTAAGATGGCGGTCGGCGTGCACGCCCTTTTATACCCCCTGTGACGCCCACCAAAGCAAGCCAATCACTTGCATGCCCTTCTGAAAGATGGTGGTGACCCCTGCCTATGTCATCACGTTGCCCACAGTGTCCGTGGATCCTGATTGGCTGAAAAAGAGCGCAAAACAAACTTTTGAAACGCGACTTTGGTGCGTAAGTCGCCGACCTCGTGGCCGACCTCATCCTAGGGTCGGGTTTCGTTTCATGAAACCCGACTTTGCCAAAAGTCGGGGACTTTTGAAATTTTTCGACCCGTTTCGCTCAACTCTACTCATGATGTCAGGAATTTTGTGCATTCCTGTGGGACTTGCTCCCGGTCTAAATCTTGTTCTCGCTCTAGTGGGTTGTTGATGCCTTTGCCGGTCCCCAGGAGGCCATGGACCCATATTTCAATGGATTTCATCTCTGATATGCCGGTCTCTCAAAGAATGACTGTTATTTGGGTGATTTGTGATAGGTTCTCTAAGATGGTTCATCTTGTACCACTCCCTAAGTTGCCGTCTTCCTCTGAGTTGGTGCCCCTGTTTTTGCAACAGGTGGTTCGCTTGCACGGGATTCCTGAGAACATTGTATCTGACAGAGGAGTTCAGTTTGTGTCTAGATTTTGGAGTACTTTCTGTTCCAAGCTGGGAATTCAGTTGTCCTTCTCCTCTGCTTTTCACCCTCAGACCAATGGGCAGACAGAGAGAACAAACCAGACCTTGGAGTCGTATTTGAGATGTTTTATTTACGCTGATCAGGATGATTGGGTTTCATTTTTGCCCTTGGCCGAATTTGCTTTAAATAATAGAGCTAGTTCTGCCACTTTGATGTCACCTTTTTTTTGTAACTTTGGGTTTCATCCTCGATTTTCTTCAGGGCAGGTGGAGCCTTCTGCCTGCCCAGGTGTTGACACTGTGGTGGAGAGAATGCACCAGATCTGGGACCAAGTGGCGGATAACTTATCTCTCTCCCAGGAAAAGGCCCAGCGGTTTTCCAATCGACCTAGGACCATTGGTCCCCAGTTTAAGATTGGTGATATAGTGTGGTTATCATCAAAAAATATTGCTATGAAGGTGGCTTCTCCTAAGTTTAAGCCTAGATTTATTGGACCTTACAAGATTTTGGAGATTATTAATCCGGTCTCTTTTCGTTTGGCTCTTCCTGTCACATTTAAAATCCATAATGTGTTCCATAAGTCCTTGTTGAAGAGGTTTGTTGAACCAATTGTTCCTGGGGTGGCACCTCCAGACCCTGTATTGGTTGAAGGTAACATGGAATATGAGGTAGAGAAAATACTGGATTCCCGTCTGGCTAGACGGAGACTCCAGTATTTGGTTAAGTGGAAGGGTTATGGTCAGGAGGATAATTCCTGGGTCTCTGCCTCTGATATTCATGCCAAAAGATTGGTGCGTGCCTTTCATCGGGCTCACCCTGATCGCCCTGGTGGCGTGGTTGAGGGTTCGGTGACCCCTCCTCAAGGGGGAGGTACTGTTGTGAGTTCATTTTCCCCTTCGTCACTGAGGTCTGGTGAACTCTCTATTCTGGTAAAGGAAGGTAATGAGCCTGATTATCAGGCACCTGAGCCTAATGAGGATGACTGGCTGAGTGGAGTCACGGACTGGATATAAGGCTGCCGACGCCCTTCTGCCCTGCGGGTGATTTCTCTGTGGACTTCTAGGACACCAGTCTGATTCCTGCTCCTCTAAAGCTAAGTTTTCTGCTTTGCCTGTTAGCATTTGTGTTTTGTTTTTGTTTTCCTTGCTTTTCTGGATTCTGCCATTCCCTGCTGGGGTGAGCTGAATCTCCTTTTGCCGGTTGCTCTGTCTTCAGAATATTCCTGAGTGCTGACATAGCTTTATTGAAGCCTAGCGTCTTCAGGGCCTTTTTCACTGTCAGTCTGTTGGCTCTTATTTTCATAGGGTTTTTCACGGATTGCAGACAGCAGCTTTCCTGTCCTTTCCTATCTAGTTAGCTTGGGCCCCGTCTTTGCTCAGTCTATCTTTCTGTCTGTGTTAGTGTTTTCATCTTGCTTCACCGTCATTATATGTTGGGGGCTGCCTATTGCTTTGGGGTCTGCTCTGGGGCAGTTTAGATTTCCCCTTTCTTTCTTTAGATCTATTTAATTCTCCGGCTGTGATCGAGGGGTCTAGGGCATCGTAGGAACCCCCCACGGCTACTGTTAGTTGTTGTGGATAGGATCAGGGGTCTGCAATCCGATAGCTGCCAACCTCTCTGGTTTTCTGGACTTAGCTAGCATTTCTGTTTTTGCCTCCTATGGTGACTCAATCACAACACACCAGTGTGTCTTGGTACTCCCGCATTTTACGCTCCCGGTTCAACGGTGTTATGAGGCTTTGTAAGTTGTCCCGGTAGCGAGGATCTAGGAGGGTGTATACCCAATAATCAGCCATGTTGAGAATGTGGGCGATGCGGCGGTCGTTTCTCAGGCACTGCAGCATGAAATCAACCATGTGCTGCAGACTCCCAACTGGCCAAGAAACGCTGTCCCCTGCTTTAGGCGTCATCTCTGCCTGCTCTGCATCACCCCACCCTCGCTCTACATACTGACTACTAGAGCATTGTGTACCTCCCTCCTCTGGAGAGATGTCTTCCTCCTCCATTGACTCCTCCTCACAAAGTGTCCCCTGCCTAGGCCTTTGTGAGGAACCACGTTGCGCAGACTGTCCAGAAGCAGATGGCATTTGTGACTTCTCATCCTCCACCTCTTCCAAAACCTCCTCCCTTAGTGCTTGCAGTGTTTTTTGACGTAGGCAGATAAGGGGGACAGTCATGCTGACTAGTACATCATCTGCACTCGCCATCCGTGTGGAATCATCGAAGGCACGCAAAACGTGGCAGATGTCCTTCATAGAGGCCCACTCAGTGGTGGTGAAGTGTGACCGGCGCGCAGTGCGACTTGTTTGCGCCTGATGCAGCTGGTACTCCATTACTGCTGCCTGCTGCTCACACAACCGCTCCAACATATGTAACGTTGAATTCCACCTGGTGGGTAGGTCACATATGATGCGATGTTCTGGAAGGCAGAATCGGCGCTGCAGAGCTGCAATGCGCGATCTTGCCATGCTGGAACGCCGCAAGTGAGCGCACTCTATGCGGACCTTGTGCAGCAGTGCATCAAGATCTGGATAGTGCCTCAGAAAGCTCTGCATGACCAAGTTGAGCACATGTGCCAGACATGGGACGTGAGTGAGGTTGCCCAGGCCCAGAGCTGCCACCAGATTTCGGCCACTGTCACACACTACCAAGCCTGGCTGGAGATTCGCTGGCACAAACCACACGTCGCTCTCCTGCTTGATGGCATTCCAGAGCTCCTGCGCTGTGTGGCTTTGATTCCCCAACGTAATTAATTTCAGTACGGCCTGTTGACGTTTGGCCACGGCTGTGCTCATATCGGTCGTAACAGGTAAGCGTTCACGGGTCCATGTGGAGGTAGACCGTGACGGCTCCTGCAGCACTGTTTATGAGGAACTTGAGTAGGAGGAGGAGTCAATGTGTACAGACTGGATTCCTGCAATCCTTGGAGTTGGTAGAACACGTACAGCGCCACTCTCAAGATCTGTACCCAGCTCCACAACATTGACCCAATGGGCAGTGAGGGAAAGGTATCGTCCCTGTCCATGGTTACTGGTCCACGCATCGGTGGTCCGGTGGACCTTGCTACTGACGGCGATTAGTAGCGCATGTTTAATTTTTCCCTTCACATGCTTTTCCAGGGCAGGGACGACTTGCCTGCTGAAATAAAAGCGGCTGGGCACGGTGCATTGTGGGACTGCCAATGCCATGAAGTTACGGAAGGTGTCAGTCTCCACCAGCCTGAATGAGAGCATTTTAAGGGCCAGTAGTTTTGCAATGCCAGCATTCAGAGCCTGTGCTCGGGGATTGTTTGCCGAGTATGGCCACCTTTTCTCCCCTGCCTGTGCTGTCGATGGCTGTAGAGTGGCTTGGGAGTGTGAGGATGACAGGGAACGTGGTGCTGTGGGTGGAATGTCACTGGGTCTCTGGACAACAGTGCCAGAGGTTCTTCCATGGCGATCCTGTGAGGAAGCCGAACCAGCTGTGTGTGAGCTGGAGGAAGAGGCTACAACACAAGCTGAAGAGGTGGTAGGTGGTGCTGTAGGTTGGCCTACGTCTTCAGTGTGTCTTTGTAACTCCACCACGTGCTTGGTCCGCACATGATTCCACATATTTGTGGTATTGAGGTTGCTGACACTTTTCCCTCTTTTGACTTTCTGATTACACAGCTTGCATTTGACATAGCAAA
Source organism: Dendrobates tinctorius (assembly GCF_039654945.1). NCBI lineage: Eukaryota > Metazoa > Chordata > Amphibia > Anura > Dendrobatidae > Dendrobates > Dendrobates tinctorius. The sequence goes on from NW_027361823.1 coordinate 32,530,494, forward strand.
TGTCATCTGCAACTGTGTCAAAAAAGGACCACGCACTGCAAATCCTGGGAGTGCCCGTTTTGGGTTTTGGAAGAGGAATGCTCCTAATGGGTGCCGAAGTGGAGGCTACAGGTAACCAAGTCTGCCCCCTGCCGTTCGGGGAATCTCTTCCTCAGAGCTGCTCCCACCACCTTCCTGTTCCTCACGCCATGATGGGTCAAGGATCTCATCATCTACACTCCCCTCTTCAAACACCTGCTTCTCCTGGGTAGTCTCGCCAGCACAGTACGCACCAGAAAGTGGCACCTGAGTCTCATCATCTAATGCGTACTGAGGTGTGCTGACCATAGACACTCGCCCACCCGCCTCTTCAGATTCAGAGGGACAAAGCAGTTGCGCATCACTACATACTCCCTCTTCTTCACATTCTAGAATGCTGCTTTGCTGGCCCCTTGTTTCCAAGCCAAGAGATTCAGAGAACAGAAGTAGAGATGTCTCCTGTCCAGGGCTCTCTGACTGCCTGGGCAATTTGGCAGGTGGTGAAGAGACAGATGGTTGCTCTTCAGTGCTCTGGCCCTGAGAGGATGTGGAAGTAATTGAAGTCGATGCGTTAGCTGCCATCCATCCAACAACTGCTTCAATTTGTTCGTCCCGCAGCAGTGGGGTATGGCGAGGTCTTACAAAGCTGCGCATAAAGGACTGTTCCCTGGTAAAACTAGGGGATGCTGAGTCACTGGTGCCCGCAGCAGGCACAGAATCCCCACGTCCTCTCCCTGCTGAAACTCCACGACCACGACCACGTGCCTTACTCCCTGTCTTCTTCATCTTGGTAGACTGATAAAGATAGGCAGAAAAGTGCAAAGGGGGGGCTTAGTGTGCTTATTCCTGAACAGCTGCTAACAGGTATAAGAAACACTAATTTTATAAAGTGTGTGGACTAATATGAGCTAATGTGGCCTACACAACTGTCAAGTGGAGTGCTTGGTGAACTTTATTTACGTGTTTTTTTCAAAAAAACAAAGGATGTGACCAAAGATGTGAAAGCAAAAGTATCACAAACTTTTTGGAGCTATTACAATGCAGGAAGGTAACCTACAATGCAATAGATGAGGCTCCAAAAAATAGCCTAATACTAATCTGGCTGGGGCTGCAGGGCACAAGCCAGAAAAAAGGCTCCTCTATGTTTGCAACCAATCTAGCTGGATACAGATGGAAGCACACTAATAGGAGTAATTCAGGAAAAATAAGCAGCACTACAGCAAAAAAGAACAATGTATGAGGCAGTGACGCACGCTGAGCGGACTACAACCAGAGGTGGCTTCAGAACACACTACAGCGTGAGCTGCACTCACACACAGAGACCTCTCAGACAGCCATGAACAGTGCAGAGAACTGTGCACTAGCACTGAAAGGCTGCAGAAAGGCTCCGCTGTCTACTCCTATATAGTGTTTGCAACCAATGTAGATGGATACGGATGGATGCATACTAATAGGAGAATTAATGAAAAATGAGCAGCAATAAAACAAAAATAAATATGTATGAGGCAGTGATGCACGCTGAGCGGCCTACAACCAGAGGTGGCTGCAGGACACACTACAGTGTGAGCTGCACTCACACAGACCTTGCAGACAGCTGTGAACAGCGCTGCAATGCAAAAGAAAGCTTCTCACAGGGGTTGCTAAACTAGCCTGGGTAAAGCACAATCTAGCAAATCGATATTTCTAACTGTCCCTCAGAGTCACAAGAGCAGCGTCCTGTCCCTAACTGAATTCACAGCAGAGTGAACCCAAAATGGCGGTGGCGGCGGCTTTTATAGTGCATCATGACATCATTTTAGCAGCCAATCACAGCCATGCCATTAGTTAACATGCCTAACAGGATGTGCCCACACTTCTTAGGATTCCTCATTGGCTGAATCAAATCAAACTGGCTCATAGCATTATGGGAAATTCCGATTCCGGTATTCGATATGCTAAAATTATCAGAACTCAGTATCGGAATTCCGATACCGCGAATATCGGCCGATACCTGATATTTGCGGTATCAGAATGCTCAACAATAGTCACTACATAAAAATGTACCCAATTTGACTCAATGGGAGTTGTATACTGTAAATCAGGCGTGGGGAACATTTTTCTTCCAAGGGCCTTTTTGAATTTTATAATAGCTTTCGGGGACAATATAAAATTATTAACTTAAACATTAGCAACTGTATTTATTCAAACATTTAAATAACTCCTACCTAATGTGATGGCTGGAATGACTTCTCATTATGAGGCAAGCGATGTTGGGAGGTATTGATGATGTTGCTACTAGCAATTGGTTTTCTAAGTTTGCATCAGTTAGTCTTGAAAAGAACTGCTCACAGCAATAAGTTGTTCCGAGCACAGATGCATATTTCAATGCATCTCTCCTCACAGTGGGAAAATCATCATTGATCAAAAAACGTATATAAAAACATTGCGCAAGTTTCTCACATCACACTCGCAAGTGTGACCCCGGCCTAAGACGATTCATTTCTTCTTAACAAATGCAACTAACCCTTTTTCCTAGCCAACCATGGCTGGAGGTCCATCTGTAGTGAGGCCAGTTAACTTTTCAAATGATAGTTGAAGTTTTTTCATTGATGAAACAAGTCTCTCAAACAAGCCTTCGCCTTTTGTACTGCAATGTATGGCTTACAGTGACAGCAGTTCTTCTCGTGTGTGAAACTCTGCAGTGATTCCATGAATGAAAATGGCCAGTTGGGCAGTATTTGTTATATCTGCTGTCTCATCACAAGCCAGGGAGAAAAATTGGAAATCTCCTGCTGAATACTTGAGCCCTTTTTCAATGTCTTGTGCTAAATCAGTAATCCGATCTGAGACGGTTCTCCGAGACAAACGAACATTCTGAAGCAATTTTACTTTGTCTGGTGCTAACAACTCTGCAGCAGCCGCCATGCACTCTTTCACAAACTCTTCCTCTACATGAGGTCTCAGCTTCTTTGTTATTAGCTCACTCACTACGTAGTTCGTCTAAATAACATTGCCTCTGTCACGATGCGACCTAGTAAAAGCGGATTGTTGCGATTCCAAACTCCGTCAAAGAGCATTGATTTTATTCAGATGCAGTTGGCCTTCCAATTCATTGAGCTTTGCATGTTTTGTGCTGTAATGACGCTCCAGATTTTTTCCTTACTGCTAATATATCACCACAAACCAGGCACACAGGTTTGCCTTTGACTTCAACAAAAAAATAATAACTTGTCCATTTATCTTAAACATTGACACTCTGCATCAACTTTTCTTTTCTTAGCCCGGGCCAGTTATATGATGTTTCACCACTACCTGAACCAGCGGTTCTCAACCTGTGGGTCGCAACCCCGGCGGGGGTCGAAAGACCAAAACACAGGGGTGGCCTAAAGCCATCAGAAAATATATATTTCCGATAGCTTTAGCCGCTGAGAAGTCGTGCTACCGTCTGCAGCAGCGCTATTCAGCTTGATGGCACGCCGTTATGGATGCGAGTTCCAAACTGAATGCATGCGCGCAAGCACAGGCATGATTGCATCATCCGTCCGGGGCCTAAGGCTAAGTGCACACGTTGCAGAAAATTTCTGCACAAAAACCTGAATCCCTTCCCAGAAACCGCACCTATTTTTCCGCGGCGGTTTTTGTGCGTTTTTTGCGCGGTTTTGATGCGTTTTTGATGCGTTTTTTACCGCAGCGGTTTCTAAAAGCATGGGAGAAGCCTAAACCGCGGAAAAAAACGCAAAATTAATGTGCATGCTGCGGTTTTTACCGCGATGCGGTTTTTTCGTGGTAAAAAACGCATCAATGTGCACAAAAAGTGCAAAATGCATAGAAATGACTGTGCACCTTATTTTTAGCGGTTTTATAGCGGTTTTATAGTGAAAACCACGGTAAAAACCGCTAAAAAAACGCTGTGTGTGAACACAGCCTAAGGGGCGGGGGAATGCTCCACAGTTCATAGCAGTGCATTACGTGTGTCTGGCGCTTGCTGACGTCATCAGTGGGCGGACGCAGCAAGCGCCGGAGGACAGAAGTCTAGGAGGCGGAGAGCCAATAGAGCCTGTGAGACAGCCTGCTTGTGTAAAAAAGGTTAATAATGTAAAAATTACAGTTTTAAAGAAGCCACCAAAATTATTTTTTGGTTTGGGGTCAACGCAACATGAGGAACTGTATTGCGGGGTCACGGCATTAGAAAGGTTGAGAACCACTGACCTGAACAAACATATTTGAAAAATAAAAAGCGTGACTGAGCAAAATAATTTCAAGGGAACCTGTCACCTGTAAAAACGCCATTAACCTGCAGATATGGGTTTAATCTGCAGGTTAATAGCGTTTGAATCCTGACCGGCGCCTGCACATTCAACCCCGCTGCCCCGCTGAACTTTAATTCTCCCAGCAGTGTTATGGTTTCCATCATGGAGGTGGCGCCGCTGGGGGTTCAGTCACTGCTCTGTGTATGGAGAGCAGCGGCTGTAACTGCAGCCTCCCGCACTGACTGACAGCTGCTCTGCATTGGAAACCGTGTGGGGGGGGCGCAGTTAGTCGCTGCTCTAGATTTACAAAGCCATGACTGAACACTGTCGGGAGGATTAGAGTTAATTTCCTTCCAGCTGTGGGGTTTTATGTTCAGGAGCCAGGCAGGTTCAGAACGCTACTACCCTGCAGATTAACCCCATTTCTGGGGTCTGAGGTATACAACTGTGGCGCCCCCAGGGGTATGGTCGCCACAATGGCTTTGCCTTCCTTCAGGGGAGGGTAAATGCCAGGCTTGGAAGCAGTGATGGGTCTCTCCAGCAGTTAACCTATTGCATGCAACACAGTCCCACTCCGGGCCAGCAGGGGGAACTCTGAACCAGGATTCTGGAAAGGAGTGTCCTCTGAGGGCCAGGAGGAAGAAGGGTCAGATAGTCTGCGGAGGGTGAAGTGTGCAGACGGGAGGTGCGAAGCTGGAGGTCGAGCTGCAGAAGGCGAGCTCCCTCAGCTTGAGAGCGCACAGAACTGGAGCCTGGTCTCCACGGTGGTACGGATACTGACGGTCCTGCCACAGATACCAGAGGAGTAGGAGGCTGTAAATGCCCTGCTCCCAGCAAAGACTTGGGACACAACAGCAATTGAATAGAGAGCCAGGACTCAGGAGAGGAGTCCCCGAGAGAGGCTACAGCTGTCTGTCATACAAGTATAGCTCTAGGAACATCTGAAGAGAGGCATTTCAGAGTAACTAAGTACTGCAGTGCTTCACACTACAAGCACTAGGAAGGAGACTGCACAGCCCTTCTGCTGAGAGGGAATCCTGATCTGCTTCCAGGCTAACCTGCTCAATCTGTAATCAGGACTCTGGACTGCATATACTCAGTAAAGGTACAGAAACTACAACCGCTGTGTCTTGTCTGTTCCCTACGCTTTCGGCAGTGCTACATCCCTGTGCCAGCTACATCTACACTGCCCTGGGACTACAGCTCCACCTGTGGGGAGCTTTACCATCTAAGCTGCACATACCATCAGTCCCAGCGGATCTGTATGCAGCGTTGGCCTAACACCACATTTGCCAAACACCACGGGTGGCGTCACGAACTATTCTACCAATAACTACATCTCCCCATTACTTGGGCGCCCAGGGCCACGGACCGGGTCATCGCTGCTGTGACACATCCCCGGACACCGGCCCGGTACCGAGTACCCCACAGCCCTGGGAGGGCGACCCACAACAAATCGGTGGTATACGGGGCCTGAGGTATACAGCACATGGATGGTACAAGGAGTCTGGGCAAAAACGAGATGTATCCATCAACACATCCAAGGGAAGTCAGATAAAAATCAGTATGGTCATATATGATTCAACATGGTTTGTTTTTACAGTTTTTTTTTATCTGCCTCCTTTGGATGCATTGCTGGATCTCCTTTTTGCTGCCAACACAGACCTCATCATTGCACAGTAGTAATTCAGCAGAGAACACATATAGCTTTAATTTTTTATTTTTTTTTACTCACACATATACTGAAGTGGTGGAAGGTATTATGACCGCAGGAGCTGATTAGGCGCTTCAGTAGCTTGAGGGGAGCTGGAGAGCGCAGAACAGCAGGTCCTCCCACACAGAACGCTCAGGCCCTGGCACTAGAGCACGTCGGACACAATATCGCGTGCATCGCTGAAGAATTAAAGGTCCCGCGGCCAAAAAATGGGCAAAGTGGCTGCCGGCCACACCAGATGATATTGCAGGCCGTATACAGCCCGCGGGCAGGACATTCCCCACTCCTGCTGTAAATAAACACTCAAACAGTTGCAAGGCATTGGCGTTCACGTTAGTTCGGTAATGAGGTAATGACCCAAGATAGTTCAACTTAAATTTCTTTATGTTACCAACTTATGAAAATAAACTCAATATGCTATCATCCGGTTTGCAGCTGGATTGTCCATAACAGTCTGTTGGCATGGGCGAGCGACTCCACCACACGTGGGTGTGGCAATGGCTTTGCTCTGTCTGGCTCTGGTCTGTTTTCAGTCTCACACAGACAGGCATACACAGAGGCTCCTGCTCTGCTGCTTGCAAAACCAATACTGACACACCTAACCCTTAATTGAAAGTTTAAATGGGAATCGTGGACATGGGCCACTTCCAAGACCCAGAGTGGAGGGAGAGATCCGCCCCACTACATTCCAACAGATCTCTCCAAAAAATAAAAGCCAATGTGAGGTTTTCCTAAATCGGACTTGGTCAAATGGCTTGACCAAGTCCATACTCACTTTTACAGCTGTGGCTGTAATTACAATGCTCTCCTGAGAGTTCAGAATGTTTCTATGAAGATCTTGGGGGACACATAATGACCCTCGTATATGATTTCACTCACTGCCTCACACAGTATTAAATTACAATGGTACACACTTGTCTTGATTCTAAAGCTGGGCTCTGGTCCCATCCCTTATGGCCGGCTGTGCTCCAAGTTGATTTTCACATTTAACTGCCAGGCCATCAATGCAACTTAGATATTCATGTGTGACTGAGTATTGTGTAAGATTCATGTTTAAGTATCATGTGCTTTGGAGTTTGCCACCATCCAGTATTCTCAGCTGAAATACTGCCTGCAAACTCCTGTGATTTCTACAACCTGAATCTATGTCCTGGCTCAGATCTCCTGAAAATAGTATTGTCTGCTCTAAGCATAACAAACTGTTTTCACTTCAAAAGCTCCTGCATCAGAGTGTGTCTTCTCTACACACAACTTCGTCATCCATTTGTTTGATTAACTTTTCATCTACCATAAGCATAACGAATTCTCCTCTGGACTTGTCCACATTATGTTGTAGCAATTTCTGGACTGTTCTTTTTTTGTCTACATCCCTGGCTTTGAATTTTGTGGTGTGCTCTGCTTTGCTTGTCTCTCTATCGGGCAGTTTACTGCGTTGTCTTATTCCGTGTGCCATCCGGCAAGTCCTGCCCACTGTGCCATTGCCTTCAGTCTGTGTGTTCAACCTCACCTGAGACTTAGTGAATCCAACTCACCAGGTGTGTCCTAAAATACTCATGTCAATAAAAAAATAAAAGACCTGAGGAAATTCTACAATTCCACATCAATTAACAAAGTGTTGAACCTGAAGTGCAAACGTTAAAAATTGTAAAAGCATTTGAATTATTTGCTTTGGCATGGTGTCCTTTGTTATAAAAGTCTATTGCAGATAATATACAGGCAAGAGCAGAAGTGGCATTTCCCATCTGTGGCGTGAGTAAACCTGTGTATGCATATATGAGATAGCATCTATGTCCGCCAAGACCAAATCTCTGCAAAGAGTACTTGCTTCAGCAACACAATAAACACTAGCTGTATCCATTTTAATTCCTGTATTGCTGATGAACCAGGAAAAGCTCCAGACACTCCTTAAAATATGACTGCCAACTTTTTCTCCTCCCAACTGAAAGCAAACTTTTTTTTTATTCCATATCCAGAGAAAGCATTTGCCTGGGATTGATGCTAAAGGCTGTGGTCACCTACTCTACCTCATAACATAGCTCACAGAAGTCGTTGTAATTTGTTATAAAAGACTACCAATAGTTGCAATTAATTATATTACAAAGCGTGAGATTGTGAACTGTGAGCATAAACCATAAACCCTTGTCATATCTTTACTGCCATCAAAAAAGTATTGTATTTGTTTTATTGGAATTCTCAAATCATGGCTCGAAAAATATTATGCAAAGGTGTACTTTATGGGACTCACAGATGAAAGTGTGACCAGAAACAGAGTGATGACAGACTTAAATTAACAGACAAGACAAGATTTGAGGTTCAGAAGCTCATGTGAAGATGGATTTCATACAAAGAAAGGAATGGAAACCGGCCTAAAATTGTAACCAGAAATAACTAAAAAAAACAATCAAAACCAAAATGGTGATCATGACAAGAGAGAAACCACGACTAGAGACAAGACAGAAAACTGCATTATAAGCATTGAATTGGTCAAATTGAAGAATCTACAGCCTAAAGACTCAATCAGAACATGCCAGATGATTACAGGAGAGAGCTGAGATTGAGACAAAAGCTGAATGATGTGGTAAACCCAATATTTTGTTAGCATCAGTTGCCATGGAGAAACGTCAGTGGATCTGAGCTAGAATGAGGATAAGTGAATAACATAGATTTCCAGAGACCTTCTTTAAAGGGTTATTGCCAAAACAACAAGTTATGTCCTATCTGTAGGATAGAAAATAACCTGTTGATCGCTTGGGGGCTGACCAGCAGAGATCCTCAGCGATCCCAGGAATCTCCCTATGGAACCCTGAGAACAGAGCTCTGTAGAACCCCATACACAATGGACCTGAGTTTTCTATGATTAAAGGGAATCTGTCACCCATTTTTAGTGATATCATGTAAAGATATCATTCAATTGTGTGTAACATAATGATTCTATTACCTCTTTTGATTCCCCCCAACCACGCACCTTTGATGCATAAATACCTTTTTTATCTCGGTTGAGATGTATGTAAATCGTCGCGGTCCAGTCCGATGGGCGAGGCTTATTCGCCTTCCCCCCTTCCTGTCTTCTTGCTCTACGCATTTCTTCGTTCTGCTTCCTGCCGTTCATATAGTGTTTCCGTGCTTGCGCATTGAAAAGGCCTCCGGCGCTTGCGCAGTATGGCTTCCTCAGCTTCTGGTGTAATGCACATTGTGCAGGGCTTTACAATGCATTCAGTGGCCAGGAAGAGTGTGTCCTTGCATGTGAAGACTTCCGGGGCATAGACCGCACTGAAAAATATTGGCGCATGCGCAGTACCGATTATATGCTTTGCCCACAGTTGGGCAAAGGTACCATGAAAAAATTCAAGACAATAGTGCTAGTCTTATCTCAATATACTTGTTATAATTTTTATTTATATAATTTTTACCGCACAAATGGACAACTTTGAAAGATAATTCAGAAAACAAACCAATACAAATTACGAAGAAACCGAACTAATATCCAATATAAAAATATTTTATTCAAATGATTAAAACATATACAAAAATATGTACGAAAAAAGTGGTGAAATCACACATACCAGTAAAGAAAGGGGATTAATGAAAACCAATAAGGCACTTATGAATTGCACATAGAAATATATAATCATAAATAAATATCCATAGTAAAGTGCAAAAAAGTGTGCAAAATTAATATTAAATTGATGCCACTTTGTAACATTTAAATAGCATATATCATCATAAAGTTTCTGCCAAGATATATACAATATGACACATAATTGGCACATAGAGGGCATCAAAAAAAGGGACTGCAATGCGGATTTAAATGAAACTGAATGAGAAACCTCTATATAAAGCTATAATCAAGGTCAATATAATAAAAATAAATGCATAATAGCAGTATTAAATAGCAGTATAAAAGGTAAATACAAATGTCACATAATATAGATATTGGTATTTTGCTGCAAACCAATGCCCACTTAGTAAGGGTTAATATACGATACCTCAATATGCAAAAACAGTGCCAATTTAATTGGAGTTAATAAACTCTACCTCCATATGTATCTGTATATTGCAGACTAAATGGCCATGCCCTATTTTATATCCTCAATATGTACTTATACACTGTAAAACAGTGCCAATATGATAGGAGTTAATAAACTTCACCTCCGTATATCTCTATATACTGCAGACTAGATAGCCATACCATATTTAGCAATCAAAACCGCATGTTCACAAGAAAAGAATTAAATACCTAATATATGTGAGTGCCAGGTTCCCAGTAAACGCCCAACGCGCGTTTCGACGCAAGTTTTCGAAGGCAGACGCCGACGCCGGTTTCTTTGTAATTTCCATAATTGGGCAAAGCATACTGTGCAAGCGCGGAAACACTACTTGAATGGCAGAAAGAAGAACGAAGAAATGCATAGGGCAAGATAGGGAGGGGGGCGAATAAGCCCTGCCCATCGGACCGGACTGCAGCGATTTACATACATCTCAACGGAGATAAAAAAGGTATTTATACATCAAAGGTGCAGGGTCAGGGGGGATCAAAAGTTCTAATAGAATCCTTATGTGACACACAATTGAATGATATCTTTACATGATATCATTAAAAATGGGTGACAGATTCCCTTTAATTCATTATCAATGGATGTCCATTAATTGTCAATGAAGCTGCCTGAGGAAGCCAAGTACAGGTTGGAATCTGTCCTCTGTTTCTTGTCCAGCGTTTTGTCAGTGACACAGAGGCTTGAAGACGTTAGCATTCATTTAGAAAGTTGCTGACGAAGAAGAAAGAAGCAGCGATGCCTCAGATAAATGAATGGAAAGATGAGTGTTTTTTTTCAATGCACTGAGGAGAGGATGGGGTGTGTGGGAGAAGACAATGATGGAATGTGGAAGAGAGGACAATGATGGGATGTGGGGGGGGAGAGGACTTTAATGGGATGTGGAGGAGAAGAAAATGATGGATGTGTGGGAGCATGACGGGATGTGGTGGAGAGGTCAATGATGGGATTTGGAGGAGAAGTTAAAGATGGGATGTGTGGAAGAGAACAATGATGGCTGTGTGGAAGAAGACAATGATGGGATGTGGAGGAGAGGTCAATAACGGGATGTAAAGGAAAGAACAATGATGGGATGTGGAGGAGAGGACAATAATGGTATGTGGGTGAGAGGACAATAATAGGAAGTGTGGAAGAAGACACTGATGGAAGGTGGAGGAGAGGACAGTGATGGGATGTGGGGGGGAGACAATGATGGAATGTGGAGGAGAGGACAATTATGAGATGTGGGTGAGAGGACAATGATATGATGTGAGGAAGAGGACACTGATAGAATGTGGAGAGAGGGCAATGATGGGATGTGCAGGAGAGGACAATGATGAGACATGTGGAAAAAGACAATGATGGATGTGTGGGAGAGGACTGTCATGTCGGACGCTGTTCACACCACAGCATCCGGCAGGCAGAGGTAGTTCCACCTCCAGCCACTATAGCCTCAGTGGCGCCGGCCTGATCTTCAGGCTCTCGGGGGTTAATCCTGCTGGAGACCAGGTTGGATGGTTAGTCACGCCCACGGTCTTTAAATAGTCATGCTGGCCTATGGGCGTCGCCGATTATAGCTTGTGTTTCATACCAAGTGGTTCCGGTCTGGAGTGGAGGTGTTCAAGAGAGAGAGATTCATATCTGGTGTCGTATGATCCGTCGTCATCCTTTCTCCTTCCCATATTTGTGTTTAGTTGTGCCCTGTTCACATTACTGTTTATTCCTGTGTGTGTGCGGCGCAGTGCAGTTTAAGTTCTCCCTGTCTGTCATTATTTGTGTGGGAGCTTTGGTGGTGACTTCTCACTGGGTGGAGGGTGGAGGGTTAAGTGCAGGGCTGAGCAGGAGATAAGGAAAGGTCGGAGGCTCAGGCATTTGCACCTTCAGCAAAAACCCTGGGTTGAGGGTCAGACAGGGTTTCCCCTAGTAAAGGGACACCACAGGGGCCCCGGGTCTTTCAGCCTTAGTTGAACTAAGCCCCCGTGACATTATAATCGGCCCACATTTTTTCAGGAGTCCATGGATCCATTAGATTCCATAACCCGCCAGTTGGCGGCGCTGTCCATACAGGTCTCCGAGTTGAATGGGGCAGTTCAGCAGCAGGGCCTGGTAGTAGCAAAGGTGCAAACGGCATCTGCAGGTATCGGTGCAGAGCCGAAGTTTCCGCTGCCAGAACGATTTTCAGGCGATCGCAGCAAATTTGTCGTATTTCGGGAGGCCTGCAAATTATACTTCCGCATGCGGCCAATATCCTCAGGTAATGAGGCCCAGCGAGTAGGGCTGGTGTTGTCATTACTGAGTGGTGACCCCCAAGCATGGGCATTTTCCTTACCACCTGACTCTGCTACATTTCATTCGGTCGATAATGTTTTTTCTGCCCTCGGGCTCATTTACGATGACCCTGACCGACTGGCTCTAGCGGAATCTAAAATCCGCGCCCTCCGCCAGGGGGAGCGCTTGGCAGAAGACTATTGTTCGGAATTTCGCCGCTGGGCTGTAGACACACAGTGGAATGACCCAGCACTGCGGAGCCAGTTTATTCATGGGGTATCAGGGAGGGTGAAACAAGCCCTCCTGATGTATGAGACTCCGGCATCATTGGAGTCTGCCATGAGTTTGGTGATACGTATTGATCGCCGTTTTCGTCAGGGGGCACAGGAGACGCTACCTCTGGGGGAAAACAGAGGTGCAGGTGTGGTTGAAGTAGATGAGTCCCCTGAACCTATGCAGATTGCTGGCGTGGCACAGGTTCGGCCTCGCGCTCCGGGAGTCCGGAAGTCCGGAGCATGTTTCTACTGTGGTAAAGGTGGTCATTATGTTAACGTTTGCCCGGTACTACCTAAGAGGGTCACACCGGCGGAAAACTGTTAAGCTCAGAGGGTATAGAGGAGACCCAACTGAGCGTATGCATATCCTCCATGATGGTATCTCAATGTATGCTCCCTGCCAAGGTTATTGTCGCCGGCAGAGAGCTACCTATATCAGTGTTTGTGGATAGCGGTTCCGCCACCAATCTCATAGATGAGGAGTTTGCACACACCGCCGGGTTTAAGATTGAAAAACTTCCTCACCCCATACAGGTGGTGACCATTAATGCTGTTCCCCTCCCTCAAGGGGAGATTACTGAGTTTGTGGCAGAGGTGAAACTCCACATTGGGGTCCTACATTCTGAGTCGGTTACATGTAGGGTCCTCCGTAATCTCCCAGCTCAAATGGTCCTGGGTTTTCCATGGCTGTCCAGGCACAACCCGGTAATTGATTGGAAAACTCAGGACATAGTACAATGGAGTGGTTTCTGCCAAGACAATTGCTTGGCCACATGTGTGTCCGCCGTGACGCCCAGCCTGCCGGAGGCTTTGCAGGATTTCGCGGATGTTTTCTCTGAGAAGGGTTGCTCAGAACTGCCTCCACATAGAGCCTATGACTGTGCTATTAGGCTAAAACCCGGGGCCAAATTACCTAAGGCCAGGATGTTTAATATTTCTGGTCCTGAGAGACAAGCTCTGAAAGACTACATCGCGGAGAGTCTGAGCAAAGGTCACATCCGGCCTTCGTCCTCGCCTGTAGCTGCGGGGTTTTTCTTCATTAAGAAGAAAGATGGGGGGTTACGCCCGTGTCTGGATTTCCGAGAGTTAAACCAGATTACTATCCGTGATCCCTACCCAATGCCGTTGATCCCGGATTTGTTCAACCAGGTAGCGGGGGCAAAATGGTTTTCCAAGCTGGACCTCAGGGGGGCGTATAACCTCATAAGGGTCCGTCAGGGGGATGAGTGGAAGACGGCGTTTAACACTCCTGAGGGTCATTTTGAGAGTCTGGTTATGCCGTTTGGGTTGACCACCGCGCCTGCCGTTTTCCAACATTTTATTAATGATGTCTTTGCTCATGTCCTGGGGAGATTTGTGATTGTATACCTGGATGATATCCTCATTTATTCTAGCGATCGGGACACTCATTTGCAGCATGTTAGGCAGGTGTTACAGTTGCTCCGGGAGAACCAGCTCTATGCTAAGCTGGAAAAATGTTTATTTTTTGTCCAGGAGTTGCCCTTTTTGGGATATATTGTGTCCGCAGCTGGTTTTAAAATGGACACCGCTAAGGTGCAAGCGGTGTTGCAATGGGAGAGGCCGGAGAGTCTGAAAGCACTCCAGCGGTTCCTGGGGTTTGCGAATTATTATAGGAAATTTATAAAACACTTTTCGACTGTCGCCAAACCGCTCACGGACATGACAAAAAAGGGTGCCGATCTGGCGAACTGGCCTGAGGTGGCTATACGTGCATTTGAGCGTCTGAAGAATAGTTTTGCTTCAGCCCCCATTCTGGTGCAACCAGACGTGTCTAAACCTTTTGTGGTAGAGGTTGATGCGTCGGAGGTGGGAGTGGGGGCAGTACTGTCTCAAGGCTCGTCCTTGAGCGAGATGCATCCATGCGCCTACTTCTCCAAGAAGTTGTCGCCGGCCGAACGGAATTATGATATCGGCAACAGGGAGTTGTTGGCCATCAAACTGGCTTTTGAGGAATGGCGACACTTCTTGGAGGGGGTGGCTCACCAGGTCACAGTTATCACCGACCATAAGAATCTGCTCTACCTGGAGTCGGCCAAGCGTCTGTCTCCTAGGCAGGCTCGCTGGGCATTGTTTTTTACTCGTTTCAATTTTCTTGTGACGTACCGTCCTCCAGAAAGGGGTAGTGGTCTCGGCTCTCACGACTGAGGTAGAGGCGGAGATTGCCGAGGCCCAAGAGGAGGTACCACCAGGACTTCCCGCCAACAAATCATTTGTACCCCTGCATCTTCGGCCTAAGGTGTTGAAGGAACACCACGATTCGGTACTGGCTGGTCACCCAGGGGTGAAGGGCACCTTAGAGCTGGTATCGCGTCGTTTCTGGTGGCCCAAAATCCGGCAGGACGTGGTCTCGTACGTGGCAGCTTGCATCACGTGCGCTAGGGCTAAGTCACCCCGAACCCGTCCTGCTGGCACGCTACAGCCTCTGGGGGTACCCAATAGGCCATGGACAGAAATCTCCATGGATTTTATCACTGACTTGCCAGCCTCGGCAGGGAACACGGTCATCCTGGTGGTGGTTGACCGTTTTTCAAAGATGGCGCATTTTGTGGCGTTGTCCTCTTTGCCCAATGCTAAGACGTTGGCTCAGGTATTTGTGAAGGAGGTGGTCAGACTCCACGGAATACCGTCTGACATAGTATCTGATAGGGGTACGCAATTTGTGGCGAGGTTTTGGAAAGCTTTTTGCTCAAGGTTGGGGATCAAGTTGTCACATTCATCGGCGTTTCATCCACAGTCTAATGGACAAACTGAGCGCATGAACCAAAATCTTGAACAGTATTTACGATGCTTTGTGTCCGACAACCAGGAGGAGTGGTCTACTTTCCTTCCTCTGGCCGAATTCGCATTAAATAATCACCGCCAAGAGTCATCAGGAGAGTCTCCATTCTTTTGTGTGTACGGTCAACATCCTCAGTTTTGTACCTTACGTCAGGGTGACTCCGGGGGTGTCCCGGAGGAGGATCAGCTAGGAGCCCAATTGTCATCAGTCTGGAGGCGGGTGAAACAGCGTTTGTTGAGCATGAGTGCCAGGTACAAACGGGTGGCTGACAGTAGACGCGTGCCAGGTCCGGACCTGTGTGTGGGTGAATGGGTGTGGTTAGCTACGAAGAACATAAAACTCAAAATCCCTTCTTTAAAACTGGGTCCAAGGTTTATTGGGCCTTTTAGGATTTCTGCCATCATTAACCCAGTGGCTTATCGGTTGGAACTTCCCGCAGTGTACAAGATACACAACGTGTTTCACAGGGCTTTATTGAAAAAGGTGGTAGGCTCTGTGGACACAACGCCGATGCCACCTCCAGTCATGGTGGATGGCGAGTTAGAGTTCGAGGTCGCCAAGGTAGTGGACTCTCGAGTAGTACGCCGTACTCTTCAGTATTTGGTGCACTGGCGGGGGTATGGTCCAGAGGAGAGGTCTTGGGTTCCAGCCTCAGACATACATGCGGATCGGCTGGTCAGTTCTTTTCACCGTCGTCATCCGGACAAGCCGGGTCCTATGAGTCTTGAGGGCCCTGGGGTCCCTCGTAGAAGACGGGGTACTGTCATGTCGGACGCTGTTCACACCACAGCATCCGGCAGGCAGAGGTAGTTCCACCTCCAGCCACTATAGCCTCAGTGGCGCCGGCCTGATCTTCAGGCTCTCGGGGGTTAATCCTGCTGGAGACCAGGTTGGATGGTTAGTCACGCCCACGGTCTTTAAATAGTCATGCTGGCCTATGGGCGTCGCCGATTATAGCTTGTGTTTCATACCAAGTGGTTCCGGTCTGGAGTGGAGGTGTTCAAGAGAGAGAGATTCATATCTGGTGTCGTATGATCCGTCGTCATCCTTTCTCCTTCCCATATTTGTGTTTAGTTGTGCCCTGTTCACATTACTGTTTATTCCTGTGTGTGTGCGGCGCAGTGCAGTTTAAGTTCTCCCTGTCTGTCATTATTTGTGTGGGAGCTTTGGTGGTGACTTCTCACTGGGTGGAGGGTGGAGGGTTAAGTGCAGGGCTGAGCAGGAGATAAGGAAAGGTCGGAGGCTCAGGCATTTGCACCTTCAGCAAAAACCCTGGGTTGAGGGTCAGACAGGGTTTCCCCTAGTAAAGGGACACCACAGGGGCCCCGGGTCTTTCAGCCTTAGTTGAACTAAGCCCCCGTGACAAGGACAATGAGGGATGTGGGGGAGAGGACAATGATGGGTTGTGGGGAAGAGAACAATGATGGGATTTGAGGGAGAGGACAATGATGGAATGTCGAGGAGGTGACAATGGTGGGATGTGGAGGAGAGGACAATGATAATATGTGTGGGAAAGGACAATGATGGATGTGTGAGAGTGGACAATGATAGGATGTGGGGAAGAGGACAGTGATGGGATGTGAGGGAGAGGACAATGGTGGAATGTGGAGGAGAGGACAATGATGGGATGTGGAGAAGAGGACAATGATGGCATGTGGGGGAGAGAACAATGGTGGGATGTGTGGGAAAGGACAATGATGGATGTGTGAGAGTGGACAATCATGGGATTTGGGAGAGAGGACAATGAAGAATGTGGAGGGGACAATGAGGGGGTGGGGGAGAGGCAAATGAGGGATGTGGAGAGGAGGACAATGAAGGTGGTGGAGCCAACAATGGGGAAGTGGAGGAGAGGACAATGAAGGGAGTGTGGATTGGGATAGGAGTAAAGGGGACTTGTAATGAACTTATGAATGGAGGAGGACATTAGATATGGATGTAAAATTAATTGGAGGAGGGTGTTAAGTTCCTGATAGTGTTCTCCCATTTTGATTCTATCAAGGACTTAAACGGACTTATAATTTATTGGAGAGTGGAAATAGAGGGGGTAAGGTACATAGGACAATTTGTAATGAATTGAAAGGTGGGAGAAGACGCTATCAGAGACTTGTAGTGAATTGGGAAGAGGCAAAGAATATTCAGCACCTGATAATGTCTTCTCCCACCCCCCCAAATTCATTATGATGCTATCAAGTACTTATAATGAATGGGGGGGGCACAGGACAGGGACTAAGGCTATGTGTACATGTTCAGGATTTGCAGCAGAAAGTTCTGCTGCATATACTAAGGTTTTGGCAGAGAGAACACTGTGTAAGTAATTTTGCCACGTTTTTTACATCCTTTCGCTGTGTATTTTCCACACCTATTAGTATGGGTGGAATACGCTGCAAGAATTGACATTATGCAGATTTAAATCTGCAATGAAACGATAAGCAACATGTACATGAGACTTCAGGGATCTCACCAATTTTGCTTGTACTGTAAAACCGTGCATTTTTTCTGCAACAAAAACAGCTTATGCACATAGCCTTACAGTTTATTGGGCGGCGGAGATTATAGTTAATGGCACAATGCTGCTTATCACTTTATATTTTGATAGATGCGAAACTGTAAATTAATGTGCATGCAAAATGTAATTGCATATGAACACATGACCTTTACACAGAGAAAACCAAAAACAAAACACAAAACAAATATCCTGGAATAAAAAAGGAAAAAAAAAAATATATTGCAAAAATTGCATGAAGGTAGTAATAATAGTAATAATAAGGGTATTTAGTTAACATAATTTTGATCAAAATAATGTAGAAGCCATCCCGCCACGTCACGGCAACCCTTGTGGGACAGTCCTAACTCTTGTATTTAAAACCTTTCCACTTGTCAAGTGATGTAAATGTGAACAAGGACAGAGGGACTGAACCACCAGTAATAGTGTAGGCCAGACAGGATGGATTTTCCAACTCAGAAACAGGGCGGTCACACCCTTATATGCATTTTGCATGCACATTAATTTACTTTTTCTGCTCAGACCCAGTTTCTCATTTGTTTCATTGTGCATTCTGTGCATAAAAGGGTGTGATCGCCCTGTTTCTGAGTTGGAAAATCCATCCTGTCTGGCCTATACTATTACTGGTGGTTCAGTCCCTCTGTCCTTGTTCACATTTACGTCACTTGACAAGTGGAAAGGTTTTAAATACAAGAGTTAGGACTGTCCCACAAGGGTTGCCGTGACGTGGCGGGATGGCTTCTACATTATTTTGATCAAAATTATGTTAACTAAATACCCTTATTATTACTATTATTACTACCTTCATGCAATTTTTGCAATATATATTTTTTTTTCCTTTTTTATTCCAGGATATTTGTTTTGTGTTTTGTTTTTGGTTTTCTCTGTGTAAAGGTCATGTGTTCATATGCAATTACATTTTGCATGCACATTAATTTACTTTTTCTGCTCAGACCCAGTGTCTCATTTGTTGCATTGTGCATTCTGTGCATATAAGGGTGTGACCGCCCTGTTTCTGAGTTGGAAAATCCATCCTGTCTGGCCTACACTATAAGGCTGGAGTCAAACTAACCTGCGCAAAATACGGTCCGTAGTTTACTTGCGTAATACAGATGAATGACCGCTAAATAGTGCTCCGTAGGTCATCCGTAAGCAGGGTGAGGTCGCGTATTTTGCGCATGTGTGCATCCGTATGTAATCCGTGGGGCATCCGTATGCAATCCGTATGGCGAGATTTTCTCGCAGCCTTGCAAAATGGACATTTAACGTTTTTCAGGCCTGCAAACAATTTAAATCATTAGCCTGCACCCTATTTAGACACTCAGAAACAGGTGGATGCCTACATTCTGTAAATTTGTCACCTTGCTTTCACGAGGTGTGTTGGTGTTCTTTGTGCAGCATGGCAGAGGGTCTGCGATTCAATACAACTGAGCAGGTTCTCTTTACCTGGCTTTTGTCACGGCGCTTTGGGCAACCATATCCTGTGATAGTGGATCCGCGGAGGAGGAGACGCATGTGGGTCCATCCACTTTTGAGGCAACAACTCACAAGAGGGCATTTTCACCACCTCTATTCTTCTCTGCGGGAGCATCCAGAGAAATTTTACCAGTACTGTCGCATGAGCATTGCCACATTTGATCGACTCTTGGAGACAGTGCGCCCTGGGATAACCTTTCAGTTTACAAGGATGCGCAAAGCCATATCTGCAGAGGAGCGACTTCTACTCACAATACGGTATGTACTACACAACTACATTCTCTATATTCCTAATGTGTGTGCTAAATTATGTTTTTTGCCCTTCTTGGACAAAGTTGAATACCATCATCTTACTCCAAATATGAAGCACCTGACACAGCAGAATGTTACATCTAATATGTCCAGCATATCACTTAGTCATTGTGCCACTAAATATGTGTGTGTTCTTCTCTATCATTTCCTAACAAGTTTGGTCGGCATGTAAATGATTTTTTTTTACTTTAGCCATTCTAAACTTTACTATTTCTGTTGTTCTACAGCTTCCTGTCCACTGGCCTGTCTTATGCCGCCCTCCACCATGAGTTTCTCATAGGAAAATCAACCATTTCAGGCATAGTGAGGTCTACATGTGCACAAATCTGGACAAGACTCCATCAAGTGGTCATGCCCGAGCCCAGGATGGAAGACTGGTTAAGGATATCAAGGGACTTTGAGGAGGACTGCCAGTTTCCAAATTGTATTGGGGCCCTGGATGGCAAACATATCAGGGTGCGTAAGCCGCCGAACTGAGGCTCCCAATTCTTCAATTATAAACAATACTTTTCTGTTGTATTGTTGGCTCTGGTAGACCCTCAATACAAGTTTATAATTGTTGACATTGGGGCCTATGGAAGGACGGGAGACTCTAGAGTCTTCAATACTTCCATAATGGGTCGGCGGCTACACACCAACCAGTTGGATCTACCACCACCACGCCAGCTACCAGGCTCCCCCGAACAATCAGTCCCTTATGTCCTTGTGGCAGATGAGGCCTTTCAGTTATCGCGCAATGTCATGAGGTCATATCCCCGACGCAACCTTGACCACAGGCGCAGAATTTTTAACTTGCGCCTATCACGTGCTAGGCGACTGGTGGAGTGTTCCTTTGGGATTCTTTCTGCCAAATGGCGAGTATTCCAGTCTGCCATTCAGTTGAGTGAGCAAAATGTGAATGAAGTTGTGAAAGCCTGTGTTGTTCTGCATAACGTCACCAGGATACATGATTGCTCCTCCTCTGATGGTGTTGTGCATAGGCCGGACAATGTGCGCAGGGTGAGACCACCTATGAACCCTCAACGTAGACCGCTCTCTGGCCTCAAAGTGCGTGATATTTTCACTAATTACTTTATCTCACATGAGGGGGCAACTTCTTGGCAAGAGCATGCTGTGTCTATGTTATAATTTGTTGCTTTAAGTCTGTCAAAATATATATTACTCAAGCCTTTATGATTCTATGAGTGTTTCAGTACATTGGTTGGTGTCTGTTAGTATGTTGTGAGGGATTGTGAAAAATCACACAGAGACGTTAAGTAGAGTAGACAAATATTTAGTTTTGCCTTTTTTTTTTTTTTCGCTTAAAGGCAAACATAATTTTGCCATAACACAAATTTGGCAATGGCCAAAATGACCCTTTGTGCCTTCTTTAACTTGTTGTAAAATGAACATAACAGAACAAAACAGCCACAAACATTAGGCCAAAAAAACATTGCTGCATCACTAGATTAACCTAGATTTGCCAACAAAAGGTGAGCTCCATCACCAAAATAAAGGCAACGAGATAACACTCACATTTCCACATAATGTTAGCCAAACATAGAAAGATTCCACCTTGACAGGCAAGGCTACCTCACAGCTTTCACACAGATATTACCTGTCTGTACACCAGACAATATTTAAGCATGCTATACCGGAAAGGATGAAAATACAAAACTCACTTGTTAATACATAGAGAAAGCGGGTTATTCTGAATGCTTGTCGCCTAGAAATTTTGTCCTAGAGATTGGTAACAAAAAAGGTGACTACTTAACTAAGGCGAGCACGCCTTTCCTATGCGTTTGCAAGTGAGTAGTGTATTTTCATCCTTTCAGTTTACAGCATAGCGCATTTAAAGATTCTCTTTTCTACACACATGTAATATCTGTCTGAAAGGCGTGAGGTAGCGTTGCCTGTCATGATGGATTGTTTCATATGTTTGGAAAACATTGTTTAAAAATGTGAATGTTACATTATGTTATAAATGTTGGTGAAGGAGAACACCTGTTTTAACATTTAGATTAGGAGCACCAGTTACATCTGACTGGACATCTCCAACCATCAGAATCATAAATCCTCATATGTTGGGGAAGGGGAACGTGGATCAACAGCCTGTGGGTGCTGCTGGACATTATGGCCAACATCGCCCTGTGTGGGGCCATACTGGTGCCCATGATGCTGGAATTGTCCAGCCTCCTGGGACTGTTGGGGATACTGGCCAGAGTACTGATGATGGTGAGGGGCTTCTTGTTGGCTCTGGTAGGCCCGTGGCTCATACCCACCAAGATAGCCAGATTGTACCCAAACAGGTTGGGACCAGCCTCCAACACTGGGTGGGTACAAGTGGCCATATTGGTGGGGTTGGCTTGAGGAAGACATTTGGTGCTGCGGTATAGATGGTTGGGTAGGGGGAGGAAGGGTTTGAGGTGTTGGCCCACGTATTAGGGGCTGTTCAGACCCTGCTTGAGCAAGCATCTGTGTAGATGGTCTCATGCGCATTAAATTTCGTGGTGAGAGCTGCCACCTCTCCAGAAATTCAAAAACCTCATATGGGGTATTGGGGGGGGGTGCTTGCATCAAGCAGGATCTGAATACATCCCCTAATACGGAGCCTGACCTCACGGGTAAGGGCACGGAGATAAAGGGTGAGGCTACGTGCATAGGCCTCCTCACCATCATCTGTTGTTACTCTGGACAAATAATTTAGCACCCCTGTGTCCACATTGGTCCTACTCTCTTGAAGAGTGACCTGGCGCCTTCTTCTTGTTCGCCGTGATACTACAGCAGCCTGTGGGGAGGACCTGCTCTGGGCAGTTGGGCTGCTGCTCAAGTTGCCCGGCTCTTCCAGGATGGGTGAGGTGGCAGCAGCAGACCATCCTGGTGGTGTGTAGGGCAGCCATTGTGTGGTCTTGTGATGCCTCATCTTCAGCCATCCTTCTTGTAGGGGGAGAAGATGGGCCAGCCACCTCATCCCCTACAGGATCTATAATGGGCTCTGCCTCTGAGGCCGTTCCTCGATCCGTAAGGTTGGATTGAGTTCTGTTATGAAATAGAACAGAGGCAAAAATACATCAATATTTTTGTCCCTGTAAAGTATTTGTGTAATGTATTTGTGTAATGTGGTGTGAGCTATGTACTTACGGTCTTAGATCCAGAATTGGGGCGAGGAAGTTCAGCCGGTTATAGTAGATATATTTTCTCTTCACATGCCCAGCATCCCCACTCCTGGACCGCTGCTGGCGTTCCTGGCGGAACTGGTCCCGGATGCTTCGCCAGCGTTTCATCACATCTTCCACTGCAATGTGACAGGAAAGATTGTCAAAATCACATATTTGAGAGGTCACATTTTCTAACAGTAGTCTAGGCATGGGGCCTTCTGGGGTGTGCTTTCTACCCATGGTAGCATATGTAATTGGGCCGATACACAGGGTCTCATTAGCTAAACTGAAAATAATTTTATTGGCTAGGAGGATGAGGAGCTTGTGGCCTAACCCCTAGTTATGGCTGTGTGAAGCCACGTGTCACATCCAAATGTAACGGCCTCATGAGGCTAATAAAATTACATGCCCAGGAAGGGGGGTGCTGATTGTAGAATCATTTTGAAGCGTGCGCTAAGCTTAATGATGTTTTTATGGTTGCACTTACGAATTTTATGCTGCTCATCACGTGGTCTGTCACCAAAGTCATGGTACATCTGGCGACAGATGCGCCTCTATGACGCCTCCTTTCTTGTCCGGTTCGCATAATTTGCATCGCGTGGGTCCCATATTTCGGGACGCTCCTGCACCAGCACAATGAGCATCTCGACATTAATATATGTGGACGCCATGCTGCTGCTGTTCTCCGTGGAGGCGTACTTCCTGGATGTCTGGAGCGGTTTTTGAGCTCATTTGCATGTCTAGGCTTCCTGATGATGGATTGGCCCATTTCCTGTCACCAGCCAAAAGACCTGCGTATTGCTCGCAGGTCACACGTGTGTTCCGTGTGTAATCCGTATTTTTTGCGCACCCATTGACTTGCATTGGCATACTACGGGCGTAGTACGCTGACAATCGCAGCATGCTACGATTGGCACGGAGCGCAGGATACGGAAGAGAAAAATACGCCTGTTGCGAGTGACCCCGTTGAAAATCATTTGTCCGTGTGTAATGCGTGTTTTTTGCGCCTCTCACGCGCCCGTATTCCTTGCCAGTGTAACTCCGGCCTTACTGGTGGTTCAGTCCCTCCGTCCTTGTTCACATTTACGTCACTTGACAAGTGGAAAGGTTTTAAATACAAGAGTTAGGACTGTCCCACAAGGGTTGCCGTGACGTGGCGGGATGGCTTCTACATTATTTTGATCAAAATTATGTTAACTAAATACCCTTATTATTACTATTATTACTACCTTCATGCAATTTTTGCAATATATTTTTTTTTTTCTTTTTTTTTTTTTTTTACTTTTTTATTCCAGGATATTTGTTTTGTGTTTTTGTGTTTTGTTTTTGTTTTTTCATTTTGATAGATGCGTGGTTAATAGCATAATAAAAGTGGGGTACATATCTGTATTAGGGGGTGCAGTGTGAGTGAGACACATGTATGTATACAGTATATGTGCTTTGTTATTTTCAGGGCTGTGGTGATCATCATGATAAGACGATTCATGGCTGGGAGATGTCAATATGAAGGTCTGACCAGATGGAAAAGAAACAGCAGAAAACGACTCTAATCAGATGAGACATCAGCTGTAAGTTTCTGGATGTAAATATTATTCTGTATCTGCACTGTGTGACTTGGAGTGATAATGTTATTTGTAAAATCCCTTGGGCTGCATTCTCACATTTGTGTGATAAGTCCGTGCACTGCCAGATGGCTTTTATCAGACATCGCATGGACTTGTAGAGTTTTATAGATCCATTCACACATCCGTGAAAATCATGGCTCTGAGAATGAGATCCGTGAGGGTTAGAGAATGTTCTGTTTTGATCTGATTTTGAGGATCAGAATAGGACATGCTGAATGCATCTGTAAAAGCGGGAAGCACACTGACACTGCACATGGATACAGGAATTTAGCATTATTTTGTATAGCACAGTTCCTTAGTATATTGTGTGCTCACTTATTATGTATAGCACAGTCCCTTGGTATATTGTGTGCTCACTTACAGTATTATGTATAGCACATTCCCTTAGTATATTGTATGCTCACTTATTATGTATAGCACAGTCTCTTAGTATATAGTGTACTCACTTATTATGTATAATGCCATCCTTAGTTACATAGTTTCCTCTTTTATTATGTAAAACACTGTGCCTTATTACATATCCTCTTCTCTAGTTTTGTATTTGGCTGGCCTTTATTATAAAAAATCCGCTTATGTTATGAACAGTGCTGTCCCTTACATATTGTATTTTTGTTAACCCCTTCCTGACATGTGACGTACTATCCCGTCCACAGGGCCCGGGCCCCTATGACCGGGGATGGGATAGTACGTCATCGCGATCAGCGGCGCTCACGGGGGGAGCGCCGCTGATCGCAGCCGGGTGTCAGCTGATTATCACAGCTGACACCTGGCACTATGTGTCAGGGGCGGTCACGGACTGCCCCCGGCACGTTAACCTCTGGCACACTGTGATCAAACACGATCACAGTGTACCGGGGGTTTAGGGAAGCATCGACAGGGAGGGGGCTCCCTCCGTGCTTCCCTGAGACCCCCGCAGCAGCGGGATGTGCAGCGCTGCTGCGGGTGCCTCCTTCCCTGCAGGTCCCCGGATCCAATATGGCGGCGGGGACCTTCGGGGGCCTGCAGGGAGGCGTCTTTCTCAGTGCCTGCTGAGAGCTGTGCAACCTGTCAGATCAGCGATCTGACATATTACAGTGATGTCCCCCCCTGGGACAATGTAATAAAGTTAATAAAAAAAATTTAAAAAGTGTAAAAATAATTTATAAAAAATGGCTAAATAAATAAAAAAAAAAATATTCCCTAATAAATTCATTTTTTGGAAATAAAAAAAAAACAATAAAAGTAAACATATTTAGTATTGCTGCATCCGTAACGACCCGCCCTATAAAACTGTCCCATTAGTTAACCCCTTTAGCGAACCCCTTAAAAAATAAAAATAAAAAACAAAGCTTTATTATCATACCGCCGAACAATAAAAAAAGTGCAGTAATGCGCTATCAAAAAGACGGATATAAATAACCATGGTACCGATGAAAACGTCATCTTGTCCCACAAAAAACGAGCTACAATACAGTGTCATCAGTGAAAAAATAAAAAAGTTATAGCTCGCAGAATAAAGTGATGCAAAAATAATTATTTTTTACATAAAATTATTTTTATTGTAAAAAAGCGCCAAAACATATTAAAAAAAGACATAAATGAGGTATCGCTGTAATCGTACTGACCCGAAGAATAAAACCGCTTTATCAATTTTACCACACGTGGAATGGTGTAAATGCACCCCCCTAAAAGAAATTCATGAAATGCTGGTTTTTGTTCATTCTGCGTCCCAAAAATCGGAATAAAAAGTGAACAAGAAATGTCACGTACCCGAAAATGGTACCAATAAAAACAACAACTCGTCCCGCAAAAAATAAGACCTCACATGACTCGGTGGGTCAAAATATGGAAAAATGATAGCTCTCAAAATGTGGTGATGCAAAAACTATTTTTACAATAAAAAGCGTCTTTTAGCGTATGACAGCTGACAAACATAAAAACCCGCCATATATAGTAAATCAAACCCTCCGTTATCACCCCCTTAGTTAGAGAGAAAAAATAAAATAATAAAAAAAATGTATTTATTTCCATTTTCCCATTAGGGTTAGGGTTAGGTTTAAGGCTAGGGTTAGGGCTGAGATTAGGGTTAGGGGTGTGTTGGGTTTAGGGTTGGAGTTAGAATTGGGGAGTTTCCACTGTTTAGGCACATAAGGTGCTCTCCAAACGCAACATGGCGTCTGATCTCAATTCCAGCCAATTCTGCGTTGAAAAAGTCAAACAGTGCTCCTTCCCTTCCAAGCTCTGCCATGCGCCCAAACAGTATTTCACCCCCACATATGGGGTATCAGCGTACTCAGGGCAAATTGCAAAACAACTTTTGGGGTCCAATTTCTCCTGTTAACCTTAGGAAAATAAAAAATTGGGGGCAAAAATATCAAATATAATTTTTTTATTTTCACACCCGGGCGTTATAAACTTCTGTAAAGCACTTGGGGGTTCAAAGTGCTCAAAACACATCTAGGTAAGTTCCGAGGGGGGTCTAGTTTCCAAAATGGGGTCACTTGTGGGGAGTTTCAACAGTTTAGGTTTGGCTCTCCAAACGCGACATGACACCCGCAGACCATTCCATCAAAGTCTGAATTCCAAAACGTCACTACTTCCCTTCCAAGCCCACATATGGGGTATCAGTGTACTCTGGACAAATTGGACAACAACTTTTGTGGTCCAATTTCTCCTGTTACCTTTGGGAAAATAAAAAAATTGGGGACTAAAACATTTTATTTTTTTATTTTCACGCCGGGGCGTTATAAACTTCTGTGAAGCTCTTGGGGATTCCTAGTGCTCACCACACATCAATATAAGTTCCTTTGGGGGTCTAGTTTCCAAAATGGGGTCATTTGTGGGGAGTTTCCACTGTTTTGGTACATCAGGGGCTTTTCAAACGCCACATGGCTTCCAATCTCAATTCCAGCTATAAAAGTCAAATGGCGCTGCTTCCCTTCCGAGCTCTGCCATACGCCCAAATAGTGGTTCACCCCCACATATGGGGTATCAGCGTACTCAGGACAAGTTGCACAATAACTTTTGGGGTCATGTTACCCTTGGAAAAATAAAAATTGAGGATGAAAAGATCATTTTTGTGGAAAAAATATGATTTTTTAATTGTACGGCTGTACGTTATAAACCTGTGAAGCCCTTGGGGGTTCAAAGTTCTCACCACACATCTAGATAAGTTCCTTGGGGGGTCTAGTTTCCAAAATGGTGTCATTTCTGGGGGGTTTCCACTGTTTTGGCACATCAGGGGCTTTCCAAAAGCGACATGGCGTCCAATCTCAATTCCAGGCAAAAAAGTCAAATGGCGCTGCTTCCCTTTCGAGCACTGGAAAAAATATGATTTTTTAATTGTACGGCTGTACGTTATAAACTTCTGTGTAGCCCTTGTGGGTTCAAAGTGCTCACCACATATCTAGATAAGTTCCTTGGGGGGGTCTAGTTTCCAAAATGGGGTCACTAGTTGGGGGTTTCCACTGTTTAGGCACATCAGGGGCTCTCCAAATGTGACATGGCGTCCGATCTGAATTCCAGCCAATTTTGCATTGAAAAAGTCAAATGGCGCTCCTTCCCTTCTGAGCTCTGCCATGCGTCGAAACAGTGGTTCCCCCCACATATCAGGTATCAGCATACTCAGGACAAATTGCACAATAACTTTTGCAGTCCAATTTCTCCTGTTACCCTTGGTAAAATAAAAAAAATTGGACCTGAAGTAATTTTTTTGTGAAAAAAAGTTAAATGTTCATTTTTGTTAAACATTCAAAAAATTCCTGTGAAGCACCTGAAGGGTTAATAAACTTCTTGAATATTGTTTTGAGCTCCTTGAGGGGTGCAGTTTTTATAATGGTGTCTCTTTTGGGTATTTTCTATCATATAGACCACTGAAAGTGACTTCAAATGTGATGTAGTCCGTAAAAATAAAATGGTGTTGCAAAAATGAGAAATCGCTGGTCAACTTTTAACCCTTATAATTTTCTAACAAAAAAAAATTTTGGTTCCAAAATTGTGCTGATGTAAAGTAAACATATGTGAAATGTTACTTAAGTTTTTTGTGTGCCATATCTCTGTGATTTAAGGGCATAAAAATTCAAATTTGGAAAATTGCGAAATTTTCAAAATTTTCGCCAAATTTCCATTTTTTTCACAAATAAACGCAAGTTATATGAATGAAATTTTACCACTAACATGAAGTACAATATGTCACGAGAAAACAATGTCAGAATCACCGAGTTATCTCATAAAGGGACAGTGGTCAAAATTGTAAAAATTGGCCCGGTCATGAATGTGCAAAGCACCCTTGGGGGTAAAGGGGTTAATCACAGCGCCCTCTTTTATTACATAGTCCTCTCTTGTTAGATATAAAATGACTGCTGATGCAGCAGCCAGTGACCAGAAAACCAGTCCATCAGCTCCTCCATTAGAAAAGAAGCTTTCCCATGATCCATCATAAGATATAAATGTGTGTGGCTAAATCTATATATATACCTGTATCTTTGTCGCCATAAAAGGAGGGAGGCCTAGACACATTCTTTTCACAAGGGCCCCAGGTTGTCAGGGTCCACTGTCAGCTGTCCTGTTCAGGTCAGGAGAGCCACTGGCCAGTGCTCTGCGATGCTATCTGACTGCACCCTTAGAAAGGTACAGTATCTGTTCTCTGTACTGAAAGCACGGCTCATGAGAGAAAATTAATTTTATTCTTCCCATTACCTTTCAGTCATACAGGTTTGCCAGCACGGCTCTGCAGTGCATCAGTGCAGAGCCACCTGTCAGTCAAAGTGCTGGGGAGTGCTTACAGGCGCTGCACTGAGTGGTGTGCGCCATGACTGTAGCTGCGCTGGCATACCTGTATGACTGAAAGTCGGCAGCTCTCGGGACGAATAAAGTTCATTTTTTCCAGGGAGCCAGGCTTTCAATACGTTATCCGGGCATCTTTCTAACACTATTTACCTGCAGAATAAACCTGCTGGTAAATAGCGCTCTTTCGATGTGACAGGTTCCCTTTAACCTCTCTCGCGCATCACCCCTACTCTGGAACTCTCTACCACAACATATCAGACTCTCACCTACCATCGAAACCTTCAAAAAGAGCCTGAAGACCCACCTCTTCCGACAAGCCTATAACCTGCAGTAACCACTGATCGACCAAACCGCTGCATGACCAGCTCTGCCCTCGCCTACTGTATTCTCACCCATCCCTTGTAGATTGTGAGCCTTCGCGGGCAGGGTCCTCTCTCCTCCTGTACCAGTTATGACTTGTATTGTTTAACATTATTGTACTTGTGTTTATTATGTACACCCCTCCTTACATGTAAAGCGCCATGGAATAAATGGTGCTATAACAATAAATAATAATAATAAATAATAATAATAACCTTGACGTGAGTTCGTGTCTTATTCTCATCTGTTTTTGCGGATAATTCTCGACCATCTAATTCTATGGAGATT
The DNA here is from genome assembly GCF_039654945.1 of Dendrobates tinctorius. Lineage (NCBI taxonomy): Eukaryota > Metazoa > Chordata > Amphibia > Anura > Dendrobatidae > Dendrobates > Dendrobates tinctorius. Next base: position 32,560,297 of record NW_027361823.1, read on the forward strand.
CAGATGAACTAACGATATCTGTTTTTTTTCCATCTGTTTTTATGTCATACATTTCTAGGAGTTAATGGAAAATAAAAGTTTACACCAATTATCTTCTCAGTTTTTAAAAATGGATGAGATAAAAATTAATTTCAAAACAGATGCAAAACAGAGGAAAATGGATGACATATATGTAAAAACAGAAAAGGATGGGTGAATGCCGCCTTACTCATCTGAATTCATAAATTTCTAAAAATAACAGTATTTGTAAACCTTTGGATATGCTACAATTGCTTTATATACATAGATTATTTTCAGACAACCTTGTTACATTCCATAACGTCACATGTATGGACAGCAGAGCGGAATATGGCGCTATGTGTTGTCCTATTTGTCAGTCATCCCGCTTTAGGTCGCTGGCAGGTGCTATGTGTTTCTTGTGCGTCCATCATACATGTTGCTACACTGCAGCTGCACCCTGTGTGCTCAGGAGATTGCCTGCCCTACTACACACTGAGCAGGGGTGGGGATTCATTCAGTACACATCAGAGCCAGAAAGACCCGTCAGACAGGTGTGAAGTCAGTGGAAATCTGATCACAGACGTGTATCCTGAGACCTTCCTGTCTGTCTGAAGAGTTCTACCAGTTGAGAGAGTCACAGAAGAAGACACACAGAAATCGTTTATGGGCAATCGCTCAGATGTAGGGGATATCCAGCTAAACATGTACACAAGGAAACGACAAAGGCTACAAAAAAGTAAGTGACTGGTCTGTATCGAGAAATATTATGTAGCTCAAAGAAGGTATAGCGTAGCTTAGAAACGAGCAGATACTGTACCCGCCATAGGTTTTATGGATCACAACAGTGAAACCTTCACAATACAGTTTATAAGTGGCCGCGACAATCTAAAAACTTTATTGTATAACTTATAGTCTGCTTTTATTGTATCAGCATTTGTCCTGATTTATAGTTTTTCTTATATTTTGAAACTCGTCGTTTTTAACTTTTTGTACCTTTTTGTAATTGTAGTTACTATTCTGTTTTCATCAGATATTTTGTATCAAATGATCGGAGAGAAGTGTAATTCTTGGGCTCGTTTTCAAAGATCAAGGAGTTGTCATAGGGTTGATAACTTGAAACCATTAGACAAAATAGTGAAATGTTCAAAGGAGCTTTAGAAGTTTTGTGTTATATAATCCATTATTTATGAAGGAAGTCAGATCAGTCTTTCATCTAGGGAGCAAGACACACAAGATAGAATAAAGAAAAATAAAATAAAAAAAATGATCTAGTCAATTGTAAAAAGTCTATAGAAACAGTTTTCATTCTGATTTTGTCCATAATGATAATTATAAATTTATTTATACCAGACCTAAAAAGAGAATCACGTGGCTCTGGCACCTTGTGTAATATGGATATCTATGCTAGTAAGAGATTTATTCATGTGCATCACCTTGAATGAATGTTTTATATGTGTCTAACCAACTCCTGTAAATACATGTGCGAAAAAATATATTTGATATGTAACGATGTAAGAACTTTAATTGTTATGATAATGCAGCTAATAATAGATGAGGTTTGTGTATAACTTTACATATTTAGCCCTATATTACAATATCTCAGCATGACGGTACATAATAACAGAATGATACAGAATCTGGTTATTTTTGGTTTAGTTCCTAGGTTTCATTATTATGTTTTAGCGGACTCTCATGAACTTGTAGATGGCGATGTTCATGCGATAATGAAGTGTATAATGAGCTGCTTCTTCTGTATCCCCTGTATATTGTAACCTGTGCGCCGTTGGCTTTATTAAATGGAATCTGTCAGGTCATTTTAGCCCTATCAGCTGCTGGCACCGCCAAAAGGGGCTTATCTACAGCATTCTGTAATGCTGTAGATAAGCACCCGATGTAACATGAAAGATAAGAAAAACAAGTTAGATTATACTCACCGGGGGCATTGGGTGTCGCGGTCCTGTCCGTCGCAGGCGTACTTTCTCTGCCCTGCAGGCGCCAGGAAAGGTCAGAGAGCTCCTGCTCCTGCGCAGTGCTGTACATTACTCTGCCCTCAACAGGGCAGATAAAGTACGCCTGCGCCAGAGCCGCGGCAGAAGTAAGAAGGAGGATGGCATCGTATGAAGATGGGAGGCGCCGGACCAGACTGCGACACCCATCGGACCGGACGCCAGGGTAAGTATAATCTAACTTGTTTTTCTTATCATTCAGGCTTCATCAGTGGCTTATTTACAGCATTACACAATGCTGTAGATAAGCCCCTGATGGCGGTGCCGGCAGCTGATAGGGCTAAAATGGGGTGACAGACTCCCTTTAAGCCACATTTAGTCTTTTGCGTCAAAGGCAATGTTTAATTTTCAAGGTGTTGTCTAGAATATAGAGCTTCTTTGCCTCATTGCAGGGATAAAACAGTTCATAAGGTGCTATGCAGGACTTGAGCTCATGGTTCTGAAAATATAAACATTTGTTGAATAGACGTAAGTCTGAAAACATAGGCAAATACAGGGTGGCCATGCAGGGTCATACTGAGCTAACCCGGGACCCACTACCAATTTGGACTTTAATGGTCCCTATAATGGGCTCCAAATCAGCTTTAAATGAAGTTGTGTTCTGCTGACTCTTTGACCCTGACTTCTCGAGATACTAGCATTATCTGTAGAGAAAAAAAGACATAGACCAAGCATCCAAAACTCATAGTGTACATTGATCTATTGTGGCTAAGTTATGTATGAAGACCACTTCCACATCAGGGCAAACCTCTTAGTGGGCCCCAAACCTTAAAAGTGTGGTGTCCAGCTCTGTGAGATGGAAGGGAGGTTGGAAGGGACGAAGAAGGCCTACAGCACTAGAGATGAGCAAATTTGTTTAGACTCGGTTCCGAATATGATCAAACTCGAATAGAGTCAATGGGAGTAGAAATTAACGAAATGCTGAATGTCATTAGAGTCAATGGAAATAGAAATTACCGGATATGTTCGGAACCGATCAAAAGACATACATTCTGCACAAATATTGTTTGAATATGGCTCGAATATGTCAAAATCAAATTCGGGACAAAATCCGAACAAATTCGCTCATCTCTACACAACACCCATGCTATAAGGCAAAACATCCATGGTCCTGGGTCATACTGGGTCACAATGGCCACTACATTGCACCAACACCTAGCGAAAGGAGCTTAAAAAAAACACGTTCTACATTGTCTCAGACTGAAAACTGAGAGTAAAATAGGTGGTATCTCCACACCCCTTGAAGTTTCTTGTTCTTTCCAGAACATTTGAGTCAAGTGAAAAATTAGTGTTGAGACCTAACAAGATCTGGAGAGCACAGTATTGAAGTATATAGCGCAAGCGATAAAATGTTTGCAGTTTCAAATTTTCTTGGCAGGACTAAAAAATAAAGTGAAAGTTGAAAAATATTTTACAAAAATATTAAATAAGAAAATCTTAATGTTTCAATGACCCTTCTTTTCACATTTAAAAAAAGTCAAATTAGGTATTGTCATGTCCATAAAAGCCCCATCTATCACAAAATAAAATTATTTGTATCATATTAATGATGAAAAAAATAAAAAATACCAGGCTGCTAGAATTGTTGTTTTTCAGTAACAGCACCTCCCCCCCAAAATAGCCAAAAAAAAAAAAAAGAATACAAACTGATAAAAATGTATGTACCCTAAAATGGTAGCAATTCAAAACTACAGGTACATGTAGCTCCATTGATGAAAAAATAAAAAGTGTGGATGTTGGAACATGGTGACAATTTGAGTCAGCCACTAATATAATAAGGAAACAGTATGTTTGGTATTGACGTAATTGTATGCTTCTGGAGAATCATGTTGGCAGATTATTTTTATTGGAAAATGAGCGTAAAACAAAAAAAAAAGCAATGTCAGACTTGTGTTTTTTTTCTTTATTTCATCCAACATGGAATTTTGTTTCCATTTTTTCAGTACATTAAATTGTAAAGCGAGAAATGTCATTAAAACTACACCTTGTTCTGAAAAAAAAAACAAGTCCTCACGTGGCTATGTCGACAGAAATGTTAAAAAATATGGCTCTTGAAAGAAATGTAGGCAAGAACAAATATGAACATTGACTGGGTTCTTCAGGGTATGTGCACACGTTGCGGATTTGCCGCTGCGGATCCGCTGCAGATTTCTTAGTGATTTACAGTACAATGTAAATCTATGGGAAATAAAAACCGCTGTGCACATGCTGCGGAAACGAAGCAGTTTATTTTCCGCAGTTTGTCAGTTCTTTGTGCGGATTCCGCAGCGTTTTTACACCCATTCCATTAAAGGAATCTACAGCTGTAAAAATACAGGCCAAATCCGCACAAAATCCGCAGGAAACCCGCAGATAAAGCGCGTGGATTTGGACCTGCGGATTCTGCCAAAAATAGCAGATTCCGCGCAGAAAATTCCGCACACGAATCCGCAACGTGTGCACATATCCTCAGAGGTTATACAGAATTCAAATTGTTGGCAGCACATCCCCTGTCTATGTGGGGCAATGTGCTACTGACAACAATGGATTGTTCAGGCCGGCATGGAGATCAAGCAGCCGATGAAAGAAAACTCGTTGGTTGGTCGGCCACATGTTTACAAGAGCTAATGATCGGGAAAGTGCTCTCATGAATACTCATTTGCCGCATATCTGCCCATGTAAATGGACCTTTGGCTTAGTTTCTATAAGGCTATGTGCACACGTATGCAGAAAATTTCTGCATGAAAACAGGACTTCTTCCCAAAAAATGCACGTTTTTTGCGCAAAAGACGCGTGTTTTTTATGCGCTTTTTTTCCGCACATCCCCAGACTCATAGAAAATAGCAAGAAATGATGAATTTACTGCAAAATTAATGAGCATGCTGCGTTTTTTTTCCACAATGCTGTATTTTCACGGAAAAAAAGGCATCAATATGCACAGAAATTGTGTAATTCATTCAAATGAATGGGAAGCTTCTTTTAAGCGTTTTTTAAGCATTTGGTAAAAAAGTGAAAAAAACGCAACGTGTGAACACAGCCTTAGAGTGCGGTCAGGGAGCGAGAGCCCCCTCCAATTATCCAATTATACACCTGCCATAAGGCTCACCTAAAACTGTGAAGTTATAATTACCTCCCCTCCCCGAAGTCTTGAACAAAAAGTGTTGTAAGCATTTAAGCCCATTCAGACCAATTTTCATCAGTGTTTTGGATCAGATTTTAATTAGCGCATTGGATCATATTTTCATCAGCTTCGGTCAGTGTGCCAAATTTTATTAGTGTTTCCTCAGTGGCATCAGTAATTTTATCATATGCAAAAAAAAAATTACAGAGCTTCTTCTGCCTATAGCAACATTAAGGCTGAGTTCACACGTGGCGTTTTTTTCACGGCGGTTTTAACCGCGCGATTTTGCCGCGAAAAATAAGCATCCCATGCATTCCTATGGGATTCCGCAATGCTGTACTAATGCTGCGGTTTTTACCGTGGCGGAATCGCTTCGCGGTAAAAACCGCAGCATGCTCATTAATTTGCGGAATCGCGGCGATCCCGCACCCATAGGAATGCATTGTTCCGCTTACTTTCCACATGTGGCTGTGCCCACCATGCGGAAAGTAAGCAGAACATTTGCGGATGGTACCCACGGTCCGGAGGAGAGGAGACTGTCCTCCGGGCTTTGGGTACCATATCCCTGCAAAAAATAGAATTTAAAAATAAAAAATATTGTTATTCTCACCCTCCGACGTCCCGCGCAGTCTTCCTGCTTCTCTTCACGCTCTCGTTCCCAGTAGTCCTTTGCGAAAATGCCCGCGATGGCGTCCGTTCTCGCGGGATCGCGAATTACCGCGAGACGTCGCGATCCCGCGAGAACTGACGTCATCGCGGGCATTTTCGCAAAGGATTACTGGGAACAGATGCGCGGGACGCCGGAGGGTGAGAATAACACTATTTTTTTTTTTTTTTTTTTTACATTCTATCTTTTACTATTGATGCCGCTTAGGCAGCCTCAGTAGTAAAAAGTTGGTCACACTTGTCAAACACTATGTTTGACGAGTGTGACCAACCTGTCAATCATTTCTCCAAGCGATGCTACAGATCGCTTGGAGAACGCTAGCATTTTGCAAGCTAAATACGCTTGCAAAATGCTAGTTTTTCCGCGGGAAAATCGCGGGAATTTAAAATGCGATTTTCCCGCGGACTGGAATTCCGGAATTCTCGCGGTAATTTCCGCGAGAGTTCCGGTACTTGTGCACTTAGCCTAAAACTTCACATGCAGCTTGCAGGTGGATGGCCTCCGTGTGATGTCCATGATATTCGTGGACACTCAGGACCTTATTCATCTTTTGCGATTTATTGCAATCACTTTAAGGTCTTGTGATATTTCCTGACATATTTTGATGCAAATTCTTCAAAATTTTGTATGCAGTTCATGAATTTTGTGAAACATCTAAAAATGCTATGTTTGTTCTTTTGCCAGTGTTTATGACTTTTTAGCACAAAAAGTCACAAATCTTTAAAAATTTACAAAAATAGTGCAAAATTGAAAACTCTTCCAGGTACTTTACACCAGGGAAAGACTGGAGTGAAAGAGACCTAAAAAAATGCAAAATTGAGTAAAAGTTGTGTTTCATGAATCTGTCTAAAAAATCGGGATAAGACTGCCCATACCTTAACAACCTGCCACCTTTTTCCCTCTGGCGCAAAAAAAAGCACTAAATTCAAACAAAAAACACAACTTTTATTGGAGAGTAACCAAATACAACAACTCTCTACTTTTATCATACCCATAGTTGGAGGGGTAAGGTCGCATCTCTCCATGTACACCATCGGAAAAGGTGGGGATATGTCACCAGACTTCCAGCACATGTTACCCAGTCTTGCTCTTTTTTCCGCCAACCGCTGCGACTTGCATCAATCATTGAAAACAAACAATAATAACATCAACTTCTTTAACTGTAACAACCACAAAAAAGGGAGGGAGGATTGGAAGCTCTCGCTCCCAGTGGTCCAAAGAGGTCGGGCAGCTTACCCCACCCCTTTTTTATATCCTCTGAAAGGGAAACCCTGGATCCGGAAGCGACCCCACCCGCTGACCCCACCCGCTGACATCTACCCTGAAGGTAAGGGGAAACACTATTAACCCCTCAGTTGTGCACCAAGGAAAAAAGGACGGGCAAATCATTCCAACAGCAACATTAGATGGCCAGTCAGGGGCCCCCCGCTAATAAAGCCGGGCTCCCACATTAAAGTTGTCGAGGAAAAAGAAGAAAAGACTTAGGCTATGTGCACACGATGGGGATTTGTTGCGTTTCTGCAGCGTTTTTTTCTACGTGGAAATGCACAAAAATGCAAAGGATTACTAAAGCAATGTTAATCAATGAGAATACAGAATTGTGCACATGATGCGGAAAATTCCATCCTTAATTGTAGCGTTTTATTTTCTGCAGCATGCCAATTCTTTTTGCAGATCCGCAGTGTTTTTCACCCTTCGACTTCCATTGAGGCAGTCAAAAGCGCAGATGTAAAAAGGTTTGTGGATTTGCTGCGGATTTAATGCAGATTTAATGCAGATCTGATGCAGATTTGGAGCCAAAAATGCAGCAGTTTTGTTAAAGGACATGATGTCAGAAGAAGGAGATGTTTGTGGGTGGAGAATCTAGAATAGTGCCCATCTTGGTTGAAGCATATCAACAATTAGGTTGGACTTGAAAATGACATCATTTTTTAAAAATAATGTATCTTTATATAGCTAACAAATCCGCAAACAAGTTCACATACAAATCCACATGTAAATCCGCACAAAAAAACGCATGAAATCCGCACAAAAAAACCCACAGAGAGATGCAGAAACCGCGCAGAAATTTCCACAAGTAAATCCGCAACGTGCGCACATAGCCTTAAGCTACTAAAAAAGGAGGACATATCTCCAGAAACGGGAAGAGATAATAATGATGAATCCGAGCCATAGACTTGTTTGGTAGATTTCTATCTGTGACTCAGATAAAAAATGGACATTTCTCTATATTTTGTTGTCTTCTTTATAAATGAATCAATTAATCATCAGAGGACCCTAAAATATTGACAAGGGGCATCAAAGGTGAATATATTTAGACCATCTATAAAACTGTGTATATGTGTGTGTGTGTATATATATATATATATATATATATATATATTATACTATGTTATTATTTACGTATAAATATATACATATATACATTTATGCGTAAATATACATTTTCTCATACAAGTATTTTTAATGATTGCTTCCTCCTCCAGAATGGCTATGTAGGTATTTTTTTTTACCAAATATAATCTGAGTCTTTGGCATGTGCACTAAATTCCTGCCGAAGAATCTTGCTAGTCCTGTCCTCAAATATTTGTCATGTGTTAATACGAACCAGCCATGTACCGTCATTGTCATTTACAGCTTTTACATGCATTATGAAATATATGCATGTGAAATATTTTTGTATTGAGGCATATGGATGTCATACAAGAGGGTCACCAAGATCAGAGAGCAGTCCCCTGAATCAGTGGACTCAGCTTTTTCATTTAATTGCTTGCTGTTTAAGGCAATGTTCCCACAATGAGTTTCTAGTGAGTTTTTTTACGCTATGCATTTTAGAAAAAAGGCAAGGGGGTAGAAATGGTGCCGAAACTCTGCAACATAAAAAAGTCACGAAAAGCTCATTGTGGGATTGTAGCCTAAGGCCGGGGTCACACTGGCGAGGAATACGGCCGAGTGAGAGGCGCTAAAAGCACGCATTAGACACGGACCAATGATTCTCTATGGGGTCCCTCGCACCAGCCGTATATTTTTCATCCGTCTTCTACGGTCCGTGCCACTTGCAGCATGCTGCGATTGTCAGTGTACTACGCCCGTAGTACGCCAATGCAAGTCTATGGGTGCGCAAAAAATACGGATTACACACGGACCACACATGTGACTTGCGAGAAATACGCACCAGGTGTCTTTTAGCAAAGCCGGCAATTCAGTGCGCTATACAGTAAACTCACACTGTCAGGTTTAATAAAGAAACGAATGAATAGATATATACACATAGAATACATACATATATATATTATATATATATATATGCATTCTATGTGTCTATATCTATTCTTTGGTTTCTGTTATAAACCCTGTCATAGGGCTCCATTATATGTCCATTTTGCAAGCCTGCGAGAAAATCTCGCCATACGGATGCCATACGGATTACATACGGATGCTGACATGCGCAAAATATGCGACCACACCTTGATTACGGATGACATACGGAGCACTGTTTAGAGGTCATTCATCCGTATTACGCATGTTAAATACTGACCGTATTTTGCGTCGGTTAGTGTGACCCCGGCCTAACAATACCTTTTCCCAGATGAAATGTTCAGACATATGTAGCTTTCTCCAAATTTTCTATGTCAACTAGACACTAATGTACTGTATAATAGAAACTCTTCTAGGCCATGTTCACATTTTCAATATTTGGTCAGTATTTTACATCAGTATTTGTAAACCAAAATCAGGAGTGGAACAATCAAAGGAAAAGTATAATAGAAACCTGTCACCACTTCTGTATTTGTCACCCTCTCCTGGTTTTGGCTTACAAATAGTGAGGTAAAATACTGACCAAATAGTGAATGTGGAACCAGTCAGCAAATTTTTACATACTGAAGTGATATAGCTGTATAGGTGCTTGTACCCTAACAAAAATTACACATTGTTTTTAGAAATTTTGCAAACAAGCCATATGCAAATCAAGATGGAAGTGCATTGCGGGCGTGTCAATAAACTCGGAAGAAGCTGTGCAAGATTCATGACACGCCCCCAGTGCACATTCAGCCTTATTTGCACCTCCCCCACAACTATGGGCACCTCACAGCCTCAGAGTTTTCACTGTTAGCGAAGTACGGTGACTTTTTTTTAATAAAATCATGGTATCATGTCTGAAATGCATCATGATGAAGAACATTTAAAAAGATGTCTGTATTATTGCTTTAAAAACAAAACTATAAATTACTCTTGAAGCAAAAAATAATAGTAAATAACCATATACACATATATATATATATAAAATGTATTAAGCACTAAGTGAATAACACACAATTACTAAAAAAATGTAAAAAAAAACATACTAATAAAAACCCAAAAAGGGAGTGTCATCAATGGTAAATCCCACTATGGCAGAATATAGTATATTATGAAAGTATAACCTATATCAATAAAGCAGTAAGGGTACAATAAAGAGGGACAATTTAAACAGACTTGATACAAAAATTTAACAATCCATGATTATAATTGATCTCAATAAACATGATAGAACAATTTTTTTAGTAAAGTTTCATGATTATAATATAAACAAATTAATTTATAATAACTACCCCAAAAGTGGTCAAACACATTAGTAGCAAACTTACAATAGACACGCCAAATAAAGAAGACCATTATAATACCCACCGCTCATAAGTGAAACATGTGATTCACATTGCCCAGTACCCCGATGCGCGTTTCACGTATATCTTCATCAGGGTAACATTTTCAAAATGCTCACTTTTCATATGTAGGTATATTCAGTAATATGTCAGTGAGTCTTTAAATATTTGCCACCTTAATTATTGGTCTCCAGCACGTGTTTAAGTAAATTATATATGTCAATCATGAATGAATATCTATATGTACTAATAGTCAAGTTGTAAAGTTTTCCAAAGAGAAGCAGGGTACGAGATGGAGCAGAAGTGGCAGACAACGTGACTTGACTTTGCAGTACACAACTTTTGCTATATAATTTATGCATTATCGATCTCTTCATAGAAGGGCAAATAGCTTCAACATTACATACAGTAACTGGTTCATCAGGTTTCTCAGTTAGAGTTAGCCATGTTGGATACACTACTTATGAAATAGCAGAACATTAACACCTAATTAAAATGTTCCATTAAATTTCTTTAAGTTGTCTTAAATACCAACTAGAATTTCTTCCTTCGTGATTTTGTCCATGAAAAAGCTTCAATTGTTTCACTGAAGTCGACAGATCTTGTTAAAGCTGATTCAACACACAGTTTACATTGAGTGTGCGAGAAACAGATAGCAAATGCTATTTCCCTGTGACCAAGCAAGACAGCGCAAACTGTAAAGATGGACAATGCAAATGTACTGCTCAATTTATTTTATTAATGTGAATTATTTATGTAAAATTAAAAAATGGCATTCTATATGGCCTTTTCAAAATAACACTGAAAAATTAGCAAATTTTGGTTGTTATTTCTTCTGTATATACGCCCCCTAGCTGCTCCTCCCTCGGCCATGGTCTAAGTGGCCTTATGGGAAATCCGATTCCACTGCAGGCTGATCATGACCATCCCTCCTGCGTCAATTTATCCACAGTATTTCTGGTGAGGAAACTCTGGTCCATCAGCCCTGCTAACCATCATGAGTAAATCTAGATTATGTCCAAAAATGACAATACTGGCACTTCAGAAAGGTAAGTTACAAAACTGAATTAGTAAAAATAGCTGGTTGGAAGAAGAGAACCAAAAGTTACTTAAAGTCAAAAGGATTTTATTACAATATACACAAAATTATTAAAAGTGGCTAATGGCATTAGAATACAGAAAGTACCCTGTAGAGGGAACCCCAGCACTATTCAAAGAATTAGTTTGCAATAGTATATACATAACCTACAGTGCTGTGCAAATTAATTGGGACAAAGCATTTTTTTAAGTAAAATCGTAAGTTGGTTACCAGTCAGTGATTCAAACAAGTTTTAACTGCTTTGAACAGGCACTCACACCTGTTCAAAGCAGTTAAAACTGGTTTGAATCACTGACTGGTAACCAACTTACGATTTTACTTAAAAAAATGCTTTGTCCCAATTAATTTGCACAGCACTGTATACCTAGGTACCTTGTAAAAGATCACCCACTATACATAATAATGCATAATAATGATAATAAATATAGCCCCCGGAAGAAGCTCAGGGCAAAACGCGCGTCGGGGTGAGGGGGAGCACCAGGACTATCCTCTTTTCTTGCGGCCCTACTTTGCACTAGGTAAGGTGACTTTTTACAATGTACTATTACAGTCACTAACACTTTGCTCTACTTTGATAGCCCCTTACCAGGCATAATTATCTTAATCTGCCGCTGCTCTCTACATCTCCTATACTTGGCACTACACAGCACCTTATAATGTGTTATTTATAGCCACTTGCATATAACATTATATTGGTATCTTCTACTATATTTATTATCATAGTGGGTGATCTTTTAAAAGGTACCTAGGTATAGGTTATGTATATACTATACCTAGGTACCTTGATTGTAAAAGGTAAACTAATTCTTTGGATAGTGCTGGGGTTCCCCCTACAGGGTACTTTCTGTGTTCTACTGTCATTAGCTACTTTTAATAATTTTGTGTATAATAAAAACTTTTTGATTTTAAGTAATTTTTGGTTCTCTTCTTCCGACGAGCTATTTTCACTGGTTCGGTTTTGTTGTTTATCTGCTAACCATCATGCTAGGTGAAGAGGCTCCCACTTAGTTTACAAATGTTGGCAAAACATAAGCAGCTCCTCCTGACATATGTGACTTGTCTTTAACACTACACCTCTTTTCCCTGCTAGCAGATAAGGAGACTCTATCTCCCAACTGCAATGCCTTGGTACACCTCTGCTGCTGGTCTTTAGCTCTAGGCTACACTTTAGCCTGCTACCTGGCTAGGAGCGAGCCTTTTACAGCAGGCTGATGCATTTGACCTTTTTGGTGCAGCCTCTGTTCCTCATGGCGCAGCAGCCACCTCTTCAACAAAGTCTAGCCTCAACTCACCCAAGTAGGAGAAGAGTGCAGCACACCATACAACCGGTGCCTGCTAAATGCAAAAATTGGGCCGCCAGCATTTTATTTTTGCTCTTCTCGTTGTCAAATGGTAATGTGCATATCGTGTCACTGCTTGTCATCAAAGGATAGTCCTCTACAGGCGAAATGTCTTCTGAGAGCTTGGAGCAGCAGTGCTACTTGATCCTTTACTTACATGATCATTGCCGCCAACATCATCTTTTCTTCCTCAACCGCAATGGTTCTTGGAGCTCTGTGGGCACTTTGGTCAATACCGGCGTGTTTCTACCCCTTAGAAGGTGCTGGATGTGGCATTTAGATGTATTTCTGGTATTTTCAGTACAGTGATGGGATCTGGATATATTATATACACGTGCAATGCATATTGATGGCCACTTACTCGCTTGTTACAGAGAGAATCAGGAAAATAAGGCATCCCTGTGTTCTCTATGTAATCTATTGTTTCATCTAACATATTTTGCTTTGTCAAAATGTAAAAAAACACCAAATAAAAAGAAAAAATACCATAAAGACATAAGTTAAGGAACTGCAAGGACTGTATCTTACTCTTTTGCTATGTTACAAAAAGGAATAAATAATATAAAGTAAAAGACTAGGAACCAAAAGTAATAGACTAAAAATAGTGGTATGTAGCTTAGAGTAAATGCCAGCTCATCTGTTGCTGTTCAGCATGTTGGACCAGACGTACAGTAGAAACAATCAAAGAAGGTAAAAATATGGTACTAGTGTCATCACCAGTGATATGGAACAGTGTGTCATCCGTGTGTCTGTTTTTACCATCAGAGTCATCAGTGTTTTTCACGGATGGATAAATAAATTACAAAACTTCTGCTATACTTTGCAACGTTAAATACGGACAGCACAAGGATGACAGCCGTGATCTGTACATGGTTTACACGGACCCCTAGACTTGAATTGGCACTTTTCATCCGAGATACCGGAAAAAAAACAGACATATCACCGTGACTTTTACATATACAAGTGGTCCGTAAAAAAAAATGGTCATGTGAATTGCACCATAGATTATAAAGGGTATGTGTTGTATCCGTGAAAAAGAAGGATAAAACTCGTACGTGCAACACAGGCGTCTGAATGAGGCTTTAATGGAAGTATTGCTGACAAGTCCAAGCTCCTCAGTCTACCATAATATATAATCTTGTGTATCGTTGGTAAATAGACAAAGCCCATTCAGATCTACTTGTATTATGTTCTCACTACACTTTGTGTGTGATCATGTGCGGAATAATTGAGCTCCGTTCATAGATTGTAATTAAAACTCAAAAAAGTAATGTTATGTTATACAGTACTTATTCACAAAGAGACAATGTGATTGTTGGATATTGCACAATTTATAGAGGATTATGCCAACATTAAGGAAATGATGTGCCTGAATTCCTGTAAAGGAAGATGATACTAGCACTGCTAGGCCCATGGTATTTAGATACAGGGCTAGGGCAGCAAACTGGATCCTTGCCATGGTGGAAAACTTCACACTTGACATGACCATGCTGGACTCTGCCGAAACGTGAAACTGCTGAAACTTTATTTTCTAATATTATCTAATATTGGCCACGATCAGCAAATGCTGCGGGTTTGACGCTGCATATTTAAGCAAGGTCAAACTCACAGAGGCCAGATGTTACAGCAGAGTGGATGGGATTTCAAGAAATCCACTATGCGTCCACAGCCACTCGCAGAGACGGACATGCGGCGCTTCTTTCCAGACCGCAGCATGTCAATTTCTCTTGCAGAGAAGCTAGTCTCCTGGCTTGTATATGCCTTCTTATAGGTCCAATACAACACTGTTTTCTCATAAGTAGAACATCTAGGACAAACATGAGAACTGATTTCTAGCAAGACTTTTTTTATAGACTACATTCCCACCATGAGTATTTTGTGAGTTTTTGATGTTCCACGTTTTCTGCACCTATTAGGTAAATGAGGTCACTTCCATTTTTTTCATTTTTTTTTTTTTTACTTGCATGCTCAATAACTAGCAATTTATTTGCTTTATTTTAACCAGAATATTGGTATCAAGCCTCATTCATTCTCATGTACACAAAAAATAGCCCAAATATCATCAGTGTTTAAGATCCGAGGTTCATCAGTGTTTGGTCAGTGTGTCAGCTTTTACCATCAGTGATTTTAATTTATGAAAAATAAACAAATCGCAAAGCTTCTCCTATCCATTGCAACAGACAGCACACAGGCAGCAAATTGAATGTGTGTTTTTCGAAAACAGAGAAAGTGATCAGCTCTGTAGATTGAAAATCGCGTTTTTTCATTGATGAAAACCAGGGATAGAACATGTACGTTAAAAACAGACTAACCCAAATCCTCAGTATTGAATGAGAAGACCATTGTGACATCACAGCATTTCACTTTACTTATGCCAGACTTATATTGTCACTAGTCCAGGAGACATAGACTATAGATGTGTTTTTCTTCGGTGGGTCAAGAGACATAGGCCATTGTTCACATGAGCCTAAACGTTGACTCTTGAATTGATTATTGTGATGCCAATCTTGGAGGACAGGAGCATAGGGTCATCCCACTGCTGCCACCAAGTGTGGTGACACGAGGGACAGTGGGTGCTGGCGTCCATTGGCCAGACTGTCTTTCTTAAGATGAGAGCACCCACTCACCCTCGTGTCTCTACAACAATGTATTTTAATCTAAGAGGGTCATGAAACAGTGAGAAGTGCTCGTTTTGGACAGCGGACCAGTCACATGTAAATACCAAGAAGATTTTTAATAGCGTTATGTACGATTTTCACAAACGTCATAGAGAGCCCAGCATGAACAACTCTAAGGAGAAGAGTATGGAATAGAAAGAGCAGGGGATTGGAGTTGAGCAGTAATTAAATGTAATAAAGATGGAACATTTAATTACTGTTTATTTAATCTTTAACCATTTTTCATAATGTTGCAGTGCTGAAGTAGAAACAAGTGCTGGATTATTGTTTTGTTTTTCTAGATTATTAATTTAGAGTTTAAAGGAAACCTGTCACCATGAAAATGCAGTCCTATCTACAGGCACTATGTTATAGAGCTGAGCAGATGGATATATACCTTATACACTCGAGTATAAGCTGACTCGAGTATAAGCCGAGACCCCCTAATTTTGCCACAAAAAACTTGGAAAACTTATTTACTCGAGTATAAGCCGAGGGTGGTGCTGCACAAGGGTTAATGACGGTCCAAAAAGATGCTCCATAGATAAATACCCCCCATAAAATGCTGCACTAGGGTTAATGGTGGCCCAAGAAGATGCTCCATAGATAAATATGGCCCATATATTGCTGAGGACGCGGAGGACAGAGCAGCGCACAGCGGTGGAACGGAGACAGGTGAATACTGCACTGCCCCCCCATCATACTTGCCCTCTCCTGGCACACGGTCTGTGCAGCCCCTGCTTCTTCCATGTCTCGGTGCCACAGATCTTCCAGGTTTCAGCCGTCACGTGATACCGCTCATTAAAGTCATGAATATGTGCATATTCATGACTTTAATGAACAGTACCATGTGACCACTGAACGCTGGAAGAGCTGGGGCGCCGAGTCCATGGATGAAGCAGGGTCTGCAGAGACCATGCGCCAGGAGGGGGTAAGTATAATCTCTGACACTCGCCCCAAAAAATGGGCTTAAAATCTCGGCTTATACTCGAGTATATATAGTAGTTTAGTAAGAAAAGAGTCAATATGACCTGTTTTTTAATCATTTAAAGGAGTTTTCCCACAAAGTATATTTTAATTAATAGATCTTGGAACAAAGAAAAGTTCCACAATTGATGTGTTAAAAAATGTTCCTGTGCTGAGATAATCTTATAAATGTGTCGCTGCTGTGTGCTGTGTAATGGCCGTGTATGACCATACAGGGACATGGTCTGATCACACAACACCTCCTGGGCAGGGGAGGACGCAAAAAAGTATACAGACATATCACGGGATCAGAGCTGATTCTTTCTGGGAAGAAAACATTTCACTGCCTGTTTTACCTCAAAGAAAGTATCAGCTGTGGTCCAGTGCTGTAATGTCTGTATGCTCTCCATTGCGTTCTCTGTTGCCCAGGAGCTGTGGAATGATCAGACCATGTTCCTGTATGGTCAGACACAGACATTACACAGTACACAGCAGGGGTACATTTATAAGATTATCTCAGCACAGGGACTTTATTTTTAAACACATCCAATTGGGGAACTTATTATTCAAAGATCTATGGATTAAAATGTTGATTAAAATTAACTTTGTTTGTGGGAAAGCCCCTTTAAACCTCTCTTCTTTTTGAGATTTTTGATCTGGTGGGTGATGCTATCAGTGGATTGTCCAATCAGTGACTGACAATCATCTGGACATACACGCTTACTGTATATATATATATATATATATATATATATATATATACATATATGTATTTAGCTGCCACGCTGGGTGAAGGATAAGTAAGTGCACAACAATGGGAAGAAGGAAGGGGGAGCCCAAACAGTAGGGAAGAGGAGAGTGGAGACCTCTAGGCAGCTTTAAAATCAAATCACTCTGTTAGCCCTAAATGTCCCTATACAGGTTGTACACCTATCGCTGACCAGGAACCTAATCCCTGCCTGACCCTAGCGATAGGCCCTATATAGGGAGGGGATGGGGTGTGCACTAGTCAGTCCCCAATAAAACTAAAGACAGAGAGGGTAGATGGATGGGTGGAAACACTTAACTTGAAAAGACCACCAAGATGTCACACCAGCAATCCTCCAAGGGTCCTCAGGGAAGACACTAACTGACTGTTAGAACTTCCAACAAGACTGAAGCAAGTATCAGCTAACATCCGCACCATGCTGCAGCAATTGAATGTATTTAAACCTTCAGCACAGGAGTGTGATTAGCAGCAGAAGGTGGAGGCAACTATTGGGTCCTAGAGGGAGAACGATATCACTCCATAGCAGAGCTACAAAAATCAACAAGGTGCTTGAGCTAAACCCAAATATTTTCTACAGCCAGATACAAGATGACTGTTTGTCACACCTAACAAACCCGTGACCGTGGCACTAAGCTATCAAACTACAAAGAGAGTTCATATAAAAGGAAAACCTTTCTTTTATACATCCTACAACTGATCAAGGCATATGTAAAACAATATGCTAGAAAACTAGCAGGAACGGTGAGCCGAGACAGTAAATGTCAGTAGTAGTATGAGGCATGAGCAGTATAAGTAGCTATAGGGCCTTTGTGCTGAGAAGGGAATAGCTCTGCACAAGCGCAGACAAAAGAGGTTTAGGCTATGGATGCAGACAAATAGGGCTGAGCTACACTGTGTCTATAACTCCCATTCTTTTCTATGGAGGTTACTTAAACAGAGTAACTCACTCATGCTCTTCTGTTTCTGTAGCTCAACTTCCTGTGGTCTGCAAAGTTTGATAACATGAGCAAAGACATAACTAATAAGTTTAAATAAGTATCCATGGAATCTACTGAGTTATTTGACCAGATCAGAGAAATAAAAGTTATAATTTGTGATAAAATTAATCAGAGCTCATTGACCAAGACACCCGCCAACAGCTTCATTGGGGGTGGTTGGTAGAAGAACTTTTCCTTTATTGGCTTCTATACATTTAAATATGAGAAATGTATCACAGAAGGATAAAATGTAAAACAGCAAATCTAATTTCCATTGGATTAGCATACATAGATAACTATGACATTGCAACTTGTTAGATTGATTGACCTTTATGGTTAATGCTTGTAACATGGTGTAAACTGATCGGCTCCTGGAGACGCTACCTACGTAGTGAATTAAACATAACAAGCGGTGGAAGGAGTTATTAGATTGTCTGTCCTTGTCTACACGGTGACTTCAACACATCCTGAATGGTTGGGACACATGAGCTGTTTATAAAGGTAACACGAGCCCGGCTTGTCATCAGGCCCGAGTCCACACCTATACAGTCTTCTTTATTTATGGCTCCAAATGAGATATCGCTTCATGTGGGCGAGGTCTTCTAACCGTAGTTATAATGTTACCGTACTTGTTACATTTTGTCTACTTTTAAAAAGTAGCTTTAGTTTTTAAGCCCTAAAGACATTGTCCAAAACTAGCAGTGAATTTCAAATATGTGTCTAACTATTTAATTTTGATAACCTAACCACGTTTGTAATGTACGTCAACTAAAAATTTCCTATTGTTCCTTCTCTACTGTAACTTCCTGTCTGTTTTATTCTCTTACTTCCGATGTAAGTTCCTTTGAGTCTCCCAGCGTGCACTGAGGATTGTCAGACAGGATGTCATCAGGGTTTTGGGGCTGCTGTCACTCCCACTACTTTACTTTAATCCTAAAGCGAAGGGTCATCAGGGGGCGGCGCTGCAGTCACTGATCACCGCTTATTTCACCATCACAGCTTCTATAACGTCACCACGCTTCTTCTGTCTCCATCGGCCCGTATCTTCTGTCCAAGTTGCCTCATTCACAGAAATGAGACGTCATCAAAGGGTGGTGATGGAAACAGGGAGAGTGACAGATGCATTGCCCCCTGATGATTATGAGTGGTTTCAATCACCATCGGGGCGGCGCTGTGGGGCGGTGCTGTGGGGCAGCGCAGCTGTCACTCTCCCTGTTTCTATCACCACCCTTTGATGACGTCTCATTTCAGTGAAAGATGCAGTGGACACAGAAAAACATTTAGACATATAATATAAATTTCACTGTTAGTTTCGGACAAACCTTTTAACCCCTCTCATCTGTAGCAAGTTTGTTTTTATACTTACAGTGCTGTGCAAATTAATTGGGACAAAGCATTTTTTTTAAGTAAAATTGTAAGTTGGTTACCGGTCAGTGATTCAAACCAGTTTGTGAGTGCCTGTTCAAAGCAGTTAGAACTGGTTTGAATCACAGACCGGTAACCAACTTACGATTTTACTTAAAAAAATGCTTTGTCCCAATTAATTTGCACAGCACTGTACTATATTGATATTTATTTTTCCCTCCTCTTTTTATAAGAGCTGTAACCTTTTTATTTTTACAACATAACTGTATGATTGTAAAAGTACTAAAGACACTGGAAAAAATCCAAATGGGAGAAAATGCTGAAAAAAATGCAATCTCTATTGTTTTTTTTTTGAGGGGGGGTTATTTTTATGGTGTTCATTATGTGTTAAAAATGGCCTGGAAGCAGGATTCTTTAAGTCAGTACAATGATGATGATCCCAAGCTTGATTATTTTTTTTCTTAGTTTGTTTATTTTTAATGGGGAAAGATGGGCAATTTAGATTTTTATATATATTGTTTTTTAAAAAGTAAAAACTTTTTTTTAAAATTGTTTTCTTTAAAGGGGTTGTCTAATACTCGGACAAGCCCTTCTGTATCCCTGTTTCCCCCCAGTAAAACAACAGGACTTATACTAACCTTCATTGCTGGTGATGTCTAGCAGTGTCGGCACCAGCTCTCCCATTGTAATAAGCCATAGTTTACCCTGAGTCCAGCCTAAATTTGTGGTTAAAGCGGCCTAAGCATGATTATACCCCAAATCTATTATGGTCTATGTCAATTTATACTCCAGGGTATAAATTGGCCTAGGCCATTTCATACCATTCCATGTCAGATTATACCCCCCATTGATATCAACAACGTTGAGTGATATACGTAAGAATTACTTAATTTTTCAGCCTTCTTATTTGGGGTTCAGGTTTGTCATGTATGTTATGTGAGAAGATACTCGTAAAGTTCTAAACACATTGTAAGACATCGCTTACTGCATGTGTTGGGGGACACTCGCTTGGCAACCGGATTAAGGCATACAGTAACGGTTTCTTGCTTAAACAATCTATTCTGGTTTATTTAGACTCCTAAACCACACCACGAACAGTTCATTACATCACATTTTATATGGCTTCCACTCAAAGTTACTAAACACACCGGACCTCTCACTTCGTCCAATTACCGTGGGTGACCATATGCCCACCAGTTAACCAATTTTCACAGAACACAACATGTACCAACAGTTTGTTCCAATGGCAGATGTGTCTGCCGTTCCATAACCCCCTTGTCTGGAGTTACCTTGTAGGGAAGGTGACCTGACGGATGGACGGACTTGTCAGAATAGAGAAAGGAAGGTTTGCACAGTTTAGACAGGTGTCAGTTACTACAGTGGGGAAACAGCTAAGAAAGTGTAGTGGACGTGCAGTACCTTGGGTTGACCATTAGAGGGCAGGGAGGAGTGTGAGCAAACGACTTGACATCAGCTTAGGGCTTAGGAAACCGTTGGTCATGGGGGTGGAGTTACAGGGAACCGGGAATGATATAAATTTGACAGGAGGGTTCCAGAAAGTTCCATTCCCCAGAGGGAGCTCCAATGACAGGAGGACTACGACAGTTTGTGCACTGTGAGGAAAACCGAACCAGGGGGACTGAGGAGAGAGAAAGTCAGGGGGGTGGTCCTGACTCCAGAGTACCGCAGTATAGACGAGGCACTGAGATAAAGCATACCGTATTGAGAGAGAGACGACTGATCAGTATAAGTGCTGTTGGTTTACGGGCCTAAGGCGGCCACAGTGACAGATCTGACAGGAGTGTCGAAGAGTGAAGAGGGGATGGTGCGTAAATGTACATCCCCAGTGTAAAGTACGGTGTGCGGGAAGCGGCCCTGGAAACGGGGGGCCTATAAGTGAAGTGAAGCAAAATGAATTGAAGTGCGGTGTACTTCGGAGGCCGTCAGGTGGATGGCAAGAGAATAAACTTGGACCTGTTGTACCCGAAACTTGCCTCATCGTGTGTCTGTACGTCACTACGCGGTATATCGAGGGACCACCCCCCAGCTCGGCCCACCGACCCTACACTTGGCGTAGTCGGCAGGATCGCCGCCGCTAATACGTCATCTTCTGTGGCAGGCCTGCCCTAAAGAATGGAGAAAGACTTGGACTACACTGCTTGGATTACAAACACCTGTGGATTACAAATTACCCACCTGTGGATTACAAACTGGGAGCGCTGTGGCGTATCTGTGTTACCAGCAGAAGATCCAGGGAGGTACCAGGACTGGTGCAAGATGGCGGTGCAGCTTCAGCGCAGAGGAGAGTTCCATGTTATGAATGAGTCACCGTAGGAGGCAAAAACAGAAATACTAGCTAAGTCCAGAAAACCAGAGAAGTTGGCAGCTATCGGATTACAGACCCCTGAACCTATCAACAACAACTAGCAGTAGCCGTGGGGGGTTCCTACGGTGCCCTAGACCCCTCGATCACAGCCGGAGAACTACATAGCCTAAAGACAGAAAGGGAAATCTAAACTGCCCCAGAGCAGACCCCAAAGCAATAGGCAGCCCCCAACATATAATGACGGTGAAGCAAGATGAAAAAACACACACACACAGATAGAAAGATAGGCTGAGCAAACGATGGGGCCCAAGCTAACTACATAGGACAGGATAGAAAAGCTGCTGTCTGTAATCCGCCAAAACCCTATCAAAACAAGAGCCAACAGCTGATAGGGAAAAAAGCCCTGAAGACGCTAGGCTTCAAAAAGACTATATCAGTACTCAGGTATTTTCTGAAGACAGAGGAAAAGGAATTCAGCACACCCCAGCAGGGAATGGCAGAAATCCAGAAAAACAAGGAAAAACAAAACCAAAACACAAATGCAAAAAGCAGAGCAGAAAACTTATCTTTTGAGGAGCAGGAATCAGACTGGTCTCCTAGAATCCCTCAGAGAGATCACCAGCAAGGCAGAATGGTGTCGGCTGCCTTATATCCAGTCAGCAATTCCCGTCACCCAGTCATCATCATCCTGCCCAGATGCTTGGTAATCAGCCTCACTACCTTCCTTCACCAGAAGAGGGAGTTCATCAGACCTCAATGGTGAAGGGGAAAATGAACTCACAACAGTACCTCCCCCTTGAGGAGGGGTCACCGAACCCTCATCCACGCCACCAGGGCGATCAGGGTGAGCCCGATGAAAGGCACGCACCAATCTTTTGGCATGAATATCAGAGGCAGAGACCCAGGAATTATCCTCCTGACCATAACCCTTCCACTTAACCAAATGCTGGAGTCTCCGTCTAGCCAGACGGGAATCCAGTATCTTCTCTACCTCATATTCCATGTTACCTTCAACCAATACAGGGTCCGGAGGTGCCACCACAGGAACTACTGGTTCAACAAACCTCTTCAACAAGGACTTATGAAACACATTATGGATTTTAAATGTGACAGGAAGAGCCAAACGAAAAGAGACCGGATTAATAATCTCCAAAATCTTGTAAGGTCCAATAAATCTAGGCTTAAACTTAGGAGAAGCCACCTTCATAGCGATATTTTTTGATGATAACCAAACCATATCACCAACCTTAAACTGGGGACCAATGGTCCTATGTCGGTTGGAAAACCGCTGGGCCTTTTCCTGGGAGAGAGATAACTTATCCACCACTTGGTCCCAGATCTGGTGCATTCTCTCCACCACAGTGTCAACACCTGGGCAGGCAGAAGGCTCCACCTGCCCTGAAGAAAATCGAGGATGAAACTCAAAGTTACAAAAAAAAGGTGACATCAAAGTGGCAGAACTAGCTCTATTATTTAAAGCAAATTCGACCAAGGGCAAAAATGAAACCCAATCATCCTGATCAGCGGAAATAAAACATCTCAAATACGACTCCAAGGTCTGGTTTGTTCTCTCCATCTGCCCATTGGTCTGAGGGTGAAAAGCAGAGGAGAAGGACAACTGAATTCCCAGCTTGGAACAGAAAGTCCTCCAAAATCTAGACACAAACTGAACTCCTCTGTCAGATACAATGTTCTCAGGAATCCCGTGCAAGCGAACCACCTGTTGCAAAAACAGGGGCACCAATTCAGAGGAAGATGGCAACTTAGGGAGAGGTACAAGATGAACCATCTTAGAGAACCTATCACAAATCACCCAAATAAGTCATTCTCTGAGAGACAGGCATATCAGAGATGAAATCCATTAAAATATGGGTCCATGGCCTCCTGGGGACCGGCAAAGGCATCAACAACCCACTAGAGCGAGAACAAGGTTTAGACCGGGAGCAAGTCCCACAGGACTGCACAAAATTCCTGACATCACGAGACAAGGCGGGCCACCAAAATGACCGACTCACCAGATCTCTAGTACCAAAAATGCCTGGATGACCAGCCAATGCAGAGCAATGAACTTCAGACATCACTCTCTTCTTCCACTGGTCAGGAACATACAACTTCCCACTGGGACAACGCTCAGGTTTGTCCTCCTGGAACTCTTCCAGAGCACGTCTCAAATCGGGCGAGATGGCAGAAAGAACTACCCCTTCGCCTAAGATGGTAGCAGGCTTGGTCACCACAGAAGAATCAGCAAAGAAGCTCCTAGAGAGAGCGTCAGCCTTGACATTTTTAGTGCCAGGAAGAAAAGAGACCACAAAATCAAAACGTGTAAAAAACAAGGACCACCTAGCCTGTCTAGGGTTCAAGCGTTTGGCCGACTCCAGGTAAATCAAATTCTTGTGGTCAGTGAGGACCACGACTTGATGTTTAGCTCCCTCCAACCAATGTCTCCACTCCTCAAATGCCCATTTCATGGCTAACAGTTCCCGATTCCCCACATCATAGTTACGTTCAGATGGAGAGAACTTTCGGGAAAAGAAAGCACAGGGATTCATTTTAGATGTTACAGGATCCTTTTGGGACAAAACAGCTCCTGCACCAATCTCAGAAGCGTCCACCTCTATCTGGAACAGGAGTGAGACATCAGGTTGCCGCAAAACCGGGGCAGAAGTGAATCTTTGCTTCAGCTCCTGAAAGGAAGAAACAGCCTCCGGAGACCAATTCAACACATCAGCACCCTTCTTAGTCAGATCAGTCAATGGCTTGGCAATACTAGAAAATTTTGCTATAAATTTCCGATAAAAATTAGCAAAACCCAAAAACTTCTGGAGGGCCTTCAAAGAAGTGGGCTGAACCCAATCATAAATGGCCTGTACCTTGGCCGGGTCCATTTCAATAGTTGACGGAGACAAAATAAATCCCAAAAAAGAAATCCTCTGTACCCCAAAAAGGCATTTCGATCCTTTGACATACAGGGAATTCTCCCTCAAGATCCGGAACACAGTCCGAACATGTTCCACATGAGAATCCCAATCCTTGGAGAAGATCAAAATATCATCCAGATAGATAATCAAAAATTTATCCACAAAGTCTCGGAAAATATCGTTCATGAAGCACTGGAAGACAGAAGGGGCATTAGTGAGCCCAAAAGGCATCACCAGGTACTCAAAATGTCCCTCCGGAGTATTAAACGCCGTCTTCCATTCATCCCCATGCTTAATGTGGATAAGATTATACGCCCCCCTGAGGTCAAGCTTGGTAAACCAGCAAGCACCTTTAACTCTGGAGAATAGATCCGAAATCAGGGGTAACGGATACTGATATTTAATAGTAATTTTGTTGAGGGCACGATAATCAATACAAGGCCTTAATGAACCATCCTTTTTGGCCACGAAAAAAAACCCAGCACCTAAGGGTGAAGAGGATGGTCTAACATGACCCTTCTCCTACGCCTCCTTAATATAGAATCGCATAGCCTCGTGCTCGGGTACAGATAAATTGAAGAGCCGACCCTTGGGAAATTTACACCCCGGGCTCAGTTCAATTGCACAGTCATAACTCCTATGAGGAGGCAAAGACGCAGACTCATTCTCACTAATTACATCATAAAAATCCGTCAAATAGTCAGGAACATCATGCGACTGAGGTGAGGTGGAAAAAAACGGAGCCTCACTAAGGGCACACTGACAACCCCAACTCACCACAGACACAGATTTCCAATCCAAAACTGGATTATGAATTTGCAACCAGGGAAACCCCAGAACAATGGTATCATGCAAATTATATGCAACACCAAAAATCTGCAATTTTCTTGATGGTCTGGGGCGACCCGCATTACCACCTGGGTCCAAAACTGAGGTTTATTTTTCGCCAAAGGAGTAGCATCAATCCCCCTCAAAGGGATAGGCGTCCGCAGAGGTGTCATTGGAAATCCATAACGTTTAGCAAAATCCAAGTCCATTAGGTTCAGGGCTGCTCCCGAATCCACAAAAGCCTTGGCAGAAAATGTGGACAGGGAGCAGATCAGAGTAATTGCCAGAAGAAACTTAGGTTGAACACCACCCACAGAAAATGTGTGTGCAAAACGTTTCTCTCGTTTAGGACAGACAGAAATAATATGCGAGGCATCTCTACAAAAAAACACAGCTTATTAAGCCTTCAGAACTACTGACGTTGCTCCCTGGACAAAACTCTATCACATTGCATAAGTTCAGACACTTGTTCAACAGGTGGCAACACCTCTCGTGCAGTCCTGCGTTCACGTAAACGCCGATCAACCTGAATGGCTGACATAGAATTGTCAAGACCAGAGGGAACAGGAAATCCCACCATAGTATCTTTTACGGCTTCTGACAATCCCTTCCGAAAGAGAGCTGACAAGGCATTATCATTCCAGGTAGTAAGGACCACCCACTTTCAGAATTTTTGACAGTACAATTCTGCAGAATCTCGACCCTGGCTCAATGCCAACAGGGTCTTTTCAGCCTGATCAATAGCATTAGGTACGTCATACAACAACCCCAAGGCTTGAAAAAATGCGTTCACATTAGTCAGAATAGGATCATCTGGTTTCAAAGAAAACGCCCAATCCTGGGGATCGCCACGCAGCAAAGAGATGACAATTTTAACCTGCTGCGCGGAGCTCCCTGACGAGTTAGGCTTCAAGGCAAAAAATAATTTACAATTATTTTTGAAATTCAAAAATTTATACCGATCCCCAAAAAACACATCAGGAGTAGGGATCTTTGGTTCAGCAGCATGTGAATGAGCAAGGTAGGCGGAAATTCCCCGCACTTCCGCAGCGAGCTGCTCCACATGATCAGACAATTGCTTTATCTCCATTGAGAGAAAAAAAAATTCCCCCTATGGCCTCAGAGATATAGAGGAAAAAATATACACACTTTTTTTTTTTTTTTTTTTTTACAATTCTTTCCTGCTATTGAGTACCCTAGGATCTGCGGTATGGCTGGTGATTCTGTTATGAATAAGTCACCGCAGGAGGCAAAAACAGAAATACTAGCTAAGTCCAGAAAACCAGAGAAGTTGGCAGCTATCGGATTACAGACCCCTGAACCTATCAACAACAACTAGCAATAGCCGTGGGGGGTTCCTACGGTGCCCTAGACCCCTCGATCACAGCCGGAGAACTACATAGCCTAAAGACAGAAAGGGAAATCTAAACTGCCCCAGAGCAGACCCCAAAGCAATAGGCAGCCCCCAACATATAATGACGGTGAAGCAAGATGAAAAAACACACACACACACAGATAGAAAGATAGGCTGAGCAAACGATGGGGCCCAAGCTAACTACATAGGACAGGATAGAAAAGCTGCTGTCTGTAATCCGCCAAAACCCTATCAAAACAAGAGCCAACAGCTGATAGGGAAAAAAGCCCTGAAGACGCTAGGCTTCAAAAAGACTATATCAGTACTCAGGTATTTTCTGAAGACAGAGCAAAAGGAATTCAGCACACCCCAGCAGGGAATGGCAGAAATCCAGAAAAACAAGGAAAAACAAAACCAAAACACAAATGCAAAAAGCAGAGCAGAAAACTTATCTTTTGAGGAGCAGGAATCAGACTGGTCTCCTAGAATCCCTCAGAGAGATCACCAGCAAGGCAGAAGGGCGTCAGCTGCCTTATATCCAGTCAGCAATTCTCGTCACCCAGTCATCATCATCCTGCCCAGATGCTTGGTAATCAGCCTCACTACCTTCCTTCACCAGAAGAGGGAGTTCATCAGACCTCAATGGTGAAGGGGGAAATGAACTCACAACAGTTCCAGGTGTTTGCTGTTGTTCCCAATGGACTGGGGCCCCCTCCTACGTATCCCTGGGGACAGCAACATGTACCAGGAGGCCGACGCTCCCACATACTGGACCCTGACATGTGGGTGGAAAGGCCTGCAGATGCCCCACCCAGCAGAGAGAGTGGCACAGAGGAAAAGTTTGGCTGCAGCTGTCTGGCGCCATTTGAGTGCTGCTCATCGGACGAGATGCGACGCTGTGGATGTCGGGGCATCGGGTGCCTGGAGTGGCGGTGGCGCCGGGAGGTCGAGTCACGCCAGGAAATGATCCTCTCAGGGCCACGGGCAGGCAGCTGGATGGTGAGTGAAGGAGCAGAGCCTGTGCGGAACCACCGAGAGCAACCACCTAAGTTACCAGCGGAGAGCCTTCCTGCAGAGCCCCTGAGCCTGGAGGCTAGCCCCGCCGGAAGGTGGGATGAAGAGCGGAGACTGTGGGAGGAGCCGTGTGATGAGGAGACGGGGGCCACGGCATCGGGGAAGGTGAGAGTTCCCCCGGCCCCGACAGTATCTCCGCA
Source organism: Dendrobates tinctorius (assembly GCF_039654945.1). Lineage (NCBI taxonomy): Eukaryota > Metazoa > Chordata > Amphibia > Anura > Dendrobatidae > Dendrobates > Dendrobates tinctorius. The sequence goes on from NW_027361823.1 coordinate 32,588,526, forward strand.
AGCGGCCTCTACCATTCGGCCGCATTGTGCGGCATCCTGTGTCCCCGAGAGCCTGGCCAAGGAGGGCCCTACCATAAACGCGGAACTGAGTAGGGCCTCCGCTCCTGGTCCTGAACCACTCCACCCGGTGGCACCACACTCGGTGTTGCCGGTGCGGAGTCTCACCGTAGGCGACACTGTTGCATCCCCTATGCCGCTAGCGACCGCATCTTCAAAGACGGCCGCTGCCCCGACTCCGGATGAAATTTCAGGTGCAGCCTACCCTGCGGCCGTGGCTGCTATGCCGGCACTGGCATCGACTGTGGCCTGTGTGACAGGCCCTGTGGCCCAATCTTCTAAGAGCTCGGCCGCTCCCATCTGCCAACCGGCCCCAGTGGCTGCTGGGCCACTAACATCATTGGCTGCCTCTGCCCCGCTCCCTTTTTCGGCGGAGTCCCGCCCACCAGACTCCCGAGCCTGTAGTGTGCCCTCTGTTTGGGTCACAGAGGTTATAAGGAAGAAGGCCTGGGAGCAGGAGATATGGAACCAGCTCCATGCAGGGGGAGAGGCTGGAATGGTGGCTAAGAGGTCTAAGGGACGGCTGGTGTATACCAACATCGCTCAAGGATACGGTTTTATTCGAGATGAGACTGGCCAGAAAGTTTACGTAATTGTGGCTTCCATTCGTCACGGCCGGGCTCTGAAAGAAGGAGACTATGTGTCGTACTACAAAGGGTACTGTCCCCGCGGCTACTACGCGGTAGCTGTGATTGCTGAGCCAGAAGAACACGAGCCCCCGTAAAGAGGACTGTTGCGGACACTCCCTACATCCCGGGAGCTCCACGTCTGTGTGGGCCCTTGCTGCCGGCCACTAGGAAGTGGTTTGAACTTTCGAAATTTCGCTGCACCGTTGTGCAAATCATAAGGACAGTTTGCGTCCGAGTTAAAAAAAAAAAAAAAAGAGAGTTTAATATAGAAGTTTGAGTTTTTCTTTTTGGTATTAAGCCTGGCAAAGCGGGGATGTCAAGAAGAGAGAGTGTCCATGTCCAAAGAAGGGGGGAGAAGAACATGTGATGTTTTTATTGTTGTATGTTGATTTTTGAAGCAATAGAAAAAAAATATAAAAATGGGGTATTTGTGATATTATAAAATTGTTTTGTTGTATAATATGCACAAGAAAAATGCAGCAGGTCCGGGTAAGGGAAGGTCTGTGTGACCAAAGGGAAGTGTGAGATCCGAAAGGGGTCTATGTGTGGAGAAGGTCTGGGAGACCGAGACGCCGACCATGACATGTAACTGAAGGAAAGTTAAAAGAGATGGAAGACGTGAGAAAGACAGCTGTCCTAGGTCAGGTCCCTGACACCACGGACACCCCTGAAGGAGAAAGATGGACGTCGGCAATGATCTGGTAGGTGTGAGGCCTCGATCATGACGTACCGGACAGTGAAAGGTGACAGAAGGGGAGAGTAGGGGAAGGTTCATGCCATAGAGAGAATATGGGTGTACCTAGCCAAATTTGAAAGACGTTGTCATATGGCGTGCGCGCTGGTGAGTAGCAGTAGGCTGCTCAGAGCATGGTGCTCCCAGTATGGTTCGGCCCCCACGGGTAGTGGGTTTGGCCCAACAACTGGTCCGACAACAGAGTGTAGGTGAAGCTTCAGAACGACGAAGGCAGGGATTACGATTGTCGAGGACGACAATAGACAAAGGAAGGAGGAGTGTAGGGAAGGTGACCTGACGGATGGACGGACTTGTCAGAATAGAGAAAGGAAGGTTTGCAGAGTTTAGACATGTGTCAGTTACTACAGTGGGGAGACAGCTAAGAAAGTGTAGTGGACATGCAGTACCTTAGGTTGACCATTAGAGGGCAGGGAGGAGTGTGAGCAAAGGACTTGACATCAGCTTAGGGCTTAGGAAACCGTTGGTCATGGGGGGCGGAGTTACAGGGAACCGGGAATGATATAAATTTGACAGGAGGGTTCCAGAAAGTTCCAGTCCCCAGAGGGAGCTCCAGTGACAGGAGGACTATGACAGTTTGTGCACTGTGAGGAAAACCGAACCAGGGGGACTGAGGAGAGAGAAAGTCAGGGGGGTGGTCCTGACTCCAGAGTACCGCAGTATAGATGAGGCACTGAGGTAAAGCATACCGTATTGAGAGAGAGACGACTGACCAGTTTAAGTACTGTTGGTTTATGGGCCTAAGGCGGCCACAGTGACAGATCTGACAGGAGCGTCGAAGAGTGAAGAGGGGGCGGTGCGTAAATGTACGTCCCCAGTGTAAAGTACGGTGTACGGGAAGCGGCCCTGGAAACGGGGGGGGCCGATAAGTGAAGCAAAGTGAATTGAAGTGTGGTGTACTTCGGAGGCTGTCAGGTGGACGGCAAGAGAATAAACTTGGACCTGTTGTACCCAAAACTTGCCTCATTGTGTGTCTATACGTCACTGTGCGGTATATATCGAGGGACCACCCCCCAGCTCAGCCCACTGACCCTGCAACCTTATGGGAGCTCCTGCTCAACACAGTGACTCTTTGTCAGTAGAGGTGAGCGAAACAGGTCGGCCAGATTCATAAGTCGCCGACTTAAGGTAAAGTCGGGTTTCGCCAACCGAAACCCGACCACAGTGTGAAGTCGGCCATGCGGTCGGCAAAACGAGCGCCAGAGTCGGATTTCCCGGAATGCTTGCACGTGACTTTTTTCAGCCACTGAGCAAGGACGTACAATGTGGGCAACGAGATTACATGTGCAGCATCTGGGGGGAGAGAGAGATTTTGTGCACTTTAAAAAAGCGGTCCGGCATGTAGGTGTGTTTACTGTCCTCCACTCCCTGCCGACTTTACTTCCCCATTGACTTGCATTGGGTTTCGTGTTTCAGTCGAACCTCCAACTTTTCACAATAGTTGGCCGATTTCATTCGACTCGACTTTTGAGAAAGTCGGGCTTCATGAAACCTGACTCGACCCTAAAAAAGGCAAAGTCGCTCATCTCTACTTGTCAGTCCTGGTTCCCTGGGAAGCTGCCAAACTGGGAACACCATCCCGGACAATGCCTTGCTCACCAGGCCACCTGACGGTTCCAGACCCGACCCGCAGACGGATGGTAGCTTCCTCAACGCAGTCTCATCACAGACTCTGCCAGTCCATGGTCTCACCCTGTGCTCTTCAGGAAGTCTGTCCCCTCCTGGGACCTTCCAACACATAGACCTTTCAGGACCTTAGGACAACGAACCTTGTGACCCAAACCCTGGTCACATTATGTACAGTCATGGACAAAAGTTTTGAGAATGACACAAATATTATATTTTCACATGATCTGCTGCCCTCTGTTTTTTATGTGTGTTTGTCAGATGTTTTTATCACATACAGAAATATAATTGCAATCATATTATGAGTAACAAAAGGTTATTTTGACTGTTAGAATGAGTTAATGCAGCAAGTCAATATTTGCAGTGTTGACCCTTCTTCTTCAGGACCTCTGCAATTCTCCCTGGCATGCTCTCAATCAACTTCTGGATCAAATCCTGACTGATAGCAGTCCATTCTTGCAAAATCAATGCTTTTATTTTGTCTGAATTTGAAGGTTTTTGTTTGTCCACCCGTCTCTTGATGATTGACCACAAGTTCTCAATGGGATTAAGATCTGGGGAGTTTCCAGGCTATGGTCCCAAAATCTCTATGTTTTGTTCCCTGAGCCATTTAGTTATCACCTTTGCTTTATGGCAAGGTGCTCCATCATGTTGAAAAAGGCATTGTTGATCGCCAAACTGCTCTTGGACGGTTGGGAGAAGTTGCTCTCGGAGGACATTCTGGTACCATTCTTTATTCATGGCTGTGTTTTTAGACTGAGAGAGAGCCCATTCCCTTGGCTGAGAAGCAACCCCACACATGAATGGTTTCAGGATGCTTGACAGTTGGCATGAGACAAGACTGGTGGTAGCGCTCACCTGGTCTTCTCCGAATAAGCCGTTTTCCAGATGTCCCAAACAATCGAAAAGGGGATTCATCAGAGAAAATGACTTTACTCCAGTCCTCAGCAGTCGACTCCCTGTACCTCTTGCAGAATATCAGTCTGTCCATGATGTTTTTTCTGGAGAGAAGTGGCTTCTTTGCTGCCCTCCTTGAGACCAGGCCTTGCTCCAAGAGACTCCGCCTCACAGTGCGTGCAGATGCACTCACACCTGCCTGCTGCCATTCCTGAGCAAGCTCTGCACTGCTGGTAGCCCGATCCCGCAGCTGAAACACTTTTAAGAGACGGTCCTGGCGCTTGCTGGTCTTTCTTGGGTGCCCTGGAGCCTTTTTGGCAACAAGGGAACCTCTCTCCTTGAAGTTCTTGATGATGCGATAGATTGTTGACTGAGGTGCAATCTTTCTAGCTGCGATACTCTTCCCTGTTAGGCCATTTTTGTTCAGTGCAATGATGACTGCATGTGTTTCTTTAGAGATAACCATGGTTAACAGAAGAGAAACAATGATGCCAAGCACCAGCCTCCTTTTAAAGTGTCCAGTGGTGTCATTCTTACTTAATCATGACAGATTGATCTCCAGCCCTGTCCTCATCAACACCCACACCTGTGTTAATGGAGCAATCACTGAAACGACGTTAGCTGGTCCTTTTAAGGCAGGGCTGCAATGATGTTGAAATGTGTTTTGGGGGATAAAGTTCATTTTCTAGGCAAATATTGACTTTGCAAGTAATTGCTGTTAAGCTGATCACTCTTTATAACATTCTGGAGTATATGCAAATTGCCATTAGAAAAAATGAAGCAGTAGACTTTGTAAAAATTAATATTTGTGTCATTCTCAAAACTTTTGGCCATGACTGTAGCTGTAACGACCCCCATAGGTGGGCGGTGTATGTGTGGTTAGCCAGTCCTGCCCAGCTCTCCGACTAACCCTGCAAGCCCTCCTTATAAACTACACAAACCCTTATGGAACTACAAGTCCCAGAGCAACAACATTTCGGGCTTACAGCACAGACTTCCTCTGTGACACATACCGGCCATTTACAATAATGCTTGTCACTGTCTCAACATCACATTTGCGCCTCCGTGCAGATCCTGAGGAGTCCATACAGCGCCCCCTAGCTGTAACAGGGGTCACTGCCTCACAACATAGACTTTTATTACTTGAACCAGAAAAACTTCAATCAGTAAAAATATTTGACTTCCACAAAGATATAATGAGGTAAAGAATCTGTCGCACTTCTCAGTAGTTTACACATTAAAAGCAGCTGTTTGTGTGAGTATAATAGAAAGAAATCTGCACACTTTGCAACCAATCACAGACAGGGTCAGAAAACCAGTGAAGTGATGAGATTAAGTCACAATTGTATTCTAAGGTAACAGCACTTATCTTACTGGACAACAGTGTAATCTCAGATGTAATGATTGTTGTCAATTACCATTCATATTCTATTGTAAGATCAATCGTCATCAAGTGATTAAAAACACAAATACCTTCCCACTACTGGTAAGTCAGTTTTAAGTTATTAAAAATGGGACATAAAATCTATCTAATTTAGAAGAACTCCTATAATAGAGGGGTGTATTGTAACCTGGAGGGGTACAGTTTGGCCTAGGCTATTTTGCACCCCCGTGTATAGTTTTGTCTAGGACAGTTTAGTCCATGGGGATTAATCTTGGCAGGGATTAATTTGGCCTGTTACACCTGTCATTACATGACATTGTTATATCTCACAATCCCTGCTGCCATTCTGCACTGGTTTCACTCTGTCTCATTTGGACAAATCGACATCTGGAGGAAGTAAGAGAGCAATCGCACCTATCACTTCCTCCAGATGTCAATTATGCTGTAGTAAAGGAGAGTGAAGTGCAAATTGGCCACAGGGATCACGTGGCATAACTATGTCAAGTGAGCTCTGGGAGAGCCAGTCCCGACACCAATAGAATAGCGCCAGCATCGGAGGTGAGTATAAATGTTATTATTTTACTGGGGTGAAACATACGGTTTCAGAAAGGTTTGTCCGAGTAGTGGAAAATCCCTTTAATTTTTAGTCCCCTTAGGAGACTTGAACCTGCTATTGTACTACATACTGTAATACTGCTGTATTGCAGTATATAGGTACAATTGTGGACTCCTGTGAAACTCAGCCTGTGTTTGAGATTTATAGGAGTACCTAAGATGAATGTGATGGAAGCATTCAGCAAACCCCAAGAAACCTTAGTAATCTATTGGTGTACAATGATTGCATTGTGGGGATGGATGGGAACCGATGCACAACCACTCCATTTAAATTTCACTGTCGGAGATTGACAATGGCATTTAAATGATTAACAGCAGTGATCAGAGCTAAGGCCCACCGCTGCTGTTAGACACAGATAATGACTGTTTAATATAGTCTTAAATGGAATCTGTCAGCAGGTGTTTGCTCTGTAATCTGAAGACATCAGGACATAGAGGCTGAAACAAAGAATTCAGCTATGTGTCACTTATTAATGTGCGTGCTGATGTTTACTAACTGTGAAGGATTTATCACTAAGAAATTAATATTGCTGGACTACAATAGTCCAGCAACGCCTCCACCTGTTATAAGCACCTCACTGTCTATGGACTTTGCATATACTGAGCCTGGTGTGGGAGGAGCTAGCTTGCTCAGCACTGCTTCATTCTAAATCTAACAGCTCTGCTTGTGTCAGAACCTCTGCACCGAGTAGTCTAAGTGATACATTGTTGGATTCAGCTTCTCTTTACCTACATTATGCTGCTCTCAGATGACGAAGCAAAAACCTACTGATAGATTTCCTTTAATCAACTGCATGTGTAAAGAGCTCAGCTCCTGAAGCCCAGCACACATGTGAACCCTAGCCCTGGCAAACAAGTAAGTGATTATGTGCTAAGGGGTTAAAGAGTATCTAAGAATATTAGTTTTCATTTTTATTTCATAAATCAATAGTACATAAAATATATTACAAAGTTGCTTATTGCAATATGTGTTTAGTGAAGACTTATTTTCCCATTACTGGCATTGAAGTCCGCGGTCGCTGCTCATAATGTTCAAAGGAGAGGAGAGGGAGGAGGACGATGGAGAAGTCAGAGGCAGACACAGACTTTCTGCTGCAGGTTCACCTAAAAAGACAATTAATACCCTGCAGATCAGTGGGTTTGAGACCCCCACGATGTCTCGAAAAGTCATCTGTTCACCATCTAAACTAGAAGACAAATTGAAAAAGATGTTGGTAGTGTGTGATGGCGTCAGATGGGTGCATAAATGCATGTATTTGTCATACTAAATGCAACCTTTGCTCACACTGTGTTTGCACATGGTGCTGTGTACACAAGGTGCCTGCCTCACTATAGCAGCCATGCTTTGTGTGAGAATTACAGTAGTCGCACAAAACTTGAGAATTTACAATTACAACATCCTGGAAGTATGGAATCTGCCTATATAGCCAGTTATATATCTACTTAGAACAAAGGTTGACTTATAAAATGTTTTGAATAAGTATGTTAACCCTTAAAAAAACTCAAAATAGCTTACTATAGGTAGAAAGAAAAAACCAGTCTCACTTTTAGGTAGAGCTCATATCTTGTTCATTTTAAAAATATTCAAAAATGGCATTACCAAATTCTAATTCCCCAACCGTTTGAATGATTATCACAACCATTTTTGGAGTACTATTTTAAGGCCGGGGTCACACTTGCAACTTCAATGCGAGAAACTCGCGGGAGTCTCTCATCTCAATACCTGTCACTGCCGCCGGCACCCGGGACCGGAGTATGTGGCTGCATGTATTTCTATGTAACTGATCACTCCGGTCCCGAATGTCGGCGGCAGTGCCGGGTATTGATGCGACTTTCTTGCATTGCAGTTGCAAGCGTGACCCTGAGCCTAAGAAGCATAGTCACGCGGTTATTATTCAGCAACCACTAAATTGTCAGAAATTGCATTAGTTAAAAGTTTCATCCAAAATTGTGAAAATAAAAATGTTTGCACTGTAATTTGTAACATTTAAAAATTTTGACAAATGGAAATCTCATAAGGAGTTATGTAAATTACAAATGTCTTGTAGTTAGAATATACGTCAAATTGATCAGTGAGATAGGCTACATCTTAAGCTAGGCACCTTTATCCTACACCAACTCTTATCTGGGATATCCTGTAAATCAAGCAAAGTGCGCAAAAATAGCAGCACAATAGCGATATTAAATGATCTTTAAAGAGTCCAGTCAAATATATCTACATATTTTTCTGCGCTGTATACATTAATAGATAGTATTTTATGTTGATGGCTACAATTTTAGGGGGAACTCAAGCATTTAATTCCCTGCACTGCCTCCACAGGATAAATTAAGTATTACGCAATTACAAATTAAACTAAAGGGAAGTTCGAGTAAAGCCAGCATAGCTATGTTCACTAGAGAAACAGACAGGTGCTCTTTGTAGCCTTTGACTGATCTGGCTAATAAATTAAGGTCTTAGACAACTTTACTCAGTAGGTTCATGCGAAATAGCTTTGTTGCAGAAATTTCTGCAGTGGTCCCTTTCATTGGGGTTATTTACTAGCTGAAAAATCCTGGATTTTCATGAACTTTGAATGGGCATTAAGGTTAGCCTCAAGTGCATGGAAATATAGTACATGGTAACAGATAAACGTAGTGTCACGGGTTTACTGCGACAGAGACCAGAAGACCGCAGTGTCTGAGTTCATGGACTCCTGCACTGATTAGAAGCACGTCTCCTTCATATTAAACTGTGCAGGTTTCTGTTAGTAGTGCAGGAGTAAATCTGTTCAGCTTAGAGTTACTGAAGCTTCCCTGCTTGAAGGATCTTAGCTGTTCAGTATTGACCACTCCCCTCTGCTACATATACTTGCCTCTGGCAATCTGGATTGCCAGTGTTAAGTCTTGTACTGCTGGGTGTGGAGTGAAGGAGTCAGTTGTTGGTAGAGGAATTTGAAGTATTGTTCTGTGACTGTTGCTTGGACTTTTTGGCTGTTTTCAAATCCTCTTCCTCTCCTATTTGGTTTACCTCCCTTTTCTCCCTGGTGTTGCCCTCTGTTGTCTGAGAGAGAATATTTGTATGTTTGGTATTTTTCCTTTATCCCTGTACATCCTTCCTTGTTTGTCTGGTTTGTGTATATTCATACACTATTACTCCTCATTACCTTGGGTAGGGGAGGGAGACAGATATGGGGCTGATTCAGGAGTTTAGCAAGGTGCATGGCCCTGGCATCTTCACCATCAGAATTAATCTGGGAGCAGGTATAGCTAGGGCACCCTTAGTCTTAGGGACAGGGAAGGATAACCTGTCCTGGGGAATCTGACAACATAGCCGTGACATGTAGAAGTCTCATATACTTGAAATAAGTCCTCTTCTAATAATATATATCTATTAAAAGTTATAATTAATCAGAAAATGATCTGTTTGAATCAGACTTTTATAATAAATGTTTTGTTATTAGTTATATAATAATATTTCTTTACATTTTCTTTATCATTATCTAAATTAAAAAATAAATTAGAAATCTTGCAATTTTCACAATGACCACTAGGCCTTTTACAAAATGCCTACTTCCTGTTCTTTACATTAGGCTTTCCAGCAGTCTCTTTATCATCACCTACAGGTTTATAAAAAAAAAAAAGTAGTACCTCTAATACTCTAATACAGTACATAACGCAGGATCCGCCATTCATAAAAGCTAATGTCACAGCTCACCTCCTCCCCCTGTCTTCCAATGACCTTTTTTCCAGATTAAAGCATACTGAGATAATGCTTCTATACGAACAAATAGGGTCTGAATCAATCTCTTGTTACCAATATCCATGTGGCTGACTGAAGTAAAGGTCTAATATTAGACTTAGGGGCCAGTTTGAATATTGCAAGATTTTTAATTTTTTTCTTTCTGTTTTTGTATACAGTAGATAGTGATTTAGAAAATTGAAAAGACATCATCTATTTTGTTTAATACATTGCTGGAATCCAGTGTATTAATTATCCTTCTGTTACTATCAACTTCATACTCCAAGATTATTGTGCATTTATATTTGGAATACACAACGGCATAACTATAGTAGGTGCAGTGGTTGCAGTCGCATCTGGGCCCTAGAGCCTAGAGAAGCCAATATGAGAAGACCAATATTGTTAAGACCCAAGATAGTTGATGGCCCTGTAAGAGATATTGCATTTGGTTCCATGAGCTTTAAGTTATACTACTGTGAATACATAATGAAGTAAATCTAATAACAGTCAAACAATGATGTCTGTATCATAATGATTCTTTAACTGGTGCTAAGTCTATGCATTATGCTTTCCTATACAGACTGTAAGAAGTAACCCAAATATTTAATCATGGACGACCAACGTGTCCGACTGCCTGCACGTACTCTCCTGGACTGCAGCAGCACTGACCGGCTCTGCGGTAAGTATAACCCGGGTCATTTAGCGAATATTGAGCTTACACTGCACTCTATCTGATTTTCATAAAAGCTCAGTATCACATCTATGTAGTGTTGACCATCTTGCCTCTTAGGCCGGGGTCACACTAGCGTCTAGCGATGAATATGGACGAGTGCTATGTGATAAAACGTCGCATAGCTCTCGGACCAGTATTCATGGGGCAGAGCTCCCATCAGCGGTTTTTTTCCAACGTACAAGGGAAATCGCAGCATGTGCGATTGTCACCGACACTCGGCCGAATCTCGGCTCACATGCACCCATATAAACATATGGGTGCGAGTGAGACAACGCACATCACTGGGATATCATACGAATGCTGTGTGATATACGCTGACCCCGGCAATCGAGGAGATGGCGAAATTAGTTTCTCTGCCTCCTCCACAGCTGTGCTCCGATCCTCTCTGTGCGAGAGGCGCAGAGCATAGTCACAAGACTCTCGGCTCCTGCTCGCAGCAGAGCAGGAGCCGAGGGTCATTTGCATATCGCATCTGATGCTCTCACACAAGGGTGACCCCAGCTTTATGGTAAATTTCCTGGCGGTAGAAAGAAGAGCAGAAGCGCAGAAACAGTAGCAGCAATTTTGTGGCTTACTCCCTTAGGCCGGGGTCACAATTGCGAGTTCAATGCGAGAAACTCATGCAAGTCTCTCGCATTGCATTCGCAAGTGTGACCCCAGCCTTATGGAGGTACTCTTACTGCTATAAAGATGTGTTATGGAATTTATCACCACGGAATTTTGGACTTACATATGTTGTATTTACTGCATAAAATGGTAATTAAAGGGAACCTATCATGTCGTCAAATACTGTTAAAGGGAATCTGTCACCTCGTTTTTACGATATGAGATGTGGCCACCGCCATCAGTGGCTTATATACAGCATTCTTTAATGCTGTAGTTAAGCCCCCGATGTAACCTGAAAGATAAGAAAAATGAGTTAGATTATACTCACCCCGAGGTCCGGTCCGATGGGTGTCACGGTCCGGCGCCTCCCATCTTCTAGTGATGACATCCTCCTTACTTCTGCCGTGGCTCCTGCGCAGGCGTGCTTTATCTGCCCTGTGGAGGGCAGAGCAGAGTACTGCAGTGCGCAGGCGCCGGGAAAGGTCAGAGAGGTCCTGCTCCTGCGCACTACAGTACTTTACTCTGCCCTCAACAGGGCAGAGTAAGTACGCCTGTGCAGGAGCCACGGCAGAAGTAAGGAAGAGGACGTCATCGCTAGAAGACATGGTTTACATACAGTAAACTACCTGGGGGATAAACAGTTTACAATCAGGAGATGCGACCGCCCCGGCTGTAAACTACTGCTGAATGAATGAGATGATGCCAGCGCTTGCTTCAGAGACAACCGCTGACGTCACCGAGACTGCTCTCCCTGCTGGCCTGATCCGCGCTGAACTCTGGAGCATGAGAGAATGAACTGGCTCAAGAGTTCTGCGCGGGTCAGGCTGTGAGGCAGCGCAGCATCAGTGACGTCACCGCTAGTCACTGATGCTGCCGCCGGCATCACATGCACTATTCTGCATGTGTTTACTGTATGTAAACCCTGTCTTCTATCCTGCTATCCTGTCAGCTCCTGCAATGATTTTACAGAAGCCAACAAATGAATTACCGACTATTCTTCTATGTATCTCTGTATGAAATATAAAGACATATATATCTAATATATAAAGCTCAAGTGTGTGTATGTATGTATGTATGTGTGTATGTCCGGGATTGGCATCCGCACCGTCGCAGCTACAGCCACAAAATTTGGCACAGTCACACGTCTGGACCCCGAGAGTGTCCTATGCTATGTTGTGAGGCGAAATTTTAACCCCGCGAGTTCCAATTCACCAAACAATTTTGCCCCTATCTACATAATGGGGAAAAAGTGTGTGTATATCAAGCCCCGCCCCTCATTATGATGTCATAATGGTTGACTATGGGATGGAGAATATGTATCATGGGTATATGGTCACTGGACTGTGGAATGGAGGATATGTATGACGGGTATATGGGCATGGGACTATGGGATGGAGGATGTGTGATGGGTATATGGGCACTGGACTATGGGATGGAGGATATGTATGACAGGTATATGGGCACGGGACTATGGGATGGCAGATATGTATGATGGGTATATGGGCATGGGACTATGGGATGGAGGATATGTATGATGGGTATATGGGCATGGTACTATGAGATGAAGGATGTGTGATGGGTATATGGGCACTCGACTATGGGATGGCGAATATGTATGATGGGTATATGGGCATGGGACTATGGGATGGAGGATGTGTGATGGGTATAAGGGCATAGGACTATGGGATGGAGGATGTGTGATTAGTATATGGGCACTCGACTATGGGATGGAGGATATGTATGATGGGTATATGGGCACAGGCCTATGGGATCGTGGATATGTATGATGGGTATATGGGCACGGGACTATAGGATGGAGGATAATTATAATTTGCTATAACTCACCAGTTACTATGCCCGGGCAGCGCCAGGCTCTTCAGCTAGTCTAATATATAAAGCTCAAAGTGTGTATGTATGTATGTATGTATGTATGTATGTATGTCCGGGTGTGTATGTCCGGGTGTGTGTGTATGTCCGGGATAGGCATCCGCACCGTCGCAGCTACAGTCACAAAATTTGGCACAGTCACACGTCTGGACCCCGAGAGCGTCCTAAGCTATGTTGTGAGGTGAAATTTTAACCCCGCGCGTTCCAATTCACCAAACAATTTTGCTCCTATCTACATAATGGGGAAAAAGTGTGTGCGCGTCAAGCCCCTCCCCTCATTATGATGTCATAATGCCCCTATCTACATAATGGGGAAACTGTGTGCGTATCAAGCCCCGCCCCTCATTATGATGTCACAATGGTTACCATGGCGACGCTGATGTCATCATAGGTTGCAAGCCCCGCCGCTCACGATGATGTCATAATGGTTAACTATGGGATGGGGGATGTGTGATGGGTATATGGGCACTGGACTATGGGATGGAGGATATGTATGACAGGTATATGGGCACGGGACGGCGGATATGTATGATGGGTATATGGGCACGGGACTATGGGATGGAGGATATGTATGATGGGTATATGGGCATGGGACTATGAGATGAAGGATGTGTGATAGGTATATGGGCACTCGACTATGGGATGGAGGATATGTATGATGGGTATATGGGCATGGGACTATGGGATGGAGGAAGTGTGATGGGTATATGGGCATGGGACTATGGGATGGAGGATGTGTGATGGGTATATGGGCACGGGCCTATGGGATCGTGGATATGTAACATGGGTATATGGGCACGGGACTATGGGATGGAGGATAATTATAATTTGCTATAACTAACCACAAGTTAGTTGCTATGCCCAGGCAGCGCCGGGCTCTTCAGCTAGTATATATATATATACCCATTCTATGTGTATATATCTATTCTGTTCTAACCTTTTCAATTCTATACTGTATACGGCAGATCATTTGCTGGCTTTTAATATATCTGTCTATCTAATATATATATATTAGCTATGAACCCTTTCTACGCCTGGGTGGCGGGCATTTTTATTGGTATATGGTCTCCCATCCTGGTATGTGCTGCACCCCTCATCCCTATCCTGGTATGTATGGTACCCTCACCCCCCAATCCTGGTATGCATGGTAGCCCCTTATCAATATACTGGTATTCATGGGGACCTCACTCTCCAATCCAGGTATGCATGGCACCACCCTCATCCCTATCGTGGTATGAATGGTACCCCTTCTCATCCCTATCGTGGTATGCACGGTGCCCTCACCCCCCAATCCTGGTATGCATGGTCCTCTCAAGCCCCAATCCTGGTATGCATGGTCCTCTCACCCCCCAATCCTGGTATGCATGGTCCCCTCACCCCCCTATCCTGGTATGCATGGTCCCCTAACCCCCCTATCCTGGTATGCATGGTCCTCTCACCCCCCAATCCTGGTATGCATGGTCTTCTCACCCCCCTATCCTGGTATGCATGGTCCCCTCACCCCCCTATCCTGGTATGCATGGTCCTCTCACCCCCCAATCCTGGTATGCATGGTCTTCTCACCCCCCTATCCTGGTATGCATGGTCCTCTCACCCCCTATCCTGGTATGCATGGTCCTCTCACCATCCAATCCTGGAATGCATGGTCCCCTCAACCCCCTATCCTGGTATGCATGGTCCTCTCACCCCCCAATCCTGGTATGCATGGTCCTCTCACCCCCCTATCCTGGTATACATGGTCCCCTCACCCCCCCTATCCTGGTATGCATGGTCCCCTCACCCCCCCTATCCTGGTATGCATGGTCCCCTCACCTCCCTATCCTGGTATGCATGGTCCACTCACCTCCCAATCCTGGAATGCATGGTCCTCTCACCCCCCAATCCTGGTATGCCTGGTCCTCTCACCCCCCTATCCTGGTATGCATGGTCCTCTCAAAGCGGAAAGTGAGGACTGTGCAGGCGCCCAGTCTGGCGCCACAACATGCCCACTGCAGACATGAATTGGCACCTGCGCAGTCCTCGCTTTCCGCCGACATGTTCTTGAAGACACACTGCAGTGTGTCTTCAAGAAAATTGCAGCAGTAAGCGCGGACTGCGCAGGCGCCGATTCATGTCTGCAGTGTGTCTTCAAGAAAATGGCGGCGGTAAGCGCGGACTGCACAGGCGCCGATTCATGTCTGCAGTGGGCATGTTGTGGTGCCGGACTCGGCGCCTGCGGAGTCCTCGCTTTCACTGCCACAACCCGCCCTCTCCTGACGTCACATGAAGGCGCAAGACCCCACGGCAACAGCAACACCATCTCGGTAAGGTGTTGCAGAGATCGCGGTATGCGTTCAGTGCTTACGCATACCGCGATCTCTTGGTGGTCTGCGTCACTCTGCGGGGGATGTGTCGCCCTGTCTGGAGCAAGACTGCGCAGTGCACAGGCGCGTCGCGCTTGCGCAGTCTATAGAGGCTTCAGACAGAGTGACACTTAGCCAGTTATATTATAGATATGTTTTGAAGAAAAATTTGGCTGTAAAATGATGTGTACAGTTGTGTATTACAATGCGATTTTTACATGAGCTTTTACATACAGAGAACTGCTGTATGTAAAAGCTCATGTTAAAATCTCACTACATACGGATTGTGTACACCTTCATGCGCCTTCATGTGACGTCAGGAAAGGGCGGGTTGTGGCAGTGAGGGCTTGTTTTTTGCGGGACGAGTTATTCTTTGGAATGACATCATTGGTTTTACCATGTTGTGTACTCAAAAATGGGGAAAAACTTTAACTGCGGTGAAATTGCAAATAAAGTGCAATCCCACACTTGTTTTTTGTTTTGGCTTTTTTACTAGGTTCACTAAATGCTAAAGCTGACCTGCCATTATGATTCTCCAGGTCATTGCCAGTTCATAGACACCAAACATGTCTAGGTTCTTTTTTATCTAAGTGTTGAAAAAAAACAAATTGCTCCATATTCTGATACCCGTAACGCCTCCGTTTTTCGTGATCTGGGGTCGGGGAGGGCTTTTTTTTGTGTGCTGAGCTAACGTTTTTAATGATACCATTTTTCTATCTTTTGATCTCCCGTTATTGCATTTTAATGTAATGTTGTAGTGACCCCAAAAAACCGCAATTCTGGCGTTTTGACTTTTTTTCTCACTACGCCATTTAACAATCAGGTTAATCCTTTTTTTATTGATAGATTGGGCAATTCTGAATGCGGTGATACCAAATATGTGCATATTTGATTTTTTTAATGTTTTATTTTGAATAGGGCGAAAGGGGGGTAATTTGAACTTTTATATTTTTCAATTTTTTTATATTTTTAAAAACTTTTTTTTTTTTTTTTACTATTGGCATGCTTCAATAGTCTTCATGGGAGACTAGAAGCTGCCATAACCTGATCAGCTCTGCTACATACAGGCGATGATCAGATCACCTGTATGTAGATGAATACCTCACTTGCTATGAGCGCCGACCATCGGGCGGTGCTCATAGCAATCCGACAATGACAACCATAGAGGTCCCCAGGAGACCTCTGCTTGTCATGCCCACCCATCGGTGACCCGCGATCACGTGACTGGGGTCACCGATGGGTGGATTTCCGGCACTGTTGCTGGAAACACATGTTAAAAGCCGCTGTCAGCGTTTAATGGATTCCACCCGTGGCTGTTACGGACTCATGTCAGCTGTTCAAAACAGCTGACATGTGCAGGGAAAGATGTGGGCTCACCGCCGGAGCCCACATCAAAGGGAGAGAGTCTGACATCAGCGTAAATTTACGCCCGATGTCGGAAAGGGGTTAAAGATGACACACAAGACAAATCTCTTAGGAATTTTTCCAGCAGCCAAGTGGCTAATCATATCTAAACTGTCAGCAAGTACTGATTGATATTAGGTACACGAGAATACACTTGTACAAAATGAATTCCATTTTCTTGTTCTTTTTTCTTTTACAGAGGTTCGGACGTATCAGTATGAGGTGATTGTGATCCCTGTTCTCCTCGTAGGAGTTACTCTAATACTAGTTGCCATTATTCTTTGGCTACGATTTCGAGGATTAAAATCGAGCAATAAAAGAGCAAAAGGTAAATTTAAACGGGTTGTCCGGGCTTTTCACATAATCTCAGTACATATCTGGGCTGCAGAATTATGAGAATAAGTAATTTACTTTCTGTCAATAGTTTGCACAGTTTTCTAGATATTCTGAACAGAACATCCAAGGGGGGGTGTGCTATGGCATTGAAATGAGAACTAGTCGTAACCTTCTACTCTACTCCAAACATGCCCTCTATAGCAACAACCCCACCCTCCATAGCTACAGGCCCTCCCCGTCCACATGAAGCAGCCCTCATCACACAGTAATGAATTCTTCCCCTCCAACAGCCTCACTGCAGAGAGCAGAGAGCTGCTCTTCCCCCAGACACACACTGAACAGTGATCTATGGAAAGTGAAAGTAGTGAGGAGGGAAAATCGTCCTGTATTCTGGGCCACTCCATGATTACAATACATAACTCATTATCAGTAATTCCTTCACTCACTGTCCCAGGCTGCTGGCAGCAGTGAGAACAGACTGTGTGATGGCCAGTGATGGGGGTCTGCAGCTTCTAATCTGCACAGGGGATGGCAGTCACTGATGTAATCTGTTCTGTGACAAAGCCTCTGCTGTGTGAATGAGACAGCTCTGTGTCACTGATGTCTTCACACAGCAGCAGATTTGGTGCATTGTATGTGCGACGCTCCACCAAACTCCCAGCAAGCTCCAGTTACCAGCACCACCCACTGCCCACTCATTGTCTGGCAGTAAACTGCACCAGCACTCATCTTTATCATCATTCCAGCATTGGAAAGAACACAGCAGTGATCCTGTATTTGTGAAAGCAGCACAATACATACATACACCCCCCAACACTTCACACTGTTACAGCTGCTGATTGGACAGGCTGCTCCCATCAGTATTTGTGTCATTAGAGACACAGTGTGCACACATACACTTCACACAACAGATTACATCAGTGACTGCCATCCCCTGTGCAGATTAGAAGCTGCAGACCCCCATCACTGGCCATCATACAGTGTGTTCTCACTGCTGCCAGCAGCCTGGGACAGTGAGGGAAGGAATTAGTGATGATGAGTTATGTATTGTAATCATGGAGTGGCCCAGAATACAGGACGACTTTCCCTCCTCACTACTTTCACTATCCATAGATCACTGTTCAGTGTGTGTCTGGGGGAGGAGCAGCACTCTGCTCTCTGCACTGAGGCTGCTGGAGGGGAAGAATTCATTACTGTGTGATGAGGACTGCTTCATGTGGACGGGGAGGGCCTGTAGCTATGGAGGGTGGGGTTGGACGTTCTGTTCAGAATATCTAGAAAACTGTGCAAACTAGTGACAGAAAGTAAATTATTGTCATAATTCTGCAGCCCAGATATGTACTGAGATTATGTGAAAATCCCGGACAACCCCTTTAAAGCTTAGAAAATAAAATAAATATGTAGCAAAAGAATGTCCAGAGATGTGTCATATCTTATTATCCCTGCAGTCTAATGTTCAAGCGCTGTGCCCCTGTCATTTTTTTTCACCTTCATGAATGAATTTTGATCTCGGAATTTAACTCTTTGGGAACTTGTACCAATAATGACGTTTGTTGGCAGGTAGAATTGACATATTTTGTTGTCTGGCACTTTTTTTGAATGGTGAGCTCCTTTTTTGGCTGATGGTTTGATACACTGGCGGACACAGCCAGCAGAGGGCCCCTGTGCAAAGAATTATATATGGGCCCTTTGTATTCCTAAAGCTCACCATAATGCACAATTCCACCTGCTTTGGAATTGGTAGTGTCCACCTTACCGCTGGGGCCCCTGAGATTGCACTAATACTGTCCGACCCTGGTTGGATATACTATATTACTCTGATCATAACACTATTGACTAAGACTTTATAGGTTCAACAGAACCTGACCATCCAATCTACATCTTCTGAATCATGGATCATTTACTCATTGGAAATCTAATTAGTTTTCTAAGGAAGATTTTTTTAAAGGGCCCTTACTGCTTAAAGAAAGTAAAAGCAGTGATACTCATCCACTCACCCTCATCAATTCCCAACAGTTCCTGTTCCAAAGCTTACCTGTCCCCAGCGTTGGACTGGAGCACTTTGGGTCCACCAGAGAAAATCATTCTTGGGGCCCACTATGTAGCTACATAGAAATAAATACAAGACCAATTGTGTGGTAAAACACGCTAATATCAGGGTACAATATAAGGTAGTACACATCTTAATTATGTAGCAGTGGATGGGGTAGCCCCCCTCATAGAATATAAAGTAGCCCCCTAATAGAATATAAAGTATTCCCCTTATAGGGTACAATGTAGCCCACTCATAGTATATAAAGTAGGCTCCTCATATAGTATAATGCAGCCCCCTCATAGAATATAATGTAGCCCCCTCATAGTATATAATGTAACCCACATCATAGAATAAAATGCAGCCCCCCATAGAATATAATGCAGCAAGCCTTATAGAGTAAAATGCAGCCCCCCCATAGGGTATAATGTAGCCCCCTTAGAGTATAATGCAACCCCCTCATAAGGTATAATGCAGCCCCCCCATAGAATATAATGTAGCCCCCTCATAGGGTATAATGCATTCCCTTTCATATAAGTTAAACCTAGACACAACTAAACACCGGAAAATCAATGGTATGGTATCAAGAAAATTCATAAATATCCAAATAATAAATATCACTGGTGCTCTGTAAGAGAGTGTGGGAACTACACAATAGAAGGAAAACTAAAAGAATTTCCCATGTAATGGAAGAAATTAATAAAAAATTGAATAAATTGATATTTAAACAAAATTTATTAAATCAAAAATTGGCAAAATGGTAGAAACATACCAGAGATTGTGCCCGTATTTGGAAATATATATGATATTAAAATTACATTTGTACAGAAAACATATATAAAAACTTAAATATACATATATTTAGTAATCCAGGTGGTGGACCAAAAAAAAGGGGGGTAGGGGAAGAGAATATCAAAAAAATAAAAAACAAACACATGAGCGACATATAAAACAATGTAAAGGCCATATATAAAAGATAAGAAATCCCACTTAATTTCATTAACCCCACTTAATTTTCACGCCTCCTGACGAAGAAGCGAAACGTGCGTTGGGGCGGCGGGGACGCCGCATACAAACTCTCCATCCATGTAAGTGCTTTCTACAGTTGTCTTATTATGAGCCTTATATTTTGGGAACATTCCATCCCTATATCTTGCACTAGTCACTTTAAGCTCTAAGTACATAATATTATATTAGCACTTTTGGCATTGGACAGTATTAAGTTGGTATGGTCTTCCCTGCTTGGAATGTAGTTTACCTTGGACACTTTTACTGTGAATGTATTTTTAATTCTGTTTAATAGATTGTATTTTATTTTTCACTTTATACTATTGTTTTATGTTGTGATCATTAGTTATTTAGTTTATGTGCCTTTGTTAATTAAATGTGGGTATGTCATAGAATAATAAAATAAATTAAATGTAGACCAAAATGGCAAAATGAAACTGCTTGTGACTAAATAAAGACAAGAAAAATATATACCTCAAATAATGTATATCTCATAAAATATATATTATATATCTCACATCAATCAAATTGGGGTAAATACCACCAGAGGTGATTAAATAAAGTGCAAGAGTGCAAATACAATATAGAAAAAATACATGTAATGCACAGTATATGAAATTATGGCAATAAAGAGGTGAAAATAACATTGCCCATAAAGTGCATGAGGTGCACGTGAAATAATGAATGAAAGAAAGGGGGGTAAAAAATGGGGGCCAATACCTATGAGGTCCACCTGGTCCAAATGCCAAGCACGCCCCGACGCGCGTTTCGGATAGAAAATCCTTTGAAATTGAAGTACAGATATCACCTGTGCGCTGTGTGAATATCGTCCTGTGGAGCATTACGTTTTTTGTGTAGTGCAGCCAATATCATACAATGGAAATGACTTGCGATGCACAGAAAACCTAGGAGTGCAACAAACGCTGGTTGGGATTGCAACCAATTAGTTTTATTAAATTTATATTCACATATTACTCAAGAAGTATTTGTCACCAAACAAACTGTTACGCCACTCTCACCGCGCACCTCCGAAGCAGGTGCACGCCGCCCGACATCATCACTTCCGGCCTCGCTGCTGGCACTGAGGTCTCGTAGGGTGCGTGCGCATGCCGCACGCTCCTGACTCTGCGGCTGTACACCCGGCTCCAGGTCCCATCGGGCGCGCTTGCTCACAAACCAACAGCTCTGACTGCGGCCACACTATATTTGACGTCTGTATGGTCCTGGAGGACCTTACCTGGAAGTCCCGGCGCGCATCCCCTATATCAGGTTGCCTCTTCCTGTAGGCGGCTCCTGATTATCCTTTTGACTTCCTTGCTAGGCCTGCTTGGTCCCTTCATGGTCGTTCTCTGTGCTCAGGTCCACTACTTTGTACTCTGTCGTACTTCCTAGGATGCGCTCTGCTCTACCTTGTACTCTGGCATGCTTGCTAGGATGCGCTCTCTGCTCTACCTTGTACTCTGGCTTGCTTCCTAGTAAGCACTCTGCACTACCTTGTACTCTGGCTTGCTTCCTAGTAAGCACTCTGCACTACCTTGTACTCTGGCTTGCTTCCTAGTAAGCTCTCTGCACTACCTTGTACTCTGGCGTGCTTGCTAGTACGCACTGCTCTACTTGTACTCTGGCATGCTTTCTAGTACGTGCTCTGCTCTAGCTTGTACTCTGGCGTGCTTCCTAGTACGTGCTCTGCTCTAGCTTGTACTCTGGCGTGCTTCTTAGTAAGCACTGTCTAGTACTCTGGTGTACTTCCTGTTACGCACTCTGCATTGCCTTGTACTCTGCGTGCCCCCGTGCACATGCTCTATGCACTCCTATACCCAGCGTGCCCCGTGTGCACGCGCAGCACAAACCTGTACCCTGCGAGCCCCCGTGTACACTCTTTACACACTCCTGTACCCTGTGTACCCCGTCTTCATCCTGCTAGACATGCTCTCTCATGCCTCCTTCGAGCTGGCCACCTGGTTCCAGCAGTCGTGGTACTTTATTCCCCTGGGTCTGCCCCTGACACTCCCTGTATAGGGGGTGGTCCTCACTAGGTCAGCTCGCCTAGGGTGGATTGGTATCACGACCCAGAGGGTCCACTCCAGGAGTTGTTATACAACCCCTTTGACACTAACTTTATGTTAAATGGTTCCCAAAAATAAGTTACTGTAATCAGAGTATCGCACTGATGGGAGCCCTAGTGGTGATTACAGAACCCAGCAAGGAAAATCCGTGGTAATATTAAACTCCTCTACAGTACCACAACAGAGAAAGAAACACATGGCACACTTTGGAATCAATGCGCTGTCTTTGTAATGCAGGGTTGTCTCATGTCTTCCTAAGATTGAGAGAGCTGTTTTTTGTAACCACTCTTTGCACAAGTTAACATATGACTGCCCCAATGAATGATCCCCCTATAAACTCAGAATGCTCTAAAATGGTATTGAGGGTATTGGTAGATGCATTTCTTTTGTTATCCAGAGCTGTTATCTGATTAAATTTAATACTGTAGGAACACAGACATAAATAACAAATTAAAACACCTTTTTAATTTTTAGGAAAATGTGTTAAAAAGGGCCTTTAAAGGGAAACCTGTCAGGTCTTTTTTCTATATGATCTAAGAGCAGTAGGATGTAGGGGCAGAGACACTGATTCCAGTGATGTATCACTTAGCTTATGGAGTGCATCAGTTGTTTTACAATCACTGTTTTCTCTGCTGTACATCTAGCGGAGCTCTGAATGCTGAGCTCTGTCTAACCCCGCCCACACCACTGATTGACATCTCTCTTTGTACACTGTGCATTGCTAGAAAGCTGTTTGGAAGCTGGAGACACCTAGTCCTGTAGTGATAATCTCCTGTTGATAAAACAGGAGATTGATTTTATTGAAACAGCAACATGAAGCCTAGTAAGTGACACATAGCTGGAATCAGGGTTTCAGCTCCTACAAAATGCTGCTCTTGGATTATACAACAAAATCCTGCTGTGACAGTTCCCTATAGTGAGTCACCTCACTTTATATACATGACAATAATTGTATTCTTACAGTCTATGGTGTTATCATGTTGTTTTCAGCAGAGCATTACTTCCAGGAGAGCCACAGGAAAGTGAATTCAGGGATCAATTTAGAAGAGCTATCACTGGACTCTGTCCTGAGAACACGCAATCCCAGCCTTTTAACTCTAGAGATCCCATATGAGCGGATTAGTGAACCCTTCCAGTTGATGGGTGAAGGAAGGTTTGGTCCAATCTATAGAACGGTTTTAAGAGATACTGATGGAAGGAAAGACAGGGATATTGTTGTCAAGCAACTGAAAGGTATGTATTTATACAATGAATGTATACTGTATGTATATATGGCAGGGGGAGAAGGGAGCAGCTGGGTCAGAAGTTGAGGAGGGAATGATAAATGCAGCGACATGAGACGTTCTGTTTCTATATAGAGCAGAAGAAAGGAGAATAATTAATTGGGTAGAAATGCAAAATGAACAATTGTAATTACACAATAGTATATAATATGATGATTGCAATATATTAAGAGGACAAAAACTTTAATGGGAGTGCTACTTTAAGAATGAGATCCAGTAGGTTAGATGCCAGCTACACCATATTACTGATAAATCACACTGAGTCTGGCACGCACCTTTTCTATCTCTCTTCTACCCTTTCAAATGAATCCAGTGTTAGGTTTTCTCTTCCTATCTTTTTTTGGTAAGCATTAAGGTCTGATGTTGTCAATATCTTAAATCACTTTAAAATGGCTGCTTTATTCCCTGCCTCAGCTTTTATACAGGTTATGATCGTCTCGCTTCACTGGCTGCGCTATACCATGTGATAAGATAGCTGCAAGACATTATGAGGAAACCTATGGGGTCATGCCTGAGGTCAATTGAGCCTTTTATGGCTGATGCAATTTTTCTATAATGTGTAAAAAGGTGGCTGGCATTTTTTTAGGGATTTCACACAACACAAATCGTAAATTGTTCAAGTTTGCACAGACCTGCAAATTTCATACAGTTGGACACAAATTCAAAGCCAATCAATTTACTCATTTCTGCTGTCTATACACATGGCTTGCTCCAACTGTTATGATAATATATTAATAAATTCTTCAATAACAGATAATAATTTTTTAAATTAATATTTCTGTCATTTTACAACTATAATGTGACATTTATGTAAAGAAATGAAAGGTAAATAACTTCTTGAAAATAAAAATAATCTCTATTTTCTATAGTACATGCCATATTTTTTTATACTTTAAGACACACCAGATCATAAGTCACACCTAGGTTTTAGAGGAGGAAATTAGGAAAAAAATTGAAGCAAAAAAATGTGGTCAATTCTGTACTTAATATCCCCTATCCTGGTATATGATCCCCTCATCCCCATCCTGATAGACATGGCCCCCTCAACCCTATCCTGGTATGCATGGTCCCCCTTATCCCTACCCTTATATGCATGGCCCCCTCATTCCTTACCTGGTATGCATGGTCCCCATTATCCCTACCCTTATATGCATGGTCCCCCTCATCCCTACCCTGGTATGCATGGCTCCATCCTTATACTGGTATGATTGGCCTCCACTCCCATTCTGGTATGCATGGCCCCATCAGAAAACATAAAAAAACCCATTACACTTACCTTCCCAGCGCTCCCTCGCAGCATCTTTCTCTAATGCCAGCAGCTGCTTTATGCTTGTAAGCAGCGCATGACAGGGGCCGGAAAACTCACAGCTCCTCAAGCCGGGACTGTGTTTATGCAGATCAGTGAGTATTCATTGCTCTTCAGTAGCACGGAGTGTCAGCCGCTGGCTTACTGCAGCTGCTGGCGGTCACGTGTGTCGCTGCTAAAGAGAAATGAATATTCACCGAATTCCACTCCCATGGGCGTGGAATGTGGTGAATATTCATTCCCTTTAGTAGCTGCACATGTGACCACTAGCAGCTGCAGGAAGCCGGCGACTGACACTGCGTGCTACTGAAGAGCAATGAATACTCACTGCTCTGCATGCACACAGTCCCTGCCATGCACTACTTACAAGCATAAAAAAGCTGCTGGCATCGGAACAAGATACTGCGAGTGCTGGGAAGGTAAGTGTAATGGTTTGTTTTTTTAATGTTTTCTGATGGGGTCAGGCATATGGGGATGGGGCCCAATCATACCAGGATTAGGATGGGGCCATGCATATCAGGACTGGAATGGGGCCCAATCATACCAGGATGCTAAAGAGAAATGAATATTCATTGCCCTTCACGCCCATGGGCATGGAATGCAGTGAATATTCATTTCTCTTTAGCAGCGGGCACAGGAGGTAGCCGCAGCAGCCGACTCCTGCCTCGGTGACCTGCTGCTCCGCCAATACCGCTCCCCCACCTCCCCATCACAGCCAGAGCTGGTACATCTGGACTATAAGATGCACCTCCAATTTTCCTCCACATTTTTGGAGTGCATCTTATAGTCCAAAAAAATATGTTATGTATTTTACCCTTTGTGTCATCACCACTTTATCCTTACAGATTGTAAACTTTTGGGTGCAGGACCCTAACTCATCTTGATGAATTGTTAATTAATTATTCTTTAATATCAGATATTATTTGATCATGTACTATCTGAATTGTAAATTGCAGCGGAATATATTTGCACAATATTGATAAGAATTCTAATTATTATATTATTATATGATATTAATATAATATAATGTTTATAATCTAGCTCATAACACTATTTTAACAATTATATATTTTCTGAAGGAACTGCCGAGCCCTGTGATGTCCGCACTTTCCTGCAGAGGGCAGCATTTCAAGCATGGTTGGGAACACACTCTAATTTGGTGGAGATTTTTGGGTGCTGCACTGAAACAAAGCCATTTTGCACGGTGTCAGAGTGCGTAGAGCCGGGGTCACTCTTAAAGTTTCTCTGGGACTGTCGCAGAGTAAGTACAAGCAAAGTTTGCACAGAACTTCCTATTACCAATGGCATTTACATTTAACACATCTCTGTGTGTAGTGCTTCAATATGTATGTTCTGAGCATACTTTTCGAATCTATTTAATGTTCTTCACTGTTGAATTGAAAGCAGATCTCTTGCCAGATTTCACAATACAAAATGCGTACATTATTAAAGGGAATCTGTCACCAGGTTTTTGCTACCTCATCTGAGAGCAGCATAATGTAGGAAAAGAGACCCTGATTCCAGTGATGTATCACATAGTTTACAGGGTGCAGCAGTTGTAACACAATCAGAGTTTTTAGGTGCAGCATGTAGCAGAGCTGAGAAAGTTAGCCCTGCCCAAACCAGGCTCCCTATGTATATTGTCTATTGACACTGAGCTGCTCATCACACAAGTGGTCGATCCAGGGCTCACGTGCTACTGTAGTCCAGCATTGATTATCTTCTAGTGATAAAACCTTCATTGTAAGTAAACAGCACAAAACCTAATAAGTGACACATTGCTGATATCTGTGTTTCAGCCCCTTATCTAATGCTGTCTTCAGATTACATAGCAAAAACCTACTGACTGATTTCAATTAAATAAATCTCTCAGGCCTGATGGTTAACTAACTTTGGAAATGTATTTCAAAAGAATGACTAAATATTCCTTTCTGAAAGTTGCAATCTGTGCCCATCTAGCCTGACATTGACATCTGATTGACATCTCCCCAGTGGCCCTCCTCCCTGCTGCTGCTAACATCTCTCACTGCTCAGCACAAGTTGCAGCTGTCACTCAGTCTAGGTGGGTTAAGACTGAAGACACTAGGAATCAAGTGCTCTCTTTTTATAGCTGGACTTTTAACTTGCTCACTATAACATCAGGATCATACAGTAATTCTTAAATAGATTTACATGATAAGTACACCAGGCTCATCAGTTTTCAGAGATCCATTTAATATTGTATGACCGTTTGTATTGAGAAAACTAGTGATAAATCTGCTTTCATTTAATAGATCTCTAGATGTACAGTAAGTCTGATTTTAAATAACTTTTGTGGAATATAAAATCTGACTGAAATATCTGTGGAGACACCCAAGCCTCCTCTTCTTTTCACGTCTATATTACTCAATTCTGCAATAAAGAAAGTAATCTATTGCTGTTTATTCAGGTGCCACGTTTGCCAACTTGTGTTGGTTTTCTAGGTTTGCTCCATTTTTTATACACCATAAAGACATGTGGCAATGAAGACAAAGTTAATATGGAACCAGCGGAGTCAAAGTAAATATAGTTCTTGTTTTACACAAGAATAAAGCTTTTATTATAATCAAGGATCCTTGCACCGCACCCCATGTCGTGCTGCAAAGCCTGTGTGTTGCGTGTGGTCACTGTATGTGATCAGATATAATACAAGATACCATACGGTTTTTTTTCCATCTTTCACAGCAGGTTTATTACATCAATTTAAAAAAGTCAATTCTATTAGTATTTACCCCCTGATCAGTCAGAGGACAGCATCGGCCCCTATTTCCCCTGCAGCAAATCCCTTGCAGAAGTCTTCAGTGTGCAAAGAAAGATCAACAGAATAACCGGATGCACAAGGAAGCTCGTCACTCGTGGAAAATACCCTTCTATACGCAGATCACTATGTTATACTTGTATACTTCTCTTCTAGTGCGGCGTCTTCTATTAATTACATAAATGTATCATTTAATTACCAGGATTTTGTGCCAATGGATGGAATAATTTACGACATCACCGAGTGCCAAATTTACACAATAGCCCTACAGATCCTGACAGCTCTGGTATGTTTGGGATGTTCTGAAATGTTTTTCATTTAATGTGTCTGTATGACGTATTGTAAATTATCCACCATCAAATGAGGCTTTGTTCACACTGGCATTATGGCTGTCATTTATAGGGTCAATAACTAAGTGTCACCTAACTCTAAACTTGAAGACTTTCATATAAAATTGTATTTCTCTCTATAGCAAATTATTATGAGCTTCCAATTAGCGCTTGGTGCCACCATCTCCATATGGCTAATTTAAATGGCTCTCCAGGACATCAACTATCCACATGCCCGATCCATATGGAGAGTCGCTGGCTCATATTCAGCCTGTATGAGTCTGGGTGGAGAACAAAGAGCATCTTCTACCTTGACAGACCCAACTTATCCATGTATGACATGGTTAAATGTCACATTATTTCTCTATGGTTTCGTAAAGACTCCATATCCATTAACTGAATGTTAGCTGAACCTGCAGATTTCACTTGGAACAATTGAACATCTTATGGTGGTCTCCAGACTTTTTCACGACAAATGGTATTTAGAGAGAAAAGGATCGGGTAGTTAGAATTTAATCGGCCAAGCTTTTTGATTTTCAGGAGAGATTAGACTCATAAGGGCGACTGATTTCTTCTCTTGATTGAAAAAAAGGTTGAGCCGAGTGCTCATTTGTACTAGGGAATTTGGTGAGCTTGTGGCGGTCACAAAGAAAGCCATCTCATGATGCCCAGCTTCAAGCGGCTTTTATACTGTAAGATAATCGTAAACGAGCATTTATCATTATCTTGCCGTGTAATCAGGCTCTCGATCACCCGATGTATGAGCAAATGCTCGCTCAATGGGTGAAATGATCTTTTATGAATCCTAAAAGATCATCTGTTCTCGGTGCTTTGTTCTGTGTAAACAGGACTGGCAATGCCGAGAACAATGGCAAAATGGCAGCTGGTGCACTTAGTGATCTAGTATGGATCGTTCAGTGCACATGTGTTACATGTCACACTAAACGACTTACCAGCGATCCCGACACCGATATCAAGGTGTCAGGGTCGCTAGTAAGACGCTATGTGATCGCTGGTGAGCTGTCACACAGACAGCTTCACCAGCGATCAGCACAGCGATGCCGAGCGCCCGGCATCGCTGGCCATCCCTGTAAAAAATGGAATCAAAATAAAAAATATTGTTATTCTCACCTTCCGACATCCCGTTCAGCCATCCTGCCTCTCTCCACGCTCCGGTCCCCGTGATCCTTTGCGAGAATGGCAGCGAGATGTCACGGTCTCGAGGGATAACAAAGTCTCACGGTCATTTGTGCAAAGGATCACTGGGATCGGAGCGTGGAGAGAGGCAGGATGGCTGAACTGGATGTCGGAAGGTGAGAATAACTATATTTCTATTTTTTTTATTATTTTTTACACCTGATCGCTGGTCTCCCACCTGTCACACACAGCGATTCGTGCTGGCCAGCAGGAGACCAGCGACCAAAGAAATGTCCAGAGGTTTCTTCCAGCGATCAGCGATACCGGCAGGGGGGCCGCTCGCTGATCGCTGTCACACACAGCAATCTCGCTGGTGAGATCGCTGTTACGTCACAAAAGTTGTGACTCAGCAGTGATCTCGCTACCGAGATCGCTTAGTGTGACGGGGCCTTTAGTTTGCCTGTGTAAACAGTCATTCAGACGACGACCACCGATCAGTAAAAGTTTACTGATTAGCGGGCGTGTCGTGCCACCAGCCTGTCTGTGTAAATGGACCCTGAGTGTCTGACTGCATACAAAAGCTTATCTTTCACTATAATTAACATGACACTGAAAATCACAGCACAGACAATATATGTAATAGGAATATTTGCAATTACTGTAAATATGGCTACCAAGGTTATTGGTTATTCAGTCTTCAAAGTGATTCCAAGATTTAATTTATAGTTCCTGGTGACTAGAAGGACCCTAATGATGACCAATCGCAGTGTGATCATTGCTTTATTTAAAAAGGTTTAGTAATTTCCCCTAT
This sequence comes from Dendrobates tinctorius, assembly GCF_039654945.1. Classification (NCBI taxonomy): domain Eukaryota; kingdom Metazoa; phylum Chordata; class Amphibia; order Anura; family Dendrobatidae; genus Dendrobates; species Dendrobates tinctorius. The sequence goes on from NW_027361823.1 coordinate 32,618,259, forward strand.
ATGATAGAAGACAAAGTTTATGAACCCTCTGTAGAGATTTAATTGCTGTTGCCTTCTGACACAGGAATTCCTACATGAGCGGAAACTAGTGCATGGAGACATCGCAGCCCGAAATGTTCTCATCCAGCGCGATTTCATCGTAAAGCTGACTGGACTGGGTGGAGCGTGTGATATGTACACAAGAGGGAACTTTCCTGCTCGTCGTCCTGCGCCATTGAAATGGATGTCTCCCGAACGTCTCCTTCACTTGTCTATCACAGAGAAATCTGATGTGTAAGTTCACCTTTAATATCTGTTATGCTATACATGCCATCTAAAGAAAAAAAAAACTTTTAAAAAATGAAGTTGGCCTCTTTATCAACAAATTACTGTAAGTCTAGCTTCCAAAACTCTTTGCGATCATATCGCATTGTCAGGGAAGCTGTAGGCGCCCAAAGAATGACATATCAGTCATTTTAGTTACTACATGACCATGTAATATGTCTGCCATAGCAAGAACTTTATTTTCTCAGTGTGAGGCTGGAAGGACTCCAAGGGTGAACCCACAGGACCGCGACAACGAACCTACCCCCGGGCGAGCGGGCCAGGTGTACCACCCCCTATACAGGGAGCGTTTGGGGCAGGCCCGGAGGAGACTATCGCCGCGGAAGCTGATACCTTGGGGACAACTGGAGGAGTAGACCGTCAGTCACCAGGGTGGAATGCAGACAGGACCGTCCGAAGGACACAGGAAGAACAGCTGCAGGACTAAATGGAGAGGATGACCGGGGCACAGGAGCAGGCAGGGACAGACAGGAGAGGCACACACGGGAGGAGGCAGGAACGGACTGGACCGGCGGGCTCTGGAAGAAAATGCAAAGGCGGTGAGAGTTCAGCTAGTGAAGAAAGGCGGTATGCGAAGGCAAGGCTGGGTGCTAGGCAGGGTTTAGGTGGACCCGAGAGTCTGTCATGGAATACCATAGACGATCAGGCAGCGATCCAGAGGAGAGGCTGCCTTTTATAGGGACATGAGTTCCGGGTCGGACCAGCAGGGTCATGGGGGCGGAGAGAGGACCGGCTAGCCAGTGCTGAGACCCGGGGTGTGAGCTGCGCGTGCGCCCCGGGCAGAGCAGTCAGGCTGACTGCGGCGCAAGAGGCTGGCGTGCCGGCGGGCACGCGCCCGCTGCAGGGGCGCGCCGGAACGGCGGGCGCGGCCAGAGGCCACGGGCAGCGTGGAGCCAGAGGAGGACGCGGCAGGAGCCAAGCGCGCGGTGGAGGCGGCGAGCGTAGGACCAGCGGGAGCGGGAGCGATAAGCATGACAGTACCCCCCTCTTACGCCCCCTCCTCTTAAGGTCGGAAAGAAACTTAGCTAAAATTTGAGGAGCTTGAATGTTCTCCCGGGGCTCCCAAGATCTTTCCTCTGGACCAAAACCCTTCCAGTCAATTAAGAAAAGGGTTTTACCTCTGGACCTTTTCATGGCAAGAATTTCCTTAACCTCAGAAATATCCTGTGCGGAAACGGGCACGGGGGCACGGCCAGCAGAAGCGTGGAACTGATTGAGTACGACCGGTTTCAAGAGGGACACATGGAACGAGTTAGGAATCCGTAGCGAAGCGGGGAGTCTTAACTTATAGGCACATCATTGATACGGGCTAAAATCTCAAAAGGACCGATGTACCGGGGACCCAGTTTATAAGAGGGAATTTTGAGATGGACAAATTTTGAGGATAGCCAAACTTTATCCCCAGGATGGTACAACGGAGAATCTAGGCGTCTTTTGTCAGCATGTCTCTTGAATCTGTCACGTGCTCGTTCAAGTGCGGTTTTGTTCTCCTGCCAGACCCTGGAGAACTCCTCGGTCAGAAGATCGGCCGCCGGCACACCCGAGGCAAGGAGTACCGGCAGAGGTACACCAGGATGTTGCCCGTAGACAATAAAGAAGGGTGATTTGGTGGAGTATTCGCTGGGATGGTTGTTGTAAGCGAACTCAGCCCAAGAGAGCAAGCTGGACCAATCGTTCTGGTGGGTGTTGGAAAAATGTCGGAGATACGTCACGAGAGTTTGGTTCGTATGCTCCGTTTGACCATTAGATTGAGGATGGTAAGCGGAGGAAAAGTCCAGCGTTACTTCCATCATCTTGCATAGGGCCCTCCAGAATCGCGAGGTAAACTGAACCCCTCTGTCCGAGACAATGTGCTTGGGGAAGCCATGGATCCGGAAGATATGAGATATGAAAATTCTCACCAGTTCGAGAGTGGAAGGTTATCCTGGTAGAGGGGTGAAGTGGGCCATCTTGGAGAAGCGGTCCACGACCACAAAAATGACGGTGTGGCCCGAGGACTGAGGCAGATCCGTAATAAAATCCATCGCAATGTGTTGCCACGGGGCCGAGGGAACCGGAAGTGGGTGCAAGAGACCGGAGGGTCGCTGCCGGAGAACCTTGTTCTTGGCACAAGACGGGCAAGAGGCGATGAAACTTCGGACATTTTGAGGCAGGGAGGGCCACCAATAAAAGCGAGAGACGAGGGAGAGAGGCACACACGGGAGGAGGCAGGAACGGACTGGACCGGCGGGCTCTGGAAGAAAATGCAAAGGCGGTGAGAGTTCAGCTAGTGAAGAAAGGCGGTATGCGAAGGCAAGGCTGGGTGCTAGGCAGGGTTTAGGTGGACCCGAGAGTTTGTCATGGAATACCATAGACGATCAGGCAGCGATCCAGAGGAGAGGCTGCCTTTTATAGGGACATGAGTTCCGGGTCGGACCAGCAGGGTCATGGGGGCAGAGAGAGGACCGGCTAGCTAGTGCTGAGACCCGGGGTGTGAGCTGCGCGTGCGCCCCGGGCAGAGCAGTCAGGCTGACTGCGGGGCAAGAGGCTGGAGTGCCGGCGGGCGCGTGCCCGCTGCAGGGGCACGCTGGAACGGCGGGCGCGCCCGGAGGCCATGGGCAGCGTGGAGCCAGAGGAGGATGCGGCAGGAGCCGAGCGCGCGGTGGAGGCGGCGAGCATGGGACCAGCGGGAGCGGAAGCGGTAAGCATGACACTCAGTCACTCTCCAGTCTAGCCAAGACAGTCAGGGTCCTGATTGGGGGTATTCGTTCACTACAACCTTTCTTACAGTGTAAAAGCACCTTTAGAATGCAAGGATACATTTTTATCTTTAAGAAGACTGATGATCAGTAACCAAAACTGGACTTAAAGACATACTAAAAACACAGAAAAATGTAAGCAATTTATTGGAATCCTCAAGCACTAAATTAGACCTTTAAATGACTCACCCAAAAATGTTCTAAAAACCATATACATAAATAAATATAAACTTTATTAATTTCAATTATGTACACAAACATTAGAAAAAATATTTAAAACACCCCATAAACTCAAATGAAAGGAAAAGACAGTGTGGTCAATGATATATAACAACATGGCAAAAAGTATGATAAATAACAAATAAAATAAATTAATCAAAAAAGGAAGGGAGGTTACAGGGCCTGCACAAACATATCATCAAAACCCAGAGCTTCTAAAAAAGTGTATTAGTGCATTAACACCAGTACTCAGCAATACACAGCATCATCAATGCACCAATTGATGGACCACACTGCCCGGTACCCCGACGCGCGTTTTGGGTATAGGTTTACGTGACGAAGGCCTGATTGGTAGATACTCATTCACGAAAATCTTTCTTTCAGTGTAAATGCACCTTTAGAATGCAAGGATACAATTTTACCAGGAAGAAGATTGATGATCTTCTCTGTTGATATTATTGTGTAGAGTTTACAGCATGACTAATATGAATAACAGTTACCTCTTCCTTGTGTGCTCAGCTGCCATAGAAATTATCATAATAAATTAGTAAATCCGTGGCTATCTTCACCACAAACATCCTGGAGGCATTTGGACTGATTTTACCCACAACTATTTTACCCACAACTAAATTGTTCACATATGTTATCAGGTTAGACAAGAAGCAGAACATACTGGTCCTGAACCAGCAGTGCAGGTCCTGTGACACGAGAGGAGCCAGCAAACAATCTAATGAACGTGTTTTGAGTCCTGGACTTGGTGAGGTGCCACTCCACCTCCTGTCAGATCAAATGTGTAGCGACCCTGGTGACCGGGGTCAACCGAAGGTGGGGTGATATGGTTTTATAAGTTTTAAGTGCAGAGGATGGACGCTTAAATCAAAGTATCTGGACTGTTGTCCTTCAGGGTAGATGGATCGGGGGGGAGGGGGTGTAATGATGCACCTTTCCGGAGTGTGGTGGTGGTGCAGAAGAGTAATTGTGTGAGATGTATTCATTGCAAGGCTCTATTCTTAAGGGGAGAAGCAATGCTGGGGCTGCCTGCCTGTAAGACACTTTTTCGGGGGTATGGATGTTAAAATTATCTTGTCGCTTGTCTTTTGGGGAAGAGTGTTATGATGTTACCTCATGGGGGATTTACATGACAGGATCCAGGCTGTTAAACAACAGCCAATTGGCTATATACAAGCTGATCTGCGGTTGTTTAATGTCGATCACTCAACTAGTCACACAGAATCATCAGTAATAACATTTTTCTGTACCCATAAAACATCCCGTTATAGGAAACACATCACCTGTTTACAGAGGATGATGTGCTGCCGAGAGAGAGGATTGTTAAGCAAGCTTGAAAATCATCGCATCCGACAAACAAGTGCTTTGCATGTTTGTTGGGTGTTTGCTGGCCTGCTTAGACGGACCGATAGTTGGCCAATCAAAACAGCTCCAACCACAAATATTGGCTCCTTTCAATAAGCCATACCGCAACATAACATAACTGCAAATTTTCAATGGAGAAATTTGTTGCATCATCATATGTTACATGCGGATCTTTCAGAGATTTGCAGCAGATTTTACGGATAAATTAAAAAGCAAAATCCATGAAGAATATCCATTGGCTCAACTGATATGTGAATTTAAGCTGCACTGCAGACTAATATGCAGATCTTTTTTCCGCAGTGTGTGGATAAGATTTGATAACATTTCATTCACTTTAAGGGAGCAGACAGATGGTCATGTTTCTCGTGCGAGCATGGCATGGCAGGGCATGGACTGGCCCAGCACCTCTCCTGACCTGAGCCTGACAGCGTGATGTATTTCTATGCAGCTGTCACACTCAGGTCAGGAGAGCCATGGTCAGTCCAAGGATGCAATCCTCGCACGAAAAATATGGCCGCCTGTCTGCGCCCTAAAACACTGCAGATTTGCTCACAACAAATCCAGATGGAAAGTCCACCACATACTGTATCTGACACAGGTGAAAATAGCCCAATAGATGTTTGCTCTAGTAATCGGCTAAACAAATAGTTTTTGCCGCCATTCGTGATTATTTTGTTTACTTTCATATTTTTATATTCACGTTTTCATCTAAAACTCCACACAGACTGCCGCGCTCTGCGATAATAATGTCTTTTAATTTCTTTCAGATGGTCCTTTGGAATTCTGCTTTATGAGATGATCACTTTGGGTAAGGATTGCTCTTCTGCTTAGGTCAATTTTACACAGCTGACAATCACGCGCCGAGAACGGACTGCGATATCCTGGACTAGCTGCAAGTCTTCTAATGTGTAACTGTTCGCGGACTGTAAAATTTAGGCTTGTGAGACTGGTCCTACTCCATTTCCTACAAGTTCTTAAAAAATCTGATATCACACATCTGTTTTATTCTTAGTATACAAAAAAAATAAAAAATTTCATCAGTGTGATCTGATTTTCATCTGTTTTTAATTGGTTTGCCCATTTTTACCGAACTCCCCCAATTAGGCAGCGTTGAGCCAGCTGTCAATCAGCATGGCAGCAATTGTCCTGCCCTGTCAGCAGGAAGAGAAACTGCTGCTCTGTTTACAGGTAGAAGCTGAATCTCTGGCAGGAGCGGTCAATGACCGGCGCTCGGTACAGGCAGGTAGTTGCCTTGGTTAATAACTACAAGCCTTTTTTTAAAAAAATTCAGATATTCCCTTGAAATACAGACATGTGAATGAGGTCTAAGTCTAAACCGTATTTTTTAATTATTTATGTATAAAATCTATATTGCTTAGTCTAAACAGTCATTTTCTCTGTTCTAGGTGCTCCTCCTTACCCCGAAGTTCCTCCCTCTAGTATCCTGCAGCACCTACAACGTGGCAACATAATGAAAAGACCGCCCAACTGCAAGCAGCATTTGTAAGTAACAATATGGTATACTTATCTGTCGCCTTCATCTTCAGGACCCAAATACGGTACAAATGCATTGAGCTAACTTCACACTTGTGTTGATGCTTAATGGAAATTTCCACTACTGTAAAAGTTAAAGCGTACATTTTTTAATATTTTTTGTCCAGCATGGAATTTTTTTTTTTAAATCACTTTATTACGGGATTGGCCTTCATTCCTGTAAAAAAAAAAAAAAATGACCATAAGTGGCTTCCAAAGCCACTACTTTTCCACAGTCTACTGGCCTGCCATTAGCTGATTTGATATCAGTGTATTCTGATTTGGAGTACAGATGCATCCTTGCCAGCCAGTGCACTAGCCAGGGAACATTGAGGAGACAATCAGGGACTAGGCACGTAATGCCCTATGTGAGTCCTTCCCCTTGTCACTGTCAGGTGCGTAGTCCCTAATTGTCTCCTCAATGTATCCTGGTAAGTGCACTGGCCAGCAAGAATGCTAGCCTCACTACTGCAGATGGTAAGACACGGGGAAGGGACAAACATGGGACAGACAAAGAAAAAGGGACAAAATACTCAGATACAAGCTCTGCTGCCAAGCTCTACAGCAGCATAGAAACAGCACCAGGAATCTGAACTCCAACAGCAGCAGAAACACCACCGATACAACAGAGCTCCTCACTCCAGGTTGGTCTGCATGGAATAACTCTATTACTGATGATCAGCTGGTGGGTCATGTGACTGTTTAACGAATGGTGGGAGTAGTCACCCACCAACATCAGCCTACCAACCTAAATCGTGACACATGCCTTAACATACATCCAGTATGGGGGTCATGTGACCCCTACAGCCAACCAGTGGCTACTGTTGGGCTACATCCTTTACACGCCATCTGTTTCCTGTGGTCATGTGCACCTCACTCTGGCTGATACTAAGAGACCGGTGGAGAACAGAACACAGAGGACAGAGGAGCTGCTTCTGTACATTAGGTCACTATCTGTTTTTTGCTATGTTTTACATCACACTAGACTAGACCCATTAGGTCTCCATTTTACAGTAGTGGAAGCCTCCGATGAAGTTGTTTTGATCCATCATAAGGCAGAGCAACAAAACTGAAAGCATGTCGAAGTCATTGCACATCGGACACCTACGGAGCCTGAAAGATTGCAGTGACTTATTGGGAGGGTCACTGGGTTCTGTTGTGCTGTCCATCATTTTGATGGGGTGATAACATCACACGCTGCATCTGACGCAGATGTGAACAGAGTCTTAACTTGTTACATATCCGGATTCATACAACCCTGCATACAGTGGGGGAAAAAGTAGTTAGTCAGCCACCAATTGTGCAAGTTCTCCCACTTAAAAAGATGAGAGAGGCCTGTAATTGACATCATAGGTAGACCACAACTATGAGAGTTGAAATTGTGCAGGGCTACAATTTTGTTTCTGGTCTTGCTCTGTGGTGCACAATCTGCTCTCTGGGACACATCACAGCCAATCTGCACCCTGCTCTGCTAACGTGGAATGCTGCCACCTAGTGGCCTGAACTCCTGCACTTTTTCTATACTAGGAGTAGGCTGCTGTTGTGTAAGTATCATGTGTATGTATTATGGATGGAGTCATTGTAGGAATGGCAGTATTGTGTGTGTATTCCCGTATGTACTGTGATACTGTGCATGTGTTTAAGAAGTGTGCATACTCTATGTGCATGCCTGTAGGTTGTGAATGTGCATTCATGATGTGTCTGTGACTCCTTATAACAAGTGCGCATGTATGTATCGTGTGACTTGTATACATATTTGCAGTAAGTGTGTGATTTTGTGAACATGTATGTATGTACAAGTGCTTCTCAATAAATTAACAGACATAAACACTGGAAATAGATCTCTGTGTCTGTAAAGACTATATAATATATAAGTTTCACTCTTTGTATTGAAGAACTGAAATAAATTAACTTTTTGTTGATATTCTAAGTTTTTAAGAAGCACTTGTATATAGCATCTCATTTGTGTATATGTATTTAGTGTGTGATTTATTGAGCGCATGCATGGAGTGTATCACTTGTGCACATGTATGTACAGTTGTAAAAGTGACGTGCACAAGATGTAGTGTGTGACTTGTGAATGTGTGTACTAAGTGTGTGACTTGTGCACAAGATGTAGTGTGTGACTTGTGCAAATGCATGTAATAAGTGTGTGGCTTGTGCACATGTATGCAGTAAGTTTTCAGTTTGAGCACATGCATGTAGTAAATACTTAGCTTGTGCGCATATGTCTAGTAAGTAGACGGCATGTGCACATACCTGTAGTAAGTGCACGGTGAAAGTATGTGGCTTGTACACATGCACATAGTAAGAGCGTAGCTTGTGCACATGCATGTAGTAAATGCGCGGTTTGTACACATGTATGTTGTAAGTACGTGGCTTTTGCACATACATGTGATAAGTACATAACTTTAGAACATGCATGTAGTAAGTGCGTGGCTTGTGAACATGCATGTGATAAGTGCGCTGTGCGCGATATGTGCACATGAATGTATTAAGTAGGTGGCTTGTGCACATGCATATATACTGCTCAAAAAAATAAAGGGAACACTAAAATACCACATCCTATGTTATAGTGTTCCCTTTATATTTTTTTGAGCAGTATAGTAAGTGTGCAGCTTGTACACATGTGTTGTAAGTAATAATAATAATAGTAAATTTTATTTCTATAGCGCCAACATATTCCGCAGCACTTTACATTTCAGAGGGGATTTGTACAGACAATAGACATTACAGCATAACAATAATCACATAGATCATAACAGATACCAAGAGGAATGAGGGCCCTGCTCGCAAGCTTACAATCTATGAGGGAAAAAGGGAGACACGAAAGGTGGGTGGTAACAATTGCCCTGATTGTTTGGACCAGCCATAATGTTAAGTGTGTAACAGTACAGACACAGAGGGCTAATAGATGCATAAAGCATGTGGGAACATGATACGGGGAACCTGGTTATGGTATAACTTTTGGCTGTGCCACACATGGATAGTGTGGGGGTTAATGTGTTGAGGCGGTAGGCCAGTCTGAATAAATGAGTTTTCAGGGCACGCTTAAAATTGTAGGGATTGGGGACTACTCGTATTGAAGTGCATTCCAAAGAATTGGCGCAGCACGTGTATAGTCTTGGAGACGGGAGTAGGAGGTTCTGATTATCGAGGATGCTAACCTCAGGTCATCAGCAGAATGGAGGGCGCGGGTAGGGTGGTAGACTGAAACAAGGGAGGAGATGTAGGGTGGTGCTGAGCCATGGAGTGCTATGTGGGTGAGGGCAATATGTTTGTACTGGATTCTGGAGTGGATGGGTAGCCAGTGTAAGGACTGGCACAAGGTAGAGGCATCGGTGTAACGATTGGCGAGGAGTATGATACTGGCTGCAGCATTCAAGACAGATTGGAGGGGGGAAAGTTTGGTAAGAGGGAGACTGATTAGAAGAGAGTTACAGTAGTCCAGACGAGAAGGAATGAGAAAAACAGTAAGAATTTTGCAGAGTCAAAGGTAAGACAAGGTCGAATTCTAGAAATGTTTTTGAGATGCAGATAACAAGAGCGAGCCAGTGATTGGATGTGGGGGGTGAATGAAAGCTCGGAGTCAAGTATGACCCCAAGACAGCGGGCATGTTGCTGGGGAGTAATAGTGGAACCACACATGGAAATGGCAGTGTCAGGTATAGGTGCAATAGTTGAGGGAGGAAACACAAGGAGTTCAGTCTTTGACAGGTTCAGTTTCAGATATAGTGAGGACATGATGTTAGACACAGCGTTTAGACAATCGCTGGTGTTTTCTAGAAAGGCTGGCGTGATGTCATGAGAAGAAGCCTATAATTGGGTGTCATCAGCATAGAGATGGTACTGGAAACCAAATCTACTGATTGTTTTACCAATAGGGGCAGTGTACAAGGAGAAGAGGAGGGGGCCTAGAACCGATCCTTGAGGAACCCCAACAGTAAGGGGAAGATGAGAGGAGGAGGAGCCAGCAAAAGATACAGTAAAGGAGTGGTCAGAGAGATAGGAGGAAAACCAGGAGAGAACGGTGTCCTTGATGCCGATGGAGTGGAGCATAGTGAGGAGGAGCTGATGATCCACCATGTCGAATGCTGCAGAGAGATCCAAGAGAATTAGCATGGAGTAGTGACCGTTAGATTTAGCTGTTAGTAGCTCATTAGAGACTTTAGTGAGTGTAGTTTCAGTAGCGTATAGAGAGCGGAAACCGGATTGGAGAGGGTCAAGAAGAGAGTTATCAGAGAGATAGCGGATCAAACGGGAGTGGACCAGGCGTTCCAGGAGTTTAGAGATAAAGGGAAGATTAGAGACAGGTCTATAGTTAGCGGCACAGTTTTGGTCGAGGGATGGTTTTTTAAGTAGTGGATGTATGATGGCATGCTTAAATAAGGAGGGAAAGAGAGGTTAACTATTTTAGTTAGGTGAGGGGTGACAGCAGGGGAAAGGGACTGGAGCAGATGTGACGGAAATGGGTCACTGGTGCAAGTGGTTGGGCGAGAAGATGCAAGGAGCCTGCTTACTCCTTCTTCTGTGACTGGTTCAAACTCAGAGAGTGAGCTAGATGCAGTGGGGGAGGGAGGACAGTGCATGGTATGAGATGATTGGGAGATAAATTCCTGTCGGATATGATCAATTTTTTCTTTGAAGTAATTGGCCAGATCGTCAGCTCGAAGCTCTTTGGTTGGGGCCTGCATTCTTGGGTTGAGTAGAGAATGAAAAGTGTCAAAGAGACATTTCAGGTTATTGGACAGTGAGGTGATGAGGGTGTTGAAATAGGTTTGTTTGGAGAGGAGAAGGGCAGTGTTGTATGTTCTAAGCATGAATTTATAATGGATGAAATCTTCGTGCAGATTGGATTTTCTCCATAGACGTTCAGCACACCTGGAGCACCGCTGCAGGAAATGTGTTTGCAGGGTGTTCCAGGGTTGTCGCTGTCTTTGTCGTGTTGTTCTATGTATAGGAGGTGCAAAATCATCCAGGGCAGTTTGAAGTGTTCCATTGTAATGCTTCAGTGCAGAATCAGGACACGAGAGGGAGGAGATAGGGGCCAATGAAGACTGCAAGTTCATCATAAGTTTCTGGGTGTTTATGGCCTGTATGTTTCTATAAGTATGGACAGTGGGGGTGACCTAAGCAGCCTGGCAGTTCTTGAAAGAGAATGAAAGAAGACTGTGGTCAGAGAGCGGGAGAGGGGAGTTTGTGAAATCATCCACTGCACAAAGCCGAGAGAAGACCAAATCGAGGGAGTTTCCGTCTTCATGCGTTGGAGAATTAGTAAACTGCAAAAGGCCAAACGAGGAGGTTAGAGATAAAAGGAGAGTAGCATATGGGGAGAGGGGAAGAGCAATGGGGATGTTGAAATCACCCATGATGAGGGTAGGGATGTCACAGGAGAGAAAATGTGGAAGCCAAGTGGCAAAATGATCCAGGAACTGATGGGAGGGACCGGGGGGACAATACACTACTGCCACTCACATGGAGAAGGGGGTGTAGAGTCTTACAGCATGGACCTCAAAAGAAAGGAAGACTAGTGAGGATACTTGAGGGATAACCTGAAAGGTACATTTTGGTGATAGAAGCAGACCAACGCCTCCACCTGCTCTTTTGTCTGATCTTGGGGTATGAGAGAAGTGTAATCCCCCATATGAAAGAGCAGCAGCAGCGGTAGTGTTTGACTGCTGGATCCAGGTTTCAGTAAGAGCCAGGAGGTTAAGAGAATTAGAAAGGAAGAAGTCATGGATGAAGGAGAGTTTATTACACACTGAGCGAGAATTCCAAAGGGCACAATTAAGAGAGACAGATGGCATGCAGGGAATATTAATAAGATTAGAGGGGTTTCTGAGTGTAGCAGTTGAGGGGTTTGACTTTCTATAACATGGGGGACCAGGGTTGGGAGCAATGTCTCCTCCGACTAGGAGAAGGAGGATAGAAAGAGTGATTTGTGGGAGCGTCTCTTATGTTGAATGGTGGGACTGAATGGATCTGTGCAATTTAACAATGTGAAAAGAGTGTGAGTGCTATACATAGGAGAGGAAAGGAGTGAGGGGCCGATATGGATGGAGTGTGGAGAGTTAATGCCAGGGTGGTGGATGTGTGTGAATGCAGCGGCCAAGATATAAATTACACAAATGCATATGGTATATTGTTATGAATGAGTCACAGTAGGAGGCAAAAACAGAAATACTAGCTAAGTCCAGAAAACCAGAGAAGTTGGCAGCTATCGGATTGCAGACCCCTGAACCTATCAACAACAACTAGCAGTAGCCGTGGGGGGTTCCTACGGTGCCCTAGACCCCTCGATCACAGCCGGAGAACTAAATACCCTAAAGACAGAAAGGGAAATCTAAACTGCCCCAGAGCAGACCCCAAAGCAATAGGCAGCCCCCCACATATAATGACGGTGAAGCAAGATGAAAAAACACTCACACAGATAGAAAGATTGGCTGAGCAAATGATGGGGCCCAAGCTAACTAAATAGGAAAGGATAGAAAAGCTGCTGTCTGCAATCCGCCAAAAACCTATCAAAACAAGAGCCAACAGACTGATAGGGAAAAAAGCCCTGAAGACGCTAGGCTTCAAAAAGACTATATCAGTATTCAGGTATTTTCTGAAGACAGAGCAAAAAGGAATTCAGCTCACCCCAGCAGGGAATGGCAAAAATCCAGAAAAACAAGTCAAAACAAAACCAAAACACAAATGCAAAAAACAGAGCAGAAAACTTAGCTTTTGAGGAGCAGGAATCAGACTGGTCTCCTAGAATCCCTCAGAGAGATCACCAGCAAGGCAGAAGGGCGTCGACTGCCTTATATCCAGTCAGCAATTCCAGTCACCCAGTCATCATCATCCTGCACAGGTGCTTGGTAATCAGCCTCACTACCTTCCTTCACAAGAAGAGGGAGTTCATCAGACCTCAATGGTGAAGGGGAAAATGAACTCACAACAGTATATATTTGTTGTACTCCAAATGTACAGGGAGTAGATGTATATAAATGTCTTACCTGTCTCCTGCCCTGTCTATCTGCCATGTTATAACTGCCAGTACTTTGATAAACTGTACTTTGATAAACTGTGCATAAATGCCCCCTGCATAAATGCTCCCCCAAGGTAGGTCTGAATATATAGGAATCTAAGGCTTAGATTTTTTTTTTTCGTATGTGGCTTGTGCACATATATTATGTAGTAAGTAGATGGCTTGTGCACTTGTATGTAGCAAGTGTACGGTGTGTACACATGTATGTTGTTAGTATGCGGCTTGAGCACATGCATGTAGTAAGTGCATGGCTTGTGCATATGTCTGTAGTAAGTATGCGGCTTGTGCATATGCATGTACTGTAGTAAGTGCATGGTTTGCAAGTATCTGGCTTGAGCACATGTATGTAGTAAGTTTGCGGCTTGTGCACATGAATGTAGTAATTGTACGGCTTGTACACATGAATGTTGCAAGCATGTGGCTTGTGCACATTAATGTAGTAAGTGCACGGCTTGTACATATGCATGTAATAAGTGTATGGCTTGTGCACATGTCTGTAGTATACAGAGAGGACACCCTGGGCATATGGTCTGAGACTTCCACTACCCAGGGAAATAATAGAGGTCTCACTCTCTACCAAATCACTTACCTTGAGACCCCATGACCAAGTTAAAGAACCACTCCTCCTCTCATCAAAGTTTTTATCCTCTTAATATATTGCAATGATCATATTATATAGCACTGTGTACTTACAATTGCTCATTTTTCCTTTCTACCCAGCTAATTCTTCTCTTTTTACTGCTTTATGGAGAAACAGAAAGTATCTTGTCCCTGCATTTATCATTCCTGTCTTCAACTCCTGACCCAGCTGCTCCCTTCTCCCCCTGTCAGGGACTTTTGCAGCGACTCATGACTTGTGAAGAGAAAATTTCCCTCCTGTTTCTAGATAGAGCTTAGAAGGATTCAGCTCGTCAGTATTAATCATGTGATGTCATAAACCTAATGGAAAAGAAAGAATTTGCTGGGTAGAAAGGCAAAATGAGCAATTGTAAGTGCACAGTGCTATGTAATAGGATGACTGCATTATATATAAGAGGAGAAAATCTGTGATGAGAGGAGGAGGAGGAGGAGGAGTAGTACTTCTTTAATTAAACCCATTAGTAGTTTACAAAGTGACATTTTACTGGGCTGCCACATCAGTTTATGGTTCCTTGTCAACCCCCACTGCTCAAACACTCTGTGACTGAGACACATCTGCATCTAAATTTTATTTTTTCCTTTTATTTCTCTGCGCCTGCACTGAGTGTAATTACCCATAACCCTTTAAATACATCACAGTCCTTTAAAGGCTACTCCCATTTTTCCTTGACACCTTGCTAGGGTATCACCCTGTGGTGGCAGTGGGGCGAACTTTGCAATTCTATAGCACAAATCATTTGTAAGTGAATTTGGCTTTAATAAAGCTTTCTTCATGTCCTGTTCCTTTCTCTATGACTCCTCTGAAGCTGAGCTGGCATCCAGCATAAAGCTGCGTAATGTGAACGGGCCGCTTCCCTTACTGTCGCCCTGCGGGGAGATAGATGTTTTGCATTCGAAATATGTATTACAGCAGAGAAAAGGAAATCCCTGTCACTGGCAGCAGCCGACTGTGATTAATGGGATAAATAATCATTTTACTTTTCAGTAAGTCAGTTCCACATTACAAAGTCGCCAATGAGAACACGTAACGCTGACAGCACAATGTACATAAATAGCTGTCCGCCGAACGCTTTTCACTACGGCATAGCTTCCCTGGGTACAAAACCATCGACTAAATATGTTTATAGCTACATAGCCTGACATCAGAGATCAACAGATCATTGGTGATGGCATTTCTGACGTGGGCACAGAGCTACAGATCCAGATTTACAGGATGTACCCCAATATGGCAGACAGACAGGGAGGCGGGGGTCTGTGGTTACAGCTGATGCGGTCGATGTCCCGTTGAATTTGCAACATATTGAGGATCTATATATCTATCTATCTATCATATATATATCTATGTATCATCTGTCTAATTATCCATCTAGCTATTATCTATATACAGTATCTATACCACAATAAATCCCCACTAAGCAAATTAAAGCAGAAAGGGAAATCAAAAGAGTACAGATTTTATTAGCAAATTACATAAAGATAAAATCACAGCAGAGTATCACCGCTAATGCAGGAAAACACAGGGAACCAAAGAAAAAGTATCACAAAGCATATTAATAGTAAAATGTAATATTATAGAACGCACCACCATTTAAACAAATTAATGACAGCTGGTACCGCACAAGAGCGGTTCAAACCACTATTCAAATTTACCTGGTATAAGGAAATTAGTCTCTAGTGAGAGAATAGAGGACAGGCATACTAAGGTGCAAATGGCTAGTGCTACATAAAGTGCGTGTGGTGCATGAGTAAAGAAATCAATAAGGTGCAATGTTGAGTAATTATTTACATTTTTGGTACAGTGCCAAGATCCCCTGGCCTGCCGCCCCTACTATGCGCATTATGCCGCAGCTTCGTCAGGAGGTCCACTTTTTTCATCTATCTATGTATCTATCTATCTAATTAGAGATGTTGATATTTCATATACTGTATTACTAGGAACAGACAAATACTACAATGAATCTCTCTTTACAGATACAATATTATGAAGGTTTGCTGGACCTGGAAAGCATCAGACCGGATTTCTGTTCCAGAACTGCGAAGAAAACTTCAATCTGGCAAGAAATCTTCTAATGACAGGACAGTGGTGCAAATCCCTGAGCTGGTAGTACCAGATCTGTACGAGGGGGTGGCAGGGACAGAAGTTGTGAAATTGGAGTCTGATTACACTGTCCTCTAAAAGCAAAGCCGTAGAAAATTGATTAGTGACTTTAATATTTATTTATGAAGACCAAGGAAGACGTCTATTTACATGAAGGATTTGTCTCAAAAAAGGTCAAACTGTAAGAGACAAGTATAGAAGAACAGTGATCCGAGCATGGGAATGTTACATTAACATTTTCTTTAACTTGCCAATGGTCCAACTGACAGTGAAGGAGTCAGAAAACACCGTCTTGTGCATCAATACTAGTTGATGGCCACTGTCCGATGGCTTCACTGTCACATTTCTCATTGAATTTCTATGCATAGTTTACATTTTGTGTTTTTTTTTTCTTAATCAAACATTCTGAATTGACTTCCGAAACAAATCATTTATATATACTATATTATACTGCCTGCTAAAAGGTTTTTCTCAAGTTCTCTCTTGAGCAGCTCAGAGCTATCCAGTCTCCTTACATCCTGGTTTCTAGCAGAGCAGGCTCTCCTCCTTGAGTGGCAGTTCTGGTAAGAAGCAGAGCTGTAGCATTAGTAGAACTATAAAGCTCAGCACACGTTCTGCTGTAACACATTCAGCTCTAAGTGGTTTGTTCTGAAGCCTACACTGTTATCACAATATTTAAACATAGAAATAACAGGGCAAGTGAGCAAGCACACAGCCATGACAGCCAAGGGCTGTGATTAGGAGACCTGTTGCCAGGGTTTGATTTTGCAAAAGTTATAACAGCAGCTTGTCAGGAGCTGAGAAGGAGTGGGAGGGAGAGCAGCTAACTGCTGAATATAAACCAATGGGCGGATATTTTAGGAGATAACTTCTCTCCTGGAATGTATCTACTGTGCACTTTTTTTTGGCCAGAGACTGGGCAGGCCCTAGTGGCCAAACTCCATGGAAATGAATTGTATGCTATAATAAATAAAAGCTCTCATTGCGGGAGAATGAAAGCAGATGAAAAGAGCAAGTCAATTGCCAGCATGTTTATGTTCATGTTGTCAAACTAGTTAAAGCAATGTAGCAATTTTAGAATACCCTTTTAATATAATTAAAGAGGTTGTCTATAAAAAAAATAAGGAGTTAAATTTGCAACTTACTAATAATCTTCACATCTAAAAGGTTACGAGATCTTTAGCTCCACTTCCAACAGATCTTTTTCTGGTTTGTCTCAGACACAGGACACAATATCTTGTGTTAGCAAATAGCCTGACCTGTGTAGAAAGGATGCTTGCTGACAGCTCACTTCATTAGATGAGACAGCCCCATTTTTCCATCTCAAGCAATTTATACGCAGAGAAAGGAGCTGGCTTAGGCTGCTTTCATATATCCGTTTTTTTACATCAGTCGCAATCCGGTAATTTTTGAAAAAAAACGGATCCAGCAAAGGGATCCGCTTTTTTCTCATAGACTTGTATTAACGATGGATGGCCTCGCGTTTCATCCATCGTTCGCCGGATCCGTCGGAAATTTTGTGTCCAGCGGCTGGAGACGACAGACAAAGTAACATTTTTTTGCCTCTGTCAAAAAGTCGTACAGCGATGGATCCGGCATCGTCGCGAGCCAACGGATTGTGACTAACGCAAAAAAACAGATATGTGAAGGGGGCCATAGATTGGTCATGTACAGACAGAGGAAATGGTATCCAACTGAGCACAGACCTGCCGGGAACCAGGATTGGAGCCTGTGGTTGATAAATAAGGCCACTTTCACATGTGAAGTATATTAGTAATTTGCGTAACTAACGTTTTAGAAGAAAGAAAATCCCTTTAGGAAGACTGTTTGGGAAAAATATGATAATACCCCTTTTACCTAGAGTGAAGTTACGCAGCCCATGCCCAAATTTATGCAAAACTTTAAAGAGATCCACTGAGTTTTCACACATATGAGCCCCTTCCGGATGGCTGCATGTTCTGCAGGGGCCGTCCTAAGCTACCTCTGCTTGTCATCTGAATGACTAATCAAGCTTCCTGTATGAAGACCTTTGTGCATTTTAGAAGTGGGGTGAGCACTTTTCGTCAGTGCAAAAGCAGCTTTTTTCAGCTCTTTTAGCTTTTTCCCCAGAGGGTCTTTTTAATATTTGCATGTATATCTTATATCTCTTTTTTTGTTTTTTGTTTTTTTTTAACCATGAATACTTTGGTTTCAAAATGTCAAAACTGTAGAATTTATTGTACAATGAATTGTCCCTTTCAATGTTAAATGACCCCTGCACTGCTATTAATGAAGCGTAAGATATTTCTTACCCTCTTTTCTGCATTTGTTTGGTTAAAAGGCTCTACATTATTTATTTAAGGACAGGAATTTACATAATCAAATTAGGTCAGAAATTTGCATCTTCCTCGGAGTTACATTGAGCCTGCAGAGCGTTAGATGGTTACAGTCAGCCCTCCCTTTCTCATTTATTACTGTGAATAAATACTTATAGTCTTGTTCCTAAGAATATCTGGAGTATATCACTAAAATAAAGGTACCTGTTATTTGTAGGTGAGCTAATTTGCTAAATTTGTTCATATCTTAAAATACTATTGAACAGCTTTTTGTAATTTTCCTATAGAATTATTCTTTGTAACTTAAAGTGAACCGATCAGCACATTTGTATGTTTAGAATTACTAGTATAGCTATACAGGTTTTTGTTCCTCAATCTAAATTATATCGTTTTTTTGTAGAGATCTCATGAGAAATCTAGCATGGAAGCCATATGCACATACAGCTCAGAGAGTACTAGGGGTGTGTCAAAGTACTTGCACTGATTCTTCCAAGTGCACTGACACACCCCCTGAGCGCTTCCAGCCTGATTTGCATATGACTCCTAGGAATATATTTTTTTTTTTTATAAGGAGACAACTGCCTATAAAGCCATACTATTTCCATTTGTTAAAACTGTGCCGACAGGTTCTCTTAAAGTAACTTTCAATTCATTCCAAAGCTATCGTATATGAATCCAAAGTTACCACTTGTATGGCTCCTCTACCCCCGACATATGCAGTAAACTTCTATACTCCCCCTAGTGGTGGCTGCAGGCGGCCAACTTTTTTTTATCTGTATAACTTGACGGGAGAGTTGAAACTCTACATTGTAAAAAAACTCTGTTTCAGATAAAAAATTGAATGTATTAAATGAATCAATGTTTTAAGTAGATAAATTCTATAATAAATTTTCAAATGTGGACATGCCCTTTAATTATTCCTGGGTATCCAGTGTCGTTATTTTTACATTTATGGGTGGATTTACAAACAGAATTTTTGGACTTTTTGCAATTTTTTTTATTACCAGATGTTACTTTGTTACTTTACAGTCTAAAGTTTGTTTTGGACATTCTTTGAGTGTTTGTTTTCTTTTTTTTGACTCCCACAAAGCCACATATTCCAGGTATAACATTTTTTTTTCTTTTTCCATCACATTTTACTCATAGGTTTTTCTATAGGAATTAAAGAATGGAAAAAAATGCGTGTTTAAAGTATATTAAAAAAAACCTTTACCACTAAAAATACTTGAAAGAAAATAATAAAACAAAAACGCTGGTAAAAATGGATATAAAAAATGATAAAAATCTATGTGCGAGGAAAGGCTTAGGATCATTTTGCAAAAATAATTTTATGACTTAACATATAATTCTCAGGTTAATGCACATGTTAAATAATCATGTGCAGAAGAAACTTGCACCTTCTTATGTATGAAAATATGTAATATATTTAATAAAATATTTTTGTTTAATAAGGTTTACTGTTGTTAGTTTTTATTTATCATATTTTTATTTTAAGTTTTAATTTGCAATGAAAGTATCATTTGGACAATGTATGGATGAATATTTTCCTTAAAGTCAGCCTTTCAGCAGGATTGTACACAGTAACCTACAGACAGTGTCAGGTTGGCACCATTCTACTGATTAAAATGATACCTTGTTTAATTAAATACGTCTTGTGGTTGTTGTTTAATCTTTATTTCCAGTTTTGAGCTAATGATCTGCTGGTGGGGGGCCTATGGGGGGTGTTCTGATGACAGGTCACTGATCCCTCAGTGACCTGTCGCTTATTTTACAAACTGAATATACGGTAATATGTATTGCAGCATGATCATATCTACTGTATATGCATTCAGTTATTTTATTTAGAGATATACATTTATTCTAAAATAGTGGTGCACATGTTTCTGATATATGATTCCTCTGATTGTTACACTTCCGATTTTGGAATGCAAATAAGTGATATAAAATACTGGAAGTGGCATAAATACCGTATATGTGATAAGATATTGATTGGTAGGAGTTTGACTGCTGGGACACGGTCGATTGGTAGAATGTGGAACTTTTATCCCCATTAGAAGTGAGCGGCATCTACGAATCGGCCACTGATCCATTAATTCCCTCAGTGGCTGCATGCTGCACTTGACTTTTTCTGGAAGGCCCAAAGAGGATGAATGGAGCTGTGGTCAGCAAAAGTGCGCTATCAAGCATAAAAGTTTCCTGTTCTTCTGATTGGTGCGTTTTCCAATGGTCCGACGATCAATAAGTTAACAGCTGCCTATCCTGTGAATAGTTAATAACTTGTTTTCACCAAAAAACACCTTTAAAGGAGAGGCTGGTGCCCAGCAGACCCTCCCCGGTGTGAGCTGAGACAGGCATAGCAGTAGGTTGGAGAGAGGTGGGGGTTATCATCTAGAGAGAGGTGGACCCAGATTGGGGAATTTATAAGGACAGAGAGGGATCCAGAATTATCCTCCTCTCATGGGACATTGACAGCACCCCTGTATCCGACCAGAAATCACCTCAGGTTGGCTCCATTACCCAACTCCTTGAGAACTTGAGGGCTAAGGCTCCAGGTACGTCTGATGTCCCTACACCTGGGAAGGCCCTGGGGTGTACCACAGTCGCAGCGGCTGGCCAGGTCGTGCTAGATCTGGTCTGGGACCGGGATTCCTGTCCCGGCGGGGAAACACCAGAACCCCTGACGGTGATGCCACGATACAAAACCAGTCTGGATCGGTCCCGGGAGGAGCGGGAGGATGATGAGAACTGGGCTAGTTGCCAAGCTACCATCCGGCAAATGGCAGCTTAACACCGGGAGAGGGAGCAGCGCCGGCTAGCGGTACTAGGTCCAGATTTGGACCGGAAGGAACAGGTCAGAGCCGGTCACTTTGGTCCCAGAGAGGCGGCAGGTTGGGGCCACGTCCTGAATGTGAATCATGAGAGGGGTTCGGCTTCATCCATGACCCTAGCCGAATCGCCGATCTGTTTTTCAACCAGAGAGATGTGGAACCTCACTTGAGAAAAGGGCACCCTGCCAGGAACCTGAGCCCGGGAGATCATGTGACCTTCACCAGACACGAAGGTCTGAGAGGCTGGTACGCTATGAACATTAGGCGAGTCCCGGAGTATCTCATATCTCAACTTGGATAGTGAGCCGGGACTCAGGAGTGAGGAGTCCCCGAAGCAGGCTACAGCTGTCTGCCGTACAAGTAGAGTTCTTGGGAACGAAGCCCTAGACACTGCTAAACAAAGGCTCACAGCACTCGCTGCAAAGGTTCGAAAAGGTGTAATCAGTCAGGAGGTACTCCAGTGTAACTCAGTACTGGGAGTACTTCACATTTAAAGGCGCTATAAGAGGACACGTTCAGAAAGGTACATGTTGGCGGAGCGTTGGAAGGGAGCATTCCATCTGACCTGGAGGTTGATTGAGCCTCTGACCCGGAGGACACAGTACGGAGGCAGGCACCTGTGTGTACTACAGACTGTGAGTAAAGCTTTGGAACTACAAGCCCTGGTGTCCTCCATTGATTCTTGCGTCCACACACCCAGCACTGCTACATCTGGGTACCCAGTTCCACACCACTTGTGCCTCTCCTCTAACTCCACATCTACACTGCCCTGGGGCTACAGCTTTACCTGTGGGAAGCTTCTCCATCTTGGCTGCAACATACCACCAGCCCCAGGGGATCTGCAAGCAGCGTCAGCTTAACATCTCACTTGCCGAACACCACAGGTGGCGTCACGAACTATTCTATTAACTACATTCCACCATTCAAACTCCCCCTATTAACTGGGCGCCCAGGGCCACGGACCGGGTCACCGCTGCTGTGACACATCCTGCCGACACCGGCCCGGTACCGAGTACCCGACAGCACTGGGAGGGCGACCCAACTTGGCATCACGAACAGGATGACGAGACCCGATGCCATCGGTTCTGTGTGCCTAAGATTTGTTGGACTTGTAACTTTTGAGAATGTGCAGAAGACCCAATTTAATAGACTGTAAAATGAACATTAAAAATGGCCGCTGGAGTGGAGAAGGGCGTGACGATATGGGAGGTCCTAGGAAAAGACCGCGAACTGTCTTGGGCCTCCCCTGCCTGAATTACTATGTGACAGCAACAAGGCCCTCCCCCCGAGGGGTTCGTATACTGGCTTAGTATGGAGGCGCTGGAAGAAGACGCCGCCGCAAGAAGGAGGGGCAGAAGCCAGTGGTGGGAAAAGAGCCGAGACAGGAAGAAGAACGCCAGAGTGCCATTTTGGAGAGAGACGGGAGGAGGCCTGCCGAGCGCAGGGAGGTCATGCCGGATCTCCTTGGCGCCATGGCTGAAGGCTCCAACCCAGTGTCCGAGATGAATCGCCAGCATCTGGAGGAAGAAATAGCCCAGCTGACGCGCAGCCTGCAACTGAGGCAGGAAGCGCTATGGACCTTGAACCTGCAGCGCGCCCAGGAGGGGCCTACACCAGTGGTAACCGCCGCTGCTGCACCGGAGCTTCCCCAGGCAGATTCCGTGGAGCCTGCCGCCGCCATCACACCACCGGCAGCATCCGGAGCCCCCTTGCTGCTGCCACAGGAAGAATTGTATGAGGCCCCGGGAGCCGAAGTGGAGGAAGAGGACCTGACGCAGCTGTGCAGGTCCTGCTAGAGACCCCTGCGGACCCGGAGCCGCCATTAGTTCCACCGCTGTCCCCGGTGTCCCACCGGGCAGCGCCCACCGTCACTACGCCTGCACCAGAGCAGAGACCACACAGCTAAGTCTCTCACACCTGGCTGGCTCAAGGCGCAGGCTGCAGGCATTATTGGAGATGGCAGCAGCGTCATATCTGCCTGAGCGATGTTCCTGTCACGATCCATTTTTGGATCTGTGTCAGATTCTGGATTCTTTTATATAAACTTTTTTCCTTTCATGCCATTGGGGGTTAATATTAGTTTTTGCCCCCAGTGGCCAATGGTGTTACTACAAGTTTAGTTAGTCTGCTGGTGGGTTTCCCCCCCGGTGGCCGCTGGTGTTGCTACATGTTTAGTTAGTCTGCTGGTGAAGACCAGTCCCACTTTCCTACAGTGCCTTGCGAAAGTATTTGGCTCCCTGGAACTTTTCAACCTTTTCCCACATATCATGCTTCAAACATAAAGATACCAAATGTAAATTTTTGGTGAAGAATCAACAACAAGTGGGACACAATTTTGAAGTTGAACGAAATTTATTGGTTATTTAAAATTTTTGTGGAAATACAAAAACTGAAAATTGGGGCGTGCAATATTATTCGGCCCCCTTAACTTAATACTTTGATGCGCCACCTTTTGCTGGGATTGCAGCTGCAAGTCGCTTGGGGTATGTCTCTATCAGTTTTGTACATCGAGAGACTGAAATTCTTGCCCATTCTTCCTTGGCAAACAGCTCGAGCTCAGTGAGGTTTGATGGAGATCGTTTGTGAACAGCAGTTTTCAGCTCTTTCAACAGATTCTCGATTGGATTCAGGTATGGACTTTGACTTGGCCATTCTAACACCTGGATACGTTTATTTGTGAACCATTCCATTGTAGATTTTGCTTTATCTTTGGGATCATTGTCTTGTTGGAAGACAAATCTCCGTCCCAGTCTCAGGTCCTTTGCAGACTCCAACAGGTTTTCTTCAAGAATGGTCCTGTATTTGGCTCCATCCATCTTCCCATCAATTTTAACCATCTTCCCTGTCCCTGCTGAAGAAAAGCAGGCCCAAACCATGATGCTGCCACCACCATGATTGGCAGTGGGGATGGTGTGTTCAGGGTGATGAGCTGTGTTGCCTTTATGCCTATCAGCGTTTGGCATTGTTGCCAAAATGTTCGATTTTGGCTTAATCTGACCAGAGCACCTTCTTCCACATGTTTGGTGTGTCTCCCAGGTGACTTGTTGCAAACTTTAAACAAAACCTTTTATGGATATCTTTGAGAAATGGCTTTCTTCTTGCCACTCTTCCATAAAGGCCAGATTTGTGCAGTGTATGACTGCTTGTTTTCCTATGGACAGACTGTCCCACCTCAGCTGTAGATCTCTGCAGTTCATCCAGAGTGATCATGGACCTCTTGGCTGCATCTCTGATCAGTCTTCTCCTTGTTTGAGATGAAAGTTTAGCGGGACGGCCAGGTCTTGGTAGATTTGCAGTGGTATTATACTCCTTCCATTTCAATATGGTCGCTTGCACAGTGCTCCTTGGGATGTTTAAAGTTTTGGAAATCATTTTGTACCCAAATCCGGCATTAAACTTTTCCACAACAGTATCACGGACCTGCCTGTTGTGTTCCTTGGTCTTTATGATGCTCTCTGTGCATCAAACAGAACCCTGAGACTATCACAGAGCAGGTGCATTTTTACGGAGACTTGGTTCCATACATCTTCCCATCAATTTTAACCATCTTCCCTGTCCCTGCTGAAGAAAAGCAGGCCCAAACCATGATGCTGCCACCACCATGATTATGGTGGATTATATTTATCATCATTAGTCATTTAGGACAACATAGGATCATTCAGAGATCCACAATGAACTTCTGGAGTGAGTTTGCTGCACTGAAAGTGAAGGGGCCGAATAATATTGAACGACCCACTTTTCAGTTTTTGAATTTCCACAAAAATTTAAAGTAACTAATAAATTTCGTTCGACTTCACAATTTTGTCCCACTTCTTGTTGATTCTTCACCAAAAATTTACATTTGGTATCTTTGTGTTTGAAGCATGATATGTGGGAAAAGGTTGAAAAGTTCCAGGGGGCCGAATACTTTCGCAAGTCACTGTATATAAGGTCACCTGGTACACCAGGTGACTATTGGTAATACAGGTCATTTGTAAGCCAACCGTTCAAAAGAGAGAAGCTATCTTGAGTAGTGGCGTTTGCAGCTGATCTGGAGCAGTGGTTATTCTGCTGGAAGTTGTGTTCGGGTACCTTACTATGTTGTCTGGTGTATGACTGCAGAGCAAGCAAAGTGTTGTTTGTTTTTCCCTGTCTGTTATTTTCCTTGGTGTCTTATTAGTACAGCGGTGGGACCAGTGTCCGCACTTGCCAGTTCCCTAGTAAGGGATAGGTGCAGGGCAAGTGAGGGACCTAGGTATCATGGTCGGCGACAGGTTGAAAGAACCTGTACAGGGAAGGTGAGGAGAGTTCAGGGCTCTTTCTTAGGGGAGTGCAGGAGGTGTCCATTTCCCCGTTCCCTATTGCAGGGCCCACCATTGTAATCATTTCCCCGTTGTTCCCTTGTTTGTCTTTGTTGGTTTTGTGACCGACCGATCGTCGGGTCGGGTCACATTGTGACAGTTCCCTGTTTGTTGTGGCCTCCAACCAGGCTGTCACCTGACATAGCTCCCAAGAATCAGTGCCGGGGCTTGGCAGGAAGCATGTGAGTAAGCCCCATCCTGGGAGGAATCCATCAGCCCGGCTGAGTACAGCTGCGGTCAGCTGGCCTCTGCCTGCGATGGGGGAGGAGCTTACACATGCCGAGACTGCTGGTACTAGTGACGTCATGGCGGCTCTCAATGGCGATGCTCCTGTCAGGCAGCCCGCCCCTTCTCCTGATGTCAGTCGGATGTCCCTGGATGACCAGCAAATGGGAGGTAGAATTTTCCCTGGGTTACTGGCCCAAATGGAAAACCCTCATACAACTTCTCCATATACAACTTCCACATCTTTAATGTCGGTTCCTGTCAGCGTTTTGCAGCTGTCCCGGGCAGGAGGTATATTGGTTAGTTGGCTGTTCACTGAGGGTTCATCTGCCCAGCTGCAGCACATACCCAGCGTTCGGACCTCAGGCAGCTGAGACATCAGTAAGAAGACTCGGAGAGAGAAACGGACACTTGGATACAGGATTTTCGGCTGGAGGGATCCCAGCTCCTTCGCAGCCCAGTGAGTACTATTCTGTGTCGTGTTTGTTTGCGACTAATTTTATGTCTTTAGGAGCAGTGGGTTGTCAGGGGGTAGGCTCATCAGCATCAGGTCAAGTGATTGAGAGTTGGCCAGATTTGATTAGTGATGGAGTTTTGGACGGGGCAGGGCAACTCCGGGTTACTTAGCCATGTGTGTCAGTCCTCAAGCTATGGGTTCTCAAGTCGAGTTTCTGACCCAGTATTAGTGTCAGTGCAGACCAAAAAGGAGAAGGAGTGTAGAATTCATCTTGACGGTAAGGCGCATGGGGAAGTTTACGTTTGTTCTGAAGGTCCCATGGAAGCCCATCTTAAAAAAGAAGTAAAGGAAAAAATTTGGAAAGATGAGTATTTCAAAATTTTTTCCCTTTTACTGCTGGAAAAATAAAAGTTAAAAGGAGGATAGCAAGAAGGAGGATGAGGAGAAATGGAGATAGTACTTGATTCTTCAAACATTTGTAACTGGCTTCAGGCGTTTGCCATTTTGGCTAGTGTTATATGTGAAAAAGTCCTGGGGAACTGCTCTCCTCTATATTGCTATATGGACTCCATTGGTGAGGCCTATATGATTTATAGGGGACAAGCGTGGCTCCGTGATGAGCAGTTCCATCAACGGAAAACTATTTGTCCCACCATACAGTGGGATCAAAAGGACATTGGCATTTGGTTACGGGTGATGGCTCCTACCAGGGTCGTAACTACCACGGTCCTAGCAGTTTCCACTGCGATCGGGCCCAGGGGGAGTCAGGGGCCTGGCAGGCATATCTCCCAACCGCCCTGATTCTCGCGGGACAGTCCCGTTTTTGAACCCCCCACCCGAGTCCCGCCCGGGAGTCTATTTTTCCCACACTGCAATGAGCTGCCATGCCCCCCCATGCACCCCATCCTCGCCCTCCCTCAGAGACCCACCTGACAGCCTGCAATGACGTTGCAAGGCTGTTTTCTCTAATGTGCGCACAAGACCTGTGTTGAGGTCACAGGAGGGGAGGAGTCAGGGATCACATGATCAGGGGCCTCGGTGTCTGCAGGACTCTGCTGTGCTGGTTGTCATGGTGCTGGATGAGGTAAAGTTAATGTGTGGGGTTAGGAGGGGTTTACAGTGTGGATGTAGCACAGCTGTGTGTGTACAATTTTGGATGGAATGGAGCTGTGTGCGCTGGAGGGGTACGGAGCGGAGCCGTGTGTGTACAAGGTGCATGGAGCCGAGCCGTGTGTATAGGAGGTGAATGGAGCGCAGCCGTGTGTGTACGAGGTGTACGGAGCGGAGCCATGTGTGTACGAGTTGAATGGAACGGAGCCACGTGTGTATGAGGTGTACGGAGTGGAGTCGGATGTGTACGAGGTGTACGGAGCGGAGCCACGTGTGCACAAGGTGTACGGAGCGGAGCCGCGTGTGTACGAGGTGTACAGAGCGGAGTTGTGCGTGTATTTTGGCATGGGGGCCCCATTTGAAAGTTCGCACCTGGGCCCTTAACTTTGTAGTTACGCCAATAGGAGAGTATGTTTCAACTGTGATAATATGGGGGTAGTGAGTGCAAGTAATAGTATTACTGTATCTTCACCTCTGGTGATTCACGTACTTTGTCAGTTAGTGTTGACGTGTCTCTCAATAAACAGTTGTGTTATAGCATCTTACATGCCAGGTGTGCAGAATTCGATTGCTGATTCACTCTCTCATTTTCAGTAGGAGTGCTTTCGGCTTTTGGCGCTGGAGGTGTAGGACAAGGGGTTGGATTGCCCTTCAGACCTTTGAAGCATGGTCTCTGAGCTGGGAATCTTTGATTAGGTCTTCCTTGGCAACAGGCACGAGGGCTGCTTATCAGCCAGTATGGTTCTTATGGGAGAATTGTTTGGCCCCTTTTGGTCATAGGTTATATAACGATGATCAGGTAGGTGTGCTGTTGATGTGGCTAGGTCAAGGACAATACAATGGATCGCCATCGGGAACGGTTTCCCGGGTGATCACTGCTCTAGATTTTGGCTTCAAGTTGCGTGGTCAGAGGGATTTCACAAAATGTTTCTTAATATGACAGGCATTGAAGGGTTTCATAAAGGTAGTGGTCGCAAGGATATTAGGAGCCAAGTTTCGATTGGGGTCCTTGAATGGTTAGGCTGGGTATTCTGAGCTATTTGTAGTTCGGAGTTTGAGGTCTTTCTTTTTTATTTGCCTTTTTCGCTTGCTTTTTTGGGTGCCTTAGGAGTGGGGGAGATTGTGTCTCCTAGCAAGATAGTGATTGGAGGAGTTTTGGCAGCGGATGTTGTTGCCACAACGTGGGGGATAGAATTCTGGATTTGAAAATAGATCAGGAGAGAATGGGTAAACTAGTAATTTTGGGAGTGGTTCTGGAACCTGCTTTGTGTCCTTTATGTTGGTTGCATCTTTTTAATGCTTTTGGGCCTAAGTTCTTTTTTAGAACAAGCTGTTCATGATGTTTTGGATCTGTCACTCATCCATTTCCTGAATTGCTTTTAAATATCTGCCCTAGTAATTCTTTTTGTTGTGAAACCATTCTTAGGGCAATTGAGTGGGTGGTGGGGCATTTTGGGGTCACCTTATCGCCTGGTAAAACTGAGGAACTGACTACAAGTCTAGTTATTTGGGAATTGTTATCGACTCACTGAAATGGGAATTTCGAATGCCAGAAGAGAAAGTTGTACCTTTGAGGGAGGAGGTAGTCAGGTCACATCAGTTCACAAAAATTGACGTTGAGGCCGGGAAGTACAGTAGCTTCTTGGAAAGCTCAACTTGCCGCATCATCCCTTCAGGTAGTTTTTTCTGAAGGTTGGCAAATGCTACTGCTGGGGTGTGGGCTCCCCAACATTATGTACGGTTGTCTGCCGAACACAAAGCGAATATGATAGTGTGGTGTAGATTTTTAGAGCAATAATAACAGGCGATCATTGCTAAGAGATGAAGTGGTGGATAATTGTCAGCTTGATTTGAACACAGATGCTGCTGGCAGTTTCAATTTCAGGGTCTACTTTAAGGGTCAGTGGTGTACAAGTAGGTGGTCGGAGGAGTGGTTTAGATCGGGCCTGGTAAAAAATATTGCTTTGTTTGAAAATTTTCCCGTATTGGTGGCAGTTCATTTATGGAGACAGAGGCTTCAGAATAGGAGGGTATGTTTCAACTGTGATAATATGGGGGTAGTGAGTGCATTATATATTTTTACTGTATCTTCACCTCTGGTGATTCACGTACTTTGTCAGTTAGTGTTGACGTGACTCTCAATAAACGGTTATGTTATAGCATCTTACATGCCAGGTGTGCTGAATTCGATTGCTGATTCACTCTCTCATTTTCAGTAGGAGTGCTTTCGGCTTTTGGCGCTGGAGGTGTAGGACAAGGGGTTGGATTGCCTTTCAGACCTTTGAAGCATGGTCACTGAGCTGGGAATTTTGATTAGGGCTTCCTTGGCAACAGGCACGAGGGCTGCTTATCAGCCAGTATGGTGCTTATGGGAGAATTGTTTGGCCCCTTTTGGTCATAGGTTATATAACGATGATCAGGTAGGTGTGCTGTTGATGTGGCTAGGTCAAGGAGAATACAATGGATGGCCATTGGGAAAGGTTTCCCGGGTGATCACTGCTCTAGATTTTGCCTTCAAGTTGCGTGGTCAGAGGGATTTCACAAAATGTTTCTTAATAAGACAGGCATTGAAGGGTTTTCATAAAGGTAGTGGTCGCAAGGATATTAGGCGCCAAGTTTCGATTGGGGTCCTTGAATGGTTAGGCTGGGTATTCTGAGCTATTTGTAGTTCGGAGTTTGAGGTCTTTCTTTTTTATTTGTCTTTTTCGCTTGCTTTTTTGGGTGCCTTAGGAGTGGGGGAGATTGTGTCTCCTAGCAAGATAGTGATTGGAGGAGTTTTGGCAGCGGATGTTGTTGCCACAACGTGGGGGATAGAATTCTGGATTAGAAAATAGATCAGGAAAGAATGGGTAAACTAGTAATTTTGGGAGTGGTTCTGGAACCTGCTTTGTGTCCTTTATGTTGTTTGCATCTTTTTAATGCTTTTGGGCCTAATCGGGTGGACCTTTGTTGTGTCATGAAGACGGTCCCTGCTTGTCTAAATGCCAGTTTACTGCAGTGTTTCGGAAGTGTTTGAGGATTTGGGGCTTAGATTCATCCCATTTTGAGGTACACTCGTTTCATATCAGGATGGCAAAAGAGGCAGCGGTGTGTGGTCTTAGTGTTGAAACGGTACAGTGCATAGGGCGATGGGAGTCCAATCGTTATCGGGATTACATTAGGTGTCAGGGATTAGTCGATGGGTTGCCTTATTAGGTATTGGACATGGTTTGACTTAAGTGTTCATTTAATATTGTTAAAGCTTGATTGTGATTCATTTGTGTCTCTTTACAGCTTTCCATCCTGTGGATATGGATACTGGGCCGTTCATAAGTCCATTGGGGAGCACTGCGGGCTGAGGTGAGGAAAGAGGCTCGACAGCTTGGTTTTTCCAGGAACACGGCGGTGATCAGGTGGCTTAGGCTGGTTTCACATTTGCGTTTTTTAGCGCTGGAAAAAAACGCATATGTGCGCATGCGTTTTTTCCCCTATATTTAACATGGGTGCGCATACCTGCGCGCTTGTAAGCGCATGTATGCGATTTTCATGCGCTGCGTTTTTTTGGGGTATGCGTTTGTATTTTCCAGACGCAGCATGTTGCATTTTTTGGCCCTGCAAAAAAGCGCATGCGCACATATGCGCACGTTTTGCGCTAAAAATGGCCATTATAGCCTATGGATGCGCATATGTGCGCACTGGCATGCTCATGTATGCGTTTTTTTGCATATGCGTTTTTTTTTTTAACCATGGAATTTAGGGGTTTGGGTTAGAGTTAGGGTTAGTTAAGGGGGTTTAGGGTTAGGGTTAGGGTCAGGGTCAGGGTTAGGGTTGGGGTTTGGGTCAGGGTTAGGGTTAAGTATGGTTTGGTTAAGGGTTAGGGTCAGGGTTAGGGTCAGGATTAGGGTTAAGTATGGTTTTGTTAAGGGTTAGGGTCAGGGTTAGGGTTAGGGTTAGGGTCAGGGTTAGGGTTAGGGTCAGGGTTAGGGTTAAGTATGGTTTTGTTAAGGATTAGGGTCAGGGTTAGGGTCAGGATTAGGGTTAAGTATGGTTTGGTTAAGGGTTAGGGTCAGGGTTAGGGTTAGGGTTAGGGTCAGGGTTAGGGTCAGGGTTAGGGTCAGGATTAGGGTTAGGGTCAGGGTTAGGGTTAAGTATGGTTTTGTTAAGGGTTAGGGTCAGGGTTAGGGTCAGGATTAGGGTTAAGTATGGTTTTGTTAAGGGTTAGGGTCAGGGTTAGGGTCAGGGTTAGGGTCAGGATTAGGGTTAAGTATGGTTTGGTTAAGGGTTAGGGTCAGGGTTAGGGTTAGGGTTAGGGTCAGGGTTAGGGTTAAGTATGGTTTTGTTAAGGGTTAGGGTCAGGGTTAGGGTCAGGGTTAGGGTTAGGGTTAGGGTTAGGGTTAGGGTCAGGGTTAGGGTCAGGGTTAGGGTTAGGGTTAGGGTTAGTTAGGGTTTAGGGTTTGGGTTAGGGTTAAGTATGATTTGGTTAAGGGTTAGGGTTAGGGTTAGGGTCAGGGTTAGGGTTAGGGTTAGGGTCAGGGTTAGGGTTAGTAAAGTCATGGTTTGGGTAGTGTGAGGGGCCACCTAAAAATGTTGGAAAAAAACGCAAACGCGGTAAAAACGCACTAAAAACGCATACAAACGCATAAAAACGCTGCGTTTTTTTCATGCATGCTCATAAAAATGCTTGAAAAAAACGCAGCAGTTGTATGCTTTTGTATGCGTTTTTTCAATGCTTTTTTTGCGGGAAAAACGCGCTGCAAAAAAAAGCAAGTGTGAAACTAGCCTTAGCTTTAGAGTTATGAGTTGGAGCAGGGTTTTGCAAGAAGTGCATCATAGCGCTCTCCTGGATAGGGCACTGGATATTTTGGTGTTTCATGTGGGGGTAATGACCTCGGAACTCGCCCTTTTAGAGATTTCATTAAGGATTAGTGATGAGCGAGTATACTCGTTACTCGGGTGATCTCCGAGTATATGGATGTGCTCGGAGATTTAGTTTCTGTCGCCGCAGCTGCATGATTTGTGGCTGCTACAGCCTGAATACATGTGGGGATTTCCTAACAAACAGGCAATCCCTACATGTATTCAGGCTGTCTAGCAGCCGCAAATCATGCAGCTATGGCGACAAAACTAAATCTTCGAGCACATCCAAATACTCGGAGTTCACCCGAGCATGCTCGGGAAATCTCGAGTAACAAGTATATTCGCTCATCACTATTAAGGATATTAAACATGATATTTTTTGCCTTTGGATGCCCTTTTCTGTGATGGTTACAGTTTGGCCTGAAATCGTTCTGCGGAAGTGTTGGCAGAAAGATCAGTCAGTCGAGAAGGTTAATAAGGCACAGATAAAAGTGAATAATGCAGAGTCTAATTTTGTTAGCCGGAATGGGGTCATTGCTGTCCCCATTTTGATTTTGAAAATGGGAGGGATAATTTTTGGCTGGCGGACGGTGTGCATTTGAATGCGGTAGGCACTGGGTTTGTGAGAGGGGATTGTAAGGGCCATAGCATTACGATGTAGGGGGTCTCGGGCATTTGAGGTGTTCGAAGTGTGGCGGTTGGCGCATCCTTGAAGTTGGTTCTATATTGGTTTTATGATATGGATTCCTCAATTGGATAAAGATGTTTTTTGGTCTGGCAATGTTGGGGGGGACTTACAGCAATGGAATGTCGGGTGCCTGGAAGTTTAAATGTCCAATGTAACCCATTTGGTTATGGTGCTCCCGAGCCAGTGGGGTAACAACTGTAAGTAATTATGGCTTATGATTTCTGTTTTTGACAATCTCCAGATTTTGGAGCTTCAAGGATCCTACCATTATTATATCAAACTTGAATTTTATTATCTATTTGTTTAAATAAAAGCTACTGTGGCTAAAATTATCCAAACTACATTGTCATTGTTTTATTGCTAAATTTTAGTCGAGGACAATAAGGGCTGATAATGCAGTTACTTCACCGGAGGATCGACAATACCAGTGTCAAGGAGATGCTAGAGCCCAGGCAACACCTCCCCTGGCATGGGTAGAGATCAGCAATGGGTTTGAGAGGAGTAGGGGGTTACCATCTAGTGAGGGGCTGACCCAGATTGGGGAATTTATAGGGACATGAAGGAGGGATACAGCATTTTCCTGCTCTCATGGGGTCAGTGACAGTCCTGCCCACCTTCCCTTAGGTTCTGTTAGGCGTCAGGTTCCTGTCACTGCACAGCGGGAATCCCAAGCCTTACTTCTGGTAGTCTCCCATTCCTCTCCAGCCGCAAAGGAGGTTGCTCAGCAAACTCGTCGGTCCCAGCTCTCTGCC
Source organism: Dendrobates tinctorius (assembly GCF_039654945.1). NCBI lineage: Eukaryota > Metazoa > Chordata > Amphibia > Anura > Dendrobatidae > Dendrobates > Dendrobates tinctorius. The sequence goes on from NW_027361823.1 coordinate 32,651,765, forward strand.
CAGACCAGCTCCGTGGGTTTGCTTGCTGCTGCCACCTCTGGCACAGCTATGGCAATGCATGCTGCTCAGCAGCGAGATTCTCCATGGACAAAGTCCCCATGTCAGGCCACTGAGCATGCCTGTGGAGTGATCTCCCATTGGAGATCAAGGGTCACGTGCTCAGGTGCTGTTCGTGTTCGGATTGGCCCATCCGAGAAGCCAGGAAGGTCCCGGACGCTCACGGTAATAAAAGGTTTGCATGGCCGCTCGGCCATGCGCTAGGATAGCCTGTATTTTCAGACTATAAGGAGTGAGTGGTGTATGCACGTAAGAATGTCTCTGGTGACTGACTCATTATGAAACCCCTACCCTTGGTACGCATGTGTTGTGCAGTCTAGCCTGCTAGCGCCCAGGCTTAGGCGTAGGTAGGTCAGAGTTTGTCAGGCAGTAGTCATCATCAGTGACTCGGCACGCCTCAGTGCCCCGTGCGCCACACTCCATAGTCAGCATCTATAGCGGCGCTCGTGGCAGCGACACGGCGTGCTCAGTGGGCCTAGAAGGACTCTAACCCTGTGTCCTTGGGGTAGAGTTCTGTGGCCGCTTGCTGTGCGCTCTTTGGCTGGTCTCTGTGAGTTAAACAGGCTCCGGCATCCACGTTCAGCGGCTGTGCGGCTCTGTGAATTAACAGAGTCCGCACCTGTTCACATTGGGTGACATAACCCACGTGTGACTGTTTTTACGCTGCTCTATTCTTCCGCCATTACCTAGCAGCAGTGTACCACCTCTGCACGGTGGACCCCAGGCTGCGAATGCACCTACTATTATTTTACAATTTGGTGCATTCCGCCAGTCCTAACATTATCCTAGCGCCAGGGTCTGGCGAGTAATGGCAGACGAACAGCGACTGCTGCAGTACATCCGGCAGCTGCAGGGCAGGTTGGCGGCTCTCGAGCGTCCAGCCTCAGCTGCAGATGTTACTGCGGTCGCTGTTCAGGCAGCCACAGAGGCTGTCTCCAGTGTGACCACTGCCATCTCTGCCCCGACTTTGTCCCGCCTCCCACTGCCTGAGAAGTTCTCGGGTGATGGTGCCTCTTGTAGGAGTTTCGTGAGCCAATGCTCGAAACAGTTGGAGCTGCTGGCAGCACGATTCCCCTCCGAGCGGGCCAAAGTGGGATTTATTATTTCCCTCTTGTCAGGCAGGGCTTTGGAGTGGGCCACACCGCTGTGGGAGCGTGGTGATCATGTGAACCTCTCGGTTCTTGGACACTCTGAAGCATGTCTTCCTGGGACCGCGAGTCACCCATGACACCACGCTCCGGCTGCTGGCATTGTCACAGGGTTCGTCCATGGTCAGCCACTTTGCCATCCAGTTCCGGACGCTGGTCTTGGAGTTAGAGTGGCCAGATAAGGTCCTCATTCTGGCTGTCACGTGCCCCGTCCTGTGTGACATGGTCAGCGGGCCGGTAACTAATACAACAGGACACGGCACGTGTAATTTTCCAGTGTGACGCGGCCGGCAGGCCAGTAACTAGTACAACAAGTCACAGGGGATAGGGAAACATTTACAACTGTGGGCCCTGCGATAGGGAACGGGGGACGTGGAGACCTCCTGCACTCCCCTGAGTCAGTGTCCCTAACACTCCGGACATTCCCTATACAGGCTCCTCACCTGTCGCCGATCAGGATACCTGTCACCCTAGCACACCCTACACCTATTCCTTACTAGGGAGCTGGGTGGTGCAGGCACTGGCCCCACCGCTGCACTAACACCAACATGAGGAAAAGTGACAAACAGGGAAACACTTAGCTTTGCTCTAATGCACTTGCTCCAGACAACAGAGTCCAACACCTGAGTGCATCTTCCTCCCACCGTGTCCAACACCTGGGTGCACTGTCCAGCAATGGAGTCCAGCACCTGAGTGCAGCTGTCCAGCAAAAGAGTCCTGCAACTGAGTGCAGCTCTACACTATAGCTGCCACTCCACCAAGCTTTACACAAACTCCTCGCTGACACCATAGAGTCCAGCACCTGAGTGCAGCTTCCAGCAAAAGAGTCCAGCAACTGAGTGCAGCTCTCAGCAAAAGAGTCCAGCAACTGAGTGCAGCTCTACACCATAGCTGCCACTCCACCAAGCTTTGCAAGACTTCTCCACTGACACCATAGCTGCCACTCCACCATGCTTTACACAAACTCCTCGCTGCCACCATAGCTGCCACTCCAGGACTCTGACGGAGCTGTCCTGGACTCTCCTCAGCTCCTTCCTTCACCCAGCATGGTTGGAAAAGACCAGCAATATCACCAACGTGAGTCAGTACAACTGACACACCTTTATTGAGTAAACACACCTGTTAGTGATTCCCGTGCAATTACACTAACCACCACCGGGGGAAAACTATCTCTAAAACACCAGTGCAATGACCATACTGGCCACCGGGGAAAACAGAACAAAAGACACCACCGTGTAATAATCCTAATGGCCATCGGGGGCAAACCCAACTCCGAGCACACAGCTCAAGGAAAAAAAAAAGGTTACTTTGCATTATATCAGTCATGATCCAGCATGGATCATGACACTGGCATTCTGGAGAGGTTTGGCTGGCCATGTGAAGGACGCTCTGGCCACCAGGGAGATTCCTGCTACACTGGAGGAGCTTATCACCTTCTCCATCGTATAGACCTTCGCTTTGCCGAGCGAAGGTTGGAGCCGTTCCAGTGTAGGCAGAGGTTTAGGTTGGCACCCAGTTTTGCTAAACCTCTGGAATCTCCCGATTGGGCGTCCGAGCGTCAGGGGGCTTCCCGCGAGGGATCCAGGCCCCCGGCCCACTCGAGCCCCTGTGATCTGTCATGGTTGCCGGCAGTCCGGTCACTTTGCCAACCAGTGCTCACAGCGGCTGGGAAGACGCTCGCCCCTAGTGGCCGTAGGAGGCGGCTCACTAGAATCCGCGGCGCTTTCTTCCAAGTTGTCCTTTAAGGGGACACTTGGGTTGGTTCTTCCACTCTGGTGGTGGAGGTTTGCATGGATTCCAGAGCGGAGGGCAATTTTATGTCATTTGCCTTCGCTCAACGGCACGCGATACCACTGCTAATGATGTCCAAGCCAGTCACCGTCAGAGTAGTGAATGGCGCAACTCTGCCCTCGCAGATTACCCACCAAACTGCTCCACTGTTACTCTCGGTGTCTCCATCTCATCAGGAGACGATATCCTTCCTCATCATGCCCGAGGGTATCGACCAGGTCCTTCTAGGGGTCCCCTGGTTGCGGTATCACTCTCCCCATATAGAGTGGTCCTAGGGGAGAATTCTTGGTTGGAGTAAGTCATGTGAGGGTAGATGTCTGAGGGAATGCGTCCAGGTTGCCTCCACCGAGGTCCCCGTAGATCTTTCCTTGCTTCCCAAACACTATCGACAGTATGCGGACGTGTTCTCCAAAAAGGCGGCAGAGACACTTCCACCGCATCGCCCCTATGACTGTCCTATTGACCTCTTGCCTGGTGCTGAGCCTTCCCGGGGTCGAATCTATCCCCTCTCTCTCCCGGAGACAGAGGCCATGTCTCAATACATCAGGGAGAATCTGGCAAGAGGATTCATTAGGAAGTCAGTGTCACCAGCGGGGGCGGGATTCTTCTTCGTCCAGAAGAAGAGTGGGGAACTACGTCCTTGCATCGATTACAGGGGTCTTAACGCCTTCACCGTTAAGAATAAGTATCTTATACCCCTGATATCGGAGCTGTTTGATAGGCTACGGAGAGCGAGATTGTTTACCAAACTTTATCTGCGGGGGGCTTACAACCTGATTCGCATCCGTGATGGGGACGAATGGAAGACGGCATTTAACACCAGAGACCGGCACTATGAATATTTGGTGATGCCCTTCGGGCTCTGTAATGCCCCAGCCGTCTTCCAAGACTTTGTGAATGATATCTTCCGGGATATGCTTACCACCTCGATAGTAGTCTATCTGGATGATATTCTCATCTACTCTCCAGATATTGACTCCCACCGGAGAGATGTTTGCAAAGTTTTTGACCTCCTGCAGGCAAACTCCCTCTATGCCAAGTTGGAGAAGTGTGTGTTTGAGCAGGATTCCTTGCCTTTCTTTGGCTATATCATCTCTGCCCAGGGTTTGGCCATGGATCCTGCCAAGCTACAGGCGGTGATGGATTGGCAGGAACCCCATTCTCTCAAAGCGGTGCAGCGCTTTATGGGGTTCATAAATTACTATCGCCAATTCATTCCCCACTTCTCAACTTTGGTAGCGACCTTGGTAGCCCTCACCAAGAAGGGTGCAAACCCCAAGTTGTGGTCAGAACCTGTCTCCAAGGCCTTCTCCTCTATTAAATCCCATTTCGCTAGCGCTCCCATTCTACATCGCCCCGATGTGGATAAACCCTTCATTCTGGAGGTGGATGTTTCTTCCATCGGTGCTGGAGCGGTCCTGTTCCAGAAGGACTCGCAAGGTCGGAAGCACCCATGCTGCTTCTTCTCCAAGACCTTCACACTGGCGGAGAGGAATTATTCCATCGGGGACAGGGAGTTGCTAGCAATGAAGTTGGCCTTTTCAGAGTGGAGACACCTCCTGGAGGGGGCTCGCCACCCTTTCCAGGTGTTCACCGACCACAAGAATTTGGTCTATTTACAAACAGCCCAGCAGCTGAATTCTCGTCAGGCCAGATGGTCCTTGTTCTTCTCCCGATTCCACTTCACCCTGCATTTTCTCTCCGGGGAGAAGAACGTCCAGGCCGATGCTCTCTCCTGCTCCGTGGTGTCATCGGAGGAGGAGGAGGAGCCTCGGCTGATAGTCCCATCTGAGTGCCTGAGGACCGTGGCTCTGGTCCCCCTCGAGTTTATACCTCCGGGCAAGACTTTTGTCCCTGCCCATCAGCGACCGGAGGTCCTCTCTTGGACTCATTCGTCCAGGCTGGGTGGACTTTTTGGGACCAAATGGACCTCTGAGCTTTTGGCGAGGACGTGGCCGCATATGGCCCGTGACGTCAGGGACTATATACGGGCGTGCATCTCTTGCGCCCAGAATTGGCCCTCTCGGCAGCGGCCCGCTGGGTTACTCTATCCTCTGCCGGTTGCTGACAGGCCCTGGGAGATGGTCGGTATGGACTTTGTGGTGGGTCTGCCCAAGTCCAGTGGCAGCACCATCATTTGGGTGGTCACCGATCATTTCTCCAAGATGGTGCATCTGGTACCACTCCCTCGGCTACCTTCCGCACGGGGCCAGGCAGCGTTGTTTATTAAACATGTTTTCCGCCTGCACGGCATGCCGGATAAGATTGTCAGCGACCGGGGTGCTCAGTTTGCGTCTCGGTTCTGGAGAGAGCTCTGTTCTCTGCTCAGCATAGAGCTAAATCTCTCCTCGGCCTATCATCCCAAGACGAACGGGTTGGTTGAAAGAGCCAACCAGACCCTGGTGACATATCTGCGACATTTTGTCTCGGCCAGGCAGGATGATTGGGCACCCTTGCTGCCGTGGGCGGAATTCGCCTTGAACAACGCTGTGGCCGACTCCACCTGTCAGATCCCATTCCTCTTAAATTACGGCCAGCATCCGCGCGTCCCCGTGCCCATGCCCGTGTCGTCCACCGACTGTAGGGTGGCAGACTGGGCGGTGGAGGCATGTGACATTTGGGATCGCATGCAGGATGCTATCCGGGCCTCCAAGGAGAGAATGAGGTCCTCCGCTGACACTCGCCGGCGCCCGGCTCTGACCTTCGCCCCTGGCGACTTAGTGTGGCTCTCCGCTCGAAACATCAGGCTGCGAGTGGAATCTGCTAAGTTCGCACCGCGCTATATTTGCCCTTTCAAGGCCCTTGAGCAGATCAACCCTGTGGTCTACCGCCTGGCTCTTCCACAACATTTGGCTATCTCGGACACTTTTTATGTGTCTCTCCTTAACTCGGTGCACATGTCTCGGTTTTCGGAGCCATCTGCCGGGACATCAGACCTGTCGTCAGACGAGTTTGAGGTCAATGCCATCGTGGGATGCAAGATGGGGCAAAAAATTTTACTTGGTGGATTGGAAGAGTCATGGTCCAGAGGCGTGGACCTGGGAGCCGGTGGAAAACATCCACGCTCCTCTTCTCATTGCGGAATTTGAGCGGAGCGAGGCTCAGAGAGGAGGGGGCCCAAGGAGGGGGGGTAATGTTAGGTGTCGGGTTCCTGTCGCTGCACAGCGGGAATCCCGAGCCTTAATTCCGGCGGTCTCCCATTCCTCTACAGCCGTAGCAACACCTGAGCACGTGTTCGGATTGGCCCATCCGAGAAGCCAGGAAGGTCCCGGACGCTCACGGCTATAAAAGGTTGGCATGGCCGCTCGGCCATGCTCTAGGATAGCCTGTATTTTCAGACTATAAGGAGTGAGTGGTGTATGCACGTATGAATGTCTCTGGTGACTGACTCATTATGAAACCCCTAACCTTGGTATGCATGTGTTGTGCAGCCTAGCCTGCTAGCGCCCAGGCTTAGGCGTAGGTAGGTCAGAGTTTGAGTCAGGCATTAGCCATCATCAGTGACTCGGCACGCCTCAGTGCCCCATGCTCCACACTCCATAGTCAGCGTCTATAGCGGCGCTTGTGGCAGTGACGCCACGCGCTCAGTGGGCCTAGAAGGACTCTAACCCTGTGTCCTTGGGGTAGAGTTCTGTGGCCACTTGCTGTGCGCTCTTTGGCCGGGCTCTGTGAGTTAAACAGGCTCTGGCATCCACGTTCAGCGGCTGTGCGGCTCTGTGAATTAACAGAGTCCGCTCCTGTTCACATTGGGTGACATAACCCAGGTGTTACTGTTTTTACGCCGCTCTATTCTTCCACCATTACCTAGCAGCAGTGTACCACCTCTGCACGGTGGACCCCGGGCTGCGAACGCACCTACTATTAATTTATAATTTGGTGCGTTCCGCCAGTCCTAACACTAACATTGGGGATTGTTTGTAATCTGGGAAAATTTCGGGTAATGGTGGCGATTGATGGTTGGGGGTCCTCGAAGTTGGTTCTAAATTGATCTGTGGGATCTATTAGGCTATGGATTACTCAATTAGTAAAATATGGTTCTTGATCTGGTGATTTGGGGTGGGGGACTTACCGCAATGGAATGTTGAGTCCCTGAAAGTTTAAATGTCCAATGGAACCCTTTGGGTTATGGTGCTCCCGAGCCAGTGGGGTAATGTCTGGTTGTAATTTTATGGTTTTCGCTTCTGTTTTTGGTAATCACCAAATTTTGGAGCTTTAAGGACCCTACAATTGTTATATCAAACTTGAATTTTATCATCTGTTAGTTTAAATAAATGCTGCAGTGGCCAAAATTATCCAAACTAGAGAGTCATGGCTTTATTGGTAAATTGCAGTTTTTTCATCTGAGGATCAACAATACTAGTGTCATGTAAACTACTATGTTTTACAGTCGACACTCCACTATAACAGGGATAACAGCTAACATGTATTTGCATATAACTGTAAAGTGGGCCCGTAGAGTCAGTTCCTTCGGTGGGCCACAGACACCCCAGTCTGACCCTGGATGGATTTATTTCTTGCAGAAGTTCCTGTTTTTTTTCTTGTTCCTATGATTTCAACAGCCTAAAATTTAGGGCTCGCCCACAAAAGCATTTAACTCAGAAGAGTGATATGAGATGTTTTATCAAAAAACATCAATGTTATACTATATTTTTTCATGCCAATTCGGCATGAGAAAAATAAATCTTGCATGCTACAAGTGGATCTGAAAACTGGATGACCCCCACCCATACAAATCTATGGGTGCATGTAAGACTCAAACAAAGGCAAATGGAGAAATTTTGTTTTCCTATGTGAAAGAATCAGAACTCATTAAACTGACACTTAGCTCAAACCGGGAGGGTTTGAATATATGATCTTGAGACCCCGGCCTTAGGCCACGTTCACACGATCAGTATCTCATGCTGAATACTGCTGAGAAAAAATACGGAGATCTTCACTGCCTCATTGAATAACATTGGTCTGAGTGCAATCCCTTTTTTTTTATCATATTGCACTTATCCGATTTATACAGTAGTGTGAGCGAGTCCTTAGTTTAGTAAAAGTGCTCATTTAATATTCTGACAGGTTTGGATTACAAATCTTCCAAGTTGCTAATTAACTCGTTAGTGTGCCAGTTCTGGGTTATTGGTCGACCGGAATCCATAAAAATAATTTATATGCCAAAACATGTAGAGGGGCTTAACTCACTCTAGATGTAAGGTATGGAAAAGTATCAAACATGAAATTTCCAACTGCAAAAGAAAATATGACAGTATGGCAAAGTCTTAAAATATTTATACTCAATACTAAAAATGTTATTAACCCATAAAAATAACTAAATGAAACATAAATACTTATGGTTTAAAGGAACATTAAATATAAAAATGTACACAAAAATTATTCCTTCTTTATGGCAATCTAGTGGTGTTCCTGAGAACATATTTCAATTATAAAGTGTTTCTGTAACTTCCATAGCAAAGTTTATGCCATAAGGGATAACTATCAAATCTCCATTGACTGATGTACTTTTCATCAACATTTTTTAACTCAACCTTGCAACAACAAAAAAACATATCAAGTTTAATAGATTTGATTCTTTTAGTGATGTGGTTGAATAGATATGTGACTGACAAATCAAATCTCCAGCATAAATTTCATTAATTGTGCCTTTTAGTCCAAGACCCGTCATTTCACACGTCACATGCGAGATTTATGAGTACTTGTTAAAACAAGAAAGGTGTGAGCTGCATTAAGCACAAGCATCAGTTGCACATAGGAATGAAGTAGCACGAATACTTTACTTAGGAGATGGAATGAACCTGAATTAATTAGGGAGGGACTGATAGGGAACAGGGTTGGATTTTCCTGACCATAAAACTCATGGGACACCATTTCCAGAAGTTTCGATGACATTGTCTTGGTTTTGTCTTGCTGTGTGGTTTCGAACTGTGTGCAGTCATCTTTATTTCTTTATTACTTATTGATACGAGAATTTTATACCTTTGATTTCCGTTTTCTTTGGTTACATCTTTCTCTACCATTGAAACCTTTTACCTAGTCAGAAGATGCCTCACATGGCTTCTGAGATTATTGCCTTTGTTCTGGCCGTGTCTGGCTGGGTTTTGGTCAGTTCCACGCTACCCACCGATTACTGGAAGGTGTCTAGTATTGATGGCACAGTTATCACCACTGCAACTTTCTGGTCAAACCTTTGGAAGACATGCGTTACTGACTCAACTGGGGTGTCCAACTGCAAGGACTTTCCTTCTATGTTGGCCTTAGAAGGTAAGGAAAAAGCCGGAGTCAAGAAGTTTAAATATTATAGTTTAATAAATGTACATTTTACTGGGGTTGTTTAATCACAATACTTTGTCTCATGGTTTTCTTGAATGACTTAATGCCTGTAGTGTTATCATATTTGCTCATTGACGTCATTAGTATTGGTTATTGATTTTAATGATCTTTTGCTGTATGTTGTGTCCTATTTCTAATAAAATAATGGTATTCTGGATACCAGTGGTGGTTTGAGTGATGGTTCTGGCATGTATCTATGACCATGGAGACGTGTCCAGCCACAAAATGCCTCTGTAAATTTTTGTCTTTATTATTTGGTAAATAAATCCATATTGGATGATTACAGAGGAACAGGCTGGTCCCATAGTTTTCTAGCAGTGTTTTAATGGCTTTGTGTGTAACATTATGAAACACTAATAGAACAGTGTGCTTTAGCAAATCTAGAAAGAGTAACTTGTCTCTACCCTTCATTAATTTCAATAGCTGAAAATGAGGGCTATCATTGCCCTTCAAGAGATCCTGTCATGACCCCAAACACTATTACTCTGCAGATATAGTGTTAATCTGAGAATCTGAAGGCTAATAGTGTTCTAAAGCTGCCCAGCCAATCAACTGGCAATGCAACTACCTTGAGGAAATTAGCTTTATTCCTCCCGGGAACCACCGGCTTTCAATCATAGGGGCGTACTGGCATCAATATACCGTGACCGGGGTCTATATGCACACCCTTGGAAATTGACTGGCAGTCGGTGCCTGTAGCTGTGCCGGAGGCACCTATATGACTGAAAGCTGGAGGCTGTCAGGAGGAATAAAGTTCACTTTGTCCCGGTAGCATGGCAATCAGTGTGAGGACGGTCAGCTTTAAAACACTATTAACCTGCAGATTAACCCTATATCTGCAGGTTAATAGTGTTTTGGGACATGACAGGTTCCCTCCCTTTAATAGTTGTAACGAATAAGCTTTGCGCTATATAAGCTATGAATAAGAGATAAATAACCCAAAGCGCTTAAGCTGAATGATCTTAATTTTTAATCATGTGTACTCCAAAATTTTGTTTTTATATTTTCCAGTGAAAGATATGTTTTAACTTTTCTTTTTCTTTTTTTTTTTTTTTTTTTGCTGTTGCTGAAGATTGCCCTTACAGAACTTTCCAAGTGACGATGTTTAAGTGGTTTAAAAAATAATTTCAATATATGTATAGTACGCCCCATTTCAACAGATAGTTTAAATCAGTGATCATATTGACAGATTTTACACCGTGAACGCATTGCTTGCATAGTAACCTTTAACAGTGGCTGAGTGTGCTCAGAAAAACTCATAACCCCTGAAATTTCGCTTTAAATCAAATTTATAGCATTTAGTAAGACATAAAAGATGAAGCCACTTTACATCAGGTTCTTATTAGGTAATGTTCAGCCAGTCAGCCTCTTTTTTGTCCTAGTAGACAAAGACCTGGCATCAGAAAAATGTTTGAGGTCTAAATGTCATCTGCAGGGATCAGGAGTATAATTATCATCTGATTCCTCCAATGTCCTTGCTCTGTGTCTAATTCTGGGTCCCCATGCAAAATCTGTGGCAGGCCCCAGTCCTACAAGGTGAAGTTTCTACTAGTTACAGAATACAGGACTAATGAGAGCATGTGGGAACATACTGAATATGCAACTTCTGCTACTTAGAAAGATTTCTTTGATATGATTATCACAAGGGCACACTGATGCTCGAGTGAGTAACGAGCAGTAACGAGCAGGCTCGCTCATCAATACTTGCAAGCATTGACAGCCAAGATGAGCAATGTGCCAACGTGCTGTTCTTGTACGTGGACCGCATGGAGGATACATACACTGGTGGAGTGACGGCACATAGGTGCAGTCACAGAAGAAACGCAATGATTGTACACCTACTGAAGCCCTTTAGTTCTGCCCCACAACGAAACCCTTTTCATTGCCCCCATGGAGTATTATTCACCTCAAAATGACCCCCACAGACACAATTTGATTCTCCTACTATACCCACCAAACACACAGTATGACGACCACTCAACACACGCAAAAGAATATAGTGCGGCTAAGGTGTCCCCAACATAGGACAATGCTGCTTAAAGACTGAATGTGAAACTAGAGGCAGATACCATTAAAATTGAGATGCCAAGCAGGGCTGGTCAGAACTAGGTTCCCCTTACTCACAGGTCCCAGAGCAGCCAGCCAAGTAGTGTGCCAAAACTAGTGGCACGCCACTGTCTGTGATGTGTTTGTTTTTTTATTACGCAGTTTGCCTGTTAATATTTATCCTGCATAAGCAGATCTCTTTATCGAATTGATTTCTATGGTTGAGTAATCAATGGCATCTCCAGAGATCATGCACGGATCGTTGTTTTGACCTTGTCTTTGTAATTCTGTCATATGTGATCTTGCCCTAATGGACAGCATTTACTAACTGACTGTTAGGCTGACTTCCCACCATCAGATGAGTATGCCCTGGGAAATAGGAGGACAGGACTCACTTTGAGGTACACCAGAAAGCCTAAGTTGCGAACTGGAAGAGAGGGGTAGCCATGGGGACATCAACTGTGTGAAGATGTAGAAAAAGAAAAACTTGGGACAAATTCAGTAATATTATTCAGGGATAGGATGTTTAAACACGCCCGTATTAGTGGAAAAGTCTTAGTTACTCACCGGTTAACGGTATTTTTCGGAGTCCATGACAGCACCACCTGAGTTGGTCCCACCTGAGAGAGGGGATCCGCCCTTTAGGAACAGGAAACCTACAAATACAAAAAGGGTGGCACCTCTCCCACGCATCAGTTGGATTACAGAGCACAAGAGGACTTCCAAGGTTAATGCATGATTTATGTACAGTATTCTTTACAATTATAACTTTTATCACCAGTGAGCATATACAAGAAAAAAGACGTGCACACCCCAATTAAACTATAAGGGAGGGAATATACGGGTGCTGTCATGGACTCCGAAAAATACCGTTAACCGGTGAGTAACTAAGACTTTATTCGGTCGTCCATGACAGCACCACCTGAGAGATTTACAGAGAGTAATATCAGCTTTAGGGAGGGACTATAGCCTGCAGCACCCTTATACCAAAAGAGAGGTCTGTGGAAGCACCCAGGTCTAGCCTATAATGACTATAAAAGGTGCTCGGAGAGGACCAAGTGGCCGCCTTACATATCTGGTCGATGGAGACTTCTGATCTTTCGGCCCATGAGGTTGCCATTGCCCTGGTGGAATGCGCCCTCAGCTTTCCGGGTGGCGACCTGCCCTTTGATGTGTATGCTATTGCAATCGCCTCTCTAATCAATCTGGCTAGTGCATTTTTTGATGCTCTACAACCTTTTCTGGGGCCTTGATGAGAGATAAATAGGGCATTATCTTTCTTCCAGGGATCGGTGACTGACAGATATTCTATGAGGCCTCTCCTGAGATCCAGGGTGTGTAGTTTCCTTTCTTTTTCGTTAGTTGGATTAGGGAGGAAGGATGGCAGAACTATCTCCTGTGTCCTATGGAAACTAGAAACTACCTTTGGCAAGTACGCTGGATCAGGTCTAAGTATTACCCTATCCTCTTTAAACTGTAAATAAGGAGGACACCTAGATAAGGCCTGAATATCGCTTATTCTGCGAGCTGATGTTAGAGCTACCAGGAAGGCTACCTTGAGGGACAGGTTTTTTAGGGAAGCCGACGAGATAGGTTCGAATGGAGTCTCTGTCATAGCAGTGAGGACTAGGTTCAAGTCCCACAGCATAAACCTATCCTTCAATATTGGCCTGGATCTACCTGCTGCCTTAATGAATCTGCTTATCCAATAATTACCAGCAATGTTACAGCTAAACAGAGCCCCCAAGGCTGACACTTGTACTTTAAGGGTACTGGTAGAGAGTCCCATGTCTAGACCTTTTTGTAGGAACTCTAATATCTGCATTATAGGTGCTGAATCCCCAGCGATTACTTCTGAGTTTTGAAGGAATTTTTTCCAAATTCTAACGTAAATTTTTGTGGTAATGATTTTTCTACTCTTAAGTAGGGTGTTAATTAGGTCTGCGGAGAAACCCTTCTCTTCTAATAATGACCGTTCAAACTCCACGCCGTCAGATGAAGGCCAGCCACCTGAGGATGGAAGACTGGGCCCTGGGACAGGAGATCCGGGATGTCCGGCAGAACCCAAGGATCGGACACCGACATGGTCCTGAGGCATGAGAACCATGCTCTCCTGGGCCAAAATGGAGCGATGACTATAACCCTCGCTCTGTCTTTCCTGATTTTCCTCATCACCAGGGGTAGAAGAGATAGGGGAGGGAAGGCGTAGGCTAGTTTGAAGTCCCAGTTTATCAGGAAGGCATCTACCGCCAGAGGATTTTCTCTGGGATTCAGGGAGCAGAATTGTTTCAATTGCGTGTTGTCTCTGGTGGCGAATAGGTCTACCTCTGGATATCCCCACTTTTGAACAATCAGATTGAATATGGAGGTGTTTAAAGACCATTCCCCTTGCTTTAGCCGATTGCGGCTTAAAAAGTCTGCCGTGATGTTGTCTTTTCCTTTTATATGCAATGCTGTTAAAGATAGGAAGTATTGTTCTGCTAGCTGGAACAACCGCTCTGCTACAAACATCAGGGGTCTGGAACGGGTCCCGCCTTGGTGATTGATGTATGCCACGGTGACCCGATTGTCGGAGAACACTCGCACGTGATGGCCCTGTAGGTACACAAGGAGCTTTTTAGCCGCCTGTTCTACCGCTGTCAATTCTTTTAGGTTAGATGACATTCTTAACTGATGATGTTGCCATTGGTCCTGGACTAAAATTTCACCCATATGAGCTCCCCAACCGTAAGGACTAGCATCCGTGGTGACTATGCGGGTTACGTTATACTCCCAGGGCACCCCTTTTGATAAGTTATCTTTGTCTAACCACCACTCTAGGGACTCCCTTGTGTTACGGGATAAGGTTAGCTGACCCTCCAAGTAACCTCCAAGGACTTTTTGATGTAATAAGACCTCGCTCTGTAGTTTCCTTGCCTGAAACTGGGCCCACTGGACTGCCGGGATACAGGCTGAAAGAGAGCCTAGAAGGGACATGGCTTTTCTGAGGGACATGGTGGGGTTATTGGAGGCGTTCAGGATCTGATAATGGAGGCGAACAAGCTTGTCCGGAGGCAGACGGCATTCCTGTTTTTCAGAATCCAGGGTTAGGCCCAAAAATTGTTGGACTTTCATTGGCTGCAACCGGGACTTTTTGACGTTCAGCAACCATCCTAACCGTTCTAGGGCAGACATTGCCTTTTGTAGCTGTTGTAAACAATGGTTCGCCGTTTTACCTACAATAAGAAAATCGTCCAGGTAGGGAATCACCAGAATGTTCGATTCACGTAGATGGGCCATGACCTCCGCTATCACCTTAGTAAACACTCGGGGAGTGACTGCCACTCCAAAAGGGAGGGCCGCATATTGGAAATGTCGAATTGACCCATCCAACTGAACCGCCACTCTGAGGAACCACTGATGGCCTGCATGGATGGGTATATGGTAGTATGCGTCTTTTAGATCTAACACCACCATGAAGCAGTTTTGGAACAGCAATTTTATTGCAGACTTAATCGTTTCCATTTTAAAGGGACGTATGACCAAAAACTTGTTGAGGGCCTTAAGGTTAATTATTGTCCTAAAGGAGCTGTCCGGTTTGCGGACCAGGAACAGAGGGGAGTAGAATCCCTTCCCCCATTCTTCCTCTGGAACCTCTATCAGGACTTTCTTAGCGCACAGGTTATGAACCTCGGCTTCCAGGGCAGCTTGTTCTGCAGCAGACGACCTGAGTGGGGTGATTTTAAATTGATCAAGGGGAACCCTAGAAAACTCTAGTCGTAGTCCCACGGCTATTATCCCCAATATCCAGCTGCTATTGGAGATCAGAGACCAGGATGGGTAGAAGGCAGCTAGTCTCCCTCCTACTGGGGCAACTAGTCATTGGGGCGGCTTTTTCGTATCCCGAGCTGGACCTTCCTGGCGCCCTCCCCCAAACATGAATCCTGTACCTTTCCTTTTTTTGTCATCCCATCTGCCCTGATCTCTGGACGGCCTTCTCCGGAAAAACCCTTTCCTGGCAAAGGGACGTCTGTAAGAGGGGTTCGGGAGACTGGGAAATTTCTTTTTGTCATCTCCAGCTTTCTCCAACAATTCGTCCAAGACGGGGCCAAATAGGTACTCCCCCTCGCAGGGAATGGAACAGAGACGGGACCGGGCTTCAATATCTCCTGGCCAGCATTTTAACCAGAGCGCTCTTCGCGCTGCATTAGACAGACAGCGGCTTTAGCCGCCATTCTTGCAGAGTCTGCAGAAGCATCGGCTAAAAACGCCGCGGCATTTTGAATGATGGGCAAATTTTCCCGAATAGATGATCTTGAAGCTCTATCTCTTAGTTCGGAATCTAGCTGATCTAGCCAGACCATCATAGATCTGGCTGTACAGGTGGCAGCTACCGCTGGTCTTAACGCGCCTGCTGACATCTCCCATGTCCCTTTAAGGAAAGAATCCGCTTTTTTATCTAACGGATCTTTCAGGGAGGCCATATCGTCAAACGGTATGGCGGATTTTTTAGATGCTTTGGCTACTGCTGCATCTAGTTTCGGGGCTTTATCCCATCTGTTTACTACCGGGTTATCAAAGGGGTATCTCCGCTTAAAGGCTGGTGGCATGGAGCCCCTTTTCTCCGGTCTCTTCCATTCTCTATCAATTAGGCTCTGAACCTTTTCGTTCAATGGAAAAGCTTTACGTTTTTTGGGGTCCAACCCCCCTGAACATTATGTCCTGTGCTGAGAGTTCCCGTTTTTTTTCCCGCTACCCCCATGGTGGACCGTATAGCTTTCACTAATCTGTCCATCTGGTCTAAGGGGAAGCAGAACCGGCTAGAGTCTTCATCCGAGGAAGACGACGAGGAGGCCGAGGAGTCCGAGGAATTGTCCCCCTTCCCAGGGGCGACTGAGGCCTCCGAGCCTGAACCACTAGCCTCTCTTCTCCTAGAAGGTTCTCTTTGAGGTAAAGCTTTCATTTCTGCCCTGATCATGTCTCTCAGGTTTGAAGTGAAGTCAGGTGTCTCTTCCGCTACCTGCATAAACGGGGGAGAGTATAAGGGCCTGACAATCTACCCCTGGACTCCCTGTCCTTAATAACTCCTACCGTCTGCCGTATGCATGGCTGGCATAACTTTTTAGGGTGGCCATCTGGTAGGGGGGAACTACAGAGGGCACATTCCCTGTGTTTCTGTTTTCCCGTAACCTTCTTCCCCTGAAAAAGAACATAAGGGAACACTGCATCAGGGTACATTCACGGAGATCTCTTACCCATGCAGATGAGGCAGGTACCGGATCACGGAGGGAGGCAGGGGGG
Source organism: Dendrobates tinctorius (assembly GCF_039654945.1). Classification (NCBI taxonomy): domain Eukaryota; kingdom Metazoa; phylum Chordata; class Amphibia; order Anura; family Dendrobatidae; genus Dendrobates; species Dendrobates tinctorius. The sequence goes on from NW_027361823.1 coordinate 32,668,420, forward strand.
TCCTTTCTGGAGGAACTTTCGCGGCTCTGGTCGCTAGTTCGTCTCTGTTTCTTCTGCTGGCTACTCGTATTGGCCTGTTTCTGCGGCCGCTCCTGCGCCTCGTCCTGCTGGACTAAGGGGGCTTCCGACGTATCCATTGCTGGGGCCTTCAGAAGCACCCCAGCGGTGTCCCCATCTGCCTTATATGGCCTCCTGTCCGGGTCAGCAGGCAACCTGCCATAGCACCACCCACCCGGCTTTGCGTTCCCTCCCTCATGCTCCGGCCCCCCTTGCGCCGGGTCGCCGCGCGACCCCCGGACCGGCATGCACCCGCGGCGCGCGCCGGAGGTCGGCCGGCACCCGACTTCCGGTATCGGCGCTATCGCTCCGCCCCTTCCGCCGCGTCACTTCCGCCGCTCACAGAGCCCTGCGGGAGCGCGCGCGAAGGAGCCGCGCAGCCCTGCCCGGAGTGCCAGCCCCCCCGCGCCCGCCGCCATGAGCCCGGCCAGGGGACAGCACCGACCGGAAGGACCGGGCCTGGGGAAGCGCACCGGGGCATACATACCAGGTGCTGGCTTTGGAGACGGCATCCACCGGACCCCTGCTCCACCTGCTTCGTCCACTGCCGTGGTGACCTACCCGGCCCCACCGTGGCGCTTCCAGGGACCCCGCACTGACCGAGGTAGGAGACCCCCTCGCTACCTGGGTCGGTCAGCTGGCCTGGGTATTCAATGAAGATTCCATGACGGACGATCTGTAGAGAGTCCTGTCCTCTAGGAACAGGAAACCAACTGATGCGTGGGAGAGGTGCCACCCTTTTTGTATCTGTAGGTTTCCTGTTCCTAAAGGGCGGATCCCCTCTCTCAGGTGGGACCAACTCAGGTGGTGCTGTCATGGACGACCGAATAAAACTCTTTTTACAAAACCAGAAAAAATTAGAGGAGATTCTCATACCAGAAGTAACATCCTAGTTGTATTATTAAAGGGAACCTGTCACCAGAAAAAATGCTATTAATCTGCAGGTATGGGATTAATTTGCAGGATAATAGCATTATTAACCTGCCTGGTGCCGGCACTTAGTTAAGCACTGAGAGAAGAAAATGAGTTTTATTCCCTCCAGCAGCATTCAGGTTTCAGTCACGGGGGCAGCGCAGAGTTGATTCTGTCACCATTCTGAGTGTAGAGAGCGGCGGCTGTAACCGGACCCCCCGACCCTGACTGACACTCGCTCTCCATTGGGGCCAGCTGTCAGTCAGTGCTGAGGGAGCGGCTACCGGCGCCGCTCTGTATTCTCAGAGGCTCAGAGGGATGACTAAACCCGCACCACCCCAGTAACTGAAGCTGAATGCTGCCAGAGAGAATACAGTTCATTTTCTCCCTGCATTGTTCGGGTACATGCGGCCGCCGCACAGCTTAGTGACACCATTGACCTGCATATTAACCCCATATCTACAGGTTAATAGTTTTTCTTTCTGGTGACAGGTCCGCTTTGAAAAGGATGTTTCTCTGCCAAATGTAACCACTTCCAGACAGAGCTTCAGCAAAGAGTGGCCAAGGGAGGAGGGGGCTCTTTCCAATGAGCTAGGTAATTTATGATCTCAGGATGTTAAAATGTTTGATAAAGTGATAACTTCTTGATTGTTGGGGATCCGCTTGATTGGACCCATAGCGGTCCCTAGGAGGGGGCTCCCAGTGTCCTCCCCTACTACAGCGTAATACGTATCAGCTGTGCTTTGTTCGTATAATAAGTGGTGATTTACAATAAAATACAGAAATAGGAACATAGTGTAGACCAAAAGCCAAATTTTACTTTTCCTACTTTTAGATGTCTATGTGACCTCAAAGATATATATATCTTTGTACCGTGTTAGCCAGTAGATAGAAGAATATTTAGAATTGAGAGTCCTCAGTGGTTGATACCTTTTAATGGCTAACTGAAAAGATGGTAACAAATTGCAAGCTTTCCAGACTACTCAGGTCTCTTCATCAGGCTAGACTAATACAAAATCTGAAGAATCACATATTTATACAGAAGACAGCACAGAAATAACGCAATAGATAAGACAAGTGATGTGAAGCGGAATAGTCATTATGGGAGAGAGATAAGCATAAATATGTGAGATAACTAATCCCAACCACATTCTGCATAGACTTGCATGGCCTTGCTCAATACAAGTGAATTGAGGGAGGGCGCGCACATCCAGTCAGAATCTGACTTGAAGTATTGCATATTACATACTTGCGTTCATATGACCTCCTGGTCTCACCACTGACATTGGAAAAGCCTGATAGTGCATGCTGTGAGGATTCACATATCTGCAGTCATGTAGAGTGACTGCAGACTTCCTTGTCAAACCTGGACAACCTCATTAAATATGGAATGTTATGCTGGTCATGGGGAATGACTCAACATCAGCAGTTGATGAACCATTTGCCCATCCATAGGCTGCAAAACCCTTGTTATTCAAGCGTGTGGCTAATGGTCAATTTTATTTTATTTTTCATGGGAAGACTAAAGTATCAGCATTCTTCATCTGTGCATCTTAATAATTGGACCAATCATCAAATCTGGTTGAGTTTGGAACAAATTTTTCATTACAACAATTTTGAAATTTGGATAAAGCAAATAAATTGTAATTAGTCTATACAGAATTTTTAGGATCAAGCAACGACATGATTAAACATTAGATATTATTTGGAATTATTAATTGAAGGGATCTTGCAAATACTCTGCAAAATGCAATTTCTGTAAGTTATGGTCGTGTTCTAGAGAGTGAGACCTAAAAGTTAATGAGCCATTATAAGAGCTTGTTAATGGCTAACTCCTAAATACATTCCTGTTTGTTTTATCTGACTACTGTTTGAACCTCTACATGAATACTGGAGCCATAATATCTCTAAGGCTAAAAGTTAAAAAGAAAAAAAGAAAAATTGCTTTAACGTTTCTTATATAAACTAAACGTTTAACCCTTTCACGACATGCACCATACCAGTACGGCACATGTCGTGTCTCCCCATTTGATGTGGTCTCCAGTGGTGAGCCCACATCTTTCCAAGCACATGTCAGCTGTTTTGAACAGCTGACATGTGCCCAGAACAGCCATGGGTGGAATCGCGATCCACTCGCAGCTATTAACCCGTTAAACTCTGACAGCGGCATTTAACATGCGCTTCCGACAATCCCACTAGATATCCGCCCATCGGTGACCCCGTCAAGTGATTGCGGGTCACCGATGGGTTGGCATAACAACCATTGATCTTCTGCAGACCTCTATGGCTGTCAATGTCGTATTGCTATGAGCGCCGCCAGTTGGTCAGCGCTCATAGCAAGTGAGGTATTCTGCTACATACAGGTGATCTGATCAGCGCCTGTATGTAGCAGAGCCAATCGGGTTATGGCAGTTTCTAATCTCCCATGAAGACTATTGAAGCATGTCAAAAGTAAAAAAAAAAATGTTTTTAAAAATTAAAAAAAAAAAATAGTTTAAATCACTCCCCTTTCGCTCCATTCAAAATAAAAAAAAAAAATAAAACATACCCATATTTGGTATTGCCACGTTCAGAAGCGCCCGATCTATCAATAAAAAAAAAAATTAACCCGATCTCTAAATGGCATAACAAAAAAAAAATTCAAAGCGCCAGAATTAAGTTTTTTTGGTGGACGCAATTTTGCATTAAAATGCAATAACGGGCGATCAAAAGATCGTATCTGCACCAAAATGGTATTATTATAAATGTCAGCTTGGCACGCAAAAAATAATCACAAAAAATGGAGACGCTACGGAAAACGGCGCAATTTTTTTTTAACAAACTTTGGATTTTTTTTCACCACTAAAATAAAAAAGAACCTAGACATTTTTGGTGTCTATGAACTATGAATTGCGAGAAGGGAGTGTTATGTGCATGGAGGAACTCATCACTGAAATGGTTATGGGTGAGACCTCTCCATGATATGTGATATATATGCAAATTCTGAGGCTATGAAAAAAGTGATGAAGTACATGCTATATGAGCAATGAATATGTTTACATAGAGTTAAGAATCTCAGATTGCACGTTATGCCACTTTTACTTTACAGGTTGTCACTATTATAACTTGTATACTTGTCTATGATCATTACGAGCAATAACGGTAGATTTGGATTTTCAATTACCATATTGATTTCTGGACACTAGACAGACCATAGACAGTTTACAACATCACAGAACTTACAGAGGAGTGTTGTTGTCAGTCCCAAACTATTTCAAAAGGAAAAAGCTATATAAAGGAGAGATTCAGTTTAATTGTCTTTGAATAGGAGATTTGTATGAAGACATTTAGACTAGAAAATCCGACTAAAGTTTGGGTATCTTAATGTCCGCATCTCTATAGTCCTTTTTGATAAGTTTTGAAATAAAGTAGATTAGTTTTATCTTTCTAGTTTATACATGACTGGTCCGCTGCTATACGTGTCTATGAACTCTTAATCACCTGGAGAATCGTAATGGAAGGTCAGTTTTTGCATTTGGTGAACAGACCAAATCCAAAAAACGTTGTGGAATTGCACCTTTTTTTTGCAATTTCACTGCACTTGGAATTTTTTTCCAATTTTTGAGTACATGATATGGTAAAACCAATGGTGTCGTTCAAAAGTACAACTTGTCCCGCAAAAAACAAGCCCTCACATGGCGATATTGACGGAAAAATAAATAAGTTATGGCTCTGGGAATAAGGGGAGCAAAAAACAGAAACGCAAAAACGAAAAAGAGCTCCGTCTCAAAGGGGTTAAATTACATATAAGTAAAAAATGTGTAACTCTCCTATGGCACGTGTAGCTGGCTCTGGTGAAACCCTGATTTGTCCTGCTGTGTTTAGCTGACTTTGCCCGTGTCTGTGCACTCCTCTCCTACCCGTCCCGACTCTGTGTCCCCCTGTGTGTTTGCATTCCCCGGGTTCTCAACTCTGCTTTGGCTCTGACCTGATTCTGTCTCTTCCTTCTGGTACTTCTTCTATGGACCGGTACTGACCTTTTGGCGATCCTCTGACTCTGTTTGTGATTCCCCTTGGTACTGCGCTACTCTCTGGTATTGACCCAGCTTGTCTGACTATTCTCCTGCCAACCTGGTGGTAGCCTTGCTGAAGTTCTGCTAGTCTGCGCTGAGCAGGATTTCAGCCCCAACTATTTGTTTGTACATGTAGCTGTATAGCTGTAGGTTCCTAGGTCCTTCAGAGCATGTTACTCGAAAAAAGTGGCCACTTGAATAACAGAGAGTGGGACCACATGGCCTTTCACTAGCCTTTATCCCCTTTGGGTCACTCCCCTCCTGCCCTCTGGGCTGAACCTAATCCCTGTCCCCTTATCTCTAACAGCTAAAAACTCCAAAACTTAAGATGGGTCATAACTCCTTAATAGACAGTCATAGGGAGGCGGTTTTGGTACCATCAGATCCAGCTGGCCCCTGCTACGCATTAAGACTAAACACATCTTTGTTTTCTGGTTCCTAATAGCCATTCTACATATCACCCCACCCCGTGGTGCTAGAATGGATTGAAACTCTGGAAGGCATTCGATGCGGTCCAGAGATCTCGAAAATGTAACTGGTGTATGACCAGGACGTACGATAAGTTCATATTCTCCTTATGATGTACAATACAAAATAATATTGTGGTACCGTCTTAGCCAGAAAAATAGATATACATACTTATGTCCCCCCCCAAAAAAAAAAAAAATTGAGAAAAGTATTCAAGCAGTGATACCTTTATTGGCTAACCAGAGAAATTATATTTGCAAGCAAGCTTTCAGGGCTCAAAAGGCCCCCTTCAGCAGGCTAGACTATAAGTGAATACAAGTGATTACAAGTGAAAAATCTCAGTAATTCACTTGTAATCTAGCCTGATGAAGGGGCCTTTTGAGCCCTGAAAGCTTGCTTGCAAATATAATTTCTCTGGTTAGCCAATAAAGGTATCACTGCTTGAATACTTTTCTCAATTTTTTTTGGGGGGGGACATAAGTATTTACATCTATATTCTCCTTATGAAATCATAGATGTTGGAACAAAGAAGATAGACTACATGGCACGCACATGGCAAGCAAGCCTTTAGTTCTGAGCTTAGTTGGCTCAAGGTGTGAGATTTGACACTCACAGCTTTTTGAGGCTTGACCCCCCTGCTGAGCTAGGTGTTCTCACACAGCTGCACGCTGAAAGGGGTTTTATAATCCCATGCCAGATAGGATACAAATGATTGACATGAAATTATATCTCCCATATTCTTCGCACTGAGAAATCAGCATTTGAAATTGATATGCAAATGAGGCTGAAGAGCTTTTTGTAGATCTGAAGTCTCTGTCATACAAGCTCTATACCACGCCCAGTGTCGCCTCCTCCAGCCTTACTGACAGAGGCCTATGTTGTGTGACTTCAGGCAAAAGTGCCATCAGTAAAGTAAGAGGAGGTGATGCTGGGTGGGGAATAGAGCTGGAGTGACAGAGGCTTCAGATCTACAGACTCATTTTCACATCCATGCAAATGTTGACTTCTCAGTAATTGAGGAATGTTCTAGCCATGTAAATATATTGCTGGACTTGTCTATGAAAGAGCTACATGCACATATAAACAATTTTCAGTGTGAAATCCTGTCGACAGATCCCCTTTAAGGAATTGCTTCACTATAACCACTTTTTTATGCTCCACTTGTATTTGCCAGAGAATAGAGAAATAGACGTCATGAAACACTACGTTTCCCAATGCCTATAAGGGAAAATCTGGCCCATTGCATCATCAATTGACAAAATCAATTGCAATCCAATAGGTTTCTCAGGCAGAATTTTTTTACAGCTGTGTGCTACGTCACCTCCAATTTAATGAGGGTCATCATATAAGGAAATGGGCAAATGTTATATTTGTCTTTGAAAAGTGTTTGATCTGTAAATGTCCTCCATGCATAACAGTAGCTTGCATATTTTCTGCACTTCACTCAAATTCAACTAACCAGTAAAAAGCTGATATAAACTGTGTAATAAGCCAGCATACAATATGCTTCGTAGCACATGTATAATGTTTCCCAACAATCTTTGATTTCAGGGTACATCCAAGCTTGCCGGGGTTTGCTAATAGCTGCTGTTAGTCTGGGATTTTTTGGCTCCATATTTGCACTTGTTGGAATGAAGTGCACCAAAATTGGAGGCTCAGAGGACACAAAAGCAAAACTCACCACTTTCTCTGGCTTGTTGTTTATCTTGAGTGGTAAGTGTGATTGTACCCAAATCCTGTTATCAATTTAAACATGTTACACAGATTCCAAATTTAAGGATGACTTTATGCTGTAGAATGCACATATAGTTCATTATGGGACAGGATATGGAAGAAACACATGCACATCCAGGATGGTATACAAGATCTGGATACTCAGACTGTCACCCCAGTTTTCTAGAGTAAATTTGGCACAGCAAAAAGATTTAAAAAAAAAATTGGGGGGTGTGCTTGCGTCAATTACAATCTGAATGGATCCTCACACACGTAGCCACACCTCACAGGGAAGAGAACGTAGATAATGGGCAAGGCTGCGTGAGTACTCCTCCCCATCATCAGTGGCAACTCTGTTACGGGAATTTTGTGCCCCTGTATCCACATTGGTCGTGGTATCAGTGGCAGGAATATGGCGCCTTCGTGTACGTCGCCTGGATGGCACAGCAGGCTGAGGGGAGCCCTCTAGGCAAACAGTTGGGCTGCTGCTGTTGACTTGTACATCAATGATGTCGGGTGGTGATGCAGCTGACGGTCCTTGTTTGGTGGGTTTATTTTGAGGTATGATATTGTTGTAAGGGTCAGTAAGGGTCAGCCTACGTGGAGCGGGGGGCACCATAACAATGTAGGGTGAAAAAGCTCCGCTGTTAGACAGGGATATCATTAAATAGGGACTTTTAGTTATTTTTCCTCCTTATATGTCCCATTAAGTAATTTTGTATCCAGCTACTATTTTCACCTATCTTTTTTGCTTGTGGTGGTTTGTGGCGCGGGGTATCTATTATTGTTGATTGTGAATCTAATGAACCCTGCCATCTGTTGTTCCTAGTTTTGGTATTCTATAGATAGGATTCAACAGGGTGTCTAGGGAAAGCCGCAGTGGAGCGGGGGCACCATTTGTGTTCCAAGAGGGTGCCAACCTCCGCTGTCAGGCAGGGGTGAGTTATAGGGCCCTATAGGGATAAATAGGTTGTTATCCCCTACCTGGCGTTGGAATTTACTCTATACATCCATTGCTGGATTCAAAAGTATGATCAGCATTTTTTGTGCCTGTTTTTCTTAAAAGTTTTTTCAAAATTTTTTTTAACAAATGATCAATAAAGTATCTTTAAATGATTAGTTTTTTTGTATATGAGCCAAAAGGAGACCACCTAAGCAGAGGTGCCGAAGTGATGGGGAATTTGAATAGTAAACAATATTTATTTCTTTATTCTCTAATGACCCCTTTGTTGGGAATAAGTTTGTAAACGTCACTTTAACTTTTTCTGTTTCTGTCTTGTAGTCTGCATTGCGGTAGAACAGAGCTGTAGTTCTCATTTTGCAGATTTCAGGGCTGAACTATGATTGCAGCTCTGGTCTACAATGCAGACTGTAAATCAAGTCGTTTAGGATTTTTTTTTGTTACGACCACCCTAAAAGTGATCTTCTTTAAATTATAATATGACTAAATAGAGGTTTAAAAGTTGCACCTAAGATGCTTTATTTACAATGACAATATTTTTCCAGTTTTGCAGCTGGTGTATTCAGTGAACAGAGCGTTATTCTGCCTTGGCTGATTAGTAGAGAGGTAAAATAGACAAAAATTGACCTACTTTTCACGTCTGTTGTAGGTCTTTGTGCCATGTCTGGAGTGTCCCTCTATGCACACAAAATAACATCTGAATTCTTTGATCCAACATACGTGGAGCAAAAGTAAGTAAAGAAATAATATAATTGATAAAAAAGGCAGGTGCAAGGAGGTAGATATGTCTGAATTACTCTTCTATGACAGGTACGAGCTGGGAGCAGCGCTGTTTATCGGATGGGCAGGATCATCTCTTTCCGTCATTGGAGGTGCTATTCTCTGTCTCTCTTTGAATGATACTATCAAAAAAGAGAGGTATGAAAAACAATGCCATGTAATCTGAATTTCCATATGATTCTTATACACTGTTACTGCATGTCAAGAAGCAATCAATAAATTCAACAATCAAGGTTTATTTTTTCATTAAAGGGAACCTGTCACCAGGTTTGGCCGATATGAGATACAGCCAACACCTCTCAGGGCTGATATATGGCATTCTATAATGCTGAATATCTGCCCCCGACCCGACCTGGAAAAGAAGAAAAATAACTTTTATTATACTCACTTCCTGTCCGAGGGGTGTCGCTCTCTTTGGTCCGACGCCTCCCATCTTCTTGCGATGCTGCCCTCCTGCTTGCTCCTTGTGAATGACGTGACCCTGCATCATCTACAGTCTCCCCGGCATCACGCTCCTGGCATGCGTACGTCTCTGCCCTGTTGAGGGCAGAGAAAAGTACTGCAGTGCGCAGGTGGCGGGGTTCTTTGACCTTTCCCAATGCCTGCGCAGGAGCACGGTGCCGAGGAGACTTTATGGAAGATGCAGAGACACGTCTTACACACGAAGCAAGCAGGAGGTTGGCATCGCAAAATGATGGGATGCTCTGGACCAAGACTTTTCTTCTCTTACAGGTTGGGTTGGGGGCAGATATACAGCATTATAGAATGCTGCATATCAGCCCTGAAAGCTGATGGCCGTATCTCATATCAGCCAAACCTGGTGACAGGTTCCCTTTAAGGCTGGGGTCAGACGAGTATATGAAAAATCGTCCGAATTTCATCTAGACAACTCGGATGATTTTCATCCATATTGGGATCCACGTTGCATCTCTTTGTCCGGTTTTTACATCCATGTGACAACCATGTGGTATTATGTGACACTAGATTATGGCCCGATGCTATCGCATCGGGAGGATGCGATAGCATCACACCTCTTGCCATGTTAACCCTCAACACACACACTCCTCAACACACACTCCTCTCACCTTTCACTATCTCCACTCACTCTTTCACTCCACATACGACCCCTTCTCTCACTCCGTCTCTCATACTCACGCCGTCATCGCCGCTGCTCCACGATCCCCGACATCTTCTTCCGCCGGCGCCATCCTGGATCCAGACGTTGTCCACGCCGGCGACATGTTCTTGCGGCGACGCCATCTTGAGTATCGTGAAATCCCGCGATAGTCAAGATAGCGTCGCCGGAAGAACATGTCGCCGGCGTGGATGACGTCGGGATCCAAAATGGCGTTGACGAAATCTCGCGAGTTTTCGCCGACGCCATTTTGGATCCAGACGTTCTCCAGGCCGCCGACATGTTCTTGCGGCGACGCCATCTTGGATTTCGTGAAATCCCGCGAGATTCAAGATGGCGTCGCCGCAAGAACATGTCGCCGGCATGGACGACATCGGGATCCAAAATGGCGTCGGCGTAATCTCGCGAGATTTCGCCGACGCCATCTTTTTGGATCCCGAGTCGTCCACGCCAGCGACATGTTCTTGCGGCGACGCCATCTTGAATCTCGCGGGATTTCACGAAATCCAAGATGGCGTCGCCGCAAGAACATGTCGGCGGCCTGGAGAACGTCTGGATCCAGGATCGCGGCGGCGGAGGAAGATGTCGGGGCAGCGACGATGACGGTGTGAGTATGAGAAACGGAGTGAGCGAAAGGAACGTATGTGGAGTGAAAGAGTGAGTGGACGTGAGTGGAGTAGAAAGGTGAGAGGAGTGTGTGTTGAGGCGGTGTGGTGTGTTGAGGGTTAACATGTGCGTGTGTGTGGTGACGTCACCGGTTACAACTGGACGGAAGTTGTTACAACCGGAAGCTGCTTAGGGCATTTATTATTATAGATTATACATCCCCATTTTAAAGTGTATACAATCAAATTCAGTTTTCTAGGATAATAATGGCAATGCACATGTAAAAATCGGATGCAATATGGTCGTTCCTTATAGGATCAGATTTTTTTTTGCGCACCCATAGTCTTGAATAGGAAGGAAGTAGTTTGTTGTATGGAAACAGCACACAGCAAAACAACAAATAGTAAATAGCAAAAACCTGCTGACAGATTCCCAGCCAAAAATGTATGAGGTGTCTAAACATGCCTGTGACAGCTGGTGTCGGGGAGGGAAGGATGATCAGGAATTTTGAAGTTCAATATGATTTTTTTTTTTTTTTACCATCTCCTTATGCAAAGCACATGCATGCTCATCCGACCAGCAATAATGAATTAGGTAATGTTTTTTCTTTTGGCAAAAAATTGGAATCTCATTGTACAACTACAAGGAGTCTTATAACTCACCCCCCACCTTCTCTAAACTTCTCACGCTTTAGTTTCTGAAGCCACAAGGAGATGTACAGAGCAACCAATGTCATCCATAATACTATTCACATAGCTCCTTCTACCATCTGATAACCCAGAGCTCTGCTGTACTGCCTCAGGTCTCCATGACTGTCGATAAAGATGGGAAAGGCTGAGCTGCTCCGCCTCATTCTTACTGACTTGGTATATCTCATTGCTACCAACTGCTGGTCAAATCTTCATAAATTTTGCTTAGCTTTCATTTCCATTAATTTTAAGACATTTTTGTCTTTTTTCAGACTGAATTATCCTTACAGTGGAGCAAAGTCAATGAGATCTGCCCACACAAGCCACCAAGATCAGAACAACAACCGCAATGGACAGAGAGGAATACCAAAACATTTTGACAAGAATGCCTATGTGTGACTGATACCACGTGTAGGATAATAGCCCTGCGTCTATCAGATATAAAGTTTGACATGCACTTTCCTGGCTTTTCACAAAAGAAAAGAAGATTTTTTTTTAATAAAATCTGAAACCCCTTGTACAGTGATGGGATATTACACCGATACCTGATAAGAAGCGACGCTACCTGAAAACTACAAATCATACAATATATATGTAAGATCTAAAATTTTCACTGATATACAGAAGACAAAATCATACGTGGCATCAGGAGTAAGGAGAAAGAAATACATATACAGCGTAACAATATGCAAAGATTATTCTGAGACTCAGATTACATGTTTTCAATGTGAACATTAAGATTAATTTTTATTAATTAAATCTGGTTTATAAAAAGACTATAATAGGATAGATATGGAAGACATTGGTGAAATTCTGCATCTAACATAACCAGCACTTGTGTATAATGGTGGGTCTCCACAACGACTTTGGCCATGGCATATGATCAGCGTTGGCCAAAGATTACTGCCACATCACACCGTAATGAAAGTTACCTGAAATCTTGAGACTCATGAAAGTGGGTCATTGATCACATACATTTTCATCATGGTGTGATGTAGTCTGTTAACCTGTTAAATGGCAATGCTAACAGTTAGCGCCCATCAGGACCTTGGGGTACCCGGAATCAGACCGGACAGTTCTATGGGGGAGGTCACGGGCCGTGATCTGTTTCCGTGGCCCTGGCCGTGTCATAAAATAGAGGATAGTTATGTGGTGTTTAATTGTGACGCCACCCGTGGTGTTCGGCAATGGGTGGCCAACGCTGCGGCTTTGGTCCACTGGGGCTGATGACGCAGCAAGGATGGTTCAGCTCCCCACGGGTAGAGCGGGGCCCCAGGGCAAATATATTTGATTGTTCAGATGGTGGTGAACGTTGGGGTGCAGAGAATAAGTGAAGGACACAGAGAGGTGCAGTTTTCTTTACCTTTTACTTGAAAGTAGATGCAATCTGGGGTACCACATACAGATGATGGATTGAGTCCGGCTCGCCTGGAGGCATTCAGGGGATCCACGCTGCCAGGTGGGGTTGGGGACCTTCCTTCTGCTCTCTCTTTTCGGGTCCTTGCTGCTTGTAGCTAAGCTGCGGCCCTCTCCTGCGTGATGGTTTCTAACCTGTATGGCAGACAGCGTGAGCCTATATCACGGGCACTGTCCTTTTCACTGTCAGCCCCGGGCTCTTGGTCTGCCGCCATGCCTTCAGGTGTTCGGTGTGGCCAGGGAGCTTGCAGTCCCCTGCACTCCAGATTCGGCTGTCAGGGTGTACAGCTCCTGCCCAGCCAAGGACTCTGGCGTCCCTTTTTATCAGCGTTCCACTCTGGGGTCAGCTATATGCAATTTTAATTCCCCAGAGCCCTCGTCTCTGCTCCTGTCCCTTCCTTCTCCACAGACCAACTACCAACTCTCCTCTCTCACTGTCCTGTCAGGAGCGCCAGCTGGCTCTCGTTTCCATGACAACTCTCCTGTTTACTCTCTCAGCTGACTTCTTTCTTACTCACTAACCTCACCTGCTGACCAGAATTTGTAAGGATGATCCCCTTTCTGGCCTGGAGCAGGAATTGACATGTACACTGTGTTACCTGGCATGGGGACCCCCCCTGCCTCCAGGCATGACATCACCCCTTAGAGGAAGGCAATGTCACCATGGCAACTGGATTCTGGGTGCCACAACATCATGTCGGCATGGGGGTATGGAATTCTATGTGCCCAGCAATACTTCTGTGATGTGATCTCAAGGAACCAATGGGTTGGAATTAGTGATGAATGAACGTGCTCGGATAAGGTGTTATCCGAGCATGCTCGAGTGCTAAAAGAGTGTCTTTGCCGTGCTCGAAAAATATGTTTGAGCCCCCGCAGCTGCATGTCTCTCGGCTGATTGACAGTCGCAACACATGCAAGGATTGCCTAACAAACAGGGAATCCATGCATGTGCTGCGGCTCCCGAACAGCCGCGAGGACTCGAACGTAGTTTTTGGAGCACGCCTCGCACACGAGCATGCTCGGATAATACCTTATATCCAAGCACTATCGCTCATCACTAGTTCCTATGAGGACCCGGGGTCTGTTGAAGACCTCTGTGCCTGTCATCATGGAGCTCCTTTGAAGCCCACTCATTTAAGGCTGGGGCTACACGGTGACAAGTCTCGCACAACAGCAATTCTTAGATACAAGGAGGGAGAGGGGAGGCAGCGAGGTTCTCTGCCACCTACTTACATCTGCAATGGAGTGATGTAGCACAAATTGGAAGAAAAGATTCAGAATCATGGCATCATAGGGATTTTTAAATAATTTTTTTTTAGAAAGTGACAGGTCCTCATAAATAATGAAAGCAGGGATGCAAGTATTTGTCAAGTGGAGATGAGATGGCAATTGACACAATATTAATTGAATACAGTAATATAGGAGGTGCAAAGTGGCTGGATTAGGAGGGAGTGGGGGCCAAATATTGGCCACTGTAATGAAATTGAATATATTTTTTGCTTTATACTTTTGGTTATCTATGTAATATTTTTATATCTGCAATTCCTTTTCTCTACCTGTACATTTTTTTCATCGTGTGGTATTAAACGGAGGATATGTTCATATCATGCACAACCTCTTTTTTGCCTAATAGAATTGTGTTAATGATTCACATACTGTCCATATTAGTATTATGATATCTACAGTACTTTTGTATTCCGTTTATATAGATCAACTCTCCATTAAAGCTCTTATATGAGATTAATATCTTTATGATGGTCTAGATATAACTAGTCTACATTTCAGGAAAGAAAAAGTAACGCTGAGAAAAACAAGTCCAGCAACAACAGCATCAGTCATCTGATCTAAATTCTTTCAATGGTTATGAGACTTGTTAGTAAATTCTGCAGTAATGTAATTGTAGTAGCTGCTTGCACATTGCAAAAAACTGTCAGACCAGCAGTCAACTGTATAGCAATAGGCTTCCAATTTTTAAGAATTAGGCTACTTTCACACTTCAGGTTTTCTGCATCAGGCGCGATGCGGCGAAATGTGTAAAACCCGGATCCGGCGCCTGTTGCCACTGGGTCTGTTTTTTTTCCCCATAGAGTTTCATTATCGCCGCATTGCGCCGGATGCCTATGCGGCGCGTCCGGTTTTTGCCGAATCCGGTCAAAATTGCTGCTCCGGCGTCTGGGAAAAACGTTGCATGCAACGTTTTTTCCAAATGCCGGACCAGTTTTTCGCACTGCGCATGCCCGGAAGACCTTCTCTGCCAGGAATATATCTGGCAGAAAGAAGGATCCGGTGTCAGCGTTTGTGGCCGGATCCGGTAGTCCGGTTTTTCGCTGCATCATGCCAGATAAAGAAAACGGAAATGTGAAAGTAGCCTTATGTAAACACCAAACTAATGCATATAACATTGTATCCTATGTACCCAAAGCATGATGCGATGGAGGGGATGCATTCTGATTAGCAGAATAACAGAAGACACAATTAGGGGGCAGACTTGGCACATTTCCCATCTAATTCCAATAGTTTTATACTACACCCTAGTCCCTAATGTACTGAAATGAAAAATAGATTTTCACATTATTGATATTCACAAGTTAATCAGTATGGTGTTCTAGCTGCTGAAGTTTGTGAATGTCATGGTGCCTATACTGGAAATCTTTCCATTCTATGCTTATACAGTGGGATTTACAGTAACAAATAAATTGGAATGAATAATTGCAAAATAGCTAAATGTTATTTCCAAACTTTTTTATACATTACAAGTACATGTGTCCAAATCCAGATCCAGCGGAACAGCTCCAGATTTGGGGAGCTGTCCCGCTGTCCTGGGAGGTCAGTGGCATGTCTCGTTTTCAACTGTATCTATGATTTTAGGGCCATCTGTGCCATTTGAAGCAGAGTGGAGATCTGCTCCACTCAGAATGGGAAAGGGGTTATACAAGCATTTTTCGTCAGTCTAGTGAAGGGGCATCATTCTTGATTGGAAGGGGGCATTGGCATTATATTGCGTGAGCGTGTGGAGGTATTATAGGGAGTTCATCATTGGTGAGAGTGGGGGTTTTGTATAAGCATCTAATTGTGGTATCATGGTACATGAGGGTCCTCATCAAACTGTGTGGGAACTCTAAGGGGCTTCACTATGGGAACCATTTCTCTCTTGGCACAAAAGAGTTGAGAAATAAACAAGTTATATACAGGGATGAGTGAACCCGACCTATAAAATTCGGGACTCGTAGTGGACACCTAGTGACCACAGACTTTTTCACGGAAGTCCGGTTTACTGTTTGGGTTCTTAATAAAGTTTCATGAAAGGCTGCAGCGCTAACATACAACAAGCTTTTAACTGTGGGCACTTCCGGAGGAGCATAACAACCATGACAAGTATTGGCAAGGGTGTGACTGGCTGGTGCCATTCTGCTCAGATTAGTGTAGGGACAGGAGGCAGCAGGAAAGAGGGACACTATTAGACTGTGTGCGCACTCTTCAAAAAAGCCTCTGTGTATGTACTCTACATGCGTCTCAGTAGGAGTACTGTGCTTTTAACCCCTGAGGGTGGTTTGCATGTTAATGACCAGGCCAATTTTTACAATGTCCCTTTATGAGGTAATAACTCTGGAACGCTTCCATGGATCCCAGTGATTCTGAGTGTTTTCTCATGACATATTGTACTTCATGATAGTGGTAAAATTTCTTTTTTGGCTTGCATTTGTGAAAAAAACAGAAATTTGGTGAAAATTTTCCAATTTTTCAACTTTGAATTTTCATGCCCTTAAATCACACAGATATGTCACATAAAATACTTAAGTAACATTTCCCACCTGTCTACTTTACATCAGCACAATTTTGGAACCAAAATTTTTCTTTTGTTAGGAAGATATAAGGGTTAAAATTTAAACAGCGATTTCTCATTTTCACAACTCATTTTTTTTTAGGGACCACATCACATTTGAAGTCACTTTGAGGGGTCTATATGATAGAAAATACCCAGAAAATACCCAAAAGTGACACCATTCTAAAAACTGCACCTCTTAAGGTGCTCAAAACCACATTCAAGGAGTTTATTAACCCTTCACGTGCTTCACAGGAATTTTTGGAATGTTTAAAAAACTTTTTCACAAAAAATTTACTTCAATTTTTTTCTTTTCCCAAGGGTAACAGGAAAAATTGGACGCCAAAAGTTGTTGTGCAATTTGTCCTGAGTATGCTGATACTCCATATGTGGGGGTAAAACCACTGCTTGGATGCATGGCAGAGCTCAGAAGGGAAGGAGCTCCGTTTTACTTTTTCAACACAAAAGTGTCTGGAATTAAGATCGGATGCCATGTCGCATTTGGAGAGCCCCTGATGTGCCTAAACAGTGGAAACCCCCCACAAGTGACCCCATTTTGGAAACTAGACTAACTACGGAACTTTTCTAGATGTGTGGTGAGCACTTTGAACCCCCAAGTGCTTCACAGAAGTTTATAACATAGAGCCGTAAAAATAAAAGGACTACGCAGTCCAGACATATGAATATCTACTTATGACTAATACTGGTGCCTAAGGTTCTTTGTAACTGGAATAGAGGTGGTATATTTAGACACTTATTTTGTTAAAGCACCTTCTATAATATATAGTCAGTTGCTGATTTATTTGAACCTTCAGCCATTTCTAGGTGTTCATCGTTCAGTGAGTCCCTCATGGGTTCTATGATGAGGTTTCACGCTGTGTATCAATTCTCACAAAAAAATATTTTTCTGTTATGACTTGTTATCATAGACATTGTTAGTATTTTACTAAATAAATTTTGTATTGAATCAAAAAATCTTTTATGGTGATCTCATTTCTATATAGTTTTATCTATTTAATAGAATATGTGCTCACATTTTGGTTGTATGTTATACACATGATTGTGTTATGAAGCTACAGCTTCAATTTTAGAGGATTAGCTTGTTGGTGCAATAACAGAAGAAATTGGACCGCAAAAGTTATTGTGCAATTTGTCCTGAGAACGCCAATAACCCATACATGGGGGTAAACCACTGTTTGGGCGCATGACAGAGCTGTTATGGTTTGCAGGTGCCATGACCCATTGGGAGAGCCCATGAGGTGCAAAAACAGCAGAACCCCCATAAGTGACCCCATTTTATGAACTACACCTCTCGATGAATTCATCTAGGGGTGCTGTGATCATATTGACACCATGGGTATGTCACAGAATTTTATACCATTGGGCAGTGAGGACAAAATAATTTTGACCACCAAAATTTAGTTTTAGCCAAAGATTTTACATTTTCACACAAGTGGGTAAAAATGGCAACAAACCTTGTGCCACAATTTCTACAGAACGTGGCAATACCCCATATGTGGCTGTACAGTGCTACTTAGCCATGCGGAGAACGCAGCGTTAGTAACCGGGGTGACGTAATAGAGGTTCCATCTAGTCACTTGGCTCCGTTCCCAGCTGGGCTGAGCTGCGGTGACTTCAGTGAGATCCCTGCTAGCACCATGA
Organism: Dendrobates tinctorius; assembly: GCF_039654945.1. Taxonomy (NCBI): domain Eukaryota; kingdom Metazoa; phylum Chordata; class Amphibia; order Anura; family Dendrobatidae; genus Dendrobates; species Dendrobates tinctorius. The sequence goes on from NW_027361823.1 coordinate 32,686,694, forward strand.
GCGCTCACTGTGCTAGCAGGGATCTCATTGCAGCTCAGCTGGGAATGGAGCCCAGTGACTGGATGTAACCTCTATGACGTCACCCCCGGTCACTGATGCTACATTCCCAGGAGCTCATTCACCAGTGGTTTTCAGTCTGGACAGTCGCATCTTGGGACCGTTCAGGTTGAAAACTAATTATGCCCCAGACATGGATTACTGTGTGGGACAGAACGACGGATAGGTATAGTATATTGTTTTTATTTTATTTTTGTTTTATTACAGGAGATCGAGGGCTTCAGAGGAATTAGGCGAGGTTGTAAGTATTGTTTAATTAATATTAAAGGAGTCTGTCATTTAAAAAAAAAAAAAAAAAGACTTTATTCTGGCTGTCTTTATTTACAATACAACTATAGGATTATCTTATAGGATAATCTTATGGATGTTTCTCCATTACTAACCCATGGGCTTGATGTCACCTGACAATACAAGGGTGACATTAACCCCACAAATATAAAACCCACTGGCCACCGCTACAGGGCAAGTGGGAAGAGCTGGGCAAAGTACCAGAATTGGAGCATCTAATAGATGTGCCTTTTCTGGGCAGCTGCGGGCTGCTATTTTTAGGTTGGTGGGTCAATATCCATGGCCCCTTACCAGCCTGAGAATACCAGCCCCCAGCTGTGAGCTTTAGCAAGGCTGGTTGTCAAAAATGGGGGGACCCCACACCATTTTTTTAAAATCATTTATTTAATTAAAAAAAGCTTGGGAACCCCTCTATTTTTGATAATCAGCCTTGTTGAAGCTGACAGCTAAGGGTTGCAGCCCCCAGCTGTGAGTTTTGTCTGGCTGGTTATCAAAAATAGGGGGGAACCCATGCCATTTTTTTTATTACCGTATTTATTTACAGTGCAGGAGCGGCAGATGAATACTCCCATCCAACGCTTCTGCTGTCACAGTTATTAGCAACAGCAGGGGTAGGCTGATGGGAGTAATAGTCTCACCAGCCGCCGCCTGCTGTCTCTTCTTACTTAAATGTAACTCATCATTCTCCCCTGCTCGCGCCGATCATCGGCAGAGCAGGGGAGAATGATGAAAGACGTTTTCAGGACCCGGGAAACAGCTCTTACTGTAATGTTTCTTCCCTTCCTTGTGGCACTGATGTGGCACATGCATGCCACATGTGTTCCACAAGTATTACATACATGGACACTGACATCTCCTGTATCGGAAATATCAGGACGTATGAAAGAAGCCTATAAAGTGTCTTTATGTTTGGCTGCTATCACACACTAAAAGACGCTTTTTTTTTTGCAAAAAATAGTTTTTGTATCACCATATTTTAAACAATTTTTTTTTCCACATTTTGGCCCACAGAGTCATGTGAGGGCTTTTATTTGCTGGACGAGTTGACGTTTTTATTGGTACCATTTTCGGGCACATGACATTTTTTTTGCCTCTTTCTAATCCGATTTTTGGGAGGCAGAATGAACAAAAACCAGCAATTCATTAATTTCTCTCTTTTTTTTGGGGGGGGATACTGCCGGCTGACGTACTATTCCATCAGCTGGCAGTAAGGGGTTAAGAAACAGTATATAGTCTACATTATGACGTCCGAGACACTACATACATGTGCATCCGATGTCAGTAGCAAAAGCAATTGTTCAAAAGTGTTATGCAGACGACTTCCATTTGTAATCCGTGTCAGATGCTTCTCGAATAAGATTCCAGGAATAGTCAGCCAGCATTGACGTACTCCACTTTCCCTGTTATCTTTTCTCCATCAGCACAATGTCTTGGTGAAATCTCTCACCATGTTCATCGCTAATGGCACCAAGATTGGCTGGAAAAAAAGTCCAAGTGAGAATGTAGAAAATGCATTTTTAGTGACATATTGCATTTCATCAAATGATATGCTGTGAGGATGTTGTCCACGAGTTGTTCAAAGTTTGGTGCCCTGCTGTTACCAAGGAAGTTCAAGGTCACATCTGTAAAGGCTCTCCATGCCACTTGTTCAGCACCTTGCAAAAGACCATCAAAGCTACTGTCATTCATTAGTATATCTCAGATCTGTGGGCCAATAAAAATACCTTTTTTAATCTTTGCATCACTTATTCTTGGAAACTTCTGTCGCAAGTAAGAAAAGGTTTCTGACTCTTTATTCATTGCTTTGAAAAAATTCTTCAAAAGCCCAAGTTTAATATGCAAAGGAGGGAGAAATATCTTTGCTGGATCAACGAGAGGATTATGTTTAACATTCTTCTGTCCAGCAACCAGGTTTTCGCGGTGTGGCAAGTCCTTTCTGAAATAGTGCATTTCTTGTGCACAACCGTCCCACTCACAAATAAAACAATACTTGGTATATCCAAACTGCAGTACAAGAAGAAGTGCAACAACTTTTAGATCACCACATGTTCCAGTTATAATTTCTATAATTAATGTGAGTCAACAGTAACTCCATATTCTCATACGGTTCTTTCATGTGTACGGCATTTCCAATAGGTATAGAAGGATAGATATTTCTTTTGTGTAGTAAAACAGCCTTCAGACTTAAAACTGACGAATCAATGAACAGTCACCATTCCTTCGCATCATGTTCGCATCAAAGAGCACCAAACAACCCCAAGACGTCGTCGCAAAAGGTTAAACTGTTGACATGGTTGGAAAATTGATTGTCTTCTTGATGACTGCAAAAAACAAACTCTTGTTCCTAGTAATAGATTCTGTTCTTGTAGCCTTGATCCCAATAATTCTGCCTGCCGCTTTGACAATTTCAAATCTCTGACCAAGTCCCTTAGATCAGCTTGACTGAACAGATGTGGATTAGATGTAGAATGCTCAAAGTCTGGGTCTGCAGCAGTTTCATTTTCCACTGACATTATTAGTTCATCTTCGTTGTCCTCCATTGTCCATACTTTGGGCGGCTTTGGAACACGAAGACTTTCATCATGTGGCACTGGTCTTATGGCTGAAGGAAGGTTAGGATATTCTATTGATTTCGAGTTCTTTGCAGAATATCCTGTGACATTTTTAAGGCAGAAGTAGCAATCTGTTACATGATCTCTCTGCTCTCTCCATATCATTGGGACAGCGAACGGCATTGAAGGTCGTCGTGATCCAATCAGCCATGCTCTAAGTATGTTAGTATTGTGTTTTCATTCCTCTCCTGCCGAGGAGATGTGGTATGCTCTGTACACAGTCAGCTGAATGATTCACTGCGCCTGCGCGGAATTTGCATAATAAGTGCTTGCATATGTGTAGATCAGCGATTTATGTTATTTCAGTGGAAAATTCAGAATATACTGTTTCAGAAAAAATTCATATATATGAGTTTTTAGAATTATAACAGAATATTATAATGTTTCGAATCATTTCTCAAAAACCTAACGTGATAGGAAAAATCTGAAGTCATTTCTGAAATCAGCATGAAAAAAAAATCTATCAGCAACACTTAAAATTGTCCAAGGGACAAAACCTTGGTAACACAGTGTATTTGGTTCGTGGTCATGCTCGTGTACCAAACTGAACTTTGAACTACAGTTTGGCCAAACCCAAACATAAACAGGTCCCCTCATCCCTAGTTACTTACTGTATAAGAACAAATTTACACATGTAACAAGTGTCCACCACTAGGTGGAAGTATTATCCTTCCTTCCAAGCACCAAAAAAAGAATATGAGCAATAGCATTAAAGGGAACATGCAAGGTCCCCCTTGTCCCTCAACCCAGCAGTATTGATCTACGTATTAGTAAATCCCCTACCTATTTTTTATTAGAAATTTATAACAGGGGAAAGGAGGGGGCAGGAGGGAAGGGTGAGTAAAACATTTCCTTGCCTGTTTTTAAGCAATATATGAAAGAAAGAATAGTTTGAGATCCCTGGCTGTCTTGCCTGTATGTTTTTGGCTTCCTCCTTTGCGTATGAGCTGTTGTATCTGCAGAAAGTGTCCCTGTATGGTCAGTCACAGCCATTATACAGTAGACAGCAGGAGCACATCTACTTTATATTGTCTCAGCACAGGAACATTTTTTCAAACACCTCCAATTGAGAAATTAATTTTTATTCCAAGATCTACTAATTAAAATGTACTTTATTCAAGAGATTTCCCCTTGAAGGATGCTGTCCACTGTGCAAGATCTCTGTAACATATAGTTTAACAGTGTTAGGCGTCGGGTTCCTGCAGCTGCACATCAGGAATCCAGAGCCATGCAGCCAGCGGTCTTCCATTCCCCTCCGACCTCTCAGGGACCTGCACAGCAATCTTGGCGATCCAGACTCCCTGCTCAGACCAGTTCTCTGGGTCTGGTTGTTGCTGCCGCCACCTCTGGACCAGCAATAGTAGCGCAGCCTGCTCTGCAGCAAGCCATTTCAGAGGCTAAGTCCTCTCGCTGCACTACTGGGCATGCTCACGAGACGATCTCCCAGTGGAGATCGAGAGTCACGTGCTCAGGTCCTTCTCCTAATCTCATTGGTCCATCTCAGAGATCTGGAAGGTCCCGGAAGCGCATGGCTATAAAAGGCCCACATGTGCGCTAGTATAGACTCTAATTGCTATCTGTGTGAACGATGATGAATGCATGTGCCTGCGAATGACTCATTAAGATCCCCTCCCTCTGATATTATGTGTGTGGATAGGGAATTAGTCATAGAGTCAGCGCCATTCAGTGGCGCGCTACAGGCCACAGTTCACATCTTACAGCACTAGCGTCCAACAGTGCACCTCCTCTTGGGCATTGTCGTGTGGCGGCTGGGTCGGTCACCGCGCTGCAGTCAGCAGCACTTGTTGGCATCCGCGGTAGGTCTATACGGACATTGACCCTGAGTCTTGGGCCTAGTCCTGTGACCGTATACCGCGTGTGCACACCGCTGAGGCTTGTGAGGTCAACAGACTCAGTATTTACGTTTAAGTTCTAAGCACCTCTGTGGTGATAACAGAGTACGCTCAATGCACACCGGGTGAAGTTCAACCCGTGTGCGATATACCACCATGTTGTGCGTCTGCCTTTATCTAGCAGAGGTGTAACACCTACTGCACGGTGGACCCCGGGCGGCGAACGCACTTATTATTTATTTATTAGTGCGTTCCGCCGTCCCTAACATAACAGTGCTAAAAAACGGTCAAAACTAATGACAATATTTGATTTTTTTTTTTTTTTTTTAAATCCACATTTACAAGGCACAGTCACTAACATTGCAATAACTATTTTACAATTCCACAGGGAAGTCTCATTCCAGCTTCTCAGGCATTTCTAACTTCACTATTGACACAGCACCTCCTCTCGATCTTGTCACCTACTCATAACCTTGCTTTAGACAGACTTTCTCATTTGGTCACAGCTTATTTTAGGCTTCCACTCATTGCAGTTGACATCCTTATTCTTTTGCAAGGACATCGTCTCTTGAGGTAGCACACTGACACGTGTAACATGTTCCTCCTGGGTGGGGTTTCGGCTCACTTGCTCTTCGGCTTTTAAAGCAGAAGTCATGCATCACACTCTTGGCAACAACACTTCATTTACTCTGGTGTCTGGTTCACCTTGCCCTCCCACATAGGTCTATAACCGAGATATCATGGCACACATTTCCAACTCTTACCACAGAGATGTTTTTTCTCCATAGGGCGGCTTCTTTCTTCACTCCTTATGGGCAGGTCCAGACCCTTCTGCTTACAACAGTTATAGGGGCAATCAACCCTTCATACTGTGCCCTAGCTTGGGGAAGCAATATTGGACTGATGTCCACCTAGAAGTCACAGGCAATTCAGGGTTTGAATCTTTAACCTGCAGATCGTGCCCTCTACAACTGACAACAGGTGGTGAGAATATGGTCCTTAACTTTGTTGTGTGAAAAATGCATTAATTTTAAAGTTGATTTTAATCAATACATCTTGAAATAATAAATTCCACAATTGATGTGTATAAAAAAAAATGTTCCTGTGCCGAGATAATCTTATAAATGTGCCCCTGCTGTGTACTGTGTAATGGCTGCATCTGACCGTACAGGGACCTGGTCTGATCATACATCTCCTGGGCAGGCGAGGAAGCAAAAGAGACTATGCAGACATTACAGCACAAGATCCAAGCTAATTATTTTTGTGAGAAGACATTTCCCTACCTGTTTTTAAAAAAATGCTTTACCTCAAAGAAAAAATTATTTGCGATCCCATACTATCCTGTCTGTATACTCTGTTTCCTCCCCTGCCCAGGAGCTGTGGAATGATCAGTGCAGGGACATGGTCTATCAGGCACAGCCATTACACAGTACACAACAGGGGCACAGTTACCAGATTATCTCAGCACAGGAACATTTTATTTAAACACATCCAATTGTGGAAATTATTATTCCAAGATCTATTGATTAAAATGTAATTTGTTCATGGAAAATCCCCTTTAAGCTCTGTAACTTCTACAGTGCATACCTTCCCTTCCCCTCTCGTACACGTCTCCACCCATCACACTTGGGGCATGACTGCTCTTACTAGCCCTGTCCCAGTGCTCGCCTGTTCGCATAAGCACATACAACATATAGTCGAAAACAAATATTTTAGATAAATTATACAAAATATACATGGGTGACCAAGTATCAGTCGATACCATGAAAAGCAATACATAAGCTCTAAATACAGCACAGTGGAAGGGTATCAAATGGATAATATTAACAAACAGTACTGTGTAAGAAAGTGAACAATCATAGTCCACTTTCACCTCTTACACTATGCTGCCATGATGGGTATTTGACTAACAAAAACAGACCTTGCGGATACATACATAAGTATAACACTCCATCAAAGAAAACGTACCCATGGCACTAAAGGGAAAGAACAAGGGGGGCAAACTCCCACCATACTATAATCCTACAAAAGTTCTAAGAGCATAATGCCCCATAGTAGAAAAGACAACCAAAATATGTATCTTAAAAAATTACAACCTTTATTAGTACAATGTCATAAAAATTCCAAAACGACAATGCTTATATGATGAGAACCAGTGAATGACCAGATGGACGGGCCCAGCAGAAAATGCACATATATAAATATACTGGAAGTGCAGATCTATGCAGCACAGACTGTAATGAGCTACTATAAAGGGCTATATAAACACACCACAATGAGAAATGTAAGGAGTGGGAAAGGTACTGAGAACACAAAAAAAAATCAGTCTAATCCAAAAGACAGGATAGTGCATAAATTGCTGGTATAACAGTGTTACACCTTACTCCTGGGTACTCCCTCACACATTGCCCATAGCCCAAGTAATAAAAAAGACTGTCAGTCTAAAGTGCAGCAAATAATGCTTACGCATGTGGGATATCTGTTGTACGCGTCCACCACAAGCCCCGACGTGTGTTTCGCATTGTGAGCTTCCTTGGGGGAAGGAGGCGGAAGCTCAACGCAAAACGCGCGTCGGGGCTTGTGGTGGATGCGTACAGCAGAGATCCCACATGGGTAAGCATTATTTGAGGCACTTTAGACTGTCTTTTTTATTACTTGGGCTATGTGCAATGTGTGAGGGAGTACCCAGGAGTAAGGTGTAACACTGTTATACTAGCAATTTATGCACTATCCTGTCTTTTGGATTAGACTGATTATTTTTGTGCACAGTACCTTTCCCACTCCTTACATTTCTCATTGTGGTGTGTTTATATAGCCCTTTATAGTAGCTCATTACAGTCTGCTGCATGGATGTGCACTTATATTTATATATGTGTATTTTCTGCTGGGCCCGTCCATCTGGTCATTCACCGGTTCTCATCATATAAGCATTGTCTTTTTTGAATTTTTATGAGATTGTACTAATAAAGTTTGTAATTTTTTAACATACATATTTGGGATGTCTTTTCTATTATGGGGCATTATGCTCTTAAAACTTTTGTAGGATTATATTGAGTATTTGGTGAGTTTTTGATGTTGCAGCTTTTCTGAAGCAATTAGGTAAATTAGGTTACGGTACTTACATTTATTCACTGTGTTTGAGTGTTTTTTACATGCATTTTTTATCGAGTTTGTGACTCTTTGTATATCATTTTTTAAATAAAGCTTTTTTGTTTTGATACTTCATTTGTATTTGTCTTTTTCAAAACTTTATTGATCTAGTCATACATCAATTACACGCATTGTTAGTACTTTTCCGCAGTGGAAATGCAATAAAAACCCTCCTGCGTTTTTTTTTTTTTAACTGGGGATATTCCACATCTACTGCAATTCTATAAGAAAAATCTGCACATGAAACTGAGTGTACCTGCAAGAGAACGTGAAACATCGCAGGTATGTTTACTCAGCTTAAAAAAGTGGGCATGAGAATTCTATAAATCCCACTGACTTTGCTAGAAACACATTAAAAACTCATTGTGGGAACTGAACCCAAGTAAAACCTCTTTGTGATGTCACATCATCTTACCTGATTCAAACCTGTGATGTCAGAGCAGTGAACCTCAAGGAAACCCCTTTGTGATGTCACAGCTGCCAATTAATTAAAATCCACTAGCACCGTCATGTCAAGCGACCCAAATGAAATCCAGCGGTCACATCCCAGAAGTCACCTAAAAATCATTTGTGAAGTGACAGAAGGATAACTCACTAAAACCCAGTGCTGATATGACAACTTACCTGATTGACACCAACATGTGATGTCATAGCAGTGTACCGGAATAAGGGCTTCTTCATACCACCATGTAAATCGGATGAGTGCTATCAGATCAGATAGCACTTGGGCCAATGTTATTCAATGGGGCTGTGCTGATGACCATTTTATTTCACTGAGAATATGTCTGTGAAAAAAAAGTCACAGAATGCTGCGACTTCACTCCAAAATCGGATACGTGTGAAAAAAAAAATTGGATGCCAAACAGAGCCACAGAATAGCACCCATTCAGTTGCAAGGTAACTGTGAATGGCTTTGTAAATGATTAACCCCTTTACCCCTAAGGGTGATTTGCATGTTAATGACGGGCCAATTTTTACTATTCTGACCACTGTCCCTTTATGAGGTAGTAACTCTGGAACGCTTCCATGGATCCCGGTGATTCTGACATTGTTTTCTCGTGACATATTGTAATTCATGTTAGTGGTAACATTTCTTTGATAGGACTTGCGTTTACTTGTGAAAAAAATGGAAATTTGGCGAAAATTTTGAACATTTCGCAATTTTCCAACATTGAATTTTCATGCCCTTAAAACAGAGAAATGTCACACAAAAAACTTAAGTAACATTTCTCACATGTCTACTTTACATCAGCACAATTTTGGATCCAAAATTTATTTTCGTTAGGAAGTTATAAGGGTTAAAATTTGACCAGCGATTTCTCATTTTTACAACACTTTTTTTTTCTTAAGGGACCATGTCAGATTTGAAGTGACTTTGAGGGGTCTATATGATATAAAATACCCAAAAGTGACACCATTCTAACAACTGCACCCCTCAAGGTGCTCAAAACCACATTCAAGAAGTTTATTAACCCTTCAGGTGCTTCACAGGAATTTTTGGAATGTTTAAAAAAAATTAACATTTTAACTTGTTCAAAAAAGATTTACTTCAGATCCAATTTGTTTTATTTTACCAAGGGTAACGGGAGAAATTGGACCCCAAAGTTATTGTACAATTTGTCCTGAGTACGCCGATACCCCATATATGCAGGTAAACCACTGTTTGTGTGCATGGCACAGCTCGGAAGGGAAAGAGCTCTGTTTGATTTTTCAATGCAAAATTAGCTGGAATTAAGATCGGACGCCATGTCACGTTTGCAGAGCCGCTGATGTGCCTAAACAGTGGAAACCCCCCACAAGTGACACCATTTTGGAAAATAGACCCCCTAAGGAACTTATCTAGATGTGTGGTGAGCACTTTGAACCCACAAGTGCTTCATAGAAGTTTATAATGTAGAGCCATAAAAATAAAAAATCATTTTTTTCACAAAAATTATCTTTTTGCCCCCAATTTTGTATTTACCCGAGGGTAACAGGAGAAATTGGACCCTAAAAGTTGTTGCACAATTTGTCCTGAGTACTCCGATACCCCATATGTGTGGGGGAACCACTGTTTGGGCACATGGCAGAGCTCGGAAGGGAAGGAGCACCTTTTGACTTTTCAATGCAAAATTGGCTGGAATTGAGATCAGACGCCATGTCGCGTATGGAGGGCCCCTGATGTACCTAAACAGAGGAAACCCCCCAATTCTATCTCCAACCGTAACCCCAATACACCCCTATTCCTAATCCCAACCCTAATCCCAACCCTAGCCCCAACCCTAAGGCTATGTGCACACGTATGCAGAAAATTTCTGCATAAAAACCAGACTCCTTCCCAGAAAACGTGCGATTTTTGCCGCGCGTCCCCAGATACATAGAAAATAGCTAGGAATACAGAATTTTCCGTGAAATTAATGAGCATGCTGCGTTTTTTACCGCGAAGCGTTTTTTTTCGCGAAAAAAAAGCATCAATATGCACAAAAAGTGCAAAATGCATTAAAATGAATGGGAAGCTTCTTTTAAGCGTTTTATGAGCGGATTTTTTTGGTAAATCCGCGGGAAAAACGCGAAAAAAAACGCTGTGTGTGAACACCGCTTTACTCTAGCCCTAACGGGAAAATGGAAATAAATACTTTTTTTATTTATTTTTCCCTAACTAAGGGGGTGATAACGGGGGGGTTTGATTGACCATTTATGGAGGGTTTTTATGATTGGCTGCTGTCACACGCTAAAAGACGCTTTATATTGCAAAAAATAGTTTTTGCTAGAGTTGAGCGAAACGGGTTGAAAAATTTCAAAACTCGCCGACTTTTGGCAAAGTCGGGTTTCATGAAACGAAATCCGACCCTAGGATGAGGTCGGCCACGACGACTGTTATCACGGCCACAGCGAAGCAGTGTGTCGCTCTGTAAGGATAAGTCGAGGACATGTTCCGTTCTTACAGACCTGCACCTTCTAGTTTTGTCTAGTTTTCAAACAGTTAAATATATTTGCTGTTTGATCACATTCAAAACTATAGAGAGACAGCGTGTGTCAGTCCGTATACTTAAATAACACGGAGCTTGACAATTTTACGTACACCGGACAGCCGTGTACGTGCACGCTCCTCTCTCAGTACCGTGTAACGGCTGTTATCACGGCCACAGTGACGCTATCTGTGTGTCGCTCTGTAAGGATAAGTCGAGGACTTGTTCCATTCTTACAGACCTACACTCTAGGGAGATTCCTATTCTGCCCAATTCTATATACACCTTGTAGTTTGTCATACACTAGCCAATTTCTGCCTGTGACATAGCGCTGTGATATTCACTGGGCCCCACACAATCCAAAAGTGTCCAGTGTCCACAAGTGTGTGCAGAAATTCAAAATCTCCGTTATCCTCTAGTCACATTTTTCACACCTACGACATTAAGCCTGTGACATAGTGCTGTGATATTCAGTGGGCCTCACACAATCCAAAAGTGTCCAGTGTCCACAAGTGTGTGCAGAAATTCAAAATCTCCTTTATCCTCTAGTGACATTTTTCACACCTGCGACATCGAGCCTGTGACACAGCGCTGTGATATTCAGTGGGCCTCACACAATCCAAAAGTGTCCAGTGTCCACAAGTGTGTGCAGAAATTCAAAATCTTCGTTATCCTCTAGTGACATTTTTCACACCTGTGACATCGAGCCTGTGACATAGCGCTGTGATATTCAGTGGGCCTCACACAATCCAAAAGTGTCCAGTGTCCACAAGTGTGTGCTGAAATTCAAAATCTCCGTTATCCTCTAGTCACATTTTTCACACCTGCGAAATTAAGCCTGTGACATAGCGCTGTGATATTCAGTGGGCCTCACAGAATCCAAAAGTGTCCAGTGTCCACAAGTGTGTGCTGAAATTCAAAATCTCCATTATCCTCTAGTCACAATTTTCACACCTGCGACATCGAGCCTGTGAGATAGCGCTGTGATATTCAGTGGGCCTCACACAATCCAAAAGTGTCCAGTGTCCACAAGTGTGTGCAGAAATTCAAAATCTCCGTTATCCTCTAGTGACATTTTTAACACCTGCGACATCAAGCCTGTGACATAGCGCTGTGATATTCAGTGGGCCTCACACAATCCAAAATTGTCCAGTCTCCACAAGTGTGTGCAGAAATTCAAAATCTCCGTTATCCTCTAGTGACATTTTTCACACCTGCGACATCGAGACTGTGACATAGCGCTGTGATATTCAGTGGGCCTCACACAATCCAAAAGTGTCCAGTGTCCACAAGTGTGTGCAGAAATTCAAAATCTCCATTATCCTTTAGTGACATTTTTCACACCTGCGACATCGAGCCTGTGACATAGCGCTGTGATATTCAGTGGGCCTCACACAATCCAAAAGTGTCCAGTGTCCATAAGTGTGTGCAGAAATTCAAAATCTCCCCTGTCCTATAGACACCTTGTACCTTGTTTTACATTACTATTATAGTTTGTTGGATTTTGTCTACATTTCTACCAAAAATGAGGAAGGCTGGTGGAAGAGGCTGTGGAATTGGGCGGGGGTTGGCAGCTGGTAATGATGGTGTTGGTGGTGGATCTGATGGTAGTGGCAAAAGCAAAATAGGACCGAATGCAGGAGGTGTTGAGCCTGCGTCATAGTCTGGCTCCACAAGGCCTCGAAGGCTTAGTTTTCTAGGAGTTGGCAAACCGCTTTTAAAGCCAGAGCTTCAGGAAAAAGTTTTGTCTTACATTGCTGACTCAGCCTCCAGCTCTATCGCCACCTCTTCTGAAGTTGTAAAAAATAAAAGCACTGAGTCGTCATTGGAGGCTCATGTTCATGAACCACACCTTTCCTTGTGTCCTTCACTCCAACCAAGATTGAAGGATGACGCAGGCCATACTACTGATTACTCCATGGAGCTGTTTTCACATACCATGCCTGGATTATCAAGTGAAATGGTGAATTACCCAGGCCAAGATGAATCTGACATGGAGTGCACTGATGCACAGCCACTGATAGATGATTCTGCTGGTGCATTCACTCAGAGCACTACATTGTCCTCTCAGTGTACAGAGCCAGATTCTGACCCTGATGAGACTCAGGTGCCCCTTCCCGCACACTATACCACCATACATGGTGACACAGAGGAAGGTGCACATGACATAGAAAAGAGGAGGTGATGGATGACCCAGTTGTTGACCCAGATTGGCATCCATTGGGGGAAGAGGGTGCTGCTTCCAATAGCTCAGATGAGGAGGAGGAGCATCCACAGCAGACATCGACATCGCAACAGCTGTTATCTGGCAGGCCCGGAGCACTCCAAAGACAGGTTCCAAAAATCAAAAGAGTTGCTGGACAGCTTGTCCAGAGGGTCAAAATATCACAGCGTGCTAGGCCGCAAAATGTCTGCCAAAGTAGGAAGAGTGCAGTGTGGCACTTTTTTGAACAAAATCCTCATGATCAGGCCAAAGTTATCTGTAAGAAGTGCGCAAAGACCTTTAGCCGAGGGAAAAATCTGAAAAATTTGAATACCAGTTGCATGCTTAGTCATTTAACCAGCATGCACTTGCAAGCGTGGACACAACACCAAACCTCAAGTACCACATGTGCAACTGATCACAAAGAAGGTAGTCAGCAACGCTACATTGTTTCCCCCACTGTAAGCCCACCGGTTAGCACAGCAGCAAATGTTGAGGTGTCATTGCAAGGCCACAGCAGTCAGGGAATCCCACTGTTATATCAACGAAAGACTGAATCTAGGCCATCAGAAAGAACACCAACTCCATCACCATCATCAACCCTCTCTCAGTCCGCCCTGTCCACCGCTAATTCCACCATATGCAGCTCTCAAGTCCAGCTCACCCTCCCAGACACTATGAGTAGGTCAAGAAAGTACTCAGTCTCTCATCCGAGTACACTGGGTTTGAACGCCCACATTGCCAAATTAATCTCGTTAGAGATGATGCCCTATCGGTTGGTGGAAAGCGCAGCTTTCCGCGAATTCATGGCCTATGCAGTACCATGCTATGACCTACCCAGTCGCCACTTCTTCTCTCGCAAAGCCATCCCAGCCCTCCACCATCATGTGAAAGACCGCATTGTCCATGCACTCAGTCAGTGAGTGGAAAGGTGCACCTCACAACTGATGCATGGTCCAGTCGGCATGGCCAGGGCCGTTACGTGTCCATCACTGCGCACTGGGTTAATGTGGTGGATGCAGGGTCCACAGGGGGACAGCGGTGGTGGGACAGTGCTGCCTAGCCCACGGTATAGGAAACAGTTGGCTGTAGGCATTCGACCCTCCTCCTCCTCCTCCTCCAGAAGCGAAAGTTCGTCCACAGAGCGCAGTCGTACGAGCACTCCATCTGCAGCTGCCACTGTTGCACACGAGGTGTCCCCCTATCGAGCAGCTAGTGGAAAGCGTCAGCAGGCTGTGTTGCAGATGATGTGTTTGGGCGACAGACACACCGCCGAGGTGCTGGCCGAGTACTTGAAGCGACAAACTGAGTCATGGCTGGGCAGTGTACATCTTGAGGCAGGCAAGGTAATTAGTGATAACGGCCGTAATTTTGTGGCAGCCATAGCCCTTTCAAAACTCAGCCACATACCTTGCTTGGCTCACACCTTGAACCTGGTGGTGCAGTGCTTCCTCAATAATTATCCGGAGTTAACAGCACTGCTCCAGAAGGTGCGAAGACTGTGCGCGCACATCCGCCGGTCGCCTGTACACTCCATTCGTATGCAGAAGCTGCAGCGATTGCTCCACCATCCCAACCACCGCCTCATTATCGACATTGCAACCAGGTGGAACTCCACCCTGCACATGATTGAGTGGCTGTGCGAGCAGAGGCAGGCCATAATGCATTTGTGGGAGGATACACGGCCAGGCACTTTGAGAGCAGACATGGAGTTGACAGGTGTGCAGTGTTCGAAGCTGAAAGACCTCTGTAAAGTCCTTCAGTGTTTTGAGGAATGCACACGGCTGGTAAGCGCAGACAACGCCATCCTAAGCATGAGCATCCCACTTATGCGTCTGCTCATGCAAACTTTGACGCACCTTAAGGAGCAGGCGTCTGCAGCCAATGTTGACGAGGAGGAAGAGGTGGAGGAAATCCTTGATGACATTCAGCCATTGTCTGCACCTCTCCTGGACGAGGTGGAGGAAGAAGAGGAGGAGGAGGATGATGATGGGGATGATTACTTAGGGGAGGAGGATGCATCTCGTGGGGCAAGTGAAAATGTTGGCGTGGCAAGGTCTGGTACAGGGTTTGTGCGTGACTGGAGGGATGTGGATTTGCCAGAAAGTGCTCCTCCACCCAGTACTCGCAGTGCATCATTGACACCGGGAACATTGGCCCACATGTCAGATTATGCCTTGCAGATCCTAAAAAGGGACCCCCGCATTGCCAAAATGATGAACGATGACGACTACTGGTTGGCCAGCATCCTGGATCCACGCTATAAAGGCAAATTACAAAACATCATGCCACAGGAGAACCTTGACCTAATATTGGCTACTAAACAAGCAACTCTGGTTAACCGGTTGGTTGAGGCATTCCCAGCACACAGCAGCGGTGATGGTTCTCACACGAGCCATACGGGCCGGGGGCAGCTTGGCAGAGGTGTTCATGGTGCACACAGCAGAAGTGGCGTTGGAGACAGGGGTTTCATGACAATGTTGTGGACTGATTTTTCACGGACCGCTCACACAACTGGTAATACTGCATTGATGGAAAGTGACAGGAGACAGCAGTTGTCAACTATGGTTAACATTTCCTCCCATATCGATGTTCTCCCGCACAGATCATTCCCTTTTGACTATTGGGCCGCTAAACTGGAAACCTGGCCTGAATTGGCACAATATGCCTTACAGGAGCTCGCTTGCCCAGCTGCAAGTGTGCTATCGGAAAGAGTATTCAGTGCAGCTGGATCAATCCTGACAGAAAAAAGGACCCGTCTGTCACCCCAAAATGTGGATGATCTAACCTTCATTAAAATGAACCATGCATGGGTTTCCAAGGATTTTGTCCCACCTTCCCTTGATGACACATAGGTTGCCAGAAAAATGGCTTGCTTTGGTCCTCCTCCTATTCCGTGAACTTGACCTATTTCGCCTTTTGCAGCAGCTTAATGACCCACATCTACATATGCCACTTTGTAAACCTCCCTAAGTGGGCGCCCCCCCATGGCCGGGGTCACCACTTAGCGCACAAAACCGTGCGAGTGCCGTTGCCCTGGACAGGTGGGTAGGCCGACTCTTGGGCGCGGGCACTGGCATAGGGTCCCTCATAGTGCAATCAAGTGTCTCTGACAGTGGTGGTGCACACCCGCCGTCAGACACACCGCCGTACTATGAGGGGCCCAGTGCCAGTACCGACGCCCACGAGTGTGCCCCCCTTGCTTGGGCAGGGCCCCAGCATTTGCAATGTTTATCTCTCCCTGCTCCTCCGCTGTGTAGTCTGGGCTGTCAAATCCTTCACTGGGACTGTCACTACAAATTGATTGAACTGAAAGATGATGGTTAAGATGTAGCTATGCCCTGTCCTGCTGGCCGGGCTCTAGCTCCAGATGATCAGTGGCTTCCATTTCTTATGGACGTCGACTCACAATTACATGCAGTGGTGGTTTACCATCAGCTTTCACAGTTTTCCTACTCACAAACGTGTGACATTCCGGCGCACATTTCAAAATGTGCCCTCTCATGCCAATCAAATAGAATCGCCTACAGCCTGTGGATTCTGTCTTTTGCACTCCAAAGTTACGTGACAGATCATGATAGCCAGTGAGCACCATGTTTACATCGCTCCCTGATAAAAATTGGATTGAGATGAGTAACAGTGATGGAATCAACGGAAGTGCGATACAGCAAGACTTTATTCACAAAAAAATGTTTTCACTGTCTCAACACACAAATTAATTGAGGGTCAGCATCGCCTATGAGAATTGTGACGGAAGTTTTTCCCGTGAATAATAATTCCTAGATTTCTGCAATCAATAGCCTTTTTGTCACTAATTGTCTGCATCTCATTTCCTATTGCGGAGAGGCTGGACTGTATTACTGAGACAGAAATATATATGAAGATTTAAAAATAACACCAAAAGTATATAGTTGTGTACGCCTCAAATGCATTTCCTTTTTTCCACTTTTTAGATTGCTGTGTAATCCATACTGAGAACATGGAGATTTTACATGTTTAAACTATGCTATATATACCTGCTATCCAGTGATAAAGTACCCTTTCTCAACTTTGTACTATCTGGTCAAATCCATACTGGGCCTGAGAACATCTGAGTCTGCCTCCTGATCTATAGACATATATTTTTAATGTGTAAATTAGGCTACATATATACGTGTTATCCGGTGAAACTGTACCCTTTATCAACTTTCTACAATGTTGTTGAATCCATACTGGGCCTGAGAACGGCTGCCGAGCTGTTAAGCAAGCTACAGCACCTGTGGTTTGGACACGTAATTTTTTCAGGAATGACGGTTAGGCCTAACTCCGGAATGGCGGTTGACCTGAACTTACTGGGAAATCATCGTTCGCGGGGAATAATCTGAATCCCAGATCCCCATCACTAACGGAGTTCAGCAGGTTATCTGCACCTGTAAGCGACAAAAGCTGGTCCTTTCAGTGTAGCGTGCATGCAGCCCCGGACATGTACTGGAATGCTAGACCTGTTATTGCTCGATCTCACGTGCCACAGCCTCGCGTATCCCTCTAGTAAACTTGACGCGTACCGCGGGGCCATGCCGGAGTCTCGGTCGTTAACGGAATAAAGCTGAGAAATCGCTAGCACAACTACAAACGGACATACCACACCACACACAGAATCGACAAAGCTTGCAATCTGTCCATCTTTTCTGTAGCTTGTATGGTAGTGGTTTCCCGGGTGCAGTCCAATTAAGCCACAGGCTCCACTCCTGGTGGTGCCCTTTTGGACATTCCTTTAGGGTTCAGCTTTGCAATCATACTGCCCACGGAAACCAAAAACTTTGCCTTCAGGGACGCTGTTTGGAGGTTCGTGGGAATAACGCCACCCGATCAGCAGTCGGCATATGGGTCACCCTCCCAGGGCTGTGGGGTACTCGGTACCGGGCCGGTGTTAGTGGGATGTGTCACAGCAGCGGTGACCCGGACGGTGTCCCTGGGCGCCCATGTATATGGCGTGGTATAATGGTAAAGAGGTTATATAGATAGTTTGACGCCACCTGTGGTGTTCGGCAACATAGATGTTAGGCCGACGCTGCATGCAGATCCTCTGGGACTGATGGTGTTGTGCAGCAAAGATGGTGAAGCTCCCCACAGGTGGAGCTGGAGTCCCAGGGAAGTGTAGATGTAGTGATGGGGGAAAGGCACAGGCGGTGTAGGTGCTGGTACCCAGATGTAGCGGTGCTGGAATAACTGTAGGACACCAGTTCCAAAGCTTTACTCACAGTCTGCAGGTTACACAGATGCCTGCCTCCGTGCTGTGTCCTCCAGGTCAGGACCTCTGCCCACCTCCGGGACCAGAATGGAAAGCTCCCTTCCAACACTCCGCCAATATGTACCTTCCTGAACGTCTCCTTTCTAGCGCTTGTAGGGAAAGCACTCACAGGACCATGGTTCACTGAAACGCCTCCTGTCTAACAGATGTTCCTCAGACTTTACTTGTATGGCAGACAGCTGTAGCCTTTTCCTTCTGCCTCGCACACGTCGATGCTGGGGCCTCCGAGCCTTAGTTGGGTACAGAGCATTTATAGCTGCTACTTCCCCCGGTTTCTGCTGCAGGAACGTCAGTGTCCCTACAAACTCGGAGACCGGAATCCGGACCATGCGCTCCAGCTAGGAGTGAGCCTTAACTCTGCTCATCCTCCAGCTCCCCTTCTCATGTCCACACACTTCCCCTTCCCTGCACAGAGTGCCCTAACTTACCTCCTCCCGACCACAGAGAGCAGCTCCTCAGCAGTCAGGTTCAGAGGTCTCCCTGCTGGCCTGGAGTGGGAAATGTGTTGTGTGTTGGTTTCACTGCTAGAGAGATCCTTCGTTGCTCCCAAGCTTGACAACACACTCCCTAGGAGGAAGGCAATGCCACAGTGGCGACCATACTCTTGGGGACGCCACAAGTGCACTGAGGCCCAGCCACTGCTGGATGAGTCTGCTGGTTCATTGACCCAGACCACTACATTCCCCTCGCACTCTACACAGCCAGAATCTGACCCAGAGGAAACTCAGGTTCCCCTTCCTGCATACTATACCACCTTACACGGTGACAAAGAGGAAGGTGCAGATGAAAGTGCAGGTTCCTTGAGAAGGTGGGGGGGCATACTCATGGGCGATGGCACTGGCACAGGGCACCGCATAGTACGCAAAAGTGTCTCTGCCGGTGGGAGGGCCTAAACAGCCAAGTGCAGTGAGATGGAAGATGGGGACGACAAGGAGGTCAGAGTAGTGCAGGGATTCCCTAGCAAGGAGACTTATGTAATTGTTTTCAATGTTGGGACAGCAATTTTTGGGGAGCACTGTACTCTGGTGAATGATATATGGGGCCCACCATACACTGGAGCATTCCAAAGGTGGACATCAGACACTGTAGCAGCATTTACAGGGCCCATTATACACTAGAGCAGTAGAAATGGGGCATTATTTGGGCCCATAAGACAGTGGAGCTTCATCCATTGGGACCAACATATACTGTAGCATTATGTGGAGCTCATCATATACGGTTTGAAACATTATATGGGAATAATGATTCCGTATGGAGAAATATATGGGCCTCATTACTCTGTATAGCGCAATAAGCGCTGGCCATAATACTGTATGGAGTTATGTACTGTCCGTTTTTGGAGGTATTGGAGAATTTAAAATGGATATCAGTCATGAGATGTAAGAAGTGAAGTATTTTTCATTGTACTATACTGCTATTTCTCTGCCGTATCGGAGCATCATGAGTTGTGGTATGTGTTAAAGGGGCGCTCTTTGGCCCTGGGCCCACGAAAACCTGGAGCCAGCCCTCCCCCTCCCCCACCCCCACAACTGTTGCCAAATAACCCCCATTTTTCAGTGCGTAACTAGTATTATGAAGTTAATTAAGGCTGACAAGCTTCAGTAACAAGAATTTATGCTTTTGGCATGCAAATGGGCACTGTAGGTGTGTTTCCTGTCCTCCTCTCACTGCCGACTTTAATTCTCCATTGACTTACATTGGGTTTCATGTTTCGGGACGACCCCGACTTTTCCCTATAGTCGGCCGATTTTGCTCGAACCGACTTTTGGAAAAGTCAGGTTTCATGAAACGAAACTCGACCCTAAAAACCGTCGCTCAACTCTAGTTTTTGCATCAGATTTTGAGAGCTATAATTTTTCCATATTTTGGCCCACAGAGTCATGTGAGGTCTTGTTTCTTGTGGGACGAGTTGACGTTTTCATTGGTACCATTTTTAGGCACATGACATTTTTTGATCGCTTTTTATTCCGATATTTGTGAGGCGGAATGAACAAAAACCAGCATTTCATGAATTTCTTTTTTTGGGGGGGGTGCGTTTACACCGTTCCGCGTGTGGTAAAAGTGATAAAGCTGATGAAGCGGTTTTATTCTTAGGGTTAGTACGATGTCAGCAATATCTCATTTATATTTTTTTATGTTTTGGTGCTTTTATACAATAAAAACTATTTTATATAAAAAAAATATTTTTGCATTGCTTTATTATGCGAGCTATAACTTTTGTATTTTTTCACTGATGATGCTGTATGGGGGGCTCATTTTTTGCGCGACAAGATGACGTTTTCAGCGGTACCATGCTTATTTATATCCGTTCTTTTTGATTGCGTGTTATTCCACTTTTTGTTTGGCAGTATGATAAAGCATAGTTTTTTTTTGCCTTTTTATGGTGTTCACTAAAGGGGTTAACTAGTGGGACAGTTTTATAGGGCGGGTCGCTACAGATGCAGTGATACCAAATATGTACTTTTCTTGTGTAGATTTTTTTATTTATTGATCAGATAAATATTAATTTTTTATTGTTTTTAAAATATTTTTACAATTTAATTTTTTTTTTAATTTAATTCTTTTACACTGTGTCCCACTATGGAACACTCATTTTGTGCAAGGCTGATCGCTTCTATATCATGCAGATCTGCATACTATAGAAGCTGTCAGCGCTGCACAAAGTTGTTACTCTTTGACCTGAGAGATTTCCTGGTCATCACTGAGCACGACAGGAAGTCTCAGCAGTGGAGACCCGGATGTCGTCGTGATGACATCGGGTCTTCATGGCAGCGATTGTGACCCCACGTCATGCCGCGGGGTCTCCGATCCAAAGGCAGAGGGGCTGTCACAACTGACAGCCCTTCTGCCTGCTCCTGGAATGCTGCGATCATTTTTGATCGCAGTTTGCCAGGGGTTAAAGTGCCCAGGAGTGGTCCGTGCCCAGGAGTGGTCCGTGCCCAGGAGTGGTCCGTGACCGCTCCTGGCACTTCGTACCGGGTGTCAGCTGTGATAATCAGCTGACACTCCCCCCGTGACTGCATCTGATCGCAATGGCGTACTATTACGTCCATGGGGATTAAGTCCGAGGGAACATGGATGGACTAGTATGTCATATGGCAGAAAGGGGTTAATTGCTGCTGTAAAAAAAAACAGATTGCACACGGATGACAAGTGAGAAAAAAAAAAAATCGAATAGCACACGGCCAATGTTAGACTATGGAGCAGCTCACATCTGGGATTTTTTTTTCTCATCCTGATTCGATATGCACTCTGTTGCGAGAATTGGATCACACGCACCGATACAAGTCTTTAGGTATGCGTGAAACATCGGACTGCACTCAACTATCACCCAAGTGCAGTGCAATTCCTGCGGACACTGGCAATAGAGTAGATGAAATTACTTTCATGCAGAATAGGAGCAAAGTGCAATGATGATCGGCTCACACTCGCAGCAGAGCTGGAGCTGAGGGTCATTAGCATATGGCATCCCATGATCTCCGATAGCATCCCATAGGCTAATGTGACTCTGGGTTAAGAGTTACTTGTGATGTCACATCAGCGAATGACAACTCACCAAGTTTTACAGGGAGCCGCCCCGTTTTTGTCCTCCTTCAGCCAGGAGTCTGAGCACAGCTCTGGAGTAGTGTGGTGGAGGACACAGATGGCTGCTGAAGATCTGAAGGGCAGCTCTGTGACTATTGATGCCAAAAGAGGCAGAGAAAGCTGCAGTGTTCGGAGGGCCGCTCCTGTGCCTCATAGCATAGTGCCAATATCATATCTTTCTGATAAAAAGTGACTGGTCATCAATGACTGGAGTCAGCAGACAGCAGGGTGGAGCTGCAGCATGAGGCTAAGGGCAGTTTCACAGGTCAGTGTCTCCGGTACGTGTAGTGACAGTTTCCTCACGTACCGGAGACACTGACACACGTAGACACAATCTCAGGAGTGTGTCTATGCAGATGTCAGCGTGTTTTCATGGACCGTGTGTCCGTGTACAAACCACGCTGACATGTCCATTTTTGTGCAACAGCACGGATCACACGGACCCATACAAGTCAATGGGTCCGTGTAAACACGTACCGCACACGGATGCTGTCCATGTGCGATCCGTGTGCGTTTTTAAAAGTCAAAGGGTTAACATTAAAAATAATTTTTCAAAAACACGGACAGCATACGGATGACATCCGTATGCACATGGACACAGATAGCTCTGGTACCGGTTTTTCTGGTACCGGAATTATCTGGACGTCTGAAACCGCCCTAAGGCGGATACAGAGTGTGGAGGGCTGCCAGTATGAGAGTGTAAGGCCAGCGTCATACTACTGTAGCATACGGACGAGTGCTATGTGAGAAAACATCGGATAGCACTTGGCCCTGTGTTAACCTATGGGGCAGATCACATCTGCAATTATTTTCTCATGCCAAATCAACATGTGAGAACAATCGCATCATGCTGCAACTGGCACTGAGACTCGGCTGAGTCTCAACTCATTCGCACCCATATAAGTCTATGGGTGCGAATGACAACACACATCATTCAGATATCATCTGAGTGCGGTGCGATATACGCAGGCAGCAGACGAGATTATTTTCACCAGAAACTGAAATATCTGACATCGATTTATGTGTCTAAAGACAAATTGGAACATTTTTGTGGTTCATTAATAACAAGTTTTCTAATTCATCTTCATTGAACATATCCTGGTATTTTGTTGCTGTAGTCTGGCCATCTCACATGTACTGGCCATCTCACATGTACTGGCCATCTCACATGTACTGGCCATCTCACATGTACTGGCCATCTCACATGTACTGGCCATCCAGGGCACTCATCCCTTCAGACTCCCTCCTAGCTTTACAAATGTGTTATATGACATAGTTGTTACTTTAAGCGGTTATCCAGGATTTCAGAAACCGTGCCCGCTCATGGGTTGTGTCTGGAATTGCAATTTGACCCCATTGAATTGAATGAAGCTGAGCTGCAATACCAGAAACAGCCTAAGATCAGGGGTGGTGCCGTTTCTATCCACTTCTGGACAATTCCCTTAGATGTATTCCATGTTTACTAAGATAGCACCTATTTATAGGATAGGTGATAACTCACTGATCACTGGCGGTCCAACTATGCAGACCCCCACCAATCCTGAGAACCAATCTCGCATGCGTTCCGCTGGTCCATTCATTATCAATGGGACTGCCGGACACATGGGAGTACTGTACTCGACCATTTCCAATAGTCCCATAAAAAACTAAAGGAGATGTGTTGCACCTGATCGACCAATTCATTCAGGGCAGTTTCACACATCCAGATAATTCCGGTACCGGAAAAACGGTACCGGAGCTATCCGTGTGCATACGTATGCCATCCGTGTGCCATCCTTATGTCCGTGTGTACCATTCGTATGCTGTCCGTGTTTTTGAAAAATTATTTTCAATGTTAACCCTTTGACTTTTAAAAACGCACAGATCGCACACGGACAGCATCCGTGTGCGGTATGTGTTTACACGGACCCATTGACTTGTATGGGTCCGTGTGATCCATGCTGTTGCACAAAAACGGACATGTCAGCGTGTTTTGCACACGGACCGTGAAAACACGCTGACATCTGCATAGACACATTCCTGAGAATGTGTCTATGTGTGTCAGTGTCTCTGGTACGTGAGGAAACTGTCACTACACGTACCGGAGACACTGACCTGTGAAATTGCCCTCAGACAGAGCTCTACTGTGTGCTATTCCAGTAATCAGTGGGGGTCCAGCTCAAATGTTAAAGGGGTTGTCTGGCCTTAGAGTGACTGCAGACTTGTTATTCCTCACATCATGCTCACTGCGTTCTGTGAGGATTCTCCGGTGTCAAAAGAGGGGGGAACGTGATCACAACTGTGTGATTTGCACACATCTGGTAATGTGCAGACTAGATGTGCATGGCCTCGTTCAATGCATTGCCTCGCTTAAAACTGTATTGAGTGAGGCCATACAGTCTAGTCGGCATGTGGCCGGACGTATGCAAATCGCATACTTGCAGTCATACGAGCGCCCACTCCAGGTACAGGAGAATCCGCACAGCGCACGAGATCTAAGGATTCACAAGTCTGCAGTCACACAGTGACTGCAGACTTGTAGCCTAAGGGCCCCGTCACACATAGTGACTCACCAGTGATCCTGACAATATCAACTTGTCAGGATCACTGGTAAGTCGCTACATGATTGCTGGTGAGCTGTCAGACAGCTTCACCAGCGATCAGCACCAGCGACGCCGAGCGCGCGGCGTCGCTGTGTACTTTAGTTACCAGCGCGCTGATGCAGGGAGCTGGTAAGGTACACATCGGGTTTCTAAGTGGCGCGCGGCACTTAGAAACTCGATGTGTACCTTGGTTACCAGCTCCCTGCATCAGCGCGCTGGTAATTAACGTACACATTGGGTTTCTAAGTGACGCACGCTTAGAAACCCTGCGTTTACCCTAATTACCAGCGCACTGTTCGCTGGTCTCCCGCCTGCCACACGCAGCGATGCGTGCTGGCCAGCGGGAGACCAGCGATCAAAAAAACGTCCTGGCTATTTCAGGACGATCAGCAATAGCCGGCAGGGGGGCCGGTCGCTGGTCAGTGTCTCACACCGCGATCTCGCTGGTGAGATCGCTGTTGCGTCACAAAAATTGTGACTCAGCAGAGATCTCGCTAGCGAGATCGCTGTGTGTGACGGGGGCTTAAGGCTGGACAACCTTTTTAACACCTTGACGGAAAAGAATGAATATAGCAAATGACGTCATTAAAATCACCACGACTTGTCACGTTCCAAAGTGTTTACGGTTTTATTTAAATATAGGGATAAGATCAAATCATGTAATGCAACAAAAATAAAAAAAATCAGACAAACTGTAAAAACAAAACAAATTATAAACAAAATACCATGACAAAAAGTAAATTCAGTTGGTCATGATGAAAACATATCAACATATGCTACAGAGAATACATCACAATAACCAAGACTGGCATATACTGTTCATATAACTTCCATAGAGAAAATAGAGAGATTTTTGTCATCATACATCCCTCGTAGTCTGAGGCCTAAACTCCTGGTCCCATGAAACAGAATCTGTAACTTGGCCCCAAAAACCAGTACGTACTATTACCAATGTGCTCTTATGTCGCCGAGGACTAATGGGGGGGGGGGGTCTTCAAACACCGGGTACCTCCGGCACCTTTATCCTTAATTTACTCTATAATAACTACAACAAATCTCGCTACAAAAATGTTGGAATTAATTGTAAAATGCTGGATGATGTGAGTG
The DNA here is from genome assembly GCF_039654945.1 of Dendrobates tinctorius. NCBI lineage: Eukaryota > Metazoa > Chordata > Amphibia > Anura > Dendrobatidae > Dendrobates > Dendrobates tinctorius. The sequence continues at coordinate 32,712,369 of NW_027361823.1, forward strand.
TTGTGTGGCCCGGCTAATACTAGCCCCTCTACAAACTAATCTCCACACATCAATACCAATGGTTTCATCCATTGTAAAGATGCGTTTGGCCTCTCACTTTATTAGCCGGGTCTTCGATCACATTTTTGTCTACAGATAAAAAAAAGTCTTGATTTTCTAACTGAAAATATTTGAATTCTCGTGTTTTGTAAGAGTTTCATCCAATTAAAATGAAAAAAATGAATAGAAATTAAAAATCCAAATGTCAGGCCCGGATGAAAAGCAGCTTGATTTGACAACCACCAACAAGCTGTTCTCCTCTGTTGTCAGTTCAGAGCCATTTTAGCTTTGGGCAGAACAGCTGGGAAGTCCTGGGACGGGTGAGTTACTAGGAATATATTGCAGACTTATAACCAGCCTGGCATTGATCACTTTGCTCTGTGGGACTAGTCCAAGTTGGCTCTTAGCTGCACACTATTTTCAGTACTAAAAGACTTAAGGTACTGTCACACTTAGCGATGCACCAGTGATCCCGACCAGCGATATGATGCGGTCAGGATCGCTGGTGCATCGCTAAGTGGTCGCTAGTGAGCTGCCACACAGGCAGATCTCACCAGCGACATAGCAGGAGTCGGGGGTCGCTACTTACCTGTCACACGAGGCGATGAAGACGTCCTCCCGCCCGCGTCCACGTGTCGCTCGTCACACAGCAGGAAGCCCAGCAGGAAGCTGACGACGAGAAACGGCCCAGGACATTCTCGCGCGATCAACAATAATCAGCGGGGGAGCGGTCGGAGGTAAGTATCACACACAGCGATATCGCTAGCAATATCACTGCTGCGTCACAAAATCGGTGACGCTTAAGCGATCTCGCTAGCGATCTCGCTTAGTGTGACGGGGCCTTTAGGCCCGTTTCACACCTCATTTTTGTGATTTTTATCTTTAGGTCAAAAGAAAACAAAAAAATAAAACAGATGCATCGTAAAACTGAGGCATGCAGATGCATTTTAAATTAAGCATATCTGTTTTTTAGCATTTGCACCCAATTTTTTTTTTTTTTTTTTAAAGAGATCAGTTTTTTAAATGGAATCTGTCAAAAGGTTTTTGCCATGTAATCTGAGGGCAGCATGAGGAAGGGGCTGAGACAGATTTCAGCAACGTGTCACTTATTAGGCTGTGTGCTTTTTCAACACAATGAATGTTTTATTACCAGGAGATTATCACTGCCTGGTCTATAGCTCCCATGAGCCCTGGTCCGACCACAACCCCTCCTGTGATAAGCAGCTCACTATCAATAGACAGTGTACATAGAGCCTGGTGTGGGCAGGGTTAGCTTTCTGAGCTCTGCTGCATCTAAAAACTGTCACAACTCCTGCACCCAGTAAACTAAGTGATACGTCACTGGAATCAGGGTCTCTGTCATTACATTATGCTGCTCTCAGTTGAAGTAGCAAAATATCTGGTGACAGAATCCCTTTAAATGGCAAAGAGGGAGATTGTCAAGAGATCATGTCACATGGTTTCTGGAGAAAAAAAAACATGGAAAAAATTAATGAAAAAACAGAAGTAATGGTATGAAGTATGATTGGCTCCATCTTCCACTGACTCCATTGTAATAAAAAACATCAGTTTTTCATCTTTTTATAAAAGAGGACTTGCGCAGGAGACTGTAAAAAAAGATCAAAACAGATATGTGCACAAACTTATTATACCACTTTGACACATGATATTCTAATTTTTTTTCTATATAAATACAAATGTATCAGTTTAAATACTTTTTTATTTTAGAATACAGATATGTCATGTAAACCCCAAAATCGTGGTGTGAAACAGGTCTTAATGCCAGAACTACTTAGTGTATTTTTCCATCCATGTCAGTTTTTGTCACGCAGCTAAGCAATACATTTTTTACTGTTCACTGCAAAAAAAAAAAAATTACTACATTTGTGTTTTTGTCAGATTTTCACTAGTTTTCTGTTGCTAATTTTGACACTCGTCATTTTTTGCAACTTTATTTTTAGTTCTATTGATTGCACTCAACACATTTTTTTTAAAAAAATTGGGCAGCGTATAATGGGGCCAATCGCAACATGACATTTAAGGTACAGTAAAAAGTAGTCCTTTATGTGTATGACCAAAGGTGCTTTGGAGGAGGTAGTGACCCCCCTCACTTCCTGGGCTCCTAATAGCATGTCCACCCTGCTGTAAATTGTCCCAACTTTATTGAGAGGTGCATCTTACTCCAGCGGACTTTTGAATGCCAATTAATGATGAGCGTACTTGCTCGGATAAGGTGTTATCTGAGCATGCTCCGGTGCTAACCAGGGGACTTCAGAGTGCTCGAATCATGTCACAGTCCCCGCCTATATGTATCGTGGCTGTTCGACAGCCTCAACACATGTAGGGATTACCTAACAAGCCGCAGGGACTCAAACATACTTTTCGAGCACGCCGAAGTCACTCGGTTAGCACACGAGCATGCTCAGATCACACCTTATCCGAGCAGGTTTGCTCATCACTAATGCTAATCTTAAAGGGTTTGTCCAGTAATAGATTTTTTTTTTTATACTGTATGCAGAACCTTGGTGAATTTATAAGGGATTTTCTAGTAGCGAACAATCCCTTTAATCCTCTTTGCAGTGAGCAGTAAAAAACGTATGCTTCAGCTGTAACGCCATGGATAACCGTCCGCCTGCATCACAGAATGGTCCATAATGCACCAGGACCGTATTACCCTGCTAATGTATTACTTTTTTTTCCTGATGAGATAAAATAAAGTAACATAGGCAAGAAATCTGTGCGAAAATGGCCTCGCTGCCATTGTAACGCAGTTTATTCACAATTTAAATGGAGAACCTCTTCAACAAAAACGGAGACTTCTCAGATCCTGTACTCTAAACACCAGAATCCCTTACTGACAAACATCGTCCCTTAAACACATCATATCCTTACCAAAATAAATAATGACTAAAACAACAAAAACAGGAAACACGAAATTAGAATCAGCTGAATCATGGTAAAAAAAAAAAAAAGTCCATTTTACTTTACCCACACTGCCACCTAAAGGACACTTGCTGTATAGCATTCAAAAAGTGCACTCCAAATAATCCAGTTACGATTTTATGAAACACGAAAGTCACGATTCTTTTGATACTACCAGCACAACACTAATTTGTCTGTAGTTGTTGCTTACCTCAAGTGCTTCTTTTTTTTTTAGATTATCATTTTTAAAATGTAGTATGAAATTACACTTAAAAGGATTGTGCATAATTAGAATAACATGGTGGACGATTTAATAAAAAAACAAAAAAAAAACACCGTACATGTGTGAGGTATTTAGCTTAGTTCTATTTACTTTAATTGAACCTAACTGCAATACCAGACACAACCTATTGGCAGGTGTGGCGCTCTTTCTGAGGGAAAAAAATAGCCATGTTCTTTTAATCTTGCAAGACTTCAAGAAGCTTAACAAGTGTGGAAATGATAAGAAATGTAGTGAAGGGTCAACGTCTCTCATATAACCTGCAGACAAGGCAGGTGGTGTAGGTGAACATTCATTACAGGCCCGAAAAAAAAAACGTTAAATTCCCTGTATTCTATTAGGGGGGGGGTCAGCTACTGCACACACATGAGAGAATTATAGATGGAGGTGGAGGTTTATTGGAGAATATTGGTGAGAGAAGAGTAGACCTGTTTGTATGTGTACACGTATGGACATGTGAGACAGTAACCAGGCTATGCTCTTCTTAATATGGCAGGCGCAGCATCATGGAACTCCATAGCCCCCGAATTACCATTCATGTGCCCCGAGTTGCTGGGTCAAAGTGATTCAATACGCAACGCTGTACATTTCTAATCCTCGGGGTCTTAAACAATTTTAACCAAGTCCTGCCCAGCCCTAACAGTTGTGTATTACCCCTACCCATTGTACCCTCCCAAACGTGCCAAGACAATCAGCCATATAACCAGGGTCCATGCGCTGTGCAGTCCTAGAGGTTGGGTGATCGGTGAGATGGTCGGTGAGGGTGGTGATGGCGTTAGTTGGAATTTTCCATCTTTTGTGGTGTCACTTGCCATACACACTCTCGTCGCTGTAGGCCACGTACAGAAAACAATCCTCCTCATGGTTATCCTGAAATAAACAAAGCATAAAGACAATGTAAATGTGCCATATAGAAATACTATACGGATGAGCTGTGAAAAAGAGTCAGGTGGGGGACCACACTTACAAGACTTTTCATATCATTTTAGAGGGACTGGAAAATAAATACCATTATAAAAAATACTAATCAGGGCTGTGGAGTCGGAGTCATGAAAATTAAGGAATGGGAGCCGGAGGTTTGGCTTAACGACTCCACGGCCCTGATAATTATATCTTATTTCTGGCATCAGAAATCGGCCTTCATTTTAATTTGATATGCAAATAAATGACTAGTAACAAAAAATTATTATATATATATATATATATATACACACACACACACACACACACACAATTTTTTATTTTCTTTATGTTTTTTACTATGTATATACATATACAATTATTGATTTTTACTTTTTGTTTTTTACTACTAGTCATTTATTAGACTAGTAATAAAATGAATAAAGATAATTGATCATTTACTAAGTAGGGGAATGTCCCACTTTTCCCCAGATTCTATGGGGGTGGTCCAGTATCACTGATCTGCAGGTAGAGGAATTTTTATTCATGATGGAGCACTTTTATCCCCAGTTAGAATGAAACCGCAGTTTGGATGACCGAACGCTCATATTCTATATGGGGCTGCGGGAAATAGCCGAAGTCAGAACTCAAACTCCATATCAAAATAATGGAGCAGTGGGTCCATTCCAAGGGCTCATGACCGTATTTTAAATCCAGTGCCATCTGTGAAAAAACATGCACCAGTACAGTATTTGGTGAGTTTTTTACCTCAGTTTTTGTAAGCCAAAATCAGGAGTGGAACAATCAGAGGAAAAGTGTAATAGAAACCCGTCACCACTTCTGGATTTATCACCCAACTCCTGGTCTTGGCTTCCAAATACTGAGGGAAAAGCCTCAAATATTCAACATGTCAATGCAACCTAAAATTGCTACTTTAAGGCCATGTGCACAAGTTGAGCATTCGGTGAGCTTTTTACCTCAGTTTTTGTAAAACAAAACCAGGAGCGGGTGATAATTACAGAAGTGGTGACGGGTTTCTATTATACTTTTCCTCTGATTGTTCCACTCCTGACTTTGGCTTACAAATACTGAGGTAAAATACTGACCAAATACTGACCGTGGCCTAAGGGTGCGGCTGAATCTCTGCCCACAATTGTGATTCAGCCATGGTGAGTTCAAGGTTATGGAGAGTAGAGAATGCCTAAATAGAGACACAGGGAATTCTTCTTACTATGAACTACAAAAGGACCATCCGAACTGCAATGACAATATCTTCTAGAATTTTCCAGAACATAATTCATTATTTCATGAATTTCCCCATACACAGACTTCCCCTGGTTTCTTACTTCATATAGTTGTCCCATGGTAGCACTAGTGGGGGGAATGGTGTTGTTGACAAAGAAGAAGAGCGCATCCTCAGGGCGAAGGTGAATCCGCTTCCTGATGAGGAAGTAAAACTGCCCAACTGGAAGATGTCAAGAGAAATCACATACGGTACATTCATGTATACAAATAATAACTCATACTGTATAAAAAACAAACTGGAGTATTTCTATGAATATACAGTATAAGCTCATTGGCCTGAACTCCAGAAGGTAACGCTAAACTTCAGGATCCCTGACCATGTCCAAGAGCCGAGTCACGGTGAGAAGATAGCAAGTAAATAGACATAAGAGGCGTCAGAAGTTACATACCGGTGAGGTCTGATGGCACCAAGTATTTCCTTTTGTCTAAATCTGGGACTCGAGCTTTTGGGGCTTTTTCTACAATGACCTGAAAAAGATTTTTGAGATATTCATAACATCCACCTAACATCTACGGTATATTCAGGGCAATGTAATACATACGTTTTTTATAAAAATACAGAATATATTTAATTTAATGAAGCACTAGGTAACCTTAGTTTTCCTAAAATTAAAGAGGTTTCCTAATTAAATACAAGTATCCCCAGAATAGGTGATGAAGCCATGATCGCTAGCACTTGAGATCAGAGAACCCAAGGAACCCTGTGTGAATCGTGTGTTCATGAACATGAGCTTTTATAGAAGTGAATGTAGCGGTAGCCATTAGCCATACGAGCGCCTTTATCTCGGTAGGACCCTGTTTTAAGAACCCCTGGACCCCCAGAGACCTATATGGTGGTATTCTCTGCATCAACGCGGAGTTCTAGCCTTGAAGTTCTACATTTTAGAGGGACCATGAGATGAAATTCATGCTGCCTGAACCACGAGTCTCATGAATCAGACACTGGCTACGTTATTGGAATAGAGTATTTTTTACTCTGAAATATCGCAATGTCATATAGAAAACAAGTTTTCAAAAGCCAGCTGGAAAAGATGCATCATGGATGACTTCTCCAAGACAGGTCCTCTGTGATCCGCTACACTCAAGTCTCCCGCACACATGAGGAGAGACCCGTCGGTCAACTACAGTTGGTGGTGGGGAAGCCGCTGGGAACCCGTCTCAGACCAGCCATACCAACCAGGCCGACTTCAGAAAGCATGTTTTCTACATGGAACTGGTGTCTGATTCCCAATGCCCTTGATTCAAGCAGCATGACTCCGCTGCCAGGTGCCCTTTCATACCACTAGCAATATAGTCCAGACATGTAAAATTCATCACAATATGTAATATATTTTCAATTATTTGTTGCTGCCTGTAAAACGAAAATAGTCAAACAGTCATGTAATCGTTGAATAAGTCCTGTATCGAGCGCTTACTGTGCAGCAATGCAAGGATATTAAGAATTGCAGAACTGTCACCGCCAAACGGAAACAAATAGAATATAGATCCACCAAAAGCTGCTTGTTGATGGTTTCCAGGCCTCAAAATATGTCTACCTGAACTGTAAAATGTAAATATGAACTAATGCGGTAAATACAGTTGGTACATCTTACATCCCCTATGTATAGATATAATGCAAATAAGAGCTGGTGCTTCATTTTAATCCTGCGGAAATTACAAATCTGCCTAGTAAAAGCCAAAAGATCTGAATTCTTGGGATTATTTCTTACACACTATTTTTTTTTTAATCCGGCCGTAACCATAAAACATTTCTACATGGATTATATGTAGCCTTTGGAAACATTTGAACGGTCTGGAAGCCACATAGATCCAGCGATATCATAACATGGCCACTGGCCTGCCCGGAGGTGCCTCAGATGTTGGTGGTTCGGAGGATGCAGTGTCTGATTCCATTTCTGTATTCCTGTCAAGGTGACCGCGAAGAATAGAGGTAGGCCCTGATCATGCAGATATTAGGAGTTTGCTAAGGCCCGAACATCGAAGAATATTTACATTCAGTTTCATTCTTACAGCGATTATTCTGGATTTGATCCTCACAGCCACGACAGTCACCTAGAAAGCTCTAAATGTAATTCCATTAACATACATCTTACATACCGCAGTGCAACATGCTGCGACCCGTCACATACAGCGGTAGGGACGAAACCTACATAAATAGATCCTGACAATCTGCGTTTCGCCTCTGACGCTGTTAAAATAATTACATGCAATAATACTGCAAGGGTTAAAGGCGACCCAAGCACCAGATGCGCCCTCCCCTCTCATTGCAGTGCTAAGGGAGGAGGAAAAGTGTGCGCACCATCTTTAAGCAGGGCACAGATACAGGTAGGGGGTGCATTGCCTGCCCATCGCTGCCCCCTACAGAGCTCAATAATAGGGGCATGTATCTTTATATCTACTTATGATTGGGTCATATGTAGGCAGAAAAAGCAAGGTATAACAAGTGAAGGGAAAATGGTCTTCCATATTTGACTGTTCTGTAAACCTCGCTTTAGATAGAGACAAGAGGGATTGTATGGCTGCTGGGTGTAGGATCATCCCTGTGAAAAGCAATGTAATTACACTGACAAAGACATCAACCCATTATTAGGGAAATGACCATCCCCCATAGTGGGTAAGTGACAATGACCGAGCTTATGTGAGGGCCAGGGGCCTATTATGTTGTATAATTTATACATATACACATATATACATACACTGACACCTGGAATTTAGAGGTTAATGCAGGAAAAGGCCAAATGCAATGCAGTCAGCAGACAGGTACATGGTGGCGGATACTTACAGGGACCCTGTCCGGATATTTCTTCCTAATCTTTTCGCCCTCCTTCTTCCTATATTCATAGGGATGATCCTCTTTGTATTGAAATTTCATGGCTGCTCTGTTGCAGGGCTGTGTGCAGAACAGCAGATCCTGAGTCTCTGGAGCAGCGACTGCTACAAAGCAAGAAAAGCAGGGAATGGTGACATCAGAGGACACTCCTCTGGGCAGTACCAGAGGAACCAAACAAAGGGCAGAGCAGGTTAACCCCTTCTCCTCTGCCTAATGCCCAGTGGTTGTGCAGCTGAAAGGATAAAAACACACCAACCTATGGGACATACTATACCCAGTACCCATATGCTTTAAGGTTTCAGGCTTTCCCAAAACCTAAGGTCTTGTGTTCTGTAGAGGACATCACTAGTTTTTAAATTGCCCTGCTGGGGAAAAGTCTGCTTTGCAATGCATGGCCGTAAGCAGGCAATGACTACATCACAGCACTCTGTATACAGGACACCAGGCACTGCATGTCGGCAGGGAAAGCGTTAACATGGTGGTATTTTTTTCCTATGTGGTCTGGGGGAGGAGATGAGCTGTGTTGCTGTTGCTAACCAGTCTTGTGACTGATCACATGAATGTAGGGGAAGGTAAACAGGTGACTCAGCCAGGAACAGGTGCACCTTCCTGTCCATGCACCTTGCTCTGCGGCTATGAAAACAGTGTCACTTATAAAAGGATTACAGAAATGCAGAAAATAAATATTTTCCAGAAACACAAGTTATATTTACAATACAAGTAATGATTTTATTAAAGCTTTGCTCTTATCCTGTACACCTAAGGCCGGTTCACATAGCGTTAATGCAGTCTGGTCAACGCATGCGTCAGCGGACTGCGCCAACGCTACTCCAATATTCTGGTCGCGCTATGAGATCTGCGCTAGCAGTGACGGACCATCGAACGCTGCAGACCCCGTCCGAGGATCCGTCACAGAATGACGGCACATAGCCAACGCGTGCCGCTTATGACATGTGTTAGCGATGAGCTCGGTTTAGCAGTGTATGGCAGCGTTAACGGATGCACTTCAACGCATTTTGCCGCTTTGTAACGCAATCCGTTAAATGGACTGCATTAACGCTTTGTGAACCTGGCCTAAGACCTCATTCATGTCTGATTTTCTCATCTGTGTCCTAGCCATGATTTTCACTGATAAAACACATCCCCGTTATAGTCTTTGGGGCTGTTCACACTTTCGTGTTTTTTTTTTTTGCAGATCAAGTATCCACAAAAAAAAAAAAATAATAGTCATGTTTGTTTTTAATATGTCACAGTTCCAACACGCCAGTGCAAGTGAAAAAAAAAAGGTGTCATCCATACGTTGTCAGTTTTTTTCTATTTAAGGGCTCACACTCATCTGCATTTCTAATATCAATCCCATGTTGGTCCTGAAAAGTCAGATGAGTATCATGCAAGTGTCATGCGACTACATCCGTGTGTCAGTGTGACACGTACTGGTGCCTGGGAAAAGACGTACAGTTCATGCTGTTCCCAGGGGCCAGGTGCTGAAGGCAGCTGTCATCATCGTTGCCTGCTCTCCCTGCGATCAGCGAGAGCATGCGATGTTGAGGATAGTTGTAGTCAGCTGCCAGCGTGTGTCTAGCGTGTATTATACAAGTTAAAAAAAAAAAAAAAAAAAAAAAAAGAACTGCACTGGCTCTCATATTTTTCATAACTAGCAGAGGGAAAGTCGTCTGCTATTTTATGCTATGTTTCATCAAATAAAGTATTACTAAGAACTCTATGATATGCACTTTTGCTTTTTACTTATTTAATTATAGCAGGGTTTTTTTCATTTTGTCTTTTGTAGGTTTTGTATGCTTTATGGCCATGTGAACATGCATTTACATGCTGCATGTGTACCAACTCAAACCAAGCTCAATTTTTGTGTTTTTTCTTTGTATTTTAGCATTCTGTGCAACCTGGGGTGTGGCCTCCCTCTCCTGAGCTGGAAATTGTATTTAAAGGCTTCCCCTGACTGGTGTCCACTGGTTGGGACCCGGCCCTTGTCTGCCCTTATTCACACAGACGTCAACTTTGACACATAAGGTTAATACTACTAATAATTTTTATTTATATAGTGCCAACATATTCCGCAGCACTTTACAATTAAGCAGGGACATGTACAGACAATAAATTCAATACAAGTTAAGACAATTTAAACAGTGACATTAGGAGTGAAGTCCCTGCTCGCAAGCTTACAATCTACAAGGAAATGGGGGGGGACACAGTAGGTGAGAAAAGTGCTTGTTAATTCAGGTCTGGCATTTATAATAAATAGGGATTTTCATATAAAGCTGCATGATCCGGTCATCAGCCCGTGGTGTTTAAGTGCAATAGTCAAGTATCAAGTGCATGGAGGGTGTGGAGACAGATGAATAGTAGGGTGCAGATTCAGAATAATATTTGGAAGGAGGGAACAGGGCAAAGTTAGTTTACTGAGTAGTTGATGTGGTAGGCTTGTTTGAAGGGATGAGTTTTCAAAGCGCGCTTGAATAGGTCAGGGCTAGGTATCAGTCTGATCGTCTGGGGAAGTGCATTCCAGAGAGCTGGAGCAGCACGAGAGAAGTCTTGGAGACGGAGGTGTGAGGTTCGGATTACGGGGGATGTTAGTCTTAGGTCATTTGTAAAACAGAGGGCACGTGTAGGGTGATAGACAAAGATGAGAGAGGAGATATGCTCAGCTACTTACCGGTAGTGGTGTTTTTCAGGAGCCCATGACAGCACCAAGAGAGGGGATCCGCCCTTCGGGGACAGGAAACCTACAGACATAAAAAGGGCGGCCCTCTCTCCCGCTTCAGTTGGATTACAGAGCATGAGAGGACCTCCCTGGTTAGTAGCAACTTAAATATGTACAGTCAACTACATGTCTCTACTACTGTGACTAATTTTAAATAAAGTAAGGGTGCTGACCCAATATGTGAAAGCAGAGGGAGGGAATGTGAAGGTGCTGTCATGGGCTCCTGAAAAACACCGCTACCGGTAAGTAGCTGAGCATTTATTCAGTCGCCATGGCAGCACCACGAGAGATTTTTTACAGAGATGAAGAGAACTCTAGGGAGGGATAGCTGCCTCAAGCACCTTTCTCCCGAACGTGAGGTCGGCAGACCCACCTAAATCTAATCTATAGTGGTTGAAAAAAGTTGATGGAGAGGACCATGTGGCCGCCTTACATATGTCCTCGATGGATACTTCCGATATCTCTGCCCAGGATGTTGCCATGGCCCGAGTAGAGTGCGCTCTTATGCCTTCCGGAATCTCCAGCCCACCTGCTGTATAAGCAAAAGAGATAGCCTCCCTAATCCACCCAGCTAGGGTGTTCTTGGACACAAAGTCCTTTTCTAGCTCCCTGAAAAGATACAAATAGGGCATTGTCCCTTTTCCATGGCCGAAATGTAACTATGAAGGCACCTTCCCACATCAAGGGAATGGAGCGTCTGCTCGGACAGGTTAGAGGGGTTCGGGTAGAAGGATGGGAGGACTATTTCTTGAAGCCTGTGGAATTTCAAGGTGACTTTGGGTAGATATAAGGGGTCTGGCTTTAAGGTGACCCTATCTTCCCCAAACTGGGTGTATGGTGGTATTCTAGAGAGGGCCTGCAGGTCACTAACCCTCCTGGCTGATGTTAGGGCAACCAACAGGGCAGTTTTGAATGACAGGATCTTTATGGGAATGGAATCAATAAGTTCAAAGGGGGGCTCTGTTAGTGCTGATAAGACTAAGTTGAGGTCCCATGGGACCAGCCTGTCTTTAATGATGGGTCTGGATCTTGCTGCTGCTTTAATGAATCTTGCCACCCAGTAATTGCTCGCTAAGTTACAGTTGTAAAAGGCCCCTAGCGCCGAAACCTGGACTCTAAGCGTATTCGTGGCTAGACCCATCTCCAACCCCTTCTGAAGAAATTCCAGAATCTGATCAATTCGGATTTTCTGACCGACTTCTGCTCCTGACACTGCCAAAAACCTTTTCCAGATTCTAGCATAGATATTTGTTGTGGAGACTTTCCTACTTTTTAGGAGGGTATTAACTAGTCCCCGGGAAAACCCTCTCCCCCTTAGCAGCTCCCCCTCAAACTCCATGCCGCTAGATGTAAGTTGGAGACTCGTGGGTGGTATACTGGACCCTGGGATAGAAGGTCCGGGAGCTCGGGGAGAATCCATGGCTTGGACACAGACATCTTCCTCAGCCAAGGAAACCATGACCTCCTGGGCCAGAATGGGGCTATCAAGATAACACTGGCCCTGTCCTCTCGGATTTTCCTTAGCACCATTGGAATCAGATTCAGAAGGGGGAAAGCATATGCTAGGCCGAAGCTCCACCGAACCAGGAAAGCGTCCACCGCGTACGGGTTTTCTCTGGGATCCAGAGAGCAGAACAGAGGGAGTTGACTGTTCTTTCTGCTGACGAACAAGTCTATCTCTGGAAGCCCCCACCTGTGTACAATCTGTCTGAAGATGGCCTTTTTTAGTGTCCAGTCTCCATGTTTGAGCCTGTTGCGACTTAAGAAGTCGGCTGTTAGATTTTGTTTTCCCTTTATGTGTAGAGCTGTGAGGGATAGGAGGTGCAGCTCGGCGATCTAGAAAATACAATTTGCTACATCCATTAAAGGCCTCGACCGGGTTCCCCCCTGGTGGTTAATGTAGGCTACAGTTACCTGGTTGTCTGAAAATAGTCTGACTTGTTCGCCCTGTAAGGACACAAGGAAAGCATTTACCCCCCGCTCTACCGCTAGCAGTTCTTTAAGGTTAGAGGAGAAACTTCGTTCGGAGGGAGACCACACTCCCTGGACCCAGTTACCCCCCATATGGGCCCCCCAACCCCTGGGGATACCATCCGTGGTTAGAATTCAGGAGATTCGGTTAATTCAAGGAACACCTCTACGCAGATTCAAACTTAGGGACCACCAGTGAAGGGACTGAATAGTAACGTTAGATAAGGTGACTCTAGCCTCGAGGCAACCCTCCAGCCGATGGGTGTTGTGTAAGATGTCCCACTGTAGGGTTCTTGTGTGGAGTTGTGCCCAGAGAACTGCTGGGATGCATGCCGTAAGAGAGCCTAAAAGTGACATAGCCCCTCTAAGGGTAACTGATGGATTATCTATTACCCTACATATCTGATGCTGGATTTTCAGAACTTTAGACTCTGGTAACCGAAAATCCTGTAAATCAGTCTATGGTAAGGCCTAGGAACTGTTGTATTTTCGTGGGTCGTAGTCGTGATTTTTTAAAGTTAATGATCCAACCCAGATCTTGGAGGCTGGCTATTACCTTCCCTAATTGGGTGGCACAATGAGACTCAGAGTTCCCCACAATCAGGAGATCGTCTAGATAGGGAATTACTAGAATGTCCTGCCCGTGCAGATGGGCCATGACCTCCGCCATTAATTTTGTAAAGACCCGAGGTGCCACTGCCACTCCAAAGGGAAGTGATGTATGCTGAAAATGGCTTCTCTCCCCCCAGTGAGATGGCTACCCTTAGGAATTGCTGATGATCTGCATGTATTGGGACATGATAATAGGCGTCTAAGGTCTAGGACTACCATAAAGCACCCACCGAATAGTAGTTTAATCACCGATTTTACAGACTCCATTTTGAAAGAATAGATTTAAATAAATGTATTAAGGCCTTTGAGATTGATTATGGTGCGATAAGAGCCATCCGGCTTCTTGACTAGAAAGAGGGGGGGGGGGGGGGGGGAGTAAAACCCCTTACCCCTTTGTAGCTCAGGAACTCTAACCAATGCACCTTTCCGGAGAAGATCGTAGATCTCCGCTTCCAGCGCCTTCTGCTCTGTAGACGAAGAACGGATGGGAGTTAGGATAAACTTGTCACCTGGAGACTGCTGGAACTCAAATCTTAGTCCTGTTCTTATGATGCTCCGGATCCAAGGACTATTGGAGATGCGCGACCAGGCCGGATAGAAGGACAGCAACCTTCCTCCCACCTGGTCCGACAGTATTTTGGGCTCGTTACGTCTCGAGGGGTGTTAAACATACCCCCTACCTCTTCTCCTGGCATCATATCTGGGTCCTTATCTCTGGAAGATCTCCTTCGATCAAACCACCTTCTGTAAGAGCCTCTTCTGAAAGGCGGTCTACCTAAATACGGGAAGCGTTTCTTGCTATCGCCTGCCTTTTCCAGCAATTCATCCAGAACTTTGCCAAACAAGTAAATCCCTTCACACGGGATTGCCACATAATTTAGATCTGGCCTGCATATCAACTGGCCAACACTTAAGCCACAAGGCCCTGCGGGCAGCATTGGAGAGGGCCGTGGATCTGGCTGCTAATTTCACAGAATCCGCCGAGGAATCAGAAAGGAAGGCCGCTGCTCCCTGAGCTGTAGAGAGGGAGGAAAGGATGTCCTGTCTTGGGACCTTATTCCTAATTTGTTCTTCCAGCTGGTCTAACCAAACCGTTAAGGATCTGGCGGTGCATGTGGCCACAATTCCTGGCCGAAGGGCTCCAGCTGATGTCTCCCAGGTTCCCTTAAGGAACGCGTCTGCCTTCCTATCCAGGGGTCTTTTAAGCTACCCAGATCCTCAAAGGGAAGGGAAGTCTTTTTGCAAGCTTTTGCTATAGCCGTGTCCAGTTTTGGGGCTGTCCCATGATGCTGAATCTGTCTCTTCGAATGGATACCTTCTTTTAAAGGCCGGAGGTAGGGAGCCCTTCCTCTCGTTTTTTCTATTCTCTTGTGATAAGAGCACTGACTTTATCTATTAGAGGGAATGACCTTCGATTTTTTCAGTCCAAACCCTGAAACAGAGTCCTGAACTGACTTCTCCGCTGGGGTTACCTCAATTCCCATTGTAGTATTTACTGCTTTTACCAGATGATTGACCTGCTCCAGTGGGAAACAGGAACGTCCTTATCTGGTTTCAGATGACGAGGAAGATGATGGTGAATCTGATCTTAGCTCCTGTGAGTCACTGTCGGAGACTAGGACCAGTGATCTAGGGGACCTTCCCCTGTATTTTGCTGGAGATAGGGATCTAACTGAACCCCTGACTTCCTGCCTGACTATCTCCCTTATACTGGAGAAGTCAGCCGTCTCTTCTGAGACCAGGCAGTTAATACAGGGTCTACAAAGTTTTCTTCCCTGACCGTCCGGGAGGGGGACTCCGCACACTGTCTGCGTTTGCTTTTCCCCGAACACTTTTTCCCCTGACAGAATGGGAGAGAGGGAACATAAGGGGAACAGATCATCACCCACTGAACTTTCTCGTAGTCCACTTACCCAGGCTTACGACAGCGCAGTACCGGGTTCTGCAGGGGGTCCATCGGAGCTGCCAAACTCTTATGGCTCGTGGATTTCTCCGGTCTCGCCTGCTGAGTAGACCTATGTTTCTCAGAACGGCTGCTGCTGTTAGATCGCTGCTCCGGTTTCTCTGAAGACTGAGGCTGCGTCTCCTCCAGAGGCTCTGGCTGTTCCTGCGACGCCATTATGGGCTGGTACAGGGCTAGAAGCAGCTCTCCCTCTGCCTGGGCACTTAAGTAGCCATGGCACCGCCCCCTCTGGGGCTCACAGGTGCCTTCCATCAGCACCGAGTACCCTTTCCTTCTCGTGCGCCCCAGCATCCTCCCCTCCCCCCTGACCGGCCCCCCCCCGTCCAACCGGCGCACCGGACGCCGCACTTGCGCCTGCCGCCCCTCCCCCCAGAGGAGCACACCTGTGACACCAAGGCAGCGGCCTGAAGCGCCCGACCGGCGCGTCACAGCCGGCCGCATCATCAGTCCGCTCCTGCACGCCGTCGGCCGCCCCCTGAAGCGGAAGTGCTGGCGCAGACGCACCTGGGCCCGTGCACCGCCGAGCGGAGGGGACAGCGCCCACGCCCCCCCCGGGGCCCGGCGAGGAGAAGAGAGGGAACCGGGCCCACTTACCCAGTACTGGCGCTGGCTCCCTGTAGTGGACACTCCCCCTGGAGGCCACCTGCAGTCACACTGCCTGCACCGACAGTTCCCCTGCCGTGCAGCGCTTCCACGGCCCTGGTCAGGCTGAGGCAGGGGACCCCCGCTGCCTGAGTCGGCCGCCAGGCCTGGGACTTCCGTGATCCTGGAACGCTCCATTGCTTTGAGGTATGTCTGCAGGGATCCCCTGTCAGGGACAGGAAAACAACTGAAGCGGGAGAGAGGGCCGCCCTTTTTATGTCTGTAGGTTTCCCGTCCCCGAAGGGCGGATCTCCCCTATCTCGTGGTGCTGTCATGGCGACTGAATAAATAAGGCGGTGCAGAACAGTGGAGAGCTTTGTGGGTGAGAGTGATGAGTTTGTACTGGACCCTGTAGAGAATAGGTAGCCAGTGTAATGACTGGCACAAGATGGAGGCATCGGTGAAGCGGCTGGACAGAAATATGACCCTGGCTGCTGCATTCAAGATGGATTGGAGAGGAGAAAGCAGGGTTTTTTCATTTTGTCTTTTGTAGGTTTTTTATGCTTTATGGCCATGTGAACATGCATTTACATGCTGCATGTGTACCAACTCAAACCAAGCTCAATTTTTGATTTTTTTCTTTGTATTTTAGCATTCTGTGCAACCTGGGGTGTGGCCTCCCTCTCCTGAGCTGGAAATTGTATTTAAAGGCTTACCCTGACAGGTGTCCAGTGGTTGGGACCCGGTCCTTGTCTGCCCTTATTCACACAGACGTCAACTTTGACACATAAGGTTATTAATACTAGACAGTGTAGGACCGCCCCGACCACAGAGTCACCTTGTCGATGGTGGGACGGCTTTTATGCCATGTTTTTTTCACAGCTAAAATGAAATAAATGGGTCTGTGTTCTATCCGAAAGGAACACTTATGGCAAAAACTGATGTGTATACAACCTTAAGGGCTCCTACTCATGTGTGAGAAAAACAGATGAGCGCAATCCAAAAAAAAAAAAAAACAGCACACGGACCATGTGTGTGCTGTCCAATTTTTACGCACAAAAAATAGGAAAAAAAAAAAAAATGACATTTCATCAGCCAATTACAGCAAATTCACAGTGTGACATGTCAGGATAGAATAGATATGTACATGGGATAGAAATATGTCAGTGACATATATAATTAGTAAAGTGCATGTGTAGTTTAAAGTTCATGTATTTAGCTAATAATTAAATTACTTAAAGAAAAAGAATTTGTGGGGTCCCTTGAAATTTTAATAACCAGCAGAGGGAAGGACGACAGCTCAGGGCAGATGTTTCTAGCCTGGAAAGGGGATGATACACATGGAGCTTCCCAGGCTATTAATATCAGCTCGCAGCTGTATACTTAGCCTTTACTGGTTATTAAAATGGAGGACCCCCCAAAAAAAATTACGTGGGGCCCCTATATAATTATTAAACAGCAAAGGCTAGGCAGACATCTGTGGACTGATAATAGGCTAGGAAGGGGCCATGCATATTGGTCTCCCAGGACTAAACGACAGCTCTGAAATGGCACATCCTCCACTTTTCCAACTTGCCCTGGTGCAGTGGCATTTTTTCACTTATTTGTATTGGATGAAGCATTTCATTGCTAAACGTGCATCGGTGTGGTGTGTCCCAGGCTTCATACACTGCAGGTAACATTACCTTTACTATTAGTCCTATATTTATTTTACTAATTTATATAGCACCATTAATTCCACTGCACAGACATTATTGGCACTGTCCCCAAAGAGGCTCAATCTAAATTCTCTATCCGTATGTCTTGGGAATGTGGGAGGAAACCAGAGTACCCAGAGGAAACCCACGCAAACAAGGGGAGAACATACAAACTCCTTGCAGATGTTGTCCTTGGTGAGATTTGAACCCAGGACTCCAGCGCTGAAAGGCTGCAGTGCTAACCACTGAGCCACCATGTGTGGTCTATGTGTTGTTAGATAGACTTTAATAGAGCAAAATCCAGTTGACAGAAGCAATCAAGCTTTTGGGGACATTGGGCAGGAGCTAGATTCTATTCGCTTTCAATTTAATAAAGAGCCACCTATAGTTTTTTTGGTGGGGATGATACTGTATGAATCTGTCATGCAAAAGTTTGTCATGAGGGTGACCGATCTATAATCATTCCACAAAGCCACCAATGGAAGTATGTAGCAGTATGGTCACTTGCTGCTTGTGAAGGTAATATTATATTGACTTTTTATTGCAGTATTACAAGAGGCTCCCAAATGCTTTACTGAGTGAGAATATATATATATATATATATATATATATATATATATATATCTCAAGTGTGTGCATGTATGTATGTATGTATGTATGTATGTATGTATGTGTGTGTGTGTGTGTGTGTGTGTGTGTGTGTGTGTGTATGTATGTATGTGTGTGTGTGTGTGTATGTATGTATGTATGTATGTATGTATGTATGTATGTATGTATGTATGTATGCATGCATGTATGCATGTATGCATGTCCGTCCGAGATTGGCATCCGCACCGTCGCAACTACAGCCACAAAATTTGGCAGTCACAAGTCTGGACCCCGAGAGCGCCCTAGGCTATGTTGTGAGGCGAAATTTTAACCCTGCGCGTTCCAATTCACCAAACAGTTTTGCCCCTATCTACATAATGGGGAAAAAGTGTGTGTGTATCAAGCCCCGCCCCTCATTATGATGGCATAATGGTTGCCATGGCGACGCTGATGTCATCATAGGTTGCAAGCCCCACTGCTCATTATGATGTCATAATGGTTGACTATGGGATGGAGGATGTGTGATGGGTATATGAGCATGGAACTATGGGATGGAGGATGTGTGATGGGTATATGGGCGCTCGACTATGGGATGGAGGATATGTATGATGGGTATATGGGCATGGGACTATGGGATGGAGGATTTGTGATGGGTATATGGGTGCTCGACTATGGGATGGAGGATATGTATGATGGGTATATGGGCATGGGACTATGGGATGGAGGATGTGTGATGGGTAAATGGGCATGGGACTATGGGATGGAGGATGTGTGATGGGTATATGGGCACTCGACTATGGGATGGAGGATAATAATAATTTGCTATAACTAACCACAGTTAGCTACTATACCCGGGCAGCGCTGTGCTCTTCAGCTAGTATAATATATATATATATGAGGTATATCTCAATATAAAAAATTTAGGATTCAATGGATCATTTATGGGTGTTTTAGTCCCTTTTTTATTTTTCTTATGGTATTCATTGATTATTTTTGCTCCAATGAATACCATAACAAATCTTCAGGTTAATAAGCGTTGACTGAGGGTGAACGCATAGAAAATAGATATTTAAAGGGAATCTGTCACCCCTTTTTTGAGATAACATATAATGATATCATTCAAGTGTGTCACATAAGGATTCTCTTAGTATTTTTGCTTCCCCCTGACCCCGCACCTTTCATGCATAAATACCTTTTTTATATCGGTTCAGATGTATGTAAACAGCCACGGTCCGGTCCGCTGGGCGGGGCTTGTTCAACTGCTCCCCCCTCCCTGTCTTGCTCTACACAAGAAGAAATGCATAGAGCAAGACAGGGAGGGGGGAGCAGTTGAATAAGCCCCGCCCAGCCGACCGGACTGCGGCAGTTTACATACATCTGAACCGATATAAACAAGGTATTTATGCATGAAAGGTGCGGGGTCAGGGGGAAGCAAAAGTACTAAGAGAATCTTTATGTGACACACAATTGAATGAGATTATATGATATCTCAAAAAAGGGGTGACAGATTCCCTTTAAAGAGATGAAAATTAAAAGAATAAGGAGTAAATGAAGATGAGGCGAAAAACAACAAACAAGACAAAAAAGGTGCGAATACCAAAATTAATCGGGTCCTTAGTTTTGTTGCTGAAAACTAACGTACTTGTGAAAGTCTTTATATCTGACATGCTACAGGTTTGTAGAGCTGTTGTGTCCTCATCGCTCCCCATGTGAAAGAGTTATGGAGTCACGTGGGTGTGATGCTGCATGGGCAGGACATGCAGATTATAATCCAGCTCTGAGATAATAGTGCCATTACCATTTAATCATGATATTAGTCAGTGGTTGCAGGCTACAGACACGTGGATTTGGCCCGCATTCTTCCTGTTCTCTGACTCAGCATCTCTGTGCAGTCACCAGATTCTTCGCAGCATATTACACTTGTCTGTCATGACAGACAGGCCGTGGTATGAAGGACTCATTGTCATGAGTTTACTCCCGATATTATTTATTGTTATAGCGCCATTTATTCCACGGCGCTTTACATGTAAGGAGGGGTATACATAAAAACAAGTACAATAATGTTAAACAATACAAGTCATAACTGGTACAGGAGGAGAGAGGACCCTGCCCGCGAAGGCTCTCAATCTACAAGGGATGGGTGAAAATACAGTAGGCGAGGGTAGAGCTGGTCATGCAGCGGTTTGGTCGATCGGTGGTTACTGCAAGTTATAGGCTTGTTGGAAGAGGTGGGTCTTCAGGCTCTTTTTGAAGGTTTCGATGGTAGGTGAGAGTCTGATATGTTGTGGTAGAGAGTTCCAGAGTAGGGGTGATGCGCGAGAGAAATCTTGTATGCGATTGTGGGAAGAGGAGATAAGACGGGAGTAGAGAAGGAGATCTTGTGAGGATCGGAGGTTGCGTGCAGGAAAGTACCAGGAGACGAGGTCACAGATGTATGGAGGAGACAGGTTGTGGATGGCTTTGTATGTCATGGTTAGGGTTTTGTACTGGAGTCTCTGGGCAATGGGGAGCCAGTGAAGGGATTGACAGAGGGGAGAAGCTGGGGTATAGCGGGGGGACAGGTGGATTAGTCGGGCAGCAGAGTTTAGAATAGATTGGAGGGGTGCGAGAGTGCTCAAGGGGAGGCCACAGAGCAGGAGGTTGCAGTAGTCGAGGCGAGAGATGAGGCCATGGACTAGGGGTTTTGCAGATTTTTGGTTGAGGAATGAACGGATTCGTGAAATATTTTTGAGTTGAAGTCGGCAGGAAGTGGAAAGGGCTTGGATATGTGGTTTGAAGGAGAGATCAGTGTCAAGGATTACCCTGAGGCAGCGAGCTTGTGGGACGGGGGAGAATGGATACTGTAATGGATAGGTTTGTTGGGGGGGGGGGGGGGGAGGTCACGTGAGATGGGGGAAAGAGGATTTCTGTTTTGTCCATGTCAAGTTTCAGAAATCTAGCAGAGAAGGATGAAATAGTGGACAGACATTGAGGGATTCTGGTTAGTAGGAAGGTGATATCTGGTCCAGAGATGTAGATCTGTGTGTCATCAGCATAGAGATGATATTGAAATCCATGAGATTCTATGAGCTGTCCCAGGCCAAAGGTGTAAATGGAGAAGAGCAGGGGTCCTAGGACTGAACCTTGTGGGACTCCGACAGATAGGGGGCGAGGTGAGGAGGTGGTGTGTGAGTGGGAGACGCTGAATGTCCGGTCTGTTAGGTATGATGAGATCCAGGATAGGGCCAAGTCTGTGATGCCAAGGGATGAGAGGGTCTGTAATAATAGGGAATGGTCCACTGTGTCACAGGCAGCCGACAGGTCCAGGAGGAGGAGGACAGAGTAGTGTTGCTTGCTCTTGGCGGTTAAGAGGTCATTGGTGACCTTAGTAAGGGCAGTTTCAGTGGAGTGGTGTGACCAGAAGCCAGATTGTATGCGGTCAAAGAGGGAGCAAGAAGAGAGATGGGAGGACAGTTCAAGGTAGACGTGTTGTTCCAGTAGCTTGGAGGCATAGGGGAGAAGTGATATAGGGCGATAGCTAGATACAGAGGATGGGTCAAGAGAGGGCTTTTTGAGGATAGGTGTGATGGAGGCATGTTTAAAGCTTGAGGGGAAAACACCAGTTGTTAGTGATAGGTTGAAGAGATGGGATAGGGTTGGGATGAAGACTGTGGTGAGGTTTGGGATGAAGTGGGAAGGGATCGGGTCAAGTGCACAAGTGGTGAGATGTGATCTTGAGAGTAGAGAGTCGATCTTCTGTAATGGTGGAGAAGTTGGTTTTGGAGGTGGAGGGCTGGGAAGTTGGGAGCAGGGGCTCTGGGGGTTGTTGACCAAAACTGTCTCTGATGTTATCAATCTTCTGTTTGAAAGATGAGGCAACTGAGATGAGTGGGGAGGGAGGAGGTGCTGGGGGACGGAGGAGAGAATTGAAGGTGTTGAATAACTGTTTAGGGTTGTGAGACAGGGAGGATATGAGAGATGAGAAGTAGGTTTGTTTAGCTGTGGCGAGTGTGGTCTTGAAAGTAGTGAGGGACTGTTTGAATGCGATGAAGTGCTCGTTGGAGTGGGATCTTTTCCATCTGCGCTCAGCAGCCCTGGAAGCTCGCCTCAGTTCTTTGGTCAGGCTAGTGTGCCAGGGCTGTCTTGATTTTGCGAGCTTTGGTATGTGTAAGTGGGGCAGCAGATTCCAAAGCTACAGCTATTGTGGTGTTATATAGAGCAGCAGCGTCATCCGCATTCTGTAAGGAACTTATATCTGTGAGAGGGAGGAGGGATTCAGAGAATGAGTGTAGGTCAAGGTGTTTAAGATTTCTGCAAGGGTGTGAAAGTTTGTGGGGTGGGGATTGTAGACATGGAGTGGAGAGGGAAGAGAATGTGAGAAGGTTGTGGTCAGAGAGAGGAAGAGGTGAGCTAGAGAGGTTAGATAGGGAGCAGAGGCAGGTGAAGATGAGGTCCAGTGTGTGGCCATCTTTGTGGGTGGCTGTAGAAGACCATTGAGTGAGGCCGAAGGAGGAAGTGAGAGATAGAATTTTAGTGGAAGCTGAGAGGGAATTGTCAATGGGGATGTTGAAGTCGCCCATGATGATAGTAGGGATGTCTGCGGAAAGGAAATGAAGTAGCCAGGTGGTGAAGTGGTCAAAGAAGGTGGTGGCTGGCCCTGGGGGGCAGTAGATGACAGCCAGTTGGAGGTTGGAGGGGGAGTAGATGCGCACAGTGCACCTCAAAGGAAGGGAGGGTAACACAGGGTGGCAGTGGGATTGGGGTGAAGGAGCAGGTATCTGACAGGAGAAAACCAACTCCTCCGCCATGTTTGCTGCTGGGACAGGGGGTGTGAGAAAGGTGGAAGCCACCATATGAAAGTGCAGCAGGAGAGGCTGTGTCAGAAGGGGTGAGCCAGGTTTCGGTGATGGCGAGGAAGGAAAGTTTGGTAGTAACAAAGATCATGGATGTAGGAAAGCTTGCTGCAGACAGAGCGAGCGTTCCACAGAGCTCCAGTTAGTGGGACTGGGGAAGTGGGGGCTGGGTGAATGGGTATAAGGTTGGAGTGGTTACGGAAGGTTGTGATAGAGCGTGGATGGGAGGTAGAAATGACTGTGGGAATGTAGTGAGGAGGACCAGGATTTGGAGAGATCACCAGCCGTGAGAAGGAGCAGAGAAAGTGTTAGCAGGTGGGAGCAGGAGAGGGCATGAGGGGGCTGTCTGTTTGGAGACAGAGGATTGTATGTTAAGGAACAGTTTTGAGGAGGAAGTGAGGTGGATGGGGAGGATTGAAGAAGAGTTTAACAGTTCCTTACTAGGAGTAGGGATTAGGGGAATTAGCAGAAAGTGAAG
Source organism: Dendrobates tinctorius (assembly GCF_039654945.1). Taxonomy (NCBI): domain Eukaryota; kingdom Metazoa; phylum Chordata; class Amphibia; order Anura; family Dendrobatidae; genus Dendrobates; species Dendrobates tinctorius. The sequence goes on from NW_027361823.1 coordinate 32,736,087, forward strand.
GATTATTGGGGTGAAAGTGAAAACAAATAGAAACACTGTTTACAGTGACTGTGTACAGTTACCTTCAGGTTTTAATTCTAAAATTTATCTTCACACTTCTAGAACACACTTCTAGGAATCACACTGCAGACTGAAGTCTATGCAGACTTGAGCTATGCAATATATGTACAACTAAGTGCAGTCAGGTGTGAAGCAGAGAGGAGTGGTCTCTGCTCATCTTGGTCACACAATTAAGAGTGGACCAGATGCATATGATCATGCCAGGGTAAACAAGGTCATAAATAACTCTGGGAAGCTGGGGTTAGCTGAAAGGCATACTATGTGAATGCTAGGTGCAGAGGCAAGTCTATGTGCAAAGCTGGGTGATGGACTATGTGCACTTCATAGACAGACAGGAGAGCTGGGTGGATGAACATACCTGTCGGAGGAATAGATACTGTATCTTTCATTCATTTTCCACAGTATCTTATTTGTTTCTCTATTATCCAAGTTTTCACATTTCCAAAATTATGTGAAAAGATCCTTGAAGTGAAGCTGCACATGTAGCAATGCTGAAAATTTCAATTCCAAGATTACATTTTGCTTATTTGGTGAGGAGAGGAGGGAGAGAGAGAGGGCGCGAGAGGGCGCGGGAGGGAGAGAGAGAGAGAGAGAGAGAGGGCGCGGGAGGGAGAGAGAGAGAGAGAGAGAGAGAGGGCGCGGGAGGGAGAGAGAGAGAGAGAGAGAGAGAGGGCGCGGGAGAGAGGGCGCGGGAGGGAGAGAGAGAGAGCGAGAGAGAGGGCGCGGGAGGGAGAGAGAGAGAGAGAGAGAGAGAGAGCGAGAGAGAGGGCGCGGGAGGGAGAGAGAGAGAGAGAGAGAGAGAGCGAGAGAGAGGGCGCGGGAGGGAGAGAGAGAGAGAGAGAGAGAGAGAGCGAGAGAGAGGGCGCGGGAGGGAGAGAGAGAGAGAGAGAGAGAGGGCGCGGGAGGGAGAGAGAGAGAGAGAGAGAGAGAGAGAGAGAGAGAGAGAGAGCGCGGGAGGGAGAGAGAGAGAGAGAGAGAGAGAGAGAGAGAGAGAGCGCGGGAGGGAGAGAGAGAGAGAGAGAGAGAGAGAGCGGAGAGAGAGGGCGCGGGAGGGAGAGAGAGAGAGAGAGAGAGAGAGAGCGAGAGAGAGGGCGCGGGAGGGAGAGAGAGAGAGAGAGAGAGAGAGCGAGAGAGAGGGCGCGGGAGGGAGAGAGAGAGAGAGAGAGAGAGGGCGCGGGAGGGAGAGAGAGAGAGAGAGAGAGAGAGAGGAGAGAGAGAGAGAGAGAGAGCGCGGGAGGGAGAGAGAGAGAGAGAGAGAGAGAGAGAGAGAGAGAGAGAGAGCGCGGGAGGGAGAGAGAGAGAGAGAGAGAGAGAGAGAGAGAGCGAGAGAGAGCGAGAGCGAGAGAGAGAGAGAGAGAGAGAGAGAGAGGCGGGAGGGAGAGAGAGAGAGAGAGAGAGAGAGAGAGAGAGGAGAGAGAGAGGGCGCGGGAGGGAGAGAGAGAGAGAGAGAGAGAGAGAGAGAGAGAGAGAGAGAGGGGCGCGGGAGGGAGGGAGAGAGAGAGAGAGAGAGAGAGAGAGAGAGAGAGGGCGCG